>NC_138171.1:52496114-53096114 GCF_964165515.1 Mesoplodon bidens | reverse complement strand
TGTGAAGGTCTCAAATCAATGACCTCAGTTTCCACCTTAAAATAGAAAATGAAGAGCAAGTTAGATTCAAAGTAAGCAGAAGAAAGGATGTAATAATATGAGAGCAGAGACAAATGAAACAGAAAACAGAAAAAAAAGAAGAGAAAATCAATACAACTAAAGCTGATTCTTTGAGAACATCAGTGTATTTGATAAACATTTAGCCAGACTGATCAAAAAAAAAAAAGAAGACATAAATACCAATACCAGGAATAAGAAAGGTGATCTCATTACAGATTCTATAGATATTTAAAGGATAGTAAGGTGAATATTATGTCCATATATTCAACAAGTTGGTTGAAATGGACAAGTTTCCTGAAAGACACAAACTAGGAAAGCTCACTCAAGATGAAATAGATAACCTAAATAGTGCTATCTATTAAAATGAAATTGTAGCTTAAGCACTTCTCACAAAGAAAACTCTAGGCTCAGATGTCTTCACTGGTAAATTCTATACATTTTAGAAAGAAATAATATCAGTTCTACACAAAGTCTTCCTGAAAAATGGAAGAGGAATACTTCCTAATTCATTATATGAGTCCAGCATTGCCCTGACACCAAAACTGTATCAAAGACATTACAAGAAAAGAAAATCACAGAGCGAGTTTCTGGTCACTCCCAAGATAGAGTCTGGATGTGAAAATATGGAGGACCAGCCTGGATAAAAATTCTATGGGACTGTGGTTAAGAGGGATTGTTTAGTCAGCCAAATTGAGGTTCAGAATTCCTTCTCTAACACTTTACCAGCTGTATGACCTTGGACAAGTTGCTTCACCTCTCTGATCGTCAGTTCCCTTATCTGTAAAATCAAGGTAATAACAGCACCTTATGGCTGAGGATTGGAGTGAAAATTCAATTAGACTGTATTTCCCAGCACCCTCAAACAGTGCCTGGGACATAACAAGAAGCTCAATAACTATTAACTTTAACAAGATAATATTCTTGTTAAGATAAAGGAGGCTTATGCCTTTTGTAGTGTGAATAAATGTTTGCAGCCAATAGTTATTTTTTGATCAATGAAGCCATTTCAAAATTATTGTTTTTCTTTGCATTTAAAGGAAGAATGAAAATCCTCTATAACTACATAGCTTGTATAACAATACAACTTATCTCTTAAACAGGAAGCAGTGGCCTATCTTTTTTTTTTTTCCTTTCTGTCATTGGAAGAAGGAAGGTTTTTCTGCTCCAACGTAACGTAAAAGTTCCTCTTGGCCATCTGTATTCCTGCTAGCCAAGGACCTGACTTCCCCATATAGCAGTCACAGTTCAATCGGAGACAGAGTCCAAAGAAGTCTTCCTCGCTGGAATGTGCTGGTTTCCCCCAAGCCCATGTGGTTTACAGCCTTACTTGAGAAAAAGCCTGTTTGGAGGAGAGCTTTACCTGGCTCTGCTCAGAGCCTTGCCTTCCCCATGACCTGGGGAATAAAGACAAAGAAATAAACCTGAGTACTTATCCTTGTTTACGCCTCACCCCAGAGTCACCAAGATACCCAAATGCAAAGGATTCAAATCTAAAATGCATTCCTTTCCCCCTTCCTGGTTAATGGAAATTTACACGAAGAGCTGGAACCCTGAGCTTTATAGGTAGTATAGTTTCCATGAGCTTCATTGATGGTTTGCACTCTCCCACCCCCATCACCACCAAATCCTCATTATTTGGTAAAACTGTATTATAGAAAATGGCTTAGATGGGGGCTCACAGGCCCCCCTCCCCAAATCTAACCCTGAAAAGGACACACCTTTAATGTATGAAAGCATGACAAAGCGTCCGGAACAGGCTTGGAGTCCACACTAGCAGACATCAGTGAAAGGCAGGCTCCTCCCTCATCTGCTGTCCTCAGCAGGGATGCCCTGCTTATTGTTTTTACTGCAGGGGTCAGCAACAGGACAGGAGAAAGAAGACTTATTGTGTCTGGGGGCAGATGAGACCAGAGGAAGTAGACAGCCTGGCTCTTGTTTTTGAAGCTTTGGGAGCCCAAAGACCCTGACTGCTTATTAATAGGCCTCAACAATTGTCCCATATTCTGACAAACAGGATTACTCACTCTCCCTCCCACTGAGAGGACAAGTAAATCCATAGAGAAAGAGACTGAAATTACCAGGATATTTCTTTTTCCTCCTCATGGTTTCTGAACTGTAGCATTGCTGGCATTTTGGACCAGACAATTCTTTGTTGTGGGGTCTGTTCTGCACACTGTTGGATTGGCATCTATCCACTAGATGCCAGTAGCAGCCCCCTTCCCAAGTTGTTACAACCAAAATGCCTCCAAACAGCGCTGAATGTCCTCTGGGCAGGGAGGGGGCACAAAACCCCCTGAGGGCCAAAAACCGCTGACCTCTGCAGATCCATGGGAGTAAGAACATTTCTCATGAGATCTACTACAGCTTTCTCTTAGAAAAATGGGAGAAGGAAACAAATCCCCGAAGTTCACACAGCAAATCAATGGATGATGAGAGAGGAAAAAATGGGTTTGCCAACGCTGCTTGGGCAGTTAACCATCTCTTATGAATGGTCAAACTTTGTCCAAGTAGAAAATGAATCACCGATTGATTTAGTCAGAAAAATACAAAGACTGCTTTGCAGGACTCTCCAGTGAGGGCTGAGTTGGACGCTGCAGGATGACTGGACAGTATTTCTTAACATCCTGTCCCACCTACAATGTGGGATGTCCAGAAATGCAACACAAACCAACAACACAGAGCAGGGAGGAGTGAAAGCAAGAGCACATCAACTGCGAACGAAGTTCTCTCCCCTCGAGTAAATATGACCCTGAGAGATCCTCACCCCTTAGGAAAACTAGGAAGGGGTTAGCCAGAGAAACAAGCTTGGAGAAAAGAGACATTGTCCCTCCTCTGCAACAGTAGTCACCATTCATCTGTAATGCAGCAAAAACGGGCTGAGGCTAATAAATGCATGCCCCTGATGGTGAAAGGATAGAACTGTGCGTGGTCAGTTGAATAGTGGCCTCCCAAGGATGTCCGCATCCTCATCTCTGGAACCTGTGAATGTCTTACCTTACAAGGAAAACAGGACTTTGCAGATGTGATCAAGTTAAGGATCTTGAGATGGGAGATCATCCTGGATTATCCTGATGAGCCTGATATAATCACAGGGCCTTTAGAAGAGGGACGCAAGGAGGGTCAGAGTTAGATGGAAGGTCATGTCATGATGGAAGCAGAGGGAGAGAGATGGTTTGAAGATGCTACACTGCAGGCTTTGAAGACAGAGGAAGGAGGTCATGAACAAAAAGATGCAAAGGGCCTTAGAAGCCAGAAAGGACAAGGCAACAGATCCTCCCTGGAGCCTCCGGAAGGAACACAGCCCTGAGGACCCATTTTAGAATTCCAGCCTCCAGATCTGTAAGATAATACATGTGTGTTGTTTAAAGCCATTAAGTTTGTGATACTTGGCTACAGCAGCCATAAGAAACAAACAGAGAACCCTACAGAGAATCTCAGAGAATTCAGGGTTAGAGACCAAGGTTTCAGACCAGCTTAGCCACTGAGGTCCTCAGCATCTCTGAGTTGCTTTCACTCCTCTGTAAAATAACACACGGCTACACTCTGAAAACACCCAGCCAGTTCTCAAGAGGGAAGCTGGGGTGACAGAGAAAGAAGGAGTGGTGGTGTCAACCTCTGCCCTGGAGGTATGATTATAAAAAAGAAAAATCTCGTCTTTGTTCCTCGTTCCTGGCGCAGAGCTTCAAAAATCTTTGGAATTTCCTGAATGGTAGGAGAATCTTGCTATTCATAGAACTCCTCTTGAACACACCTGAGTTTACGTAAAGAGGTAACTCATGGTGGACCCTTAGACGGTTTCTAGGGAGGATCTGGCCACACCAGAAACACTAAGCATGCAATTAGAGGGTTGGAACTTCTAGCCCCACTCTGCTTTTTTATTAAAGTTTAGATAATGTAGAATGTTGTGTTAGTTTCAAGTGTACAGCAAAGTGATTCAGTGATACATATGTATGTGTGTATATATATATATTCTTTTTCAGATTCTTTTCCATTATAGGTTATTACAAGATATTGAGTATAGTTCTCTGTGCTATACAGTAGGTCCTTGTTGTTTACTATTTTATATATAGTAGTTTGTATCTGTTAATCCCAAATTCTCAATTTATCCTTCCCCCCCCACCATTCCCCTTTGGTAACCATAAATTTGCTTTCTAGGTCTGTAAGTCTGTTTCTGTTTTATAAATAAGTTAATTTGTATCATTCTTTTAGATTCCACATATAAGGGATATCATATGGTATTTGTCTTTCTCTGTCTGACCTCTCTTAAGATGATAATCTCTAGGTCCATCCATGTTGCTGCAAATGGCACTATTTCATTCTTTTTTGTGGCTGAGTAATATTGCATTGTATATATATAAAACACATCTTCTATATCTATTCATCTGTCAATGGACATTTAGGTTGTTTTCATGTCTCGGCTATTGTGAATAATGCTGCTATGAGCATTGGAGTGCATGTATCTTTCCAAATTAGAGTTTTCTCCAGATATATGCTCAGGAGTTTCATCTCCACTCTTGCCCAGACCTCCTTGGGAGGGGAGAGCAGCTGGAGGCTGAGTTCAGCACATGGCCAATGACTTAATCAATTGCACCTACTTAATGAAACCTCAACAAAAACTCTAGACAAGGAGGCTCATAGATCTTCCTGGTTGGTGACCTATGGCTGTACAGGTAGGATGGTACAGCCCAGACTCCGCAGATACAGAAGCTCCTGTACTTGGGGTCTTTCCAAACCTTGTCAACTTATGAATCTCTTCATCTGGCCGTTCATTTGCTTCCTTTATATTAACATGATAATCACAAATACAGCACTTCCTGAGCTGAGTCCATCTAGGTAATTATTGAACCTGAAGGAGGATCATAGGTACCACCAAGTTTATAGCCATGTTGGTCAGGGAGGAGTGTGGGTGGCCCTTGGGACTTGTGGCTAGCATCTGAAGTGATTCGGTCTTGTGGGACTGAGCCCCTTAATATGTGCAGTTTGATGCTAATTCCAGGTAGTTAGTATCAGACTTGAATTGAATTATTGGACGCCCATTTGCTGTCAGAGAATTGGTGTTGGGGTGTAGCCCTTGAGTGGTTTGTGGCCTTGGGCCTAGCTTTTCTCATCTAAGTGAGTAGACTAGTGGGGTTCATGACTTTTAGCAGCAAAATACTTTTTTCTCTAGATAATATCTTACCCCTAAGCCCAATACATCTATATCTATATGTATACAGTTGACCCTTGAACAAAGCAGCCATTAGGGGCACCGACTCCCACCCAGTTGAAAATCTGCATACAACTTTCTAGTCCAAATATACCCATGGTTCCACAACCACGGATTCAACCAAACACAGATCACATAATATTTTAGTATGTATTTTCCGGAAAAAAAATCCATGTATAAGTGCACCTGCATGGCTTAAACCTATGTTGTTCATGGGTCAGCTGTATATATAATAAATTAAAGCAAATTTCAGGGCCCAAATTTCTTCCAAAGCTTCCTTCTCCTTACCCCCAAGTTGCCTTTGTGAAAACCTGGGGCCCTAGTGAATAATTGGAGAGCCACTGGCCTAGGTGATCTGAGATCCCCTTTTCTCTCAGGAAATCCTGTTACACACCCTCCAAGTCTAATAAACAGAGATGTGATTTCCCCGAGGCCCTGGATGCCGCTTTAGAGGGCCCCTTCCTCTCGCAAGCAGCTCCCAGGGGAACTGGTGACAGAGGATGCCTGCCTCTTGACTGAGTTGGAAATGAGCCCTCACTCCTGTTCAAGTTCTCCACCAGGGACCAAGGTCAAACCTGTGTGGTCGCAGAGCCCAGCTCTTTATTATCAGAAATAAAATAGATTCTTCCCTTCTCTCCTCCCCACGCAAGGCAGCAGCATGCTCTGGCCCTATCTCTGGGCCAGATATCTGGTAATATCAGGTTTATAAGAACAGTTTCTCACTTTTATTCATTTGAAAATTGAATTGGCTTTCACATTTGCCTCCACAGCTTCAAAGAACATCTCCCAGCCATCATTTACCACACTATTAAATCGAGAAGCATCTTGTCGGCACATCTGATAATTTGATTCTGAGTGATGTTTGTGTCGTTGCTAAGGATTTTAGCCAGCGACAATAACGTTACGGATGTGTGGCTGGGCCTTTTAACTACCAACTCAAAAGAGATTTCGACAACTGGCTATAGCACTGGTAATGAAGAGACTAGATTACTTTAAAAGTTATTATGTTTCAATAGGAGGAACTGGATTCAATTTAAAGATACTCCCAGGTCTGGCCGAAGTAACATCTTTAGTTTCTCACGTGAAACTAGGTAAAAATCCGCTGTTGGAACTGTGGGCAATCTTCAAGTCCCAGCATATTAAGTAGGTTCAGGATTGTCACTGTAAAGTTCCCTATTTAGTTCATCCTTATAGACAGTCAAGAGTTATAGGCTGGACTGTAAGAGCACAGGGTTTAAAACCAAAAGACTGAGGTTCAAATCCCAGCCCTACTTCTTGGGCAAATTACACATTCCTCGGTTTTCTCTCTAGTCAAATCAGGAAAATAATAATAATAGGGTTGTAGAGGGGATTCACTTAGATCAGAATTTCTCAACCTTGGCACTCTTGACATTGGGGATGGACTACTCTTTGTTGTGGGGGCTTGTCCTGTGTATTATGGGATGTTTAGCAGCGTCCCTGGCCTCTACCCACTAACTACTAGCAGCAAACCACTTCCAGAGTGACAATCAAAATTGTGTCCAGGGCTTCCCTGGTGGCGCAGTGGTTGAGAGTCCACCTGCCGATGCAGGGCACGCGGGTTCGTGCCCCGGTCCGGGAGGATCCCTCATGCCGCGGAGCAGCTGGGCCCGTGAGCCATGGCCGCTAAGCCTGCGCATCTGGAGCCTGTGCTCCGCAACGGGAGAGGCCACAACAGTGAGAGGCCCGCGTACCGCAAAAAAAAAAAAAAAAAAAAAAAAAAAAAAAAAATTGTGTCCAGTCATTGCCCTATGTGCCTGGGAGGCAAATCACCCCGATTGAGACCCACTGGTTTAGATAATGTTGTCAAAGCTCTTAAACGGTGCCAGACACACAGTAAGGGCTCAGTAACTGTTAATAAGATTTCTTTTTAAAAAGTATCTGAGCAGCCTCGACTCCTCTCATTAATACTGGGTTGAGTGTCCTGCCCTTGGGTCTCTGCTATACCCATGAGACCAGGATTGTCTGTGAATCCAGGTCAGGAGAACATCTAAGGAGATGTGAATTCTGTTGGCTTTTGTGTGCCCTGACAGCCTACATTTTCTAATCAACAGACTCACAATGCAAAAGTCAGTGTAATCACTGATCTTGCTCAGAGCAGGATAAGATACCTCTGTGGACAAGTGAGATTAGCCAAAGTGATCTGTCTTGTGTCCATATCTATCCATTAGTTTAATAAACATTTACTGAGTGTCTGTTACATGCCACGTTCTCCCCTGGGCATTTGGGATATAATGAGTAGGTGCTGGTTTCTGTCTTCTAGAAGTTACAGTGTGGCAGGGAACACAGAGAAGTAAAAGATGAATACAACAGAGAACAATGAAAGAGAAAGAGAGAGAGAGCGAAAGAAAGAGAGAGAGAGGGTGGTGGAGGGAGGGAGGGAGGGAGGAAGGAAGGAAGGAAGGAAAGAAGGAAGAAAGGAAGAAAGACAGGAGGGAGGAAGGGAGGAAGGAAAGTCCAGAACAGAATTTGGCCACATAACACCACCTGGAATCTCAGGGAAAGATTCCATCATGAGACCTGAGTTGTAAGGATTTATTTCATATTAAAGCTCTTCACCTTTCAGATGAGAAAACTCAGAAACAAAGAGGGGATAACTCTTGTTCAAAGAAACCCAGTGAGCTTGTACCCATCAGAGTCTACGTCTCTTCACTGGAAACAATTGACTGGCCCAGGAATGGGTACCTAAGCCAAAGAGTCCATTCATTAGGACATTTGGACTAGCATTGAGGGAATGAGTTCAGTATCTCTAGGAGGACTGACATCATAAGTAGAAAACTCAGGAGTTATCAGGGGCCATGTTTTTTGCTGTGTAGCCAAGACCCATTTGCAGTGAGAGAGAAGAGTAAGGAAATGAGCAGACAAATGCTACAGGAAATGGAAGAAGAATCGTAGTGTGTCTGAATCTTGGTTTTACAGTTCCTGAGGCCCACCTGCATTCCTGCCTTTTCCTTGGCTTAATTGATCCATTTTTCATGAGATTCCTCTGTGTCTTTATAATTCCATTTTTCCTTAAGCTATTTTGAGTTGTGTGTCTGTCACTTGCAATCTGCAGAGTGCTGGCTGAACACACAGGCCCAGCATCAAGATAAGTTCATTCCCTTTGCCTGATTTGTCACTTCTGTGGATGGTATCAGGCAGGCACACACCTCCATGCTGTAAATCATAAACACAAGGCCCTTGGTCTGTAATAAAGCAACATTCTCCTTCAAATGCATTCAATACGCCTTCATAAGAGTAATAGATCAGAAGTTACAAAGATACCGATACTATAGAAACTCAAGATGGAGAATTTACTGGAGAGAGAAGAGCGGCCTATTGACCTGCCACAAATGTGCTGGCTCTGCTGTTATTAAAATATTTCTATTGCCTGAACTCCTGAACTTTTTCCTCCACCCTCTGCTCCTAAGCAAATGGGAGAGTCTTTCTACTAAGCCTTCCCTATCTGTATTATTTTGAAATAATACTCCATTGTGGAAATAGCTGTTTATGGTGTCATAGTTTGTGGCAGCAAATAGTTTAAGCTGATGATAAATCCGCATAATCTGGGTGCCTCCATTCAGAGAGGAAGGAAAATCCACCTTTATCCACTTTTCTAGGTACCATCCACATGTTATCTATCATCTGATGCTCTCAGCCACACAAGGAATGTTGTTTTCCCTATTTTGTAGATGAGGAAACTGAGGCTCAGATTAGTTAAGGAAATTGTCCAGCTGGTAAGCTGTGGGACAGAGGTTGGAAGCTGGATCTGTCCGGTTTGGCTGGCTCCACAGCCCATGTTCCCTCCTCGTTGAGATCCTTCAGGGACACAGAGGGACCACCTGGGAGAAATTCTTTTTTTTTTTTTTTTGTGGTACGTGGGCCTCTCACTGTTGTGGCCTCTCCCGTTGCGGAGCACAAGCTCCGGACGCGGAGGCTCAGCGGCCATGGCTCACGGGCCCAGCCGCTCCGCGGCATGTGGGATCTTCCTGGACCGGGGCACGAACCTGTGTCCCCTGCATCGGCAGGCGGACTCTCAACTGCTGCGCCACCAGGGAAGCCCTGAAACCTTATATTATTCGCTTAAGCCCCAAGCCAAATAAATACCATAAGGAACTTCCTGCTTACCTCAGCTGGTATCACTGCCTTTGAAATTCTGGGGTTCTCTGTACCTCTAGAACAAGCTTTTACTTGTGATGTACAATTTGCATACACTGGGTTTATCTTCCTTATAAAAAGATAAGGTCCTTGACAGATGAAGTCTGTCTTACTCATTTTTATTTCCCACATATTTTTCTAGATATTTAGTCAAGGACTGTCTGGTGACGAGAAACAGAAACCTGTTGGACTAACTTAAAACAGGGTTTTTGTTTGTTTGGTTGGTTTTGTTTTATTGTTTTTTGTAGGGAGGCTAGGTTAGCAGATGTTCCCTCTTATTGCTGCTCAGCACCCATGTTCTGGGAACAGCACCCTAATGTTCCTTTAGGTAGCATCCCTTTGCTTTCTTTACCTTAGTCCTCATAGTTTGGGTGGGGCTGATTCCACTTCACAGTGAGTTCTAAGGATGGATTGACAAGTTAGCATATAACTCATGTCAGTGTCTTGGTTCCCTAGTGGTTATGTGACCAAAACCATCCAATGAGCATCAGCTCCCCAGTTTTTCTAAACCTACTGGGAATGTGGGCACTTTCTCCATCGCCGTTGCTAAGCCAGAACTTCTGGGAGCTTTTGGTGAGCCCACCTGAGAATGAAGCCAACCCAGAGGAAAGCATATATAAGAGCTGGGGAGGAGAACCCTGATGACATTGTCTGGGTACCTGCAGCGCTGGTGCCTGGACTTTGCAGCTCTGTAAGCCAATACACTCCATGGATCCTTGAGCAAGTTTGAGTTGTGTTTCTGGCACTTGCAAGCAAAGGAACCCTGACTAAAATTACAGGACATCATTCAGGACCGAGAGCAGGGATTCCAGCCAAGTCTCCCAGGAGCCTGGAATTGGGACCAGGTGTCTGTGTCCGTCTCAAGGGTGTGGCTGGATGGGGACACAAGTGTCTCCCCACAGGCTTGTCTGCATCATTCTTCTCTTTCTCTCTCTGCATAGCAGCTGTGTCTTTCAGAGCCAGGCTTCAGAATTGTGTGGCTCTTCATTCAAGTGCCTGACAGCAACTGTGCAGAGCTCCTGAACCACATTCTTTTTTTTTTAATTGGAATATAGTTGATTTACACTATTATATTAGTTCCAGGTGTACAGCATAGTGATTCAATATTTTTATAGATTATACTCCATTTAAAGTTATTACAAAATAATGGCTAAATTTCCCTGTACTGTACAATAGATCCTTGTTTGCTTATCGATTTTATACATAGTAGTTTGTATCTCTTAATCCCCTACCTCTATCTTCCCCGCTCACCCCCCGACCCTGGTACCACTAGTTTGTTTTCCGTGTCTGTGAGTCTGTTTCTGCTTTGTTATATACGTCTGTTTTTTTTTTTTTTTTTTGCAATACGTGGGCCTCTCACTGTTGTGGCCTCTCCCATTGCGGAGCACAGGCTCCGGACGCGCAGGCTCAGTGGCCATGGCTCACGGGCCCAGCCGCTCCGCGGCATGTGGGATCTTCCCGGACCGGGGCACGAACCCGTGTCCCCTGCAACGGCAGGCGGACTCTCAACCACTGCGCCACCAGGGAAGCCCCACGTCTGTTTGTTTTATTGTTTAGATTGAACCATATTCTCAATCCCCAAGTGATGCTGTCATTATCCCAATTTAGGCTTAGATTTGTGTCTATCCTTGGCCCAACCTACAGTCAAGGGGCAGAACACAAGGCTCATTTTCCACTCATCAGCCTCTGTGGAAGAGCCTGAGATGGGCAGAGCGGGGAAGGGGTGGGGTATAGCACGCTGAGTAATTAACATGCCAGCTACATGAATGACTCCAATTCACCATTAATAAGTAGAGGTGGAAAGGAAATCATACAGAGTTGCACCACCTTCAACTCCAAAGCCTACTGGTTGGAATATGAGGTGACCTTTCCTGCAAGATGGAGGCCAAAATGATGAGTCCGTGGCAAAATCCAATGACATCTTCCTTTTGCCTTATCTAAGACCCAAATTTCCTTCCCCATCTGTCCGTGGAGATGTACATAACAAGCAAAGCAACCAAGCAGCATTCCCAACATCGGTGCTTTGACCAGGATCTACACCCTGGTGTATCACTCATCTGTCCCCGGTGGAGATGTGCAGGCTCTCACTAGTCAGCAAACCTTGTCATATCTCTGCTTAAGAACATTTCCCACAGTCTCCTGGTCTCATCTGTTCCCTTGAAAAGGAAAAAATAATTATGGGGCTGTGACAGAACCCCTTATAGCTGATTTTCCCAGGAGCCCCCCATAATAATCCTCTAGAGCAGCAGTCCCCAACCTTTTTGGTACCAGGGACTGGTTTCGTGGAAGACAATTTTTCCATGGATGGGCTTGGGGAGGGGTGATGGTTCAGGTGCTAATGCGAGCAATGGGGAGCGGCAGATGAGGCTTCGTTGACTCGCCCGCTGCTCACCTCCTGCTGTGCAGCCCAGTTCCTAACAGGCTGCAGACTGGTACCGGTCCGCAGCCCGGGGGTTGGGGATCCCTGCTCTAGAGCTCAGAGTGGGCCTCTGGGGACCCCACTGGAGTCTGGGAAGGTTGAAGGCACAAAGCTCCAAGATGCAGTTCCTGCAATTCTAATTAGCAGCTCTCCTTTCATTGTGTAGATTGGGGTTCCACTGCCTTTTAAAAAATCTACAGGGCTTCCCTGGTGGCGCAGTAGTTGAGAGTCCGCCTGCCGATGCAGGGGACACGGGTTCATGCCCCAGTCCGGGAAGATCCCACATGCCGCGGAGCGGCTGGGCCCGTGAGCCATGGCCGCTGAGCCTGCGTGTCCGGAGCCTGCACTCCGCAACGGGAGAGGCCACAACAGTGAGAGGCCCGCGTACCACAAAAACAAAAAACAAAAAACAAACAAAAAAAAAACTACAGAGACACAAAGCAGACTAGTGGATCCAGGGGCTGGGGGTGGGGGATGGGGGTGGGGTTTCGTTTGGGAGTGATGAAAATGTTCTAAACCAAATAGAAGCGATTGTTGCACAACACTGTGAACGCACTAAATGCCACTGAATGGACCCTTTAAATGGTTAACCTTATGTTATGCCAGTTTTACCTCAATTAAAAAAAAGCTCAAAAACTGCTAGTTTAAATAATCTTGTTTCAAAGTCATTTGTTAGCCTGTGGGAATCACTTTACCTCCCTCAGCCTCAGTTTCCTCATCTGAAAAAGGGGTTAATAAATAGTACCTATATCATGGGTTTGATGTAAGGTTGAAATGAGACAATGATTTTGAAGACCCTCATTAAATGTAATTATCTTTCCCCTGTATCCCTTTTTGTTCTAATATTTCATGATTCCACCTTGATCTGTAGATCACTGGGAATGTTGTTGGAATTTTAGCAAGGACAAGATATGACGCCAGTGTTTTATTATCCCTTTGCATTGAGCTGGAGAATTTTGCTTGCCCTCTTTTTTCCCTGCCCCCAGAGTCTCTCTGGAGGTCCTGCATGTATAGGCCACATTTTTCTCTCCCAACTTGCTTCAGAGACTGTCAGAGAATCTTGATGGAGGGATGCAGAACCAGGGATGAATTGCCAGGCTCTAAAGTCGATACCTGTTCAGAGGCTACACTGAAAGTGAATGATTACCGGCGGGGAGAGCTTGCCAAAATGGGCTGATGAATTGGGATCTATACAGTCACAATAAAGATTGCAATGCTGTTAGGAGACCAGATTAGATTTTTCTGGGCTACAATAGGCTGCAATCATCTTGTTATGTCAGCTTGTTTACTGTTTTGGGTCCTGACATATTTTCAGAGTGCAAGGTGCCTACAAAATAATTCTGCTGTAAACACTCAAATAATCTGTGTAGCGGGCATTTAATCCCACTAGTGTCCCCCATTAATCAGTAGAATGGGTCACCCTAGGGGAACGGTGACCCTGTATTGTTCAGGAATGCTTTATCATGGTAGAAATTTCACACCCAGTAAATTGCTAATGGACATGTCCTTTTGCTGCTGAATATACCTGACGTACTATTTCTCTTACCGTTGCCATTAGAGAGAGAATTACTGTCAGATCGACTACAGAAAACAGAATTGATTTTTAATTAGGGTTTCTAGAACTAAAGGTTAAAGATGGTTTAAAGAAATGGAGCTGTGGTTTTCTCCTTAAGTATCCCCAAGATTGCTTCCTTAGTTCGGTGAGAGGCCAGAGCCATCACCAGCAGAGAGAATGCTTCATAATTAACCCTTCATACTTTTTCTGGCAACAGGAACATGAACAAATTCCTCCCTACCCCCACCTCCAACCCTTTTGCAAGCCAGGGGTGTCAGAGTGTCAAAGTAGAACAGATTGCTTGGGTTTGTGTAACAAGGGTTGCTAAAATTGCAATCTTACCTTCACAGATGATTCAGGGAAGGCTCCGATAACCTCATGCAGACGTTTCACATACAAGCAATTATAGGGAGATAGATTAGAGTGTCCAGAAGAATCATAACTTCCCTTTGCCTGATTTATAAGCCATATCCTGATGTTTTATAATACCATTTATAATATCAACACCATCTAGACAGCTGTCTATGGGAGTTGGTTTCTCCCAAGTTTATGCTGGTGCCTGACTGACATGGGAAACGAGATCCTAGAGGCAAACTCCTTGGGAGAGCTGATCTCGTGGAGAGGTTCCGAGTTCAAGTTCTGGGGTTGGGCCTGGATGTGAGTCTGAGCTTCGCCACTCATGAGCTGTGATGGTGGGCAAGTGGCTTAACCTCTCTGAGCTTTGGCTTCCTCTTCTGTAAATATGGGGTAACAATAGCTCTTACACTGTAGGGTTGTTGTCTGCAGTAAATGAGCTGAAACTTATAAATGGATTAGCATTGTATCTGACACGTTGTTAGCATTCAGTAAGTATTAGCTCTGAGAAGGGCAGAATACGGTGATGGAATTAGGACCTAAAACCATGTGGAGCTGTGCTCATAATTCATTCTCCCAAATATCTGATAGTTTGTATGATGTCACTGGACACCCACCCCTCATGCTACCTTCATAGTTTCAAATTATCTTTGTTGTAGGAAAAGCTCTTTCCACTGCCCGGTCTCTCTTACTTTTCATGTTTTCCAGTTCTTTTCCTGTGGCCAGGCTTAGTGCCCACTTAGCCCACTATCATCAGCCTGTCCTTTTTCACCTTGATGCTACATCCACAGGAAGCCTGGGTCCCTGGTGACCGCTCCCCTTAGCCCTCAGTCTCTGAAGATGAGAATGAGAACTTGAAGAAGACAAAGGATCTCCACTGCCCTCGGCATTTGAGTTGGAAAGCCTGGGGCAGCAGAAATCCTGTAAGTCTCCACTCTGCCCTTTGGCTTGATTCCCATAAGAAGCCACGACTTGCCCCGCCTGATAAGTTCTTTATGCTTTAAACAAAAGACATTATTGGAAGGAAGGACATGAGTGTCTCAAAGTGGTATTTTGGTACTAAAGGATGTCTTAAAATAGCATGCTTACGCTTTCCACTGGGGCAGGAAGGACCGGAGGAGAGAGGACATTAAGTCTGGAAAAGCCAAAATGATTGCCAGGCATTATCGTCCCCTGATGGGTAAGAGGGCTCTCTGTGAGAAGTGGCTGTGCACTCGGCTGGTGGGCTGCTGGGAGAGGATAGGACCCCGTGGTTAAGTGGCAGCAGGACACGCCCTCTCAGTGGACAGTGCCAATAAGACCCAGCAAGCTGGAGCCCACTTAGGCAGTAGGAAGAGGAGAAAGGTGATGAGTTTGTATCATTCGTTCCAAGCCTGACCTGAGACCCTACAGATACTAAACAGAGAGGCCGTAAGTGACCAGATAGATGATGGCTGCCGTCTGGTACCCAAGCCTCTGCTCCCACATACCCTGTGTTTTAGATGCATACGTTCAGTGCCCCCCATCCCTCACACAAAGAACCCATAATTCACAAGTCTCAATGGCCAATACAGACATAACACAGATTCCCTAGGGGATAGAGAGGAGGAGTGTTCTATAGTACACCTATTGTAGACCACTTAAAAATCCATGGTAGACATGTCTATTCTGCAAATTCTGTCTCTGAGGTAGTCTCTCTCTCCTTCTACATCAGGGATCAGTAAACTTTTTCTTCAATGGCCATATATAGTGTATATCTTGGGCTTCACAAGCCAAGAGGCAAAATCAAAGCTATTACATGTGTACTTATATAACCATTTAAATGTAGCCATTAAAATATATAAAAACCATTCATAGCTCAAGGGCCATAAAAAGTAGAGCTGGATTTGGCCTGTAGACTATAGTTTGCTGATCTCTGTCCTATATAATTCTCAAATTTCAGGCTCACCATTTTGCCTTAATAGCTCTGAAGCACTTCACATCCTCTGGTCTGCCCCTGCTCATATCCTTAAGCCAAACCCAGTTTACAGAAACAAACAGACCCCACAACAAACAGTTAATGGCCTCCAAACAGTTAACAGGAACAAACTTGTTTGAAAATGACCAGGGTTATGGGTAGATTTTTTTTTTCCTGTCATATGAGGAAACATTGGGGACATTGGTGGAAAAGGACCAACATCTCAGGATTTCTGCCCATGAGTCAGTGAAATTAGGTCATGTTTCAAAGTGAGGGTAATGCCTCTCGGTCTGCTCTGAGGGGAACTGGCCCAGTGATTTGTGGAGGAGAACAAGACCCTCTATTGCTATATCCGTGTCTATGTCCAGTGCAAACACAAGGTACATACATCCATTGGGCAAGATAAAACTGCTTAATACCGGACTTATTTTTCTTCAGAAGCCATCAGAGACAAATCACCCGGCTACCAAAGGACACAGAAGTCTGGATTTCTCCAGACGTAGCAGTCAGCAAAACTCAGCTATCATGTATTCATTCATTTGTTCAACAAACATTTATTAGACACCTATCCTCTTCAGAGATTTTAAAAAATGCAGCCAATGAACTTATAGAGCTCAAGTCCAGGTAGAGGAAAGAGTTACAGAAATGGACAAATCATAGGCCATTTAGTCCAGAAAATTTGCATAAGTGCTGGGAGGAAGATTTGCCCAGACTAAAATGGGAGGGTATGGAAGTATGTGGGAGGAAACCTCCCCAGACTGGGAAGGACAGAAAAGGGTTTCAAAAAAGGGACAATTAGTCCAGGGAGTCCAAAGGCAGAGAAAGGGAGAGGTACCCAGGGCAAGCATATAAGAGCACAAGAGAACACAGTACATAAGAGAAGTGAAAGTGTAGAAGGGATAGAAGATAGAGGAGTGTCTGGGGTGTGTGTGTGTGTGTATTGATACAGGAATGATACCAGAACAGAGGGCAGAAGATTAGGATGACCAGTTAGGCAGGAGAAAGAAAATGAAAGGCCCTTTCAGCTTTACTTAGTGTTTGTCCTTTATGCTTAAAGCAAGGAGATGCCATTGGGAAACTTAAACAGAAGAGTGTCCAGAACTGTGTTCCTAGAGATGAAAAAGCTACAAGCCTTGTTGCCTAATTGTGGCCCCAGTTGCCATCAGAATGAAGGTCAATTCCTGAGCATGCATTTCAAAGTCCTTTGCAATGTGACCTTTCTCTGCCTTTCCAGTTTCTCTTCTTTGCATCCTTTCCCTCCCACCCTGGACCATTTACTCCTTCTCTCAGCATGTCATTGATTTTGTATTAGTTATCTATTGCTGTGTAACAAAGAGTCCAAAGTTTAGCAAAGCTTAAAATACAAACATTTATTACCTCAGTGAGTTTCCAAGGGTCAGGAATCCAGGGCTGACTTAGTTGGGTGGCTCTTGCTCAGGGTCTTTCATGAGATTGTCATTAAGATGTCAGCTGAGGCTTCAGTTATCTGAAGGCTTGACTGTGGCTAAAGGATCTACTTCCAAAATGGTTCACTCCATAGCAATTGACTAGATCCTCAGCTCCTTACTGGACCCCATCCTCACCATGGAGACTTCTCCATAGGGCTGCTTACGTGTTCTCATGACATAGCAGGTAACTTCCCCCAGAGTAAGCAATTTCAGAGAGAAAACAAAGAGGCCAGAGTGCCTTCTATGACCTAATCTCATGTGTCCCTATTATGTCCACCGTATTTCCATTTCCGAGAAGCAAGTCACCAAGTTCTCCCCATTTTCAGGAGGGTAGGAATTAGGCTCCAACTCTTTAAAGGAAGAGTATGAAAGATTTGGGGGACATATTTTAAGACCACACCTACTTTAATATTAATGTGCCTTTCTTAAAGTTCTCAATTAGGAGACATTTGCCAGGGGACATCTGTCAGTGTCTGGAGAAATTTTTGGTTGTCACAAGTGGAGGGGAATGTGCTACTGGCATCCAATGACTAGAGGCCATGGATTTTGTTAAACGTACTGCAAGACCCAGGGCAGCACCCCCGCAACAAAACATTCTCTAGCCCCAAGTACCAGTAGTGCTGAGGCTGAGAACCCCTGGTCTCAGCTGTTAGTAGCTGTGTGACTGGGCAAATGAATTACTCACTCTAAGCCTTGGTTTCCTCAGCTGTAAAATGGGGACACAACATAATTCATCTGGTGGAAAAATGAGATAAAATATGTAAAGCAATTACACAGTGAGTCAAAGGAGTACTTTCTCTGTGCTAGGCCCCATGCTAGATCCAGGGAACTTGGCGATAAACTAGCCAGGCGTTGTCCCTGATCCTAGCATTTTGTGTTTGGAGCCATAATCATAATATGAGTCTGAGTTTAGTATAATTTATCATGCCGAGGTCATTTTTCTGTTTTTATGAGAAAATCTTGGAGACAGGAGCAGTCCTCTTTCCAGGTCCAGCCCACTTTGATGCCTAGCCACATGCTTTTCACAGAAAAGATACCCAATCAATACTTGTTGAATTGAATTCCACCCACTTGCTTCTTGAAACGACTACTCTTCGTATGATTTTAAGGTGCTGAAGATTTTTAAATGTACAGTCTATTTAATAACAGCTTTCAATTTTGTTAGAAAGGTTTTGGGAAAAAAACATTCTGTTAACTATTCTTCAATTGTAAGACACATCCTGATTTGAGAAATGTTAAAATTTGAAAAACAAAACAAACAAGCATCACAAAATTGAGGAAATATGGTAACGTTTGTATCTTGCTCTACTAGTTCTGAGTAAAAAAAGGCTGTGTGTTAGTTCCTCTGTGATTCCTTCTACGGGCATGGTTTTAGTGTCGGCATATTAGTTTTCTATTGCTGCTGTAACAAATTACCTCCAGCTACATGACTTAACACAAATGTATTATCTTATAGTTCTGTAGGTAAGAAGTCCCAGAAAATCTTCACTAGGCTAAAATCAAGGGGTCTACAGGGCTGCATTCCATCTGGAGGCTTTCAGGGAGAATCTATTTCCTGGCCTTTTCTGGCTTCTAGAGGATGCCAGCATTCCATGGCTCATGGTCCTCTTCCTCCATCTTTAAAGCCAGCAATGGAAGATCAAGTTCTTCTCACATCACATCCCTCTGTCCTTCTTCCATTATCACATCTTCCTCTGGCTCTCCTCCCCAGCCTCTGTTCTACTTTTAAGGACCTTGTGATTATATTGGGCCCACCTGGAGAATCCAGGCTAATCTCTTTGTCAGAAGGTCATAAGGTCAACTGATAAACAACCTAATTCCTCAGCAACCCTGATTCCCTTTTGCCATGTCTCCTAACATAATTACAGGTCCCAGGGATTAAAACAAGGACATCTTTGGGAGAACTGTTACTCTGCCAACCACAGTCATTGATACCGAAGGAACCACAAAATCCCTCTAGACTTGTAAAGGTAATCCAAACCAAAGGTGATCCAAATCCACATCTCATAGCATAGGGAAGGTTGAACATGAGTTACATTATCCATTTGGATGGATGAATTCCAGCCTCTGCTTTCAAATGGCAGGATCCAGAGAAATATTGCATTTCTGTGCTCCTTGCCACTGGGTGAAGTGAGACTCAATCCTTTTCTATGTAAGCAAATGGAACCTATAAACCTCATTTTGGCTACTCCACTGTTCCAACATCACATTGCTCAGTGTCGTGAAACGTGACTCTTCAAAAATCTATTATGTGACAAGCCAGGTGGTTTATGACACAAATATTGTATTTTGCACACTTCATTTGCAGTTAAATTATTGAACATCTGACAACACAGGCCATGTTCTGTTTCTTAGTGCAAATCCATTAGAAGGTACTTTTTTGGTTGTTGCTGTTAAACTAGGGCTTTAATATTTCCAGACATGAAGAGTGAATTTATTTTACAATGATTAAAAATCATTTTCTAATTAGATTTGAATGAATAGGGAGTTATTGGAAAAACTAAGTCTAACATTCAGCTTCTAAGGGAACAATTCCAGTGCTCACATTTTGATGATATTTACTGTTGTATCACTTAGCTATTTTATAAAAGAGGAAATTAAGACCAAAGGGGAAACGACCAATGAGAGTTGAGACCAGGGAAGTAAATCTCCAGGAAGATTTTAATTTTGATTCACATTCTGAGATAGGTCAATCTGTGGGTTTTAAACCTCGGACTACTCCATCCTCTCCGTGATTAGGTAATTTATTGCCTACAACTGGGTCATAACATCAAAGTCTGTTACTGCTAGGCAGTTAAAGAGAATGAGAGAAATTATACTGGTGCATTAGGGAGTAGTGGGGACTGTGGAAAATTGGAAAGTATATGTCCTGATAAATGAGTAGCTGCTACTCAGCTCTTATTGATTTTTCCAGAAAGGTATGGGAGACCAGTCTTGCCAAATTTTCCAACTTTTCACAAGAAAGTAAAATTCCAGGTTTTTATGTAAAATCTGATTTTAAACTATAGACTATTAATACAAAAACATTTAAAAAAAACTATTCAGGTCAAACAAAACATGTGTACAGTTCCAATATAGCCCAGAGGCCATTTTTTCTAGAATTCTGTGTTCTAATGTTCCAGACAGACTATATGCAGTAGCTCATCCAAGGCTACAAACCCTGAAGTAAGCCATGTAAGGGAAGTACAGTGAAGTATTATACAGCCTATAAACAGAATTGCTTGTTTCAACCTAACCTAGCTACTAACTGTTAATGACCTTGGGCAAGTTACTTAATATCTCTGTCTCCATTTTAGTTTCTTGTTCATATAAAATGGAAATAATATCTATCTCTAAAGGTTATTGTGAAGATTAAGAATCAATGTCTGTTTAATTCTAGTAGTGACTGGTTGTAGAAAGTGCTTGTGTTTTGCTGCTGATGTTACTGGTAAGGACACTAAGCAGCTCATCCTCAAGGTCACATAATAAGTGTGATTCTGTGTATTGCCTCTTATGTGTTGCTACTGGTGAAAGTGTCAACAACTGTCTCATAATTGGTTTAAAAGTGGGAAAAAAATAAGTCCATAATTTGTATACTAAGATTCCCAAAGCCTATTTCATTAACACTTGATAAATATACCACATGAATACAAATAAATGCCCTGAGCCTCTGACTCAATCTGACTGCCTTGTTTTCTTGTTGCTAGAGTTTGCACAAGACTGAAAACAAAATCACATCACTTGTAATCCTTCAGTGACTCCCTATGACCTTGGGATAAATCTTGATTATTTAGCATGGCTTTGGGGACCCTCCATGATCTGGTCTCTCCTTACAGTGTTTGTTCCAGCCCTATCGAGCTCTCTCTGTGTCCAGATGCATCACATCCTTTTTTGCCTCTGGAAATTATACTTATTCTCTCTGCCTGAAACACTTTTTGCATCCTTTTTTCAAATTTTATTTTATTGACTGATTGTTTGTTTATTGGATCTCAGGAGCACAGAGCTGAATTAATCATATTCCCTAGCCCATGCTTGGTCATTGGATGGCCCTTGTCTTATTGTATTATTCATTTATTTTTTCCCCTGTACACCTAGTCCCCAGTATCATTTGCCTCTCTCATCTGTTTGATAGAAGTTCATAAATACTGTAAAATATGCAGTTATTTTGACTGTGAATGTGTTTTTAATTAGCATAAAGAGCATTGTGTTATAACCCACATCCTGAGGTTTTCTTCACTCAACACTGTTTTAAGATTTATCTGTATTGCTTTCTATATATTTAGCTTGTGAATTCCTCATGCTCTATGATTTTCTGTAATGTGCACTTATCACATTTTATTTACACAATCCCCTAATGATGGACACCTGGGTTCCCTCCAATTTCCTGATATTATAAACAAACTTGATGCTACAAACCCATCCCTTTGTGAATCTATGTGAGAACTCTCCCAGGAGGTATACATAGGAGAGAGATTAATAGGTGATAGGGCACACACAAGCCTAAGTTCACCAAGTCCCACCAGATAGCTTTTCTGAATAATTTTGCCAGTTTACCCTCCCTCCAGGAAGGAAGGAGAGTTCCTGGCTCCCTGCTTCTTGGCATTTGCCACCTGTCTTAATGTTCTGCCATTCTGATGGATAGGCAGCATCTCATTGTTTTACTTCGTATTTCTCTAGTTATGAAAGAGTCTGAGCACTGCTTCCTACATCAGGGCTATTCAGTTTTCTCATTGTCTGAATCATATGTTCTTGGGCTTTTAAAAAAAATCTTTCCATTGGGCTTCCTTTTTGATTCTGGATGTTGTCAGTATCTCTCAGGGTCCATCATGCTCACCTCCCTCTTCTTGGGCTACCTGACTCCAGCTCTCCAGGATTCTTCAGGATCAGCCTAGACATCCCTTCCTCCACAAGGCATTGCCAAGCTCCCTGAATTTCTGTTATACATCTCATGTGCACTCCTCCAGCCCCCTCTACTTCTCCTGTCTTCACGCTTATCAATCTATCATAATCACCTGTTTGAGTCCCAATTTCCCCACCATGATGTTGAGCTCCCTAAGGCTATACATCACATCTTGTTCATTGCGGCATCTTCAGCTCCTATTTCAAGGGCTTAGAATGAAGGACCAAGACAAATAGGTATTGAATCAGTGAGAAGTAAACTCATTTGTGAAATACCTCCTATGCATTAAACCCTGATCTATGAGCATCATAGGCACTGATCCATAAAACCATCCCAACAACCCTGAAGTGGAGGATTTGTTATCCCCATTTTACAGATCTGGAAACAGGGGTGAGGCATGGTATGTATCGCAGGGAAGATGGATAGCCACAAGCGTTTGTTATTTTCCACACTCATTATGTATATACAACTCCATAGCTTGAGCTGTCAAATTAGGGTTTCAAAAGTTCTTGCCCAAAGCATAATCATTTATTTTCCCTCAAATATTTCTTTTTTGCTCAATATGGCTATAAGAATCTGATGGGGTCTGCCCCTGCCCCTCTCTCCAGCCTCATCTCTGCCATCACCACCAATTCTTTCTCTCCAAGTTCAAGGAAGACCTGATCCTCTTGCAGTCCCTCAAATGCTATTCTTTCCCTTCAGAGCAGCACTTCTCAGCCTTCAATGCAAATATAAATCACCTGAGGATCTTGTTAAACAGTTTGGATTCTTATTTACTACATGGAGGAAAGGGCTTGAGATTTTGCATTTCTAACAAATTCCCAGGTGATGCCGCTGGTCTGAAGACCACATTTGGAGTAGCCAGAATTTAGAGCACTGTTTACTCAACTCTCCCCTCATCTCCCAGATATTCATGCTTCAGAGCTCAGCTTAACTATCACTGCCTCAAGTAATCCATCCCTAACCAGACAAGACCAGGAAACATCCTCATTGCTCTCTGTCCTTATTTTTTGAAGCTCTTCACACCATCGTACTAATGAGTCATGAGACAAATCATTTACTGTCTATCTCCCTATCTCACATAAAAGCTCCGTAAAAGAGGGAGCATCAGTCTGGTTCCCCATCATAGTCCTTGCACCTGACCATGACTTGCCCATAGTAGGATCTCAATAAATATGTGTTAAATGAAAGAAGGGCTGAATGGAGATGAGTGTCCTAACATTAGATTCAGAGACCCCACGACAGTGGGTTTTTAACCTCTTTGGGGTTACAGATCACTTTGAGAATTTGAGGAAATATACCCCCAGGAAAAATCTCTCCCAGAAAACTGGGGCATTTAAATAAAGTTTTGCCTAACATCGTACTGCACTTCAGGAGGTGAAGAATCGCTGCCCTATGTAAATGTAATCATGGTGCATCTCTTCCGAGGAGCACCAGGCACCCTCCAGATCTTCCCTCCTTTCCTCTCATTTCAGTCTCACGCTGGAGGGCATGGTGGAAACTCCTGGTGTCCTTACAGTGTCTTCGTTCCAAACTTACTCCCCTGCACAGGCAGTGGCAAAGTGCAGGTAAACATGGCCAGAACAAGGCAGGGATGTGTGTGCACTGCTGGGGGGAGGACTACGCTTTGCCAAGTCAGCAAACGAATCAGTCAGCCCTGAATTAACTGAGCCATGTCATGAGCTAGAAATCGCTTCACCCGGAAGTGGACTAATTTTTAATCTGGGGGTTCCAGCAAGTGAACCTGATCTTAAAACATCTCAGAGACCTACCTCTCTCACCATCATTTCTGTGACTCTCTGTCTGCTGAAACAGAAACGCCTCGTTTAGAGGACTAGTGTGGACTTCAGGGACAGATGCATCTGCTTTCACATCCTGCCCGCCAAAGTGTATTGCTTTTGAGACCTGTGGGCAAGAGAATTAACTTCCCTCTACCTCAGCTTCCACATCTGTGAAATGGGTCCCTTCAGGGTATCCTCTGTAGTCCTGACGCATATTTTCCAGGGCTGAAACGTCTGCGGATTATATGGCTCTTGCTTTTAGGCACTCTATCCCACTGCCCCCACCTCCCCAGTAAAAGAGCCAGCTTAGAGGGGCTTGCTTTGCCCTCTCAGGCTGATTATCTAATCTTGCTGCTCACTTCTCTCCTCCCAGGCTTCTGGGAATACAGCACATTGAAATCTGTTATTGACCCTGCTATTTATTTGGAGCCAGGGATCTTTTATCCTTTTCCAACTCGTACAAACCTGGGCTTGGCTTCCATCCACAGCCAGACCTAGAAATGATAATGTAGGTAATATTTAAGGTGGTTTTTTTTTTTTTACGTTCTTTAATATTCTCTCAGAGGCTCAATTATTTACCTTGCTAGCTTCAGGTACAGAGTAATTTGAATATCACAGTCAGGGGGAACTGGTGGAGGAAAAGGTAGCAGTTTGCAAATCACACAAGTCAGCCTTGGCTTTGCTGTATACCACCAAGTTGCAGAAATGGAGGCTTGCATTATATCATGTTATAGTTTATTGATTTGTTTTTAAATTACATTAAAATATACATTTCTGTCTTTAGGGGTGATATTCAGAATATGCAACTGTGATAGACAAAGGATCAAAGCCTGAGGCTGGAGCAGGGATCTGGGCAGTCAGAGCATTAACTCTTTCCCTGCTTGATCATGGGGAAGACTACAGGGGGAGAGAGACCCTAGGAAAGGGCCCTGGATGGTCAGGATAGTGGGGACATTCTTTCCTGACTGGTACAAAAATATTTCAGTATTTTCACAACTGCTATAGCCCAAAGGTTGCTTAACTGCTGAATATCAGCTGTCTTAGCTGTAACATTTCCATAGTAAGAATATAATGATGAAGTGATTAATCTCCCCCTTTAAATCCCATTTGTCCTTAGTCTGGTACATTGCCCCTCATTCAAACACTAGGAACATCTACATCTATGGGTAGGGTTTTTTTCCTTTTCATTTAACTTCATCACAAAAAATGGAATCTATGTTATGAATAGTAATAGCTAGCGATTGTTAAAGCTTACTGAGTACCAGGCACAGTTCTAAGCGATTTACATAATTAACTCTTCCAATCTCCCTAATAGTTTTCTCAGCTGACAGAGGAAACAGGAGACATAATGTGGTTAATTACCTTACAAGGTAATAAGTGCTGAAGAAGAGAACGAAATCCAGGTAGCCTGGCTCCAGACCTCCACCCTCAGTATCATGAACTAAGCTAAAAAATCTATTACTGTGCACTTTTTGTTATAGATCTGACTCATTCTGTAATGACTACTATCATATTATCTTGTAGGGTTTACCATATTTTATTAACTCTTCTTCCTTTTGATAGACATTCAGAATGGTTCTCAGCCTCTCTCTCTCACTCTCTTGTCTGCCTCTCTTTTGCATTTTTCTTTTCTTTTCCTTGAAGGAGAACACTACAGACAATGCTACAGTGTGCCCATGTGCCCTTCTACAAACGAGCCTTTGTACAGCTTTTATTTCTGGAATATGTGCTTCCAAAAAAGAATTGCTGGCCCTAATGGTAAAAGTATTCTGAATTTTAATAAATGTTGCTAGAATTACATTGCTAAAAGGCCTATGCAGTTTCAACCAGTTGTACATGTGATTGTGTGATTGCCATTCCTCCACATCCTTACCAGCACTGGAGGTTATCAATCCATCAATTATGCCACAAATGGGAGAAGGATGGTGCCACATGGCCGCCTTAATTTACCTTTTTCTGATTATCAGTGGGATTGAGCCAACGTTTATAGGTTTAATGGCCTCCTCCTCACAACTTGCTTGTTCCTGTTCATGTGTTTTGCCCAACTTTAAATTGGGTTGTTTATCTTCTTTCTTATTGGTTTGTAGGAGCCCTTTAGCTATTAGGAACATTAACCTTTTGTCAGTCACATGTATTGCAAACGTTCAATCTGCATCTATTGCTGCCTTTTGTCGTTACGTGGTTTTTGAAGAGGTTTAAGAAATTTTTTTGTAATCGGTTTTTCAATCATCTATTTCACAGCTTCTGGACTTTCCCTCTCGCTTAAGAAGGTCTCTCCCATCCCAAGTTTACTCATATGGTCTCTTAT
This sequence comes from Mesoplodon bidens, assembly GCF_964165515.1. Lineage (NCBI taxonomy): Eukaryota > Metazoa > Chordata > Mammalia > Artiodactyla > Ziphiidae > Mesoplodon > Mesoplodon bidens. The sequence continues at coordinate 53,070,013 of NC_138171.1, read as the reverse complement.
TTCCTTTCCTATTTCTTTTATACATTTACATATTCAATCTATTCAAAATTGATTTCTATATCTAATTTGATGTGTGAAGCTGTGTTTTCCTCCAGATGGAGAGCCAAATATACAGTTCCGTTGATTAAATTAACCACAGCTTCCCCATCAGTTGAGATGCCACAGCCAGCACTGAGGACAGGATCATAGGCCTGGGTGGAATCTCAGAAAGACAGAGTCAAACCATGCCTCCTAATTCCTCACTCCTCTGATTGTCCACATGTGTGCCAAGTCATGGCCGGGGTCTCCTTGGGAAAATGCCTCTACAACCATCTGTTTCTCTTTAAAAAGCAGGCAGTGTCTAGAGTGAGAACGAAGGAAACGAGGGGCGTTGAGTCTAGACAAAAGGACTCTCTACCCGCCCCCCCCCACCTCCCAAGTACACAGGATTTGGTCCAGGTCAGGAAGCCTGGGCCATCAAACCCATCACTATTAAGAGCATCTGTTGGGCAGCACCCGGCAGGCCTGCAAGACTTGTAGTTGCCGAAGAAAGAGCCCGGAGACAGCAACAGAGACATCAGTGGTTTATTGGACAAGGGATCTTGCACGTCCGAAACAAAGGTCCTAGGGGGACACCCCACCATATACGACAAACAGCAGGCAGTACACGGCAGCAATCTCCCCCTTCGGAGGAGAAGGAGGCTACTGTTTACAGGGGGAATTGACATCTGATTGGTTCAACAGTTATCAGGAAAACTAGAGGCTGGGGCAGGGGGCAAGCACGTAGGCAGTTACTGATTAAGCCCTGTAATTAAGAGGATTAGATAGTCATGTGAGTGAAGCAGGGCCTGGTCGAGCAGGGGATGTACAGAGAGCAAGAGAACAGCCATCTTGAGTGGCCTGACCACACAGCACTGGTAAAACCAAATCATGTCCTGGATGATTTGGTGGGAAGGGCACCAGCATCCTGAAAGCTTGAATTATGCAGTCAGTTCCTGCCTGCTGTTTGAAATATGCACTGACAGCTAAAAACTTGTGCACACATGAGCTGGCAGTGTCTTCCTGCTTTACCTGGGACCAATATAAGCAAAGTCATGGGTGACTTACTTCCAGTCAGGTCTCAGCATGCAGCAACCTGGATGAAAGTTTAACCAAAGGCTAGAAGTGCTCAGCATTTGCCAACCAAACTGGAAAGCTGGTTTGGCCACTTTTTCTTTCCTTTTCCTTTTTGTTCTTTTCTCTCCTTACACTCCCACCCCTTCCCTTTCCTTTTCCTTTTCCCCTCCCTGTCCACTTCCTTCTTTCTCTCCTTCCTTCCTCCTTCTATCCCTCCCTCTACATCTCTCCCCTTTTCTGGGAAGATGAGATCCTGATGACCCCACTGAGGGCTCATCTCCAAGACAGAACAGAGCAGCCTGCCCTGCATTTGATCAACAATTGAAGTGGCTGCAAATACTCTCACTTCTCATTTAAATGTGTATCGATCTCCCAAATGGAAAACAGGCAACTAAAATAAATTATATAGAGTTAATCAGGAAGGAGCCAGTGCACGAGAGGAATCTGGTGCTGGTGCCACAGATTTTGCTGATATAGAAAAGTTCCAGGGATGAAATATGGCTGCTTTGGAGAGAAGAATATAAACAAAATCCAGTCCCCAAGAAGTCAGAATTATTGGGAAGTGAACCAGGGTCTCCCTGAACAGGCTTATTCCGTGGCTGGCAATTCTGGAGGTGAGAGTACATGGATCATTAAGGACAACCTCCTTCTTGAGAAGAAGCTGCAGAAATCCTGTATGGGGAAGGAATGATCCACTTATAATAGGTATATGGGTTTTTTCAAATTAAGCCATTTCGAGCCAAACAACGCATTACTCTAGGAAGAAAAAAACCAGCAGGGAGCCTAGTAATATTAGTCTTTTCAGTTTGTGCCTTATATCAAGTATCTGTAGCTTTTTTTTGTCTAATTTTTCCTGATTTTGACTTTAGGAATCATCTCAAGAGAAATAGACCTGCAATGCAGGTTTAGCCAATCAGCTTTCATCCCATTCCCCCAGGGATCGGTTCAGAGATGGATCCAGTATTATCAACATCAGTGTTTTGTTTTGCCACAATTGTTTTGGTTTGTGGGCTTAAGTGATTTAGTTGCCTACATTTAAACAATGGGTATATTTTATGTAATATCATGAATTGACGGCTTCTACACCCAGCCCACATCATTCACTAACCCAATTCCTACTTGCCTTTGAGTTTCTAAGATAGTGCTTAATATCATTTCATTTCATATCAAATGTCAAGACTGATAGAGACCTCAGACATCACTTGTCCTCAATTCTCTCCTTACAGATGGAGAAACTGGGTCCTGAGAAGGGAAGTAAGTTGTTTAAGGTCACACCACAAGTTGAGAGCATAAATGGGAAAAAGACCTAGGACATTTTTATATTAGCTCTCAGCAGCAGACAATAGTTCTTACATTTCCTGCCAGGGGAGGGCTACTTCCCCAAGGATGCCTCCAAAGGTAATATTCTATGATGTAATCTTTTAGGCATTAATGGTGGAATTTCAGATCTAATAAGTGGTGGATATTTTTAGTCAACGGGACCAAGTGCTCTCTCTCAAATTGCTTTTCACAGATGGGTGCCAACTCCTCTTATAACCAGGGTTGAAGGCTGGCTATGTAAGACTGTTCTTTTCCTGATCATTAAAAAAAATATGACAATATCCCTCAGTCTTTCTGAAGTGGGTGTGATTTACAAGCTTACAGGTGGAAAAAATATCCATCTTCTTTCATTTGTTCATTCAACTGTTTGTCTAGCCATCCTACATTTACTGAGCATTAACTATATGCCATGTACTATGCTAACTTCCAGAGATACAAAGATTGGCCCGTGAAGCTCAGTTGAGCTATAAGCTGTAATGCAGACACAAAGAAAAGATGGCTTCACTGAGGAGGTGCCCTGTTACTAACCTTTCCAAGACAAGGAAGAGTTTTGGGTAGGAGTCAAGGATGAACATCTGTGATCTGTACTTAGAGCCCAGACCCACTCTGGTTGCCCCACCCTGACCCAATCTTAAAAATTAAATTAAACAGAAGTAGTTTCCCATATTAAAAAATTGGAAGATTTCAAATAAAATTCAGATTCCCAACTTCTCTTGAAAAATCAAGGATCTGAAAACACTGGGCCCACATCCCCACATGCCACAGTTACGTGTTCCTGAGTGGTAGCTGCACCTTTTAGAAAGGGAGAGCATTCTCCAGTGTGTCACATTCCCCCCCAGTCCCTATCACATTATTCATGGTTCCAATCATAAACTTATGTAACTTGCCTATCCTCTCTAGGGATTTGAATCAGTAGTCCCTGACCAAAAAATCTCAAGGAATGCATGAAGATCACAGAACAGAGGTGGAGAATAATGTGTAGGCAGAGGCTTAGAGGTGGGAAACATAGAATATATTCAAGGGATGGCACGTCATTTTGTGTGGCAGGCAGATGATAAAGTGGGACAGAGGGCAGGCAGAAATGAAGCTGGAGAAGTAGGCGAGGGCCGAATCGCCCACGGAAGGTCCTGTGGGTCATGCAAAGGACTTTGTCCTGAATCCTGTACTCTATAGGGAGCCTTTGGATTCTCGGCAGGGGAGTGTTATGATGACATTTGTGTTTTTGAAAGACCATCGTGCAACCACAGAGAGAATAAAACTGGCAGAGGTCGTGAAAGAGGCTGGGACACCATTTGAGCAGCAATTGCACAGACCAGGATAGAGATGAGGGATCCAGTGATCTTTAATTCCTGCCTGGTGTAGGCACTAGGCAAATGATATTGAGAGATGAATGATGTAGTCTCAGGGGTCGCTTGCCCCTTATATTAACCAAGGGTCACCATGACCACCCTCTAGGCTTCCTGTGGTCAAATTTAGGCATGTGGTCACAGGGCACAGCTGAGCACTTTCTTGTCTGGAAAATACTTTTTGGCAAAGTACATAGGAATTTAGACTTTCTTAGTAGTAATTACATCATTATGCCCCAGGTGCCCGCAGGGTGTGCTCAGAGAATTAATGGGCCTACCCGTCTCATTTACTTCTTAGAGTCCCAGGGTCTCCTTCCATAAATGAGCATTACCAGTGCACTGAATGGGACCCTGGAGGGCTAGAAGAGCGATTGCTTCTCTCAAAGGTGAGCTGGAGGTAAATATCAGCCCCTTGAGGACGCCCATGGCCCATTGATGGGGAAATACTGCAGTGACCGAGGCAGAAGGCACTCCAAATGTGAAGAACGTTATTCCAGGCAGATGAGGGAACCCAGCAATTATTTCCACTCAGAAGCCGGTAATGAATAGGAATGTAATTTATTCATTCATTAAACATAGGCAAACAAAGAACCAAAGAGGAAGCCGTCTGGGCATTCTTTTAATGAATCTGCCCCATTTCTGAGTGAAGTGTGGGCTGTGTGGATGAAACGCTGAACTCCGGAAATATATTACCCACTCAAGAAGCCATCCTTCCAGCCTTAATTAAAGAAAATCAACAGCTCCCACTTACAATGGATGATGATAGAAATCAAACTGAGGAACTGAAATACAGACTTGCCAGGCAGGCTGGGCTTGGCTTGGCTGGGCTCCCCGAAGCCTGGGAACCTCATGAGTTGGTCTGAAATATTGTGCCTTGGGCATCCAGGAAGCCTGGAGCACCAAAGGTGGCCAAGTCATTGCCGGGAATTGACGTCATTACAGGACACCAGATCCTTTTGGATGAAGCTTTGGTGACTCATTCATTCATTCCCTCCATTTTTCATTCATCCACTCAGGAAGCATTTTTGGAGTACCTACTATGTGCCAGGTTCTGCACCATAGATATAAAATGCTAAGCAAAATTAAACACTGTCTCAGTTCTACTACTCATATTTTAGTAGAAAAGATGTTTATTATGTAGAAATTAGGTAGATATATAATTACAAATTGACCAGAACTCAGAGGGAAAAACACAATATTCTCTGCAAACATGTAATGAGGAGCTCTGAGCAAGCATGGGGAATCAAGGTAGATATCTGGGGGGTGGTGGGGGACTTGGGGCAGGAATTCTAAGGAGGTCAGGAGGAAACTGGGTGAGGACCAGAGGGAGAGGGAGAAGGCAGAACAATCCAGGTAGTGCCAGCATGTGCCAGTGTTCAGAAATGGAAGAGAGCACTGTAGACAGAGAAAATACCCCTTGTGTATGATTTTGCCTCACTTTTATATGCAAGTAATGGGATGCTCTTTAGATGATTAAATTAGGAAATACCTGTGGGCTGAAAACTGTCATGAGAACAGAAGGCTTGGTTTAAGCGTGTTGGTTTAGATGCGTCATAAACTAGAGAGAACCGTATTTTCACCCTATTAGCCTCTTAAAAAGAGGACTGAACTTGCTTTGATGTAGTAGGAACACGACCTCTGGATCTCCTGTCATGTCAGCACCTCCTGCCAGGTGAGTTGTCCCACCTTGGCTGAACCCAGAGTCCTAGAGACCTCTTAGGTCTTAAGAAGAGCTCCCATGCCCTCCTCTCCGTGAGGCTGCCGACAGCATGGACTCCAGAGACTGATCATAGCTGCCCCTGCTTTTCGTGATTTCTGTAACCTTGACCAACCCACTTAACCTCACTGTGCCTCAGTTTTCTTGTCTAAAAATTGGGTGTGAAAATAGTGCCTACCTTAGAGTAGAGGACTCTTGTGAGGAGGGGCCGTATGGAAGGCGTGGTGCAGTGCCTGTGCTATAGGAGGAGCTGCAAAAATACCTATATGGTTATTACTTAGGGAACTCTCCCCCCTCCCATTTCAGGCCAAGGGGCAAGAAAGAAGCTTATTGTTTAACACCAAAGCAGGTGGATGGATGTGTGTATGTGTGTTTCATGTTATTATACACAACCGAGAGGTAAACACTCCTGAGACAGAGGTGTAAAAGCAGTTGTCTTTGGCCACGTCTAAGGCAGGGTTCTTTGAGGGACTGCAAAGTCATTGGGGCTGGAGTCCACATGACTTGAAGTCTCTTAGCAGGATTCTGCTGATGGCTTCTGTGCAGCAGCTTGGGACTGTCTGCCATAAGAACACGTACTACTGAAAGATGGTGATGTTCCTGAACTCTCCATATCTTCAACAGCCCCACCCACTTTTCAGGCTTAGCTAGTCACGGTGTGCTGAGTTCTGCATTGAGTATAGACTACTTATCACCTCCATTTTATACCCAAGCTGTTCTTTCTGCTCTGACAGCCCTTTTCCTCCTGCTCCTCCTTTGTCCACAGCCATCAGGAAAACCACTTATCTTCCAAGACTTGGCTTATGTATCACACCCCATAAAGTACTCCTGGACTCATCTTCTATCCCCACCTCCATAAAGTCAGCTATTTCCTTCTTTATTCCTAAATGAAATGTATCTGTAACTGTCTTGGCATCTGTAATACTGTATTGTTTCATTAAATGTATGTCTATCTCCCCACATAGACTCTAGAAAAATCCCTACAAGGCAGAGCCCTCTTATGTCTCTCGTGTGCCCAGGGTCTAGCACGATGTTTGACATGCAGTTGGTACTTCAAAAATATTGGTTGAATTAATAAACAAAGGAAAGAACATGTGAGAACCTAGCTTATCGTCCCTTGAGTATAAATGAAATTAAGTCACTGTGATTGTTTGGGAATGAGTGCTCGTTTTCTATTCAAAAGGTCTTTCATGGAATGCTACTCAGCAATTAAAAGGAATGATTCTGATATATGCAACACGTTGGATGGCCCTCAAAGGAATTACATGTCTTAAAAACCCTCAAAATGTTACATACTATATGATTCTATGTACATAATATTCTCGAAATGGCAAATTACAGAGATGGAGACCAAATTAGTGGTTGCAGGGGAGAGAGTGTGGGAAAGGGAGGGAGGTAGCAGTAGATATAAAAGGTAGCAGGAGAGATCCTTGTGATAGACTGTTCTGTGTCTTGACTGTGGCGGTGGTCATTGAGTCTACGTACATAGTAAAATTACATGAAACTAGACAACACACACACATGTAAAACTAATGAAATGCCAGTTTCCTGGTTGTGATATTGTACTATAGTCACACAAGGTGTTACCATTGGGGGGAAATGAGAAAAGAATATATGGGATCGGATCTCTTTGCATTCTTTCTTGCAACCGCATGTGAATCTTCAATTATCTCAAAATAAAAGAAACACACGCACACACACACATACACAATGAGATCCCACTACACACCCGCCAAAATGACTAAAATTAAAAAGACTGACAACATCAAGTGTTGGCAAGGATATGGAGCAATTGGAACTCACATACACTATTGCTGGAAGTGTTGATTGATATAAACACTTTGAAAAAAATGTTTGGCAGTTTCTACTAAGGCTGAAATATCTACACCCAGCATTTCCATTTCTGGGGATATAATCCGAGAGAAAAACATACAAACTAGATGATTTGAAGTAGCACATTTCATAATAGCTCTAAACTGGAAACTGTCCAATGCCCACTGACAGTAGAATGGATACATCAGTTGTGGTATATGCCCATGTCTCAGTCAGTTTGGGCTGCTTTAGCAAAATACCATAAACTGGGTGGCTTAAATAGCAAGCATTTATTTCTCACAATTCTAGAGGCTGAAAAGTCCAAGATCAAGGTTCAGGTAAGTTTGGTGTCTGGTGATGGCCTTCTTCCTGGTTTGCAGATGGCTGTCTTCTCCTTCTGTCTTCACATGGCCTTTCCTTGTTCAGGCTTGAGGTCTTTTTATAAGATATTAATCTCATTGTGAAGTCCCCACCCTCATTACCAAATCCAACCCTAATTACTTTCCAAAATCCCCACCTCCAAATACCATCACTCTGGGGATTAGGGCTTCAACATATAAAGTGGGGGTGAAAACCACATATTCATTTCATAGCACCCATATACAACACCCTATCACAATTAGAATGAGCAAGTTGTAACAGCATGCATCCATAGGAATGAATTTCAGAACCATAATGTTGAATGAAAGAAGATAGTCACAAAAGAAGACACACTATATGATCCCATTTATATAAGGTTCAAAATAAGCAAAATTAGTCTGTGCTGTGAGACATCAAGATGGTGATTATATTTGGAGGAAAACAATTGGAGAGGGACACGAAGGAGACTTCTGGGGTCACAGGACTGGTCTGTTTCTTGATCTGGGTTCTGGTTATGTGGATGAATTCAAGTTTGTAGAAATTCATCTAATTGTACACTTAGGATGCATACTAAGTGTATAATACTTCAATAAAAATGTTTATGATACTTCAGTAAAAATTTTTATTATACTTCAATAAAAATTTTTTAAAGAAAAAAGTTTATTCATTTTGTTCTGTAGTCAACATTTATAAGGGGGCGACTCTGTTCTAGATACCCTACTAAGCTCTATGGAGACCATATAGTTGAAAGGACCCCTGGTCCTGGGGCTCCCAGTCTATGGAGAAGCTACTTATTTTCTTCTTTCTTTCTCCCTCTCTTGCAAAGTAAGTAACCAATAAGATCAGGAGAAACCTTTCAGTTGGTGGTATTTGTGGTTTTAATTAATTATCGAACTAAAAGAACTTGCATAAGAGAGAGTCTTTCTTGTCTTTACCGCAGAGCAGAGAGATCTTTTTTATAAAGTACTTACTGAGCTCTAAATCTTGAGCCCCAGCATCCCTGAGATAATTCCTTTTAAGACCTCCTCAAACTAATTTTCAATAAAAAGAAGGGAAAAAATCGCCAAATGTAATTGCTGTAAAAGAAAAGAAACCTCCTTATTAGGAAATCTATAACTGCCTTCAGGAATTCAAAAATAAAAATGTTCAAGTGAAGGAATCGTTGCTTTGTTTTGCCTGGAAATATCTCAGCTAAAAAGAAGCTCTACATCTGTGTTTGCAATCCTCCAGCTTGGGTGAACACACCCCCTAGCCCCACCCCAGGACAGATTATCCCCACCCATTCAAGTGAAGGGCAGTTCATGGATTTCACTGTGATTTGGTGAAAACAGTGTTTCTTGTCATTCCATCCATCATAATCCTGTAATTTGCAGAACACAGGAGGCATTAAAGCATGGATAGTGTCACCTCCCGATGCCAAAGAAGGAAAAGAGAATTAATGAGATCAATAAAGCTACTCTGGCAGGAAAAATAGAAACACAGATGGGAAATGGTAACAGAGTTGGCAAGTCTGAGAGAGAGCTGGGGATCTGCTTATGGCCCTGTCTTAAAGCCAGGACTGTTACAGGGAACACATGAGCTGGCGACCTCACCACCACACCTCCAGCAGAGCCCCACCCTTGGCAACATGCAGGGTTCTGGCCAGGATGAGAAATCAATCAGTATGGTCAGCAGGTATTGATGGAACACTGCCATATGCTTGGCACCAGGCAAGCATCATGGTGATGCAAAGAATTATGAAATATTGCCCATGCATCAAGGAGCTTATGTTCTACTATGAAAGTCAAATGCCCTCACCTCTTCCATACCATCACTTAAGTAAACATGTTGTATGGAGGCAGACATCTGATCAATATTTACAATAAAAATTGTGTCAAAGTTTATCCATGCTTCTCGAAGAATTGAACACAGAGGGTAAGGAGATGGAAGCTCCAATCAAGGAAATAAACATATAACCTAATACATCCATTAGGTCCTCAAAGCAACCCTTAGAAAGGTAGGTGTAATTACACCCTATGTGCGGATGAAAAAAATGAGGCTACAGGGATAATATGAATTTTGCCCAAGGTCCCAGAGCAAGTGGTGAAGCCAAATCAGATTGTAATTAGTTCAAAGTCCATGCTTTCTCACCCCAACCTTGTTTCCTGTAGAGAGAGGCAAGTGGCACCTGGATGGACATTTTAAGTTGTGTCATCATGCATTTACATTAATATTTATAAGAAAAAATACACATAATTAGTATAGCAAAGCCCTGATTTCAGTTACTTTGCTTCAGATGAGCCTAAAGTATTTAAATACTTTAAAATAGTGCTTCAGATGAGGCTACAGAATTTAAATACTTTAAAACAAATAATGCAATTTCTTAGAGCCATATTAATAAATCATCATGCAGGTGATAAACATTTGTAGCAAAAAGCACGGACGATTGAAGTTTGGACAGTTTTCATTACAGAAAGCAACTATCCCTGGGATAGGGAGACTTAAGAATGTTTTATGGGGTCCCAGACAAGGACTGAGGAATCTGGAGGTTACTAGGACTCATAATTCCTGCCTGAGGCAAAGGGGGTTAGTCTACGTGTGGTGGAATCAGAGAAAACCCAGAGTAGAGGGGACACCATGTCCAGAGGGTCTGGGTCAACATCAAAAATCTGAATATCAATCAGTATCAATTAGCATCAATATATGAAAAACAGAAGCTCAAGCTTTTCACTACCAAGTCGAGGAGACAGGAAATACACATAATTTTTGAGAACTCTAAGCAAGGGACATCAGGAACCCTATTACCTGGGACAGCCTGGTGACTACTGCTCACCTTGGTGGGCGTGGCAGCTGACTTAAAGGGCAAAGGTGGGGGAGACGGGACCAGGCAGCAGCAGACTTAGGAGGGCAAATTCTAATTTTCTCCTAGTTTGTCACTGCCCCTCAGGAATTAGCACACCTGAGACACACGTCCTCATCACCACCTCTGAGATTAGCTTCTTGTTGGCACTTCCGTCTTCTCTTCCTACTAATCTTCTTTTCGATATTTTAATTTATTGCATTTCATTGGGCCCCCTTTCCCTTTAAGGCACTGAAATTAATGGACTGGTCTAATTTCCTTTGAGACAACGTTTTTAATTGCCATAATTCTCACTTATATCTTTTAGGCATCCCTGTTGGCAGTGATTCATTCGCATTTGCCTTCTCCAACTCTTCAATTATAAATACTCTGTCAACACAGGGAGACAGTTTTCCTTCCATCCAAGCATTCTTCGTGGTTTGTGCGAGCTTCAGGGCCTCTGTCTACATTTTAACGTCTCTTTTATAATTGAAAATCCTCTCACTCTTGAAGTACATTGGAATTTTTATGAACTGCGAAGAGGTTGTTGGGATTTTTTTTTCTTTTTGTTTGTTTGTTTTGGAAAGTCAGTACTGTGTTGTTGTTTTTTAACATCTATATTGGAGTATAGTTGCTTTACAATGCTGTGTTAGTTTCTGCTTTATAACAAAGTGAATCAGTTATACATACACATATATCCCCATATCTCTTCCCTCTTGCGTCTCCCTCCCTATCCCACCCCTCTAGGTGGTCACAAAGCACCGAGCTGATCTACCTGTGCTATGCGGCTTCCCACTAGCTATCTATTTTACGTTTGGTAGTGTATGTATGCCCATGCCACTCTCTCACTTTGTCCCAGCTTACCCTTCCCCTTCCCCGTATCCTCAAGTCCATTCTCTAGTACGTCTGCATCTTTATTCCCGTCTTGCCCCTAGGTTCTTCAGAACTTTTTTTTTCTAATTCCATATATGTGTGTTAGCATATGGTATTTGTTTTTCTCTTTCTGATTCACTTCACTCTGTATGACAGACTCTAGGTCCATCCACCTCACTACAAATAACTCAATTTTGTTTCCTTTTATGGCTGCGTGATATTCCATTGTATATATGTGCCACATCTTCTTTATCCATTCATCTGTTGGTGGACACTTAGGTTGCTTCCATGTCCTGGCTATTGTAAATAGAGCTGCAGTGAACATTGTGGTACATGACTCTTTTTGAATTATGGTTTTCTCAGGGTATATGCCCAGTGGTGGGATTGCTGGGTTGTATGGTAGTTCTATTTTTAGTTTTTTAAGGAACCTCCATACTGTTCTCCATAGTGGCTGTATCAATTACATTCCCACCAGCAGTGCAAGAGGGTTCCCTTTTCTCCACACCCGCTCCGGCATTTATTGTTTGTAGATTTTTTGATGATGGCCATTCTGACCGGTGTGAGATAATATCTCATTGTAGTTTTGATTTGCGTTTCTCTAATGATTAATGATGTTGAGCATTCCTTCATGTGTTTGTTGGCAATCTGTATATCTTCTTTGGAGAAATGTCTATTTAGGTCTTCTGCCCATTTTTGGATTGGATTGTTTGTTTTTTTGATATTGAGCTGCATGAGCTGCTTGTAAATGTTGGAGATTAATCCTTTGTCCTTTGCTTCATTTGCAAATATTTTCTCCCATTCTGAGGTTTGTCTTTTCGTCTTGTTTATGGTTTCCTTTGCTGTGCAAAAGCTTTTAAGTTTCATTAGGTCCCATTTGTTTATTTTTGTTTTTATTTCCATTTCTCTAGGAGGTGCGTCAAGAAGGATCTTGCTGTGAATTATGTCATGGAGTGTTCTGCCTATGTTTTCCTCTAAGAGTTTGATAGTGTCTGGCCTTACATTTAGGTCTTTAATCCATTTTGAGATTTTTTGTGTATATGGTGTTAGGGAGTGTTCTAATTTCATTCTTTTACATGTAGCTGTCCAGTTTTCCCAGCACTACTTATTGAGGAGGCTATCTTTTCTCCACTGTGTATTCTTTTCTCCTTTATCAAAGATAAGGTGACCATAAGTGCGTGGGTTTATCTCTGGGCTTTCTATCCTGTTCTATTGAGCTATATTTCTGTTTTTGTGCCAGTACCATACTGTCTTGATTACTGTAGCTTTGTAGTATAGTCTGAAGTCAGGGAGCCTGATTCCTCCAGCTCCGTTTTTCTTTCTCAGGACTGCTTTGGCTATTCGGGGTCTTTTGTGTTTCCATACAAATTATGAAATTTTTTGTTCTAGTTCTGTGAAAAATGCCAGTTGTAGTTTGATAGGGATTGCATTAAATCTGTAGATTGCTTTGGGTAGTAGAGTCATTTTCACAATGTTGATTCTTCCAATCCAAGAACATGGTATATCTCTCCATCTGTTTGTATCATCTTTAATTTCTTTCATCAGTGTCTTATAATTTTCTGCATACAGGTCTTTTGTCTTCTTAGGTAGGTTTATTCCTAGATATTTTAATCAGATTTGATGGAGAAAATAAAACCTTTACAGACAAGCAAAAGCTAAGAGAATACAGCACCACCAAACCAGCTTTACAGCAAATGCTAAAGGAACTTCTTTAGGCAGGAAACACAAGAGAAGGAAAAGACCTACAATAACAAACCCAAAACAATTAAGAAAATGGTAATAGGAACATACATATTGATAATTACCTTAAATGTAAGTGGATTAAATGCTCCAACCAAAAGACATAGACTGGCTGAATGGATACAAGGACACGACCCGTATATATGCTGTCTACAAGAGACCCACTTCAGACCTAGGGACACATACAGACTGAAAGTGAGGGGATGGAAAAAGATAGTCCATGCAAATGGAAATCAAAAGAAAGCTGGAATAGCAATTCTCATATTGTACAAAATAGACTTTAAAAAAGACTATTACAAGAGACAAAGAAGGACACTACATAATGATCAAGGTATCAATCCAAGAAGATATAACAGTTGTAAATATTTATGCACCCAACATAGGAGCACCTCAATACATAAGGCAAATGCTAACAGCCATAAAAGGGGAAATTGATAGTAACACAATCATAGTAGGGGACTTTAACACCCCACTTTCACCAATGGACAGATCATCCAAAATGAAAATAAATAAGGAAACACAAGCTTTAAATGATACATTAAACAAGATGGATATTTGTAGGAAATTCCATCCAAAAACAACAGAAAACACTTTCTTCTCAAGTGCTCATGGAACATTCTCCAGGATAGATCATATCTTGGGTCACAAATCAAGTCTTGGCAAATTTAAGAAAATTGAAATCGTATCAAGTATATTTTCCAACCACAATGCTATGAGACTAGATATCATTTACAGGAAAAAAAATCTATAAAAAATACATACATATGGAGGCTAAACAATACGCTACTTAATAACCAAGAGATCACTGAAGAAATCAAAGAGGAAATCAAAAAATACCTAGAAACAAATGACAATGAAAACATGACCCAAAACCTATGGGATGCAGCAAAAGCAGTTCTAAGAGGGAAGTTTATAGCAATGCAATCCTACCTTAAGAAACAAGAAACATCTCAAATAAACGACCTAACCTTACACCTAAGCAATTAGAGAAAGAAGAACAAGAAAACCCCAAAGTTAGCAGAAGGGAAGAAATTATAAAGATCAGAGCAGAAATATATGAAAAAGAAATGAAGGAAATGATAGCAAAGATCAACAAAACTAAAAGCTCATTCTTTGAGAAGATAAACGAAATTGATAAACCATTAGCTAGACTCATCAAGAAAAAAAGGGAGAAGACTCAAATCAGTAGAATTAGAAATGAAAAAGGAGAAGTAACAACTGACACTGCAGAAATACAAAGGATCATGAGAGATTACTGCAAGCAACTATATGCTAATAAAATGCACAACCTGGAAGAAATGGACAAATTCTTGGAAATGCACAACATTCTGAAGCTGAACCAGGAAGAAATAGAAAATATGTACAGACCAGTCACAAGCACTGAAATTGAAACTGTGATTAAAAATCTTCCAATAAACAAAAGCCCAGGACCAGATGCCTTCACAGGTGAATTCTATCAAACATTTAGAGAAGAGCTAACACCTATCCTTCTCAAACTCTTCCAAAATATAGCAGAGGGAGGAACACTCCCAAACTCATTCTGCGAGGCCACCACCACCCTGATACCAAAACCAGGCAAAGATGTCACAAAGAAAGAAAACTACAGGCCAGTATCACTGATGAACATAGATGCAAAAATCCTCCACAGAATACCAGCAAACAGAATCCAACAGCACATTAAAAGGGTCATACACCATGATCAAGTGGGGTTTATCCCAGGAATGTAAGGATTCTTCAATATATGCAAATCAGTCAATGTGATACACCATATTAACAAATTGAAGGAGAAAAACCATATGATCATCTCAATAGATGCAGAGAAAGCTTTCGACAAAATTCAACACCCATTTATGATAAAAACCCTCCAGAAAGTAGGCATAGATGGAACTCACCTCAACATAATGAAGGCCATATATGACAAACCCACAGCCAACATCATCCTCAATGGTGAAAAACTGAAACCATTTCCACTAAGATCAGGAACAAGACAAGGTTGCCCACTCTCACCACTATTATTCAACATAATTTTGGAAGTTTTAGCCACAGCAATCAGAGAAGAAAAAGAAATAAAAGGAATCCAAATCGGAAAAGAAGAAGTAAAGCTGTCACTGTTTACAGATGATATGATACTATACATAGAGAATCCTAAAGATGCTACCAGAAAACTACTAGAGCTAATCAATGAATTTGGTAAAGTAGCAGGATACAAAATTAATGCACAGAAATCTCTTGCATTCCTATACACTAATGATGAAAAATCTGAAAGTGAAATTAAGAAAACACTCTCATTTACCATTGCAACAAAAAGTACTGTGTTTTAATAATTTTTTTGTTGCTGGATTTAAAGTTGCTTCATTTTTCCGTGTTTTTCACTTTTACTAGTTTTTACAGAATATGGGCTAGGCACTTACTAGATTAAGTGCCCTAAGTGACAGAGAGAGAGAGTGGAGAGTGGTGAGATTCCCTTCTTTACCCAGGAAATTGACACTGGTGTAAAACTATTAACTAACATACTTTCCCCCCATCCCTAGCCCCTGGAAACCACTGATTTTGTTCTCTATCGGTGTAATTTTGACATTTTGAGAATGTCATATACATGGTACCCTTGTACCTTTTTTATTGAAGTATAGTTGATTTACAATGTTGTGTTAATTTCTGCTGTATAGCAGAGTGACTCAGTTATATATATATATATATATATATATACATTCTTTTTTATATTCTTTTCTGTTATGGTTTATCACAGGATATTGAATATAGTTCCCTGTTCTATACAGTAGGACCTTGTTGTTTACCCATTCTACATATAATAGTTTGCATCTGCTAATCCCAAACTCCCAGTCCATCTCTCCCCCACCCCTCTCCCCCTTGGCAACCACAAGTCTGTTCTCTATATCTGTGAGTCTTTTTCTGTTGCATAGATTGGTTCACTTGTGTCATATTTTAGATTCCACATATAAATGATATCGTATGGTATTTGTCTTTCTCTTTGTGACTTAACTTCACTTAGTATGGTAATCTCTAGGTCCATCCATGTTGCTGCAAATGGTGCCCTTGTACTTTTGATGCTGGTTTTTGGTTATGCCTGTTGCCCAATTATGTCTACTTATTTTTAAAGTATCCTTAAACCTACTTTTACTTTATAACGTAACATTATATTAATATATAATACATTATAATTATTGGGTTGGCCAAAAAGTAAGATGTTATGGAAAACCCCGAATGAACTTTTTGGCCAACCAGTATATTAAATTAATATACTATATTTTCCTTTATTTTACTCTCCATTGCATACCATGACACCCTCCTCCCTTTTCAGGAATGTACAAAAGAGTGGGGGGAAGCAAGACCCAAAAAAAGGCTAAAGTGCAAAGAGACGACCATTAAGGTTTCTAAATGGGGTTTCTAATCCTTGTGGTCCCCCTGTCCTGCCTTCTTAGCACTCATAAGCAACGAGGAAGGAAAAGGTTTGATCATGCTGAGAATAAACTCAACAGCGTCGACTCTAAACTGTGTGACCTTGGGCAATGTATTTTGCTTCTCTGAGCCTCAGTTACTTTACTTTTAAAATGGGGGTAATAGTAGCTACCTCCCAGGGGTGGTCGTGAGGGTTAAATGAGTAAGAATATATAATATGCTTAGGACCATGCCAGGCGCACCTGCAGCATTTCTGTGTCTGGTGCTCTCATCAGCCTCATCCCCCTCATCATTTCCACAATCAAGCACAGCCAAGAAGGAGTGAGAGGGGTCACCCATTTTTTGATCCCAGTGCAAAAGCAGTCCCTCAAAAATACTGTGCGTAGCACAAGGAGTCGGCAAGCTCTGAGGGTGCACAGAGGCTGGGATGGGGCTTGGGGAGAGACTCCTGTACTCTCTAGCACCCGCACTTTGGCTTAGGTGCTTATGCAAAGTCTGAAACCCTCCCCTCTCTGCTTCCTGTTCCAGTTCTTCCCAAATTTGCCTCAAGCATCTCCAGCAGGGACCACATGCTCCAGCCCAGGAGGGTCCCACAGAACCACTCAGCCCTCGCTTCTTGGACTCTTGCCCAGTCGTGGTAACACGGGGGTGGTGTTTGGTGACTGTGACCACTTTGGTGCCTGCCAAGTCTGTCGCTCAATAACCAAAGGTAATTGGTTTCCTTTCCTTTGTGACTTACCCCGTTCTGAGTCTGTGATCAGCTCTATTGGAAAAATTGGGAATTTACTTTCTATTATATCTTGTAATCACCTGTTACTGTTAAATGGATAGTTATAATTTTTCTACTGCTATTGTAATTTTTTAAATTTTATTTTGAAACAATTTTTCATTCCTACAAAGCTGCAAACGTAGTTAAAAGAGTTGCTGTGTGCCCTTCTCCAAGCTTCCCTCAATGGTAACATCTCACATAAACCAGACTACACCATCAATATTAGGAAAGTGACTCTGGTACAATACTATTAACTAAATCACAGACATTATTTGGATTTTGTCCATCTTTACAGATTCTCATTCGCGCCCGCGCGTGCCTGTGTGTGTGTGTTTGTAGATCTACGAAATTTCATCAAATGAATAAGTCCATGCAACCACCACAATCAGGGCACAGAACTGTTCCATCAGCACAAAGAAATGCCTTCACGCTACCCTTTTCTAGCCACACCCCCACCCCTAACGGCCTGCAACCATCGATTTGTTTTCCATCGTAACAATTTTGACATTTTGAGAATGCTGTATAAATAGTGCCCTTGTAATTTTTTATTCTAACTTTTGGTTATGCCTCCTTTTGCAGTTGTATCTACTGTTTCCAAAGTATCTAGAAACATACTTTTATATTGTATTTTATTCCCCATCACTCCCCATGCATGATATCCTTCACCCATTTGGGGAATGTATAAAATAGGTGAGGGAAACAAAACAAAAGAGCAGACTAAAAAGCAAAGTGACAACCGCTAAGTTTCTAAACAAGGAAAGAATGGTGAGAATGGTAACACTAGCAGTAATAACAGCTTACATTTACTGGGCCCTGACCGTGTGCCAGGCACCGCTATAGGTACTTTATGAACATCATCTCATTTAATTTTTACAACCTCCATCATGAGGTAGATGTTTATTATTATCTTAACGGTGCTACTGTTATATCATGGGTGAGGGAACTGAGGCACAGGGAGGTTATGTAAATTTCTCGAAGTTCATGCCACAAAGTAATGGAGCCAGGCTGGGAACCCAGGAAGAATTCACCCCATCCCCCGAGTCCCACCACAACGAAGAATTCACTTGATTTCTTTTATTCTGTAGCCAGGACCCACCCACACGGCTTCAGGAAACTCTGAAAATTCATAAACTCCTGAAAAGTCATAGATTCTCAGAGCTGAAGGGGCATCAGAGACCATGTGACTCAATTCCTTAACTTTACACGGAAGAGATGGAGGTCTGATAGCATTTGGGGCTTGAACTAATGATTTAGAGGCACAGGATTAGAACCTTGAGCTACTGGTGTCTTTTGTTTTTAAAACAAATATTCCTTTTTTCCAGCCTTTTTGAGGTATAGGTGACAAATTAAAATTGTATATATTTAAGGTGTACAATGTGATGATTTGATAAATGTATACAATATGACATGATTACTACAATCCAGCTAATTTACATTCCCATCACCTCACATGTTTACCCTTTTTTTTGGTGAGAACAATTAAGATATCAAGTATACAATATGATATTGTTAAACTGTCGTTACCATGCTGTACATTAGATCCCCAGAACTTATTCATCCTGCATAACTCAAACTTCATAGATTTGAAAACCTTCTTAGGGATTTTCAGGGTTTGGACAAAAGTCAAGGTGTGGGACCAGTTACCTTCTGCTTTGGTTTTTATATGAAAGTTTCTATCACTTGCTCTTGTCCTCCTCTCGCAAATAGAGCCTTTTTTTATGATCAGTATAACTTTGTCATTTTATGATTAGTCACTAACCAAAGTCAGTTCACTTGTTCGGTTCATATTAGTTCTCCAGAGAAACAGAACCAACAGGATGGTGGTATATATCAATATATAAATAAGTTTGTTATAAGGAATTAGCTCATGCAATTTTGGAGGCTGAGAAGTCCCAAGATCGGCAGTCAGCAAGCTGGAGATGCCGTGCACACACACACAGACACACACAAACACACACACACACACACACACACTTCTACTGTATTACAGCCATTGTGATTTGCAGGCTTATTTGTTATAGCAGCTAATATTACCTTAATTAATACATGGCATCAGGTCTGATTCATTTTAATCCAATTCACCCAGCAACCAGTCACTGAGCATTTATATGCCAGGCACTGGCCTGAGTCCCAGCCCCTATAGTGCAGATATGATTCCTGACCTCATTGTGCTTTCAGGGTAGGGGGCTGGTGCCCTGCTTCTGGCCTCTCCCAGTGTTCTGTGCTTTTGTCTATCATAACACTTCTCATGTTTCATCATCATCGTGTATTTACCTGTATCTACTGTGAAAATATGAGTTGCTTGAGGGTAGATAACATGTCTTAATTTGGTTTCTAACACCATGGTGCCGGAGACACAGTGCAGATTGGTAAATGTTTAATGAATAAATGCCCCACCTGCTGTTGTCACCTTTTGCCCCCTTAACCCTGGTCAACAGAGTTGGACCCACTCCATGTCCTTTTTGCACTTTGTGACTTACTGGCTTTTTTCAGAACTACATAGATGTCTCTCCACAAACAAGGCAAATTCATTGAATCACAAGAGAAATTCTATGTCTCACTCCGTGGCTTACCCGCCATGAGAAAATAAAATATTTGACCATTTTCTCCATTGTCCTCCTACTATGTTTTGAATTGGGCTGCATTTTGCAGTGTTTCTCCTGCTTGGAAATGATGAATACCCTTTAAACCAACACAGTGTTATTTGCAAATGAACTTAAAGAGGAACAAAAACGTACAGGGCCGAGGTGGGCTCCAGCAGTGGCTTGGAAAAACACATTTTTCAAAGTACCAACCAAAAGGAATTTATCCAATTTAATTTTCAGGTAGGTCTATAAAATTAATAAGTATTCTGACTGAAAAGCATAATTAAACCAATGGTGAATGTAAATGAGGAAGGGAAGTATCGTGCTATGACTAGAATATCGTTTTGCAACCGAATGACCCATACCAAGAAAACAAATTATTAATGCAGTCTTATTTCTCAAGGATATTCAGGGAAACAAGAAGGCTCTTGCAGTTCTGTATAATCATCTTCTTTGGGATGTATGAGCAAAGAACAGCAGGCTCAGCTGGAACAAGAGGTCGTTTCCACAGCACTGAAACCAAGGGGGAGCTGCCATTTTTCATATCCAGGTGGAGACAGTTTATATAAAACCGGAGCCCACCCTATGGAAGACAGTGCTCAAAGCTAGGCCTCCTACTAACAGAATCTTGATTTTGTTTAAGGGAGGGCATTCTGCAAGCTAACAGGGCATGGATCATGACTTGTGTAAGCCACTCATGCACCTCTGTTTACCTTTGCTGGATACCGTATTTCTCAGCTCACCTTGCAGCTAGGAGTGACCATAGGACACTGTCCTGGCCAAGGAGACATCAGCAGATATCTGCTATGAAACTGGAAAATAGTTTCTCCCTAATAAAAGGAGAAAGAAGTAAAATGATCCTCTCTCAACACCCTGGCTCCCCCATTTTAACCTCTCGTTCCTGTCTTTGAAGGGAGCCATGCCTGGAATTGTGGCAGTCATTTTGCAACCATGAATCAACAAACAATATATTCTTGAATATAAAAAGCCAATAAGCTAGAGATTGTAATCCATACTGGAAGAGATCTGGATCTTTAATGACATAATTGAGTTGCTAAACCAAACTAGGAGTGTCTGTCTCCAGCCTTCTAGTTAGTGAGATAAGAGATGTCTACATTGTTAGGCTACTGTTGATTAGAATTCTATTACTTACAGCCAAACAGAATCCTAACTATTTCTAATTCAGTCCCCCCAGTAATATCCCCAGAAGCCATCTCTTCCTCACCAACTGCTCTGCTGCTTTCCAGTTCAGGCCTGCTCATCTTTCATCTGAGCTATTGCTCCAGCCTTTTAACCAACCTTCCTACCTTCAGTCTCATCCAGACTATCTCCTGCACAGCAGCCTCTGCGATATAATGTTCCTTCCCAATTTGTGCATCTGACAAATTCCTGTTCATCCTTTAGGCGCCTTTAGGGTCAAAGTCAATCACCACCTCCTTTGAGAATCCATCTCAGTTTTTCCAGGCAAATTCATTGATCCCTTCTCCTTTTCTACAGGTAGTACTCTTGTCATATGTATTTCAGAGTATTCCTTCCTTACTTACTTCCTCAAACATTTGATGTACCAGAAAGCACATCTGGTCTTATCTCCTCCACTTACAGTTACATGTCTCTCAGTAGAGATTTAGCTTGTGGTCAGAGACTACATCTTATTCCTTTTGTGTCCCTAGCACCTAGCACAGCCTTTGACACCTCCTAAGAACTCCATAAATATTCATGGAAGATATTCAACCTTCGAGGCACAGGAGATGAAGTAGTGAACAAGACAGAACAGTCCCTTCTACCCTTCTGGTTTACCAACTCCAGCAGGAGACTCAGTAAACAAATAATTGCAGACATTTAAGCTTGGAGAGTGTGTGGGATGCTAAAAAGGGGGAATTAGAAGATGCTGTGAGGAGTGTAGCATAGGAATCTATATTGTCAGAGGAGGGGTCAGACCAGGGCTCCCTGAGGAAGTCACTCGTGTATATTAAAACCCTCAAGGCCACGAAAAGGGAAGAAATTGAGTTTTTCCAAAGAGCTAGAATAGAGTCATTGTGGCCGTAGCACAGTGAGGAAGGGGAGGAGAGGATTCAGGGGGGTAAGCAGGGGCCAGACCACGGGGGGGTTGGAAGACCGTGGGAAGGTTTTTTTTAACATAAAAAAGTGTATTTTTTCATGCTAAAAATGTCCAATTTTGTCACACATTGTGTATGTTTTAGATAAATTTAGTCCAATAATCCTGATATACAGAAAACATTGATCATCAAATTATCAAATCAATAATACCTTTCCAGCATTTATTAATAATGTGCATGTAGCTTATCTTGTTACTGGAATAAGTTAGTCAGCGTCTATTTCCCAGATGAACTGAAACACACAAAACATTGGTCATTCATCTCAAGTTTCAGTTTTAAAATAATGAGTAGTGGTGATATGTGATTTAATTCTTTCAAAAAATTATTTTATGATGGTAAGACCACTTAACATGAGATCTGCCCTCTTAACACAATTTTAAGTGTACAATAGAGCATGGTTGACGACAGGTGCCACGTTGCACTGCAGATCTCCAGAGTTGAGTCACCTGACTTCACTGAAATTTTGAGCCTGTTGATTAGCAGCTCCCCATTTCCTTCTCAGCAGACCCTGGGACCCATCATTCCTTCCTTGATTCCACAAATTTGCCTATTTTCAATATCTCATATAAGTGGAATCATGCATCTTTCTGTGACGGGCTTATTTCACTTAACACCGTATCCTCAAGGTTCATTCATGTTTTTGCAGAATTGCAGAATTTCCTTCTCTCTTAAGGCTAAATAGTATTGCGATGTATGTCTCTACCACGTTTTCTTTGTTCGTCTGTTGATGGACATTTAGGTTGTTTCCACATGCAAAGGATTTTTGACGTTTCTCCCAAATGCAATGGGAAACGACTGAAGGGTTTCAGGAAGATGGGATGACAGTGATCTAATTCACATTTAAGACAGTCACTTTGTTGGCTCTTGATGAGAAGGTATTGGAAGGAAACAAGAGTGGAGGTTGAGGGTGGCGTTAGGAGTCTACTTCAGGAAAAGATGGCAACTTGAGTTAGGGAGAGAGCAGTGGGCTGAGAGGAATGGGCAGATAGGAGGGAGGTTTGGGAGTTAAATTGACAGGACTTGGTGAGAGGTTAGATGGGGGGCTTGGGAAGCAGGTGAGACACAGTTTCAGACACGCAGGGCTGTCTCTACCTTCGCCCTCCTGCCTGGCTGCCTCCTGACTTCCCTTGGGGCACGGGGCCAGGGTCTTCCATCTCCGAGAGGCTGCCAGGCTCCTTGTCCCAAGCAAACCCGCTTAGTGGGGACAAGGTCAAAGAGAAGGCTTTCCTTCTAGAAAAATCAATGAAACATAAACCAGAAGAAAAAATATTAAATCTGCCTGCCTTTCCTTCCACACATCTGTCCCTGCAGAAAGATGCGTGTGGCATTTCCCAGTAATTAAATCATACGGTTGAGAGGAAATGCAAGGGATCATTTAATTCTCCAAAGTCTGTTTCCCTGGAGGATGCTTCTTCTCTGGCCCCCACGGGAGCAAGGTTTGTGCAGAGCGCTGTCAGCCTCCTGCTGCAAGCCCTGCCCCTCGTGGCTGTGGTCTCCTCTGACCCGACTCGGTCAGGATTTCCCGTTTTGAACTCTCAGAGCCCCCTACACCTTCTAGCACTTATCACTCTGCATTTAAATAATTAATCGTGTAGGCAGTTGTGTAATGTCCTCTTAGGGTAGGGGACAAGCCTGGTGTGTTCAGCCTGCTTTCAGAGTTCAGACTTATTTAATAGCACTAAATTAACTCACCCCAAGGGCTCACCCAGACATCTGACCATCCCCTGGATCATCTCATGTCCTTGTGAAGGGCACCCCAAATCCCAGCCAGCCCCCAATCCCACCGACTCGGAGGAAATTCTCTCGTCTCAAATATCTGCTCTGATGCTTACAAGCTATGTGACTTTGTCCAGTTAGCTGACCTCTCCACTTCTCTGTCTCTTTTTTCCTACAGTGAAAACTGTACCACCCACCACAACATAGTGGTTACGACCCTGGAGTCAGTGTGGCTCAGGTTCAAATCCCAGCTCTACCACTTCTCTGCTGTGTGACCTTGGACAAGTCGCTTAACCTCTCTGAGTCTGTTCCCACTTCTCTAAATTGAGACTCAAGAGAATCTATGATGTAGGATTGCTGTGAAAATTAGATAACAGGTTTTTTAGATAGCCCCAAATTTGGCGCTTATTAGATACCTAATAACTGTGAACTGTTATCATGATTATGGCTGGTTTATCATCTCACATAACTGTTGCAATGAAAGCACTTTAGTACACGCAATAGATGCTTAAATGACACCATTACCAACACCAGGGACAACAGTGGCTAACTCTTGTTGAGTGCTTACTAGGTGCCAGACATTGTCTCAATGGTTTACTTACGTTAACTCAGCAACCTTGAGAGGTGTGATAATATCCCCATTTTAATATAAGGAAATTAGAACAACTCACGAAATATTAGATAATAGTACCATCAACAAACGTTCAATCAGCACCTGCTACCTGCCAAGTACTGCACTCAGCCCTGAGAATACAGACTTTCTTTCCTTCTAGAAACTCACAGACCAGCAGAAGAGGTCACATCACTAACTTAAAGTGCCCTGCTCACAGTATGAATAAAATTGGATGCAAATACTGAGTTAAGAAGCAATTTTTTGTGAGGCAGTAGGGGAGAGGATTAAACTGAAAGTATAGGGAAGAACTATGTAAATATAAAAGCACACACACAAAAAAGGAAAATGGGGCTTCCCTGGTGGCGCAGTGGTTAAGAGTCCGCCTGCCAATGCAGAGGACAGGGGTTCGAGCCCTGATCCTGGAAGATCCCACATGCCGCGGAGCGACTGGGCCTGTGTGCCACAACTACTGAGCCTGCGCTCTAGAGCCCGCGAGCCACAACTACTGAAGCCGACGCGCCTAGAGCCTGTGCTCTGCAACAAGAGAAGCCACCACAATGAGAAGCCTGCGCCCTGCAACAAAGAGTATCCCCCGCTCACTGCAACTAGAGAAAGCCTGCGTGCAGCAGCGAAGACCCAATGCGGCCAAAAATTAAATAAATGAATAAATAAATAAATTTATTTAAAAAAAAAAAAGGAAAATGGTATCATTAGCAGTTAGAAATAGCTCCCTACCTCCCTGCCCAGGCGAGAAA
Organism: Mesoplodon bidens; assembly: GCF_964165515.1. Lineage (NCBI taxonomy): Eukaryota > Metazoa > Chordata > Mammalia > Artiodactyla > Ziphiidae > Mesoplodon > Mesoplodon bidens. Next base: position 53,044,963 of record NC_138171.1, on the reverse strand, counting down.
GAACATACCTCAGGTGTGAGGGGAAGAGAGTCAGCTTAGGTTCACTTGATTGGCATTGTCCCCTCCTTGGCGGGTAGAGTGGAGGGTCTTGAGATGGCCCATATCCGTTCATGCCTGAATGTCGGCTGATCCATCGAATTCCAGAGTGGTGGCCTGATGTTAATAATAACAGTGGCTGAAATAGGAAAGCAGCTTTATTAGAAGCAAACCATTTAATTAATTTATTCATTCAACAAATATTTACTGAGTGTAGGACTCTAGTCCGAGTGCTCGTCAGTCCACAGTCTAGGCAAAGTCTGTGCCATCATAATGCCTATATCCCAGTAAGGAAGATGGACCATGAGCAAATAAAATAATTTGCTTATGTTTTATAAATATTTAGTGGACTTGATGGTGATGTGTGCTAACAGAGGAAAATAAAGCAGGAAAAGGAGGGGGAAATGAGTCTTGGGAGGGAGAGTGGAATTATCATGTATACAGGGTGTTGTATTCATCTGCTAGGGCTGCCATAGCAAAACACCTCAGACTAGGGGTCCTAAAAAACACACATTTATTTCCCACAGTTCTGCAGGTCAGAAGTCCAAGGTCAAGGTGCTGGCAGGGTTGGTTTCTCCTGAGGCTTCTCTGATTGGCTTGCTGATGGTGGCCCCTTGCTGCCCCTTCACACAGTCGTCCTTCTGTGCATGTGCACTCCTGGTGTCTCTTTTTGTGTCCTAATCTTTTCTTATAAGGATACCAGTCAGATTGGATTAGGCCTCACCCTAACAGCTTCATTTTAACTGCATTACCTCTTTAAAGACCCTATCTCCAAATACAGTCACATGCTGACATACTGGGGGTTAGAACATCAGTACATGAATTTGGGGGGAAGGGGCGGGGACAGAATGCAGTCCATAAGAGGTTTTGGGAAGCCTTCACCCATTGATATTATATTTGATTGTATTTGACCAGAACTTGAAGGAAGAGATGAGTCACGTGGATGTTTGGAAGAGCATTCCGGCCGAGTAACAGCAAGGGCAAAGGCCCTGGAGTAGGAATTGAGTGGGTGAATTTGAAGAACAACAGGAGACAAAAGCAACTCAGGCTGACTGAGTGATGCTGTCGGAGAGACCATGAGGGAGCATGAGCCTTGTAGTCCATGCTTGAAACATGAATTTTATTCTTGGAGAAATGGAAGGGATTTTGGAGAGTTTTGAAAAAAGGAGTGGTACAGATTGCGTCACTCTTGTTTTTAAAAGATTCCTCTGGCTGCCGTGCCGAGAGCAGACTTTAGGAAGGCAATGGAAGAGAAAGAGGACTGGTTACAAAGCTATTGCAGTAATCTGGGTGAGGGATGAGGGTGATCTGAGCCCAGGTGTTAGTCCTGCAGGTGTCAGGAAGCCAGGTGGAATATGAATGTTTTGAAAGTAGAGCTGAGAGGACTTACTGATTGGTTTGGATGTGGGTGAAAGAAAAGGAGGAGACAGGGAGAGCCCACCTTCTTTGGCCTGGACCACCAGAAGAATGGAGCCTTGTTTACTGAGACAGGAGAGACTACAGTTGGACAGGTGGGAAGTGGGTAGATTGGAGCCCTTTGGACCATTTGGTGTGAGCTGCCAACAAGACACCTACAGAACTACTGAAGGAGTTTTGGCAGAGACATCCAGGTTTGGAAGCAGAAATTTGAGAATCATCAACTTACTTTGAAACCCATGGGACTAGAAGATACGGCAGAGGGGATGAACACAGACAAATCAGAGAAAAGCTCTGAGGAATTGCCCCTGGACCACTGCAGTGTTGAAAGCAGAGGCTTCTAGCCAGGAAGGCCATGAACTCAGAGGGGAAAAATAAAAAGCGTCTTCATTTTCACTGACTCCTAACTGAAATTTGATATGTCCCTCAATAATGAATGAGGGAATAAACCACAGCAGCATTAAGTATTAGAGTAGCTGTGACCATGTCACCAATAGGAATCATAGCTAATTATCATGTTATAAGTGTTGCCAATATTTCAAATTATCATTTACACTTATCACTATTTAAAAATTATGAAGTCTTTAGACCTGCCACTGGACCTTTTTCTTTAATGTGTAAATAAAGAAGCCCATATATTACCATTTCACACATTAGTGTTATTAAATATTTTGATAACTATTTTCAGTGAAATTAGTTTCTTTGAAAAGGCAATGCATTTTATGGATTTTTTTAAAAAATCATTATTCTGCGAAGATATCCACAAGCTTCATCTGCCTGTTGAAGGGGTCCAAGCCACAGGGAAAAAAAAAAAAATGCTCAGTCCTCTGGTTTAAAGGTTGAAGGATCAACAAAGGAAGTGGTGAGGAACCAGGCTCCCAGGCTGATTCTACAAACCTGGTCCCTCCACCCTCCCTCCCTGATGACCATGTCCTATTTGTCTGGCCCCGTGCTCAGTGCAACTTGGATTCTGAAATGAGCGAGCCAGAGCCTCTTCCCCCAGTGACCCTGTTTTCCAGAAGGGGCACAAGTACCCAAACAGACCTTATACTCGTCAGACATTCTTGCAATCTACAAAGGATACTCAGCTACTCTGTGCAAGTTCCCAAGACTATACTGTATAGCTTTCAAATGCAGGTTTTTACAGCCAGGAAGCAAAGAATGGACACTGTCATTGTATTCTTCTGTGGCTTGCTTTCTTCTAGAAGTATTCAGCTCAGAGAGAAGATCTCTTTGGAGAGAGTAGTCTATCTACGTTGATTTCATCACAGAAGGAGTAAGTCCCTTAAAGAACACATCCTGGGCTTCCCTGGTGGCGCAGTGGTTGAGAGTCTGCCTGCCGATGCAGGGGACATGGGTTCGTGCCCCGGTCCGGGAAGATCCCACATGCCGCAGAGCGGCTGGGCCCATGAGCCATGGCCGCTGAGCCTGCGCGTCCGGAGCCTGTGCTCCACAACGGGAGAGGCCACAGCAGTGAGAGGCCCGTGTAACACACACAAAAAAGAACACATCCTGCCTCACGGGGCCACTCAGGGTGAGAAGTTCCTTTCCACTGGTGGCCCGCTCTGTTTTCTCCTCACTCACTTAAGTCCCTCCCTGGCCCAGGCTAGAGTCAGGGATGGGGGAGGGGACCAACAGCAAGAGCTATTTTCATTGTTCTTTTGCAGATTTTCTTTCCAAAACCTTGTGGGTGCCGTTTATCCCGCTGCACTTCTGAAAATAGAAGCACCAGAATGTTCAGATCCACATTTTGGGCCCTGTAGCTTGAGGCCTTCTCTCTCACTGATGCTGTTTTTGGAGCTAACAAATGGCTGAATAGATTTTCTTGGCTCACACCCACTGTCTCGAAGCAGCAGTCAGGGGGGTAGAGCATTTCAGAGCATTATCTTCACCCCAAGAAGAAACCAAGAGAATCAGAAAGCATCATCCCGCCTGCATTGCTAGGGGAAGACTTTATGCCCACTTCCATGGCTTGCAAAAGAAATACAGAAAAGAGTTTGCTGCAAAAAAGTGTGTCTATTAAAAAGCTTTAATTAAGAGACATACTGGACCAGCTTCGTTTTTCCCCATTGGTAAAATGGAGGAGATGGTCTCAACTAAATGAAAGAATGTATGTATGAGGGGTGGGTATTTTACTATGAATTTGCCTTAGTTGAGAGGAGACTGTCTCATTTTAGGGAAAATATCTTGGTAAGTGGTTTAGATTAAAGGGAAAGTGTGGAAGGCATGGGACGGCAGAAGCTCGGCTGACAGAAGACTTGGTTAAACTGCTTGGTTTAGAAACAGACAAGAAATAGATAAGAAGTAGACACCCTTTCATAAACAGTGGGAACTTTATTTTAATAACATATTCAATACAATGAAGTAAGAAAGACCTTTCTAACCATTTGTCTATTCAACAAACATTTTTAAGTGCCAGGCACTGTTCCATGCACAGGGATCCACATTTATGTCTTCTAGAAGACTCTCCGTGAATATAAATGTGTGTTGGAGCATGGAGAAATGTTTGTAAAAATAAGACGTCAAGAGCACTAATGGATTCTTATAACTGGGTGACTGAGAGCAAGGGCTCTGCCATCAGCCAGACCTGCCGGGGTTCAAATCCCAGGCCTTCCTGCCAATGATGTCACCTTGGTCAAGTTACTAAGTCCTCTGGGCCTCTGTCAACCATGGGGTTATAAGAACCAGGTAAGATAATGGTATGAAACATTTAGCACGGCACCTGCATATAATATGTACTTCCCCATGATAGCTGCTATCATTAAATAAACCCTTCCTTGCTATGTTCGTTCCCAAAGAACTTAACCTGCAAAAGTGTAATCTCATAATAAGCTGGGGTTATTAGTAAAATTCAACCATTAAGAAAGTGTTCTTTTCTCTGCTTAGTGTGGAATCTGAGAAGCCCTGCTCTGGAAGGAGTTGGAATTATGCACTTCTGTGTCCATTCTTATTCATGCATCCTTGAAGCCAATATTTGTTGAAGCCACACTATGTGTCAAACACTCTGCTGAGTATTGGAAAGGCAGTGGTGACAGAGAGGTGATCCTTGTTTGCATGGAGATTGCATTTTAGCTGAGGAGATAAAGTATTAACTGCACAGATAATTACTTAGCAATTATGTACTAAACAGTACATGGACCAGTGAGAATGGGACAGAGGAAATGACCCTGGTATGGGAAAGACTGCTCTGTGGATGTGGCATTTGGGCTGATGCTTAAAGGATCTGGCAGGATTTAACGTATGACCTTGGTGTTCCAATCACTGTGTGTTGAGCCACTGGGCTCAGCAGTCCCCTGGCATTACTATTTGTGAAATCAGAGAGAGACTGAGCAGCATGGTGGGTAAGAACATGGATTCTGGAGCCAAACTGCCTTGGTTTGTAACCATCTTGGATGACGTCTCTGCCTCAGTTCCTCATCTGTAAAATGGGGATGAAAATAGTGCCTGCCTTGTTGGTTCATGGTGAAGATCAATGAGTAAAATAATATCATTAAGTAATGGGAAACACTCATACAGTAAACCCTAAGTAAGTGTTGGTGATTATTGGAGTTAATATTGTTATTTGAAATGAAGGAGTAGGCCTCCTCCACTAAAATCTGTCCCACATATCTGGGAAATGGTGAGAAAAGGCACGCCAAAAATGGGCTAATCACTCCAGTCCCACCTGCTCACATTTTCTGTGCAATCCCATCATTTTGAAGTGAGTTTGGCCACCTTTCTTTGAAAGCGACATCGTCTGAGGCTGGGAGTGGAACCTACATTCTTCTTAGAGAAGTGAACAATCAATATAAGAACTGCCGTGGGCAGAATGTCAAACAGAGACAAAGATGCAAAATCCAATTTTTCTCCGATGGTAGTATTTCCGACTCACTTTCGTGGTCTTGATTCTTTAAATCCCTGGTAAACTCATCCAATCCTCCCTTCTATGAAGCTTCCACTCCATAAAAAGGGAGTTTAAAATGTTATTTTTATAGCTGGCATGAAAATACTCTTTAGGGGATCCTGTCTTTTTTAGAAAGACATCTTGATAATAAGCTTTAAGTGTAGAAGGATAGTAAAAAAAAAAAAAAAAAAGAGAGAGAGAGATGACCAGCTTTGTACTCCAGACATTTTGGGTTGGGAAAAGTGAGAGACAGAGGAAAAGGGAAAAGTCACAGAATAAATCCAGCAAAGAAGCCAGAAATGGTCAATTAAAAAAAAAAAAATAAGAAACAGGAATAGTTGAAGGATTTTTTAGATCTCGTGTGCCTAAAAATCAGTTTTCAAGTTGTGTGCTGGGTAGAAGTCATCCATCACCTTAAACTTTCTTTTAAGAACACACCAAATAAATGTCTTTTGTGAATTTTGGACGCAGAAAATTAAGGAAAAGTTTATGGTGTCCATATCTGCGTAGTCCTCCTCAGAATGAGACTGCGGTGAGATTAACAGGAAGTTAGAACTAGAGGTAACCTTAAGAATATACGACCCTGGAATCTGCAGAAATCTTGGAGCAGAGATTAAATTTTCCAGCTGAGTGTGGGATAGGGGGCTTGTGTCAATTGTAAGGAAATGGGGCAGGGTGTCCTCAGATGACTTGTGAGTCACATGACCCTCTCCTTTATAAAGTTTCACACAGCAATGCATGGATTGCTGGAGGAACTAGTTTATGGGCCATTCTTATGACTGTTCGGGGCAGATCAGACATAAAAGACAGTAAAAGAAATCATTAGGTGCTCAAAGCAAAACAAATGAAAGCATAAAAATCTCAACATAAAAACTTATAAAAGAGCCTAACTAACCTAAAAAAAAAAGTCTTGCTAACTGAAACAAAGAAATCAATAGGAAACTAACACAGTATTGTGAAGCAATTATACTCCAACAAAGATCTATTTTTAAAAAAAAGAAATCAATAGAAAGGCAAAAATGCAGTGGTTTTACTGATTTAAGATTCACCCTCTCTTCTAGATTAAAAAGGTATATTTAAACTTTTACTTTGCTTCTCCCAAGGCACTAGGAACTTTGTCTTGTCTTGGGGTGTTTTGTTTTGCCCGAGCTCATCACCCTATAAACTACCTTCTTCTGCAGTGGGAAGAGATGGAAACAAGAAAAAGCTACAGGCGTCCCTCATTTCATTGTGCTTCATTTTATCACACTTCCCAGATTTTTTTTAATAAATTGAAGGTTTGTGTCATTCCTACATCAAGCAAGTCTATCAGCACCATTTTCCCAGCAGCATTTGCTCACTTCGTGTCTGTGTGTCACATTTTGGTAATTCTCGCAATAGTTCAAGCTTCTTCGTTATTATTATGTTTGTTAGGATGACCTGTGATCCGTGATCTTTGATGCTATCATGATTCACTGAAGGCTCAGGTGATGGTTAGCACTTTTTAGCAATAAAGTATATTTTAATTGAGGCATGAACACTTTTTTTTAGACATAATGCTTTTGCACATTTAATAGACTACAGTACAGTGGGAACATAAATTTTATATGCGCCGGGAAACCGAAAAATTCATGTAACTCAGTTAATTGCATAACTCACTTTATTGCATTTGTCTGGAACTGAATCCACAGTATCTCCGAGGTCAGCCTGTACCCCAATTTAAAAATGAGGTGCTTTTTTTTTATTGACAACTGCTTTATTATTAAAAGTTACTGAATTCCATAAAGCACACAATGTAGTTTATATTCAGCTAACAAAAGTTTGATACATGTATTTAAAATAAATAATATATAGATTTATATGTCAATATATTTTATTTAAAAAGCAGTAGCTTTACATATTTTACAACTTGATTTTATAAAATACATACATCTGCCCTATGCAGATCTTCAAGCATGAGCTTCCATTCCTATTAATAAAATGCACAATCTGTATTTCTGAATATTGAGAGAAAAATGGTACCAACTAAAAATAACATATCCATTATGACTCGAACATGCACCTGATTTTTGGCTACTAGATAATAATCTATTCAAATAACTATGTTCCTTGAGCTTGGCAATCAATTTGCATTATGTAAGCAATCTGTGATTAACTATGAAGAGACTTGCATTTCCAGGGTATCTGACACAATCTACCAAATTCTTTATTTGTCCTGTTTCAGGTTTTTAATTAAAGAAGCAAGATTATTCAATAAGTTGATGTGCCAGGAAATCTGACAAGTGAAATCACACCTAACAAGCCAAAGCCCGGTGAGTTTTGAAACCATGCTTTTGCCTTTGAGAAAACAGCTCTGAGAATTATTGTAGGAGCAAACTTTTCTCAAAACCCTGATGGTGTATGTGCCAAGAAATAGAACAAGAACTGTTTCTCCTTTCACAATCAACTGCGCTCAAATTGCAAAACTCGAGTTCTTTAGGTATGTGAAGACGTACTGGCTTCTATTCAAACATTCCTTCCACATATTCAAAATGGCGTCAGATATCACACTGTTTTATTAACAAAAAGTTTTTCGTAAGAAAGATATTCATGTAATAATTTTGGAGATACATCCCCAACTATAAGTCCCAATGCTAACATTTGAGAATTAAAGTCACAATAAACACCTCAATTATCAGGACCGTAGTCAGAACCAGAACTTCAACTTGAAGGACAGAGATCTAAGTTTTGAAGTACATGCTTAGATTCCACGGGCCTCTAATGATAATGGTGTATATAAGTCTGTCTTTAATTTATGCTGAGAAAGTAAAAGTCTCCCATAAATTATTATTTTTAGAAAATAGTTCCAAATCACAAAATGGTTTAGAAACTTAAATGGAAAAACACTTTCACCGAAATAAGTAATTTAATTCATTTGGGCAATAATTAGGCTTTGAGAGAGGAGTCACATCCAAAAAGTAAACAAAATTCCCTCAATACCAGTAGTTAAGAACTAAATTATAGCTAACAACAGCTTATTTATCAAGTAGTCAGTTATTAAACAAGTTTAGCCATCTAGTGATGGACTAAAATTAGGTATCAGAAATTATTTTATTTGTAGGATGGAGTCTTTTTATTAAAATATTTTTCTGATATAATTTTAATAATCCTCCTTCTCTGGATTTCCTAACCTCGAGAAAGGGAAAGGGAGAGGAAAGGGAAGGAAGGAAAGAAGGGAGGAAAGGGAAGAAAAACAGAGACCAGAGGGACACTGAAGACTGATCTATTGGTATCTGTGAGTAGACAGGAAGGAAGAAAAATAAAGGAGGAATAAAAATAAAGACTGCAAAGAGGATTAGGGCCAGGAGGTGCAGATTAAAAGATAACTTCTTCATAGATCTTAATGATGCAAAGGCATTAGCGTAACAGAAAAGTGCAGTAGCTGATTTTGATAACAGTGAATCCTCAGAAAAGAATCATATGGTCAAGCCTCAGCTCTTTATAAAAAATAAGACTTGATTACCAGAAACAAGTAATATGTGGTTACATACCATTTTCAAATCATTATTCATTTCAATTCATCTTTGATGCAATCTGGGAACAATTAAGCAGTCACTAGGTACCTATTCTAGGATCTGAAGAAATTATTATCCACCACAGGAATCTAATGATATGTATTTTTGCATATAGTTAAAATTTCAGAAGGGAAAAAGTAGTAAACTATTCTAGTTACTTTATACCAAATATTTATATACCTAGTCAAAACAATAAGGGCTTCCCTGGTGGCGCAGTGGTTGAGAGTCCGCCTGCCGATGCAGGGGACACGGGTTTGTGCCCTGGTCCGGGAAGATCCCACATGCCGCGGAGCAGCTGGGCGCGTGAGCCATGGCCGCTGAGCCTGCGCGTCCGGAGCCTGTGCTCCGCAACAGGAGAGGCCACAACAGTGAGAGGCCCGCGTACCGCAAAAACAAAAACAAAAACAAACAAACAACAAAAAAACAATAAGTATTACGATCTTTCTCTAGATGAACTCTATATAAAAGCTATTTTTCGCATTTTCTTCCAAGGATTTAAAAAAAAGCCTTATTTCCCTGCTAGCTAAAAAAGAGGAATTTGTACATTACAAGTAAGTCCTTTAGAGATGAATATTTAAATTCCTTAAGACAAGAGCCGTAAAATTTATTTTTAAAAATTTATCTTAAAAAACTGAAAACCGTTTCTCTCTTTAAAATCTATGGTATTAATTACCTACTTGACATAATATTTTTTTTGAAAGGACACCAAGTTCATGCAAAATAAGGAACTGAATGTATCACTGCCTTAACAGAATTTGGCAAACCAGAAGAATGACCTTAAAATAAATAAATAAAAAAGAAGAGAGTACATATTGTCCTAAATCTGAAGGTATAATTCTGTAGACCTATGCAGCAGATAATGCTTCACAGAGGGAATGCAGGGAAGAGGGAAGTAGCATGTTCCCATGTACACTTTCTTATTCTGGTTGTCATTCAACAATGCAGTACAGAGAAATATTCTTTTTATTATAACAAAACTGTTAATTGCCCTCTCTTAAGCAATGACTCAGGTAAACATCTATGTCTTTCAATTATGTAACTTACATTTAAAATTAACTTAATTAAATCTATGTGTACTGGAGTTTTCAATGACTCCTGAGTTCAAGGAAGTAATGCATAAGGTGTTATCAGATTGCAAATTTTGAATGGTTGGTGCTTCTATATTTTAGGATATTTCATCCTATCTTCTCCTTAAACCATAAAATGTACCCAAATTATTTGGTTTTCCTTTACTTTCCTCTGTGTCATTTTAATTTGTTGTACGGTATCTCTATGTAGAGAGAGAGGTACGTTAAAATACTATTATTTGTATTAAAAATTCAATTGAGGCTATGTATGACCTATTAATCTATACAGTAGCATTGTTAACCTTTGACCTGGTATATTAATTCCTTTGGTGAATAAATGTCACAGGTCATTTCTTTATAAAAGGGTTTTAGTAAGAGGACCAGCAGTCTGGAGAGAGACCCCCTACCCCACCCCAGAGAATGATCAAGTGAATCAGTAGTTTAGAGCAGTTATGTAAAATATGAAAAATACATAATTTACAGCTGCAATTTTCATATTTAAAAGCAGTTAAAACCAAGGAAGTTTGAGACAAATAGTATAGAATCTAAGCATATATATGTGCTTAGGACTGAAGAAATTCCAAAAAACATTTTTTTGTCTTGGTTGAATCAGCCAACTAATAATACTGGTAGAGACTACTACTGTGAGAACTTATGTATATCTAGTCAAGAACAAAAATGTTTCTAAGTTTAAACAGTGGTAGTTGCTAACTAACAGTATAAACAGTGTCCACAATTTGGTGGCTGGCCATAGTTTAAAATGTTTTTTCAAGTTATTTCTACAGCAGAAATATTGAGAATAATAAATATATTTTAGAAGTCTACCCACCCCTGAGTTCAACAATTATACTTTTAGAGTATAAAATTATACACTTTTAATTAACATATACAAAGCTACAAAATGTCATCTATACAGAGATTAAAAACAATTTGTAAAATATTCTTTGCCAACTATTGATTGGAAGGTTTTGCTAGGGTACATATTTCAAACCTTTTAGCCAACTGGCTTTCATTTTTAAGCCCAAATTGATTCATATATTCACTGTAGGATATGTCAAAAAGAGTGCAACAATAGGCATTAGTAAAAGTAACATTGTAGTAGAAACAGATTTTGCATATGTGAAAAGGTAATTTATAAAATATATTAATTGCTTTTTAAAAAAGAGAACCTAATTACAGGATCATTAGCTTACATGGTACTGAGAGCTGGAGCCTTCAGAAATTTTTTTTTCTATAGAAAAATATTATCTAGCTGTAAGCAAAGTCTTAAATACCAACAAAGCAAAGCAAAACAAAACAAATCCCTCCAGAACAAAACTGTATGGTTGTGTGAGACAAATAAGCAAACATGCCATATTCTATAGTGTACTTTTACCTAAATTTTAAAATAAAAATGTCCACACTCTTTTGTTAAAACATTAAGCCTCAGGCTTCCCTGGTGGTGCAGTGTTTGAGAGTCCGCCTGCCGATGCAGGGGACACGGGTTCATGCCCCAGTCCGGGAAGATCCCACATGCTGTGGAGCGGCTAGGCCCGTGAGCCATGGCCGCTGAGCCTGTGCGTCTGGAGCCTGTGCTCCGCAACAGGAGAGGCCACAAAAGTGAGAGGCCCACGTACCGGAAAAAAAAAAACAAACATTAAGCCTCTGTCAAAATGTATTCCTTATTTTAGGGTACAGGATTGAAGGACAAGATGATGCTTACAAATAAAGAAAATTTACAAGGAAAAACTTGACAAAAGTTTTTCAATTAAAGTATTGTAACGTTCAAACTTGACTTAAAACATAACAAAAGAAACAAACTTGCAGACAAAAATGTTTATGGATTTTCCAAACATAAATAAATGAAATAGTGTTTGGGCAGCAGGGCTTAATGCTGATGGCTAGTAACAGAGTGGAATGGAAGTAACAGAGTGTAATCTACTTGGAAAAAAAATCGTTAATGTACAAATAACAAGCCCAAATTATGGACTGCAGCAGTTTAATCATCACTGTCATTTTTCTTACAAAATAAAGCCTTTATTAAACCATTCATATCTATATTACCTTTACTTTACTATAAACACTATATTTACTTTACAATACCCTATATTACCTTTACTTCAGAGATTGAGGAACTATATACAACAGATGAATTCATTTTCACCAGAGGGATAAATTATTCTACCTCTCTGCCAATGTTACTTGAAAACCGTCCATGTCAAAACAATTTGACAGCAGATATAAACAATTCAATAAATACGCAATGATTTTTCATTACAGTCCTTTAAAAACGCATGTTAATTCATGCTGTTAACCTTAGGTTCACAGTGCATAGAATCCAAATATAAGCAGTTGGGGTGACTTTCAAAGTAATGTTGGATCCCTCACTTTATTTATAATCCCACTCTAATGGATAAGTTCATTTCATAGGCTCTATCATGCATTAATCATTGGGTGGCAGGAGTTGATGAAAATTTTTCCTGTTACAACATCCGTTGCTGGCAATGAACATCCCCAAACCGCCAAGGAAGTCATTGTTATTGCACTGTACATGAGGACCTGGAACTTTTCCAAAAGCTTAAAAAAATAAAAATTAAAAATGGAATTATATTTGACATTTCCTGACACCTGCATCAATACTGTATGACTAATAAAAGCATGTCAGTTGCCTGGACTGAACCAGCGATCAACATGCACCCAGAATGCACACAAGTAAAAATGCAGTAAAAGGAAGTAGTTTTCTTTGTCTATAGGTCATTTCCAGTCAAAGGTTAAAGTTCAAAGACTGAATGATCAAAGTGCTCATTTTCTCAGTAGGACTGTCTTCTGCTGGGAGGATGATAACAGTGGCATCAACAAGTATCATCATGATACCACCATTTTGTTTTCTTTGGATTCTTGTTACATGTTCGAACATAAAAAGAATTCTGGTGGTCATCTCTGAGGAGAGTCAAAAGGATATCGACTACTAAACTTAAATAGAAGTTGAAAAATTTCCCCTTCATATAAGGTACCTGGTGCACCTTCCATATCTACAATCCACTGTGTAAATGAATTTTGAACACTCTTTTCATTTAAAGTCATTCCGGGAGGTGGGTCATTTTGCAAAGCCAACGGTTCTTTTTGTAGTCGTTCTGCATTGATGCCATCAATGAAGTGCTTTTGAATGTTCAGCATGATTCGATTCAACCAGAAAATTCTAAAATCAGCAAAATTTTATAGAAAGAGCGTGGATGATTCATTCTGGCAGAACTGGGTTTGATTTCTAGTTTTGTGTGACCACAGGCAACCTGCTAAGCCTCTCGGAGATGCAGTGTCTTCAACTGTCGAGTGGAATGGTACCTACCTTACAGACTGCTGGGAACATAAACTGAGACCAAAAAAGGTGCATTATTCACAAGAGTCATGTACCATAAAGTTTTGAGAACACCGATTTAGCGAACACTGAACCATTGTTCTTAGGGGAAATACAGGTTAGGTTCCTGTAAACCTCTGGTCACAGCATTTTCATCAGATAATCAATACAGAACTTTGTTTTAAGTGTGTTTCTGTTTAAAAGCCTTTTAATATTAATGTTGATTCATTAATGTTGGTCTCAGGGCCAGCAGCACTATGACCCCTGCCTGTTATCTAGCTGTTCTCTCCATAAGGCATGTCCCAGCCTTACTGCACTTAGGAACACCAGACAGCACTTCAGCTCTATACTTGGAGACCATTTTAAACAGCAAAATCACCAATAAAAAGGACAAAAAAGCAAATAGCAGTAGTGCTAAACAGACTTCAAAAAGAACACTTGTGGGCTTCCCTGGTGGCGCAGTGGTTAAGAATCCGCCTGCCAATGCAGGGGACACGGGTTCGAGCCCTGGTCCGGGAAGATCCCACATGCCATGGAGCAACTAAGCCCGTGAGCCACAACTACTGAGCCTGCACTCTAGAGCCCACGAGCCACAACTACTGAGCCCATGTGCTGCATCTACTGAAGCTCACACGCTCTAGAGCCTATGCTCCGCAACAAGAGAAGCCACCGCAATGAGAAGCCTGCATTCTGCAATGAAGAGTAGCCCCGCACACTGCAACAAAGAGTAGCCCCCCTCGCCGCAACTAGAGAAAGCCCACGCGCAGCAATGAAGACCCAACACAGCCAAAAATAAGAAATAAATTAAAATAAATAAATTTTTTAAAAAATTATAAAAAAAAAAAAGAGCACTTGTTTGCAGTGTAAGAACTGCAACAACAAAGCCTGGTTGTGTCATCAAAGCTGTGCACATCAGCTGGGAATGTGCACATTGAGTGACTGGAAATTTTTGCAACTCTGTGCATGGCTGCAAATAACCACCAAAGTACTGCAAGTTTTCATTTGGGGATGATGAAAAATTGTAGCGAGTAGACAAATTCACAAATAAAAAATCTGGAAATAAATGAGCATCTACTGAAATATGAACTGAAGAAATGCTTTGTTTCACTCTTTTTCTCTTTTCCCAATAACATGTTAAACATCGCAGGGAAACCAAGGAAGTTTGAGACAAGTAGTGTAGAATCTCAGTTTGTCAACAGGGGGAATAAAAAACAAAAACAAAAACAGCAGCTGAAAATTAATTAAGATATAAGCGTCTCTCACAGCGCAAGGGGTGCCACAGGTAGTGGGTGATTAACAGCCACCTGCCTGATTCAGGCAGTAAAGACTACAGCTGGAATGCAAGCAGGTCCTTGCATAAGCCTAGCCTCACTCCTAGCTACCTGCGGAATGTGGTCCAGGACAAACAGAACATCAGCAGTTCCTGTGACTTCTGGAGTGGAATTTGTCTCTGTGGTCACAAGCAGAGCTCTCTCACTTACCGGCTGTATGACCTTAGGCACATGACTTAACCTCTCTGAACCCTGGGAGCTGTAACTCAGATATTAAATTCCTCTCCCCACCCCATAGGAAGATCCCGTGATCATTTGGAGAAGCACCAATGGATCAGGAGAGGATCTTGTTTCCTGAGCATTGAAATCCTCAGAGAAGCACTTTGAAAAAAGTGAACAGCTATCTAAACAGCAGACGTATGAGTGCTCTCTGTGACCAGCCCCTCACGTACAGGTACTGTTAGGGACTGAATGGTTGTGTCCCCCCTCAAAATTCATAAGGTGAAACCTAACTCCCAAGGTGATGGCATTAGGAGGTGGGGTCTTTGGGAGGTGACTGGGTCATGAGGGTGGAGCCCCCACGAATAGGATTAGTGCCTTTATAATAGGGACTCCAGGGAGCTTCCTCCATGTTAGAGCAGCCTGAACAGATTAAGACAGGCACTCAGTTTCCTTCTCTGTGAAACTGACATAATAATAAGACCTACTGCAGGAACTTTGTGGAGTTGTTGTCAGTCATTACATGGAAAGCACTGAAAACAGGATTCCAGAGGATCTCAACAAATACCAGTCACTAGCAATAATCATAACAACAGTGGTGGTAAAAAGAATAACATTTAATGATGGTAGTGTTGTTCCCTTCCTTCCCAGGCCCCAGCTCATGTCCCCAGGTCTGGAAACAGCTACCCCAGCAGATGGTTAAACTCTAGAAAAAAGGTTCTAATTCCTGAGCACCTTCCATGAGCCAGGAGTCAGGCCAGCTCTTTTCGAGCATGATCTTACAACATTTGCTCTTTACACGAGGCTTTCTCAACTGCAGCTCTATTGACATAGGGCACCAAACAATTCCTTGTTGGGGGTCTGTTCTGTGCACTAGGAAGTTAGCAGCATCCCTGGCCTCCACACACTAGATGCCAGGAGCAATTCTTCCTCCCCCACCACTGTGGCAATCACAGATGTCTCCACAGACACTGCCACATGTCCCCTGGGTGGGTGGGTGGGGTGGGGGACAAAGTAGTATGGTAGTTCTATTTTTAGTTCTTTAAGGAACCTCCATACTGTTCTCCATAGTGGCTGTATCAATTTACATTCCCACCAACAATGCAAGAGGGTTCCCTTTTCTCTGCACCCTCTCCAGCATTTATTGTTTGTAGATTTTTTCATGATGGCCATTCTGACCGGTGTGAGGAGCTGCATAGCACAGGGAGATCAGCTCAGTGCTTTGTGTCCACCTAGAGGGGTGGGGTAGGGAGGGTAGGAGAGAGACATAAGAGGGAGAGGATATGGGGATATACGTATGCATATAGCTGATTCACTTTGTTATACAGCAGAAACTAACACAACACTGTAAAGCAATTATACTCCAATAAAGATGTAAAAAAAAAATAAAAATGCCCTAAATCCTCCCACATGCCCCCCAAGAGGCAGTGCTACTCCGAGGAGCACCACTGCTCTAAACTTCAGGCAGCATCCTCCCAGCCTTCCATCAGCCTGAGTTCACCTCTCTTATTCTGGTTTGAACCCCGGGCCCGTCCTTCTAGCCCATAGCAGATCTCAAACCCCCAGGCACCGCCCTTACTTTCATCTCTTTCTTCATTTCTGGCCCCTGGTGAGTTTCCTCTCTGGCTTTTAAGTTTGGGTGGGTATCCTCATGTTTTTATGATGTGTTATCCTGCCTAATTCTATGTTTATATCAAGAGAGGATGCTGTCCGCCTCAGCTTCACCTGATAATTTGCTGGAAACCACGTGTGGTTCCATTTTCTCCCTCTCTCAGTGCATCTCCTGCCCTCATGGTGATGCTGTTCAGGTGTGGTCATTACAAGCCCACCCTGTGCTTTTGCTGGGCATTGACCCCAAGCACCCCAGGCTGGGGTTTCTCAGGTCCACCATCTATAGTCATCTCACCTCTGTTAGGACAACATCTGTTCCAAGTTTTGTCAGAGGCCTTGGTTCCTAACCTACATCTGCAGTGTCAGGGCATCTGGTTCTAGAAAGGTCTCAGCCACGGCCTCACACTCTCACAGAACCAACCTGCCCCCCCAGTGACAGCCTGGTCTCAGCCTCCAACCCCAGTCCAGCTTCTCCCTGCCTCTGTGGTGAGTCTCCCAGCTGCTTACTCCTACCCTGACTCTCATGGTTTGTGGTGACCTCAGTCAGGACCACATGAGTCAGCAGAGATATCCTATAACATTGAACCTCAGGTATGAAGGGGTCAGCATCTCCCCAGAAGGGGGTCTCAGCCCCCTATGCATCTGTGCCCCCCTCCCCATAACAGCCCTCTGTATCCGTTGCCTGTTGCTTCTGTAACAGGTGACCACACATTGAGTGGCTTCAAACAAATGTATTCTCTTACTGTTCTGAAGGTCAGAAGTCTGAAATGAGTCCTACAGGCTAAAGTCACAGTGTCTGCAGAGTTAGTTTCTTCTGTTGGCGCTAAGAAAGAGTCTGCTCCCTTGCCTTTTTCAGCTTCTAGAGGCTGTCCTCAACTCCTTGGCTTGTGGCCCTGTATCACGTGGCCTTATCTCCCTCTGCCTCTATCACCAGCTCATCTTGTTCCTCCTTTGACCTTCCTGCCTCCCTTCTATAAGGACCCTAGTGATTACATTTAGGACCCACCCAGATAATCCAGGATCATCCCCTACCCCCTCCAAGACCCTCATCAGAGCTGCAAAGCTCCCCTCTCTACGTAAGGGAACATTCACTGGATCCAGGGATTAGGACTTGGGTATCTTTTGGGGGTGGAGGAGCATTACTTAGCCCACCACGCTGTCCACCACTTTATAAAGGAGAGTGGGAGTGCTGAGGTTATCAAACTAAAGAAGAAAAATGTTCACGGGCTGTTGCATACACACTTCAGAGCCAGTGCCACCTCCTTGGATCATGAGACCAGAGTCACCACAGAAGTAAGTGGTTCTTGGTAACTCAGAGGCCTCTCCACCACTGGACAGAGAAGGAGCTAACAAGGTTTGCGTGGCTGTTTCTTGTCCTATATTTATAATCATTATAATAATGCATCTTAGCTTACGGTGAATCTTGCTGATAAGAAGGTACAGAATTCTAACAATAAATAAAGCACACGTCCTATGCCAAGTCTATACATGCTTTACCTCATTGGATTACCCTCAAAAGCCTATTAGTGGACACCTTCATTATCCCAATTTTCTGGGCAAGGTAACTGAGGCACAGCTAAGTAACTTGCCCAAGTTTCCCACGTTAGTGAGAGTCATATCCACGATTGGGAGCCACACCTTTGGACTCCAGAGTCTGTGCTTCTGACAACTGCAGATCATTCTGCTGCCCAGTTCTACTACCAAGTTGCTGTGTGACCTCAAGTAAGCCCCTTTCCCTCTCTGGATGTTGGTTAAAGCAGGAGTATTAAGCTAGGTCACGATTTCTCAACCCTAACACTACTGACATTTGGGACCAGATCGTTCTTTGTGGTGGAGGCTGTCCTGTGCACAGTAGGATGTTTAGCAGCTTCACTGGCTTCTACCAACTAGATGCCAGTAGTAACCCTCCCTGAACTCCCACCTCCACTGTGATAACCATAGATGTCTCCAGACATTGCCATACATCCCTTGTGGAGGACAGAATCTCCCTCGGTCGATAACCACTGAGAAGTCACCCATCAGGACTTGCCAAACTTGAAGTATTCTAGGATTTCTTTCGTTCTTTCTTTAGCTTCAAGTTAGGAATTGCTTTGTATTCAGGAAGCTCTCTCAGCAGACAAGAGTTCAGATGCAATGTGCAAGCCAACCAGCCTTATAAATTAGCACAAACATATGTCAGTGGTAATTAATTAAATACCTCTGTCGCATCACTAATAGCACCAGCTGAGGACAATATTACTGTTCAAAGTACACCGTCACCCATTTCTCAGGTTCACATTGCATGAGGTATAAGAGTAAACTGTTCAGGGGTTTAAACAGAAGCTATTGCTTTTTCATGTTGAAGGAAAGAGGAACCTCCCAAAATAGAAACAGAGTCTGCTTACCCTCTATTCCTGCCACTTTCTGCAAGATCTTCTCAAGGAGCCAATTTACATACAGTGGACAAAAAACAAAAAAAAGACTGGTGCTCATTGTTGGTTTATCTTGTTCCCTCTCCCTGTGGTCTCAGATTTGTGAGTTTGCCTCTTAGCTTCAAGTTTTTCCATCACATTATTACAGGAGCTCTCCAGCCCAACTGCTACCTGGTACATAGGCACTGTTTTCATATCATTTGACTTCATTCTTCATTTAAATCAGTTTTGGATTCTTTTGGTACTAACTGAAGTCATGAAAACACAGATAAATACCTGATTCTATATTCCAGCTCTACCACCCGGTTGTGTGATTCTGGGCAAGTGGTTTAACATCTCAGTCTCAATTTTGTCATCTGTAAAATGGAGATAGTAACACTTATCTCATGGATGGCCATAAAGATTAAACTAGATCATATCTAATCAGTGCCAAGACAGTGCCTGGCAGGTACTGATGGCTCACTTCTGCCACAGTGATGAGTCAGCAGGCAGAGAAGTGGCTTTGGGCTTCTCCCTTAGCTTCTTGCTGTCACGATTGAAGAATAGAGCTCATGTAACTGAGATGATCTAGATCTATACTAAAAGAAGAAAAGAGGTGGAATAATCAGCCCCTGAATAACGAACCTCTGATTACCTATAATCGCCTTGGGAAACACAGCTCCTAAAGGCTGAGTCCATGCTGGCTTTAAGCAGGATCAAGTGTCCTTCTGACAAGAGCTCAGTCTGGGAAGCTTCATCACACACACACACTTCACATACACACATAATCAGCCTGAAAAATCAGATCCACTAGGTCACCAAACTCCCAAAGCAGTGGAAAGAGTAGAAGCAGTATTCCATAGGAGTAAGTTTAAGTTTAGCATGAGAAACTAATCTCTGGCCTCTATTAAAATGTTTAACAAACAGCTCTTTAGCCAATGACCCCTCTTACCTCCTGTATCAGTTAGCTTTAATAGGTTATGCTGTGTAACAAGCAACCCCAAAATCTCAGTGGCTTACAACAACTTAGGTTTTTTTTCACCATCTCTTTATATGCTGGTAGTCACAGGTCTGCTACAGCTCTGTTCCACATATCTTCTCATTTCAGGACCCACATTGAAGGAACAGTCCCTGTCTAAGCCCCAAGAGACCTGATAAAAACACACAATCTTAAAACTTTTGCTTGAACATGGTTTGCATAACATCTACTCATATGCCACTGGCCAGAGCAAGTCACATGGGTAAATCTAACATCAGTGGATCAGAAAAATATACTACTCTTACAGGAAGAACTGGTGAATATTTAGGGACACACCTCCAAAGTGTGTGTGTGTGTAGCAGGGGGGTTGGATTATGCTCTAAGCATTTCCAGGCCTTCTCTGATTGCAAGCTAATTTTCAGATTTGAGAAGACAAACCAAATTAAAGCCTTGTTATACACACTATGAGGATGCCAAAGCTCAAAGTTCCTCTTGAAGGCTCTTAGGGTCTATGGTCTCCTAGAAAAACTAGGGTTTTTCTAACAGATTTCTAACAGATACCCATAAATCTCTAAATGTACTTTGTTAGAGTAGGGATCTACTTATGGTAATGATAATCCATGGTAAGCATCTTTTTCAGGTATCTTTGTGGCTTTTAGGTATTTTCAGCAGAGGAAGGTCACAATTCCTTTCTAGACTTGCTATGGCTATGACAGACTTCACACTGGTAAAAGATGAAAGGACATATATAGAAAATGGGATATGTATGCACCTTGGGAGGAGTGGGCCCCTGAGGAATATAGAAATGCTGTCACCAGATGGTGAAAAGGATGGTGAATAGCCAAAACTACAAGGATTGAGGAACATCAGTTCTTCCATTCATTTCTGAGATTTCTTCCACTCATTTCTGAGATCTCTTCCACATCTAAGATGTTATAAGTCCAAGTTTAGGTGCTACTTTCTCCATCCAGACATCAAACCAACTGCAGTATCATTTTCTAAGCATGACACTTTCCTTCACACCACTCACGCCCTCCACTGCCATGTGGAAAGAAGGTCCCAAGTTGTCCTTCACTAACTCTTCTATTCAAACCTGGGACCCTTTTCTTCCCACTCACTAGCACCCCCCAAATCCCATCACTCATATTCCTAGTCTTCTGATTTTCCACTTTTTCCCAATGACTTTACCTTGGGAAACTTTGCTGTCCTTGCAGGTCTAAGTCAGCATTCTGAACATTCTTGCAGCAGCGGTATGAATGTTCACACTGAGTGTGTATGTCCATTAAAGGGAAAAGCTCACCCATCTTTGTTATCACTATGTATGGAGTCCCCAGTGATGTTCTAGGCACTGTGCTCCATAATGTTCATTTACTATAGCCACCCCTGAGTACAGGAGAGAGTATATTATGACCCCAGTTGAAGAGGTGAACCAGATGGAGGCTCAGAAATGTGAAGTGGCTTGCCCGAGGTCACAGAAGCCAGGAACTGGCAGAGCAGACATTCAGCTTTGCCTGATCCCAGTATCCATGTCTTCCTTCTACATCATGCCTCCTTCCACCTAAATACTGGATGAAACAAGCAGTATGAAGGGCACGCCACGCTGGGCCGGAACGATGCCCATTAAGTGGAATTCGCACCTACCTTGTACTTCCTGCACACTTCGATTCACTCAACAGACTGAGGAATGGAACAGAAGACACTTATTCCTCTCCAGACAATAAATCATTGGCTCACTATCTGTCACTGGCTCGATTTTCCAAAGACTTGTTTTCATCAGTTTAATGAATTATTGGATCATCTGGAAATTGCTCAGAATTAACCTGTGGCTGTCATTAATGGATCCACAACACAAGTGTCAAGCTCTCTCTAACCAGTCCTATCCATCCTTTTGCGAGGAGGCCAGCTGCCCTGCACAAAGCGATTCATTTATTTTGAGGCTGCATCTGCCCGTGTCTGCAGTGGGGGTATGGGGGGTGGTGAAGAGCCTGTGGGGAACAAAATGGCAGCCTCTTCTCCAGGGGTACCTGGGCGCTGCCTCCACCCTGCCCGTGTGGGTGGGCAGCAGGTAAGAATCACGATCAATCCCATTACAACTTGCCACACCATCCTCAGTTCTTTGGAGAGGCGTGGCAAGCTTTGGACTTCTTTGCTAGGATCCCCTCTGTATTTTAACCATCCTAGAGTCCACTTAGCTCTAACTCCAGATCTAGCTCCAATCCAAACGGTTCTCTCCATCTCCCTTGTTACCAGCCTTCACAAGCTAACCCCAAATTCATGCCTCATAACTAGCCAAAAAGCATCCTCCTTTTCTCCCTGCTCCCAACCCCAACCTGCAATAATCCATTCACTACAGAGTGGTCAGGGGGATCACTTTAAATCAGATCATGCCACCTTCCACTTTGCTTAAAAGTTCTCAGTGGCTTCCCACTCTACTTGGCATGAAATCGCCCAAGAGCCTCCAAGACCTGCCTCTGTCCCCACGTTCCCCCCGCCCCCAATCTAGCACCTTGCTCCAAGCTCTCCCTTGGCACCCATCACTGGGGCCTTTGTCCCTCCCACATTCCACTCTCATTTTTCGGTCTGTTTCACTAAAAGCTCTATCCACAGCACTATGACTGAGCTTGGCACATAGCAAGTACTAACTTACTATATTGACTTGGTTCATTAATGAGTTATTTTCCAGGTCTTAAGGACATTGTGGAGAGCGGGGAAATGGAGGGCTGCTGATCCTCTGTGAGTGGTTTTACAACAAAGTTCCACTCAAGGGAAGTCCCATAGCTCACTGAGCTCTGGTGTTCAATTTCCAGTTTATCTGTCAGTCAACTCTCTAGACCAGGAAGTGGTACACTCTTCCTGCATAGGGCCAGGTAGTAATCATTTGCCCCATTCAGTAGTTGTGACAGAGACCCCATGCCGCCTTCTCCAGACGGCATTCAGTCTCTCAACTACTCTAATCAGCCATTGTAGTGCAAAAACAGTCATAAAAAATATGTAAAGAAACAGGCCTCTTATGTGTCAGTAAAACTTTATTTACCTGCAGCAAGTTGGAGCTGGTCCACTGACTATAGTTTGCTAACTCTGCTTAAACTACAGGTTTCTTGAGTAACCCTAATACATGGCTGGCCACCACTCACTTCGGGCCCACTGAAGAAGGTCCAGTATGGTAGAGACAAGAATTCACCCACTGCTATGGCAATCAAGAAAGCCCTCTCCATGGCCTTCTATTTCTGGGACCAGCCTTTCACATTATGAATATTGGAATCAAGCCTGTCGTCCATCGTGGCTTCCCCCACAGACAAGGTATGCAGCCTTAGGCAGTTACCAAATTGTTCTGTCTTTTCTGCCATAAAGTGGGACGAGGGTTATTTTAAAGAGCAAAGGAGATAATGGAAGTGATTCCAGGTGAAGTGAGAATCACCCAGCACAAACGTACACACGCATGCAGGTACACGACCAGCAAAAATAGTTTTGATCGTCACTGTTGCGCTAACAACCTGGCTTTTATCCTCCCGAGTGATGTTTACAATCTAGAGGCACAGCTGAATTGCTCAGGACAACAGAAGACATTTCTTTGTAATGCTTTAGGGGAAGAGGGGAGAGAAAGATGAGGCAACTGGCGAGAGAAGATTTTGGTGAAAAAAAAAAAACAACAGGCATTTGAAGGGGATTTTCATGCTGCATGCAGTGTCTGATGTAAAACCTCTCCCTTCACCATCCACGGGACTCCAGTAAAATATCCCTTTCTTTTTACTGTGTTGGGGAGTTGGATCCATTTGTTTTCAGGGGGGCTAATCTGCTGAAGAGCTGACCCCTACTTGCTTAAGGCATGAGCTGAGAACAAGGGCTCCCTTGCCTGGCACATTCGAGGTTCAGTAAATGCTAATTAGTTCCCTTCTCATTCTACCTTCGTCACTTTGTCTTTACAAAAAATTCTTGGTAATTCAGACTCCGTACCAAAAATCAGTAAGTCTCAAGTATGGATGTTTGTTGAAGGAAGAAAGTAATTCAAATGAGGCTTGCTCAATAGAGATCCCTCAAGGATACACAAGAATAGCTTGCAATTAACATACTCATTCTTAATATATGAATGGATTCTAAAGTGCTGAAGTATGCTAAAAAGCAATTTTATTCTCAGTAGTTTAAGCATTCTCTTTGCAACCTTTTTCTCACACTGTTTACACTTCTCAAGAACAGGGGAAACCAGAGACCAACACTTGCCTGAATTATAACAAATTACAAATGAATAATTGTCCTAGCACTCCCCGGGAGAGAGAATTCAGCTTTGAGTCCTGGGAAAGGGAACTCAACCGGGTTCCAATTGATAGTTTCCCATATGTTTTTGTATGATCTTGAATAAATCACTTATTCTCTTTGGGTTTCAGTATTTTAATAAATTCAAAAACATCCTGTGTGCATTGATTGGAAGACTTAATATTGTTAAGATGTCAGTATACTAAAAATGATCTACACATCTTCTTGGCATTGTTTCACATCTGAACTGTGATTCGTCTCGGTAAAGTGCTCTGAAAACCTATTGTTCTTGTTGTTTGTCCTCCCCTAATCCTGGAGATATGCATACACACACAGACACACACACAGACACACACACACAAGAAAAGACACAACTTATGTCTTTTCTTGCTAGTGCTTTTGGTATCATATCTAAGAATCTGGTGCTAAATCCAAGATCGTAAATATTTACCCCTATGTTTTCTTCCAGGGGTTTTATGGTTTTAGCTCTTATATTTAGTTATTGATCCATTTTGAGTTAATTTTTGTCTAAGGTGTGAGATTGGGATCCAACTTCATTCTTTTGCACGTGGAAATCCAGTTGTCCCAGTACCAGCTGTTGAAGAGACTATTCTTTCCCCACTGAATAGACTTGGCACCCTTGTCAAAAATCAATTGGCCGGGGCTTCCCTGGTGGCGCAGTGGTTGAGAGTCCGCCTGCCGATGCAGGGGACACGGGTTCGTGCCCCTATCCCGGAAGATCCCACATGCCGCGGAGCGGCTGGGCCCGCGAGCCATGGCCGCGGAGCCTGTGTGTCCGGAGCCTGTGCTCCGCAACGGGAGAGGCCACAGCAGTGAGAGGCCCGCGTACAGCAAAAAAAAAAAAAAAAAAAAAAAAAAAAAAAAATCAATTGGCCATAGATGGTTTATTTCTGGGCCCTCAGTTCTATTCCATTGGCCTATATGTCTAGCCTTATGCCGGGAACACACTATTTTAATTACTACAGATTTGTAGTAAGTTTGGGGAAGTATGAGTTTACCAATATTATTATTTTTCAAGATTATTTTGGCTAGTGAGAGCCCCTTGCAAATCCATATGAATCTGAGGAACAGCTTTTTCATTCTTGCAGAAAAGGCCATTATAATTTTCATAGGCCATTGAATCTATACATCGCTTTCTATATATTGACATCTTAACAATATTAAGTCTTCCAATCCATGAACACAGGATATTTTTGCATTCATTTAGGTCTTCTTTAATTATTTTCAGTAATACTTTGTAGTTTCGGTGTACAAGTCTTTACCTCCTTGGTTAAATTTATTCCCAGGTATTTTATTCTTTTAGATGCTATTGTATATGGGATTGCTTTCTTAATTTCCTTTTTGGATTGTTCATTGCAGTGTATAGGTTTCAAATTGTGTTCGCTTTATCCCCTGAAATTTTGATGAATTTTATATTAGCTCCATAGCTTTCTTGTAGATTCTGGGGATTTTCTGTGTATAAGATCATGTCATCTGTGAACAGAGATAATTTTCCTTCTTCTTTTCCAATTTGGATGCCCTTCATTTCTTTTTCTTATCTAATTGCTCTGGCAAGAATTTCCAGTACAGTGTTGAATATCAGTGGTAAAAGCATGCATCCTTGTCTTGTTCCTAGTCTTAGAAGAAAAGCTTTCAGTCTTTCACCATTGAGTATGATGTTAGCTGTAGGTTTTTCATAAATGTGTTCTATTATGTTGAGGAAGTTTCCTTTATCCCTTGTTTTATGAGCTTTTTATCATTAAAGGGTGTTGGATTTTGTCAAATACCTTTTCGTTATCATCTGAGATGATTGCATGTTTTTCTTCATTCTATCAGTCTTGTGTGTCAGACTGACTGATTTTCTTACATTGAGACACCCTTGCATTCCTGGGGTAAATCCCACTTGGCCATGGTGTATAATCCTTTTATTATGCTGTTGGATTCTAGTTGCTAGCATTTGTTGATTTAAAAGAATATTTTTAATGAGTCAAATCCTCAAAAATTCCATTGTATCCATATTGTAATAAACAGTAGCCCACTGTCTCCTGCCTACATATAACTAACTAGTCCTCTTATAATAGCACTAGATTTTTACTTCGAGGTTATGTTTGCTGTATAGATGATAACTTAAATAACCGATCTTTTACATCCTTAAATGTGTGTGTGTCCCTGCGTGTGTGTGCGTGTGGCTGAGGCAGTAGAGCACAGTAGACTGCTCCAGGCTTTG
Source organism: Mesoplodon bidens (assembly GCF_964165515.1). NCBI lineage: Eukaryota > Metazoa > Chordata > Mammalia > Artiodactyla > Ziphiidae > Mesoplodon > Mesoplodon bidens. The sequence goes on along the minus strand of NC_138171.1, from coordinate 53,018,746 downwards.
GGGTCAGAAAGATCTGCACTCAGCTCCCAGTTCTGTCACACACCATTTGTGGGAAACTGGACAGTGTCTCAGCTTCCCTGACCTTCAGTTTCATCACAGGAATAATTTCGTCTCTAGCTTTCAGAGCTGTTAAAAAAAAAAAAAAAAAGAGCAAATGAGACACTGTATACAAAACACTTAGCACAGTGCCTAGCATAAGACAGAAAGTCTCAATAAAAAGAGCAATTTGCTTATCAGGATTATTTGGATTTAACAAATTACAAGTGTGTTATGTGTATGCATTTTTCTCCCCGGGAAGTTAGTTTTGTTGGAAAAAACTGTTCAGTTAACATGAGCTTGAAGTGACGGCTGCGGTTACATCTATCCAGCCAGATGTACCATGAAAACAATTCCATCAGGCATCCAGATGTGTCCACAGGGAAGACTGAGGTATGGACATCTCACCCAGATGCTGAGTGCAGTACTCCAGCCTCAGTGATTTTCGTAGCTCTCTGCTTTATCAGCGTGGGAAGGAGGGTGGTTTTCAGCTCATCTAGCCTGATCTTTCCTCTGTGATCTCCATCCTGGGACAAGGGGAGGGTGCAGTCCCTCATTCCATCACTAGGTGGCGGGAGACTTCCCAGGAAGGGAGCATGGCTAAGTAGGTGTCCTGAACCAGAGGCTGTTGGAATAAAAAAAATGATCAGGTATTTGAGCCACAGTCTAAAGTCATCTCCTTGATTACAGCCCAATAGAGGAATTGCTAATGCCACTGCTTTGTTTCTCTGCTTTTTCTCAAGAAATGGTACGATGTTGAGGGTAGACTCACCTTTCTCCAACACCCCATAGGAAAGAAACAATTACATTCAATTCCAGAAATGATGCAGCAACTGTAATAACTGAAGTATGCTCAAAGAATCACTATGACAAAAGTTCACAGTAGGGCAGGATTGTATGCTGGCTAAGAACAAGGTCTCAGCAGACAGAGTGCCTCCATTGAGGTCCAGAATGTTCCACCAGTGACCTGTTAGCTGTGTGACCTTGGACAGGATGCTTCATCTCTCTGTGCCTTAGTTCTCTTATTTGCAAAATGGTATAATAATAGAAGCTCTCTCTGGACTTTGGGGAGGAGCGGATGAGACCGTGGGTTAAGCTCTGAGAACAGTGCCCAGCACGTGATAAGTATTCAGTACATAAGAGCAATCATTCATTTAGCCCACATTTGTGAGAGCTCATGACAGTAACTCCCCAAAGAGTGGGTGTGAGAAATAACAGATTACACAGCTCGAGTGCTTGGAACAGAGTCAGCACTCAAATCAAGGTTTACTATCAGAATATTAAGGAGAAAAAGTTTACAAAATACTGATGTAGAGCGTAGAGCATGATCTCATTTTTCAGATATGCAAAGGGATGGGGGAGGGATACAGGTCTCCTTTCTCTCCTTCCCCTGCACCTCTGGTGCTGCTCCAGAAAACCTTGAATACGGAACAACAAATTCCACCCTGGGATGTTAGAGTATTTTGCAGGTGGTTGAGAAGCCTTCAAGGCCCCAAACAAAGAGTTTCCTAATGGGATTTTGGGCACCTCCACCAGCTGTGCCGGATTCTGGCCCTCACTCAGGACCCAGGTCTCCTGGAATGGGGGTCTTAACCCTTAATGTGCTATGGACCCCTTTGCGGTCTGAGAAAGCCCATGAGTTCCTTCTTACAATGATGTTTTTAAATGCATAAGATAGACTTATTTGGATTACAAAAGAAGCCTATAATTTGACATAAACTATCCATGATTTCCGTAAGTGAAAAGTCACAGATATTACTAATACCATTGTCATTTTGGTTTATATTCATAATTGACTGAAATGCTAAATTTTAAGTGGAAGTTAGGTAAAACTGATATGCAAATTTTTCCGATCCAATGCACAGACTCCTGAATTCTATCCACAGATATTGTGGGTCAGTGGTCCCCAGGTGAGGACCCTTGATGGGACAAATATCCGTTATGCCTACACCCTTAGGCAGGCTGACTGAGTCGTCAAGATTTTGTTGTTTAGTTCAGGAACAACAGACGTTCCATTATGCTCCTTGAAATCTAAGTGAATTGATTCAAAACATATAACTTATCACCTTCTTTTAATTATGAGATTGAGAAAAACTACAAGCGCACCTTATGTTGTGGGAAAATCCATCTAATTGGAATTGAATGATATCAACAGCTAATTCTTTTTTTAACACAACGATTCTACATAGAGTAAATTGGTTTAGCTGATCAGTGGAAAAGAATACTGTTTTAGGGCTTAATGAGAATAATTCCTTCTTCCTTTACAGAGTTCTAACTCACAACTAGGTGTATATTCCTCTTATCAACAAGTTTGGAAGTGATGCCACACTGTTTTTCATTCAAAAAAGAAAAAAAAACACCTTTTCTGAACCTTTTCAGTACCACGGACGTTTGTGTATATGTACGTGTGTGTGTATGTGCATGCGTACATGTCCATTTTATCCCAGAGTTATGAAACTAAGATAAATAATTCTGTACCTAACAGAGAAAACCTTTTGAGATTGTTTCCAGCAAGAAACAGCTAGAAAAGGTGAAGGATACAAGAGGTTAAAGAGAGTAGGAGGGCAAAGTGATTCCTGACTCCTGGCTCCCTTGAAACAAACCTGTTTCCTTTTTTATCTTCCTTTATCAGATCGGTTATGGTGACTTTTTGCTATAAGGGAAACCATCCTTAGAATATTTATCCAGTTTCAAGGATCAAAAACATAAAAAGGGTTATAGAATGTTCCTCTTTTGATTTTTCCCTGCCTGTGATTACCTATTGCTTCTCAAAGCAGAGCCCCAAATACAGTCATTTCCTACTGTATCTGCAGCACATTCCCAATGCAAATACTTTTCCTTAATATAATCCCAATAAAGTAAGCTACTTAACAATTTAGCTAAGTAAGGGCATATCAGAATAGGCTGGTATAGGTTGGGCTATGGTTATTTCAACACAAAACCAAGCCAAAAGTTTGATTTGGTCAAGACAGTCAATTCCAGGAAGAGAAAAAGGAAAACTACCTATGAGGTGAAGATCCTTGCCCCTTCTCATTAAGCATCAAGCTGTTGATGTCTTTCAATTTTATCTTCCAGGATAGTCTAAACAGGGGATTGAAAGCCTACTTGAAATTAGACCAAGAAATTCAATGTGTTTATGGATGTTTGCCTCATATGTGTCTACACTATATATGTATTTAAATGTTTGTGTCTTGTATGTGTTTGATCCTGTAAGTCTGTGTGTTTCTGTGTGTGTCAATGCTGATGTGCACTGTGGGTTAAATAACCAGCAGATATTGCCTTTGCCTGGGCTCCAGGATTATGCTTTGTGTGTTGCTTAGCAAATGCCACCAAAGAAAATTCAGGTGGTCTTAGTATAGCCAAGGACCCTAGATGTTGAAAATCAGAACCCCTGAATCTGTGAGATCTCCTGACACTTCATTTAGATAAGCAAAGGTAGAGAATTTGAGTTATAACTTGGAATTCTGGCAGGAAAAATGTTCTTTTAATATGCCACCAAGTAAGACTGTATAACGGACTTGAATGAAACCTTGGGGTGGATTTTTAAGATAAACCTTGAGACATTTTGTTGAGTGAATGAACATAAAATAGAAAAGTACTAGAGACATGGATGTAAAGACTAATTGGTACCAATCTGGGGAGAGCCCTGAATGCCAGGTTGAAGCGAATGGCCTGAGGGGAGCCATCAGAGGCTGTGGCCAAACTATGGCACAATGGGGGGCAGGGATACCATTCCCAGGGAGGTCCTAGCATTGGCCATAGACCAGTGGGCAAGTGTGGGCATATTCTAACAAGTACCCTGGGTGGTTCTTCATGGAAATGGAATAGAGTCTGCATGAGCCTCAGTCCTCCACTGACTGCCCAGCTCCAGACTCCACTGGGCTCTCAGCTTCTAGAATTGCCTAAATGCCCATTCCCATTTGTTATTTTATTAGTTCATTTAGCCAGTGTTCATTATGGGCCTACCAGCTTGCAGGCTCTGTCCTCAGCACTGAGGATTGAGAGATGTACTGAAGCGACTCAGTGCCTGTCCTCACGGGACATTCATTCCAGATGGGAGGAGGTAGACAAGGCATACATTAAACCATTAAGTTATATACTATATGAGATAAGAATACGTGCGTGGGAGAAAATCTGATAAAGTAGACAAGGGAGTTAGGAAGAGACGGACAGTTTAGAACTGTAGGTCGGGGAAGGTGATGCTCCAGGGACACCTGACGATGTGAGGAACATGCATGTGTCTGGAGAAGGAGAACTTTAAGTAGAGGAAACAGCGGGTACAGAGGCCCTGAGGTAGGAGCTTGTCTGCCATGTTTAAGAGATTATGAAGAGACCAGCGTGTCTGGAGTGAACGCTGGGGAGGTGAGGTCAGAAAGGTGAGGAAGATCAGACTAAAGGCATTGACTCAATCTGACATCTAGAAAGAGTAAGCTATGGGAGGTCAGAAACAAGGCTAGCGTTCTTCAAACCAGCATCAGACCAACATCGACAGAAAAAAAGCTACAGTTGCTGGTATGTTTCAGAAAAGACGCTTAGAGCCTTACCCGGTCTGATAACATTGACAAGCTGTACAGTGAGCTGGGTTCCTTATTTAGTTTCCAGATGGTCTGGATTTAGAGCCCCTTAAAAGGCAGAAACCAGTTGGTTATAATCTCTGTTCACATTAGAGGCCCCGAGGTCCGTGTTGCAGTATCTGCAAACCCTTTCTCTCCAGAGGATAGACTTGCCGTCCATAGTTGACTGAATCCACTAGACACTGAGAACCGAGAGGGGGCGAGCAAAAATACCGAGAACTCTACTTTGAGGGAAGCCACGAGACCCAGGCTCCCCTTCATTCTGCCCTTGTTCTGCCTTCTTTTCAAACACATCTGGATTTCAGAGCAAAGTGAAGCCACGTGGCCCTGATGAATCACAGACACTGAACCCTTCAGGTGGATTTTGCACTATCATTTTGCTATTTCAATCCTTTAGATCCTAATATCTCTTTCTCCTTCCCTTCCTTTCCTTTTCCTTTTCCTCCTTCTTATAAATATTCTTCTTATGTGCAGAGATAGAAAGTGTTTTGTTGTTTTGTTTTTTGGCCATCCAAACACTTTGCCTGCAAAACCGGGGCCCTACCTTCCTCTTTCCACTGACAACACTGGGCATGGCCTCCAAACTGTGGCTTCTCGTTCAGCCAGTCCCCTCCCTTGCCAGGAGGAAGACATTTCACTCCATCTTTGACCCTTCCAGTCCCACGTCTGCTGGACCCAGAACAAAGAGTAGGTGAGGGTCCTTGTGGTTCCTCTAGGAGAAGTTGTAATTTGGCAGATTTTGTGATTTGGGGATTTTTATCTTTATTCTGTAAATTGCCTCAAAAGGAATGTCCCTTAAAGAGAGGCAGTGTGTTAATAAGGCTCCACAATATGGGACAGGCTAATTCCAGTCACAACTTGCCTGCCATGCTCAACTGCTATTCAAAGAGAAATGCTTTTTGCTTTGGAAGTGTATTTTGGCATGGTGTATAATAAACATTTTAAAATCCTGATTCAATCCAGTTTGGCATTACTTGAGAGCAATCTGGCTTGAAAAGATTTAAGAGTAGCTATGGGTTTGGCCTAGTCCACCTAGTCCTTGGGTTTGGTGAGACTTGATGGGCAATGTAAAGTTGTCCTCTCCAGAAACATCTCCTTTATCATCCAACAGCATACTGATTCTCTGTGTTCCTCAATCTCAGAGGGCAGATACGTCCACATCTCATTTTTGTTTGCAGTTAAACACTGTAACATCTTTACTCCACTTAGGACCAACCTCGGTGGTCCTCAAACTTAAGTGGCTTATGCAATCCAAATGGAATCAGGCATCTTCAACAATGAGCAGAGAGTATTGGAGCCTCCTCAGTCCCTCACTGCTGTTGCTCCTTGCAGCCACAAGATGTCGCTGTTGATTATTAGTTCTGCACAGTTCAGTGATGCTCCACTTTGGAAGGTATTGATAAATCCCAACAGAAGCTGCAGTGGTTCTTTGAGGAAAAACAGTCCCACTTCTTTGAGGTTCAACATAACCAATGCTGTTTTGTGCTCAGTTTTGTAAGATTGCAGCTCTTTAACACTCCAGAAGTCAGCCACTGGTCTCAGGAACAGAGCATGGTTTTAGGGTGTCTGAGTCTGCAGGAGCTTCCTGCATCAGCCAAGACTATACCCAAAATATCTCTTCTTCATGAAACTACAGACTCTATTGTTGAGTTGAGCTAGGACTTCCCTTTTCTTTCATCTAATTTCAAGGGTCTTGTTGCCCGTGCCTGCCCCTTTGCCTTGGTCAGGGCCTCCTGGTCAACCTGGACAGATCTGTTTAACTGCAAGTCTCAGAGTGAAGGAGTGGCAGAGATTTGCTGCCTGCTGAATAACACCGCCCGCCCCCCTCTGCCAACACACACACCTAAGTCACAGGAGCACCCTGGGACCAAATGAAAAACTACATTTCTCAGCTCCCCTTGCAGGAAGGAGCAGCTAATGAGAAGTGAGTAGAGGCCATTGGGTGGGGTTTGGGGAAATGGCTCTTGATCTTTTCTCCTTGCTTTTCTGGAGGCCAGACTTGTGATGAGAACTCCCCAAAGTTCTCTTGGACCGTGAAGTGAACTTGAGGATGGAAACCATGAGATAAGGATGTTAAAGTGAAAAGATAGGAAGAGTTTTGGTCCCTGATGACAAAGGAATTTCTCTGTGATATCCAGACGGCCTTTAATTCACCATTTAGCTGGACTTCTCAAACTTTAACGTGCATACTAATCATATGCTAAAATGCAGATTCTGATTTGGTAGGTCTGGGGTGGCATGAGATTCTGCAGTTCTCATATGATTCCAGGTTAGAGTTGCCAGATAAAATACAGAACACCCAGTTATATCTGAATTTCAGATAAAAAAACAAATAAGTTTTTAGTATAAGTAGGTTCTAAATATAGATGCATGAGATATGCTTAAAAAAATTAGTATAAGTATGACCCAAATATCACATAGTGAGCCAAAAGGGGCGCATCCTTTTAGGTGCAGCAAAAATGCATATCAGCTCTAAGAAACTTAGAGTTCACGGGGCTGGTGGATTTCTAGTGTTTTTGGTTTATTTAGTATTTATGGCAAGGGGAAAAAAATCACTCGCCCTAAGTCAGATTTTTTTTAAAGTCAATGGGAAAGGTACATGGGAAACCCTTGGACTCCAAGACAAGATATCCAGCAGGTCACCATGAGCTGTAGCTGGGGCGTCGGCAGTTTGAGGACAAAGGACCCTCTCTCTGCCTGTCTCCCTGGTGTTGATTTTTGTCCTAACTGTGCCTCTGTCTACTCACTATGAACCAGCTTCCCCTTTGCCCCATCGGTTTCTGATCCTTCTCTACTTTCATCTTGCCCAGAGTTTCACCACGATGCCAGCCCCAGTCTCAGCTCTCCTGGAGTAAAAGAGGCAACGTGGCTCAGGGCATGGACTCCGATTCACGTATTGGTGCTGCCACCATAGCTACAATGGTGGGGACTTTGTCATCCTCTCTGTGCACCAGCTTCCTCATCTGTAAAATAGGGAGACAGAGGTACCCACCTTGTAGGATTGCTGTGAGCTTGAATTAAGGTTAAATATGCAAGGGGACTTAGAACAGGGCCTGACACAAAGTAAGCACTAAATAAATCCACGCTGGCAGTTATTATAGAATCGCTTTTGACCTCAAGTTCCCACAGGCACTGGGCCTCTTGGTTTCAAATCTCCATCGGAGGGAGGGGGTGGGTGGGGGGAGATGGGGATCTGGCTGGCTCAGCTCTGTGGGGCTGTCAGTGCCGGGGCTGTGAGGAGGTTAATGGTGTCTTTGGGAAGAGAAGGTGAGACCTTTGTGCTGTGGGGACCCAAAGGAAGAGCATCAGCCTTGCCTTATTTAGGAGCAGAATCCTAGAGAGGTGACACTCAGCATCTCAAAGACACATAGGATGGAAAGGGCAAGAGCATTCCAGGCAGAGGGACAGAAAGTGTGGGAAGGCTTGGTGCCCTCTTGGAGTTTCACTAGCCCAGCAGTGAAGGTGCGCTATGAGATGGAGCAGCAAGAGATAAAGACGAGGAGGTCAGCAGGCAAGACAAAGAAGGTTCTTTATTAGCTAACTCAGGAGTCTGAACTTCATTCAACTAGTAATTGAACTAGCGATCCCAGCCTGGAGCCCAAGAACCCCTCAAGGTCCCTTATGCTTGATCAGAGGTCTGTGAGTTCCCTTTGAGAATTTTTCTTAGGAAACTTCTGGTGGGGTGACTCAGGACAAGTTAATGTCACCTCTCTGAGCCTCATTCCTCTCATCTGTAATATGGCAATAATAATAGTGCCTGCCCTATAGAGTTGTGAGGATTAAACAAGTTACTATATGGCAAGTACTTAGAACAGTGCTTGGCACATAGTAGTTGCTCAATAAATACTAGTTATTGTTATTGTTATTGTTTTTCTTATTAGTTCAATGAAATTTAAAAATGAATACAGGCGTTTTTAGGTCATTTGGGTGGCCCACTTATAACCTGGCACAGCAATGGGATTACAATGCCTGTGTTTGCATTAATATTTATGATCCCACTGGCACCACTTAGCATATCTTTCATTGTCATGGATTAATGGGGAAAGAACAAAGGTGGATTTGATCCATGAAGGGTGTTTTTATAGTAAGCGAGGTTCCAGTAGTGTCAGGGCACAGTATTCAAACAAAGGTACCCCATCTAGTTCAAAGAGAGGAAAGGGATGGGAGAACCGAGCCATCCCAGGACCAGAGCACAAAACAGAATCTCCATGAGAAAGAACCTACATCACAGCAGCCAACAGGGCACCATAATCTCTCTGCCAGGGTCACTTTAGTTTTGGCAAAACAACCTCATCCATCCCATTAAATTAATGTTGTTCATTTGAATGTTATTGGCCTTATAGTCTTTCTTTTTCTAATTTATAAATTTGGCTTTATTGTTGTATAAGAGCTATTAGCATATGGACTACATGCCAAGTTTTATGTTGGTACATATTTAAACAGCGATATCGTAAACATAATTTAAGTCAGTACTAGGAGTCTGCAATTTTTATATTATCATTATTACTCACATTTGAGAATACTGTAGACAGCCAGGAGGTCGTTGAAGGGCTGAAGTCTGTTTCAGAAAGCTCGGGCTGTGTAAGGGGATGATGGGTGGAAGGTTCTGTTGTCTCAACAGCACAGTTTGCTCTGAGAAACTAACGACCTTGTGGAAATAACAGTACGTTTTCTTGTCTGTATCTCTGCATCTGGAGTAGGTGACCAGCAGTTGTGGTTTGCCTGGGAGCAGGGCCAGCTTCATGAGCCTGCGATGTGTGCAGGACACCACATTTACTTTAATGCCCTGTTGTCGCAATCCTGAAATTCTTCATACGTTATGAACAAGGGCCCTGCACTTTCGTTTTGCCTCAGGCCCTGCAGATTACGTGGTTGGTTCTTCCTGGACTGAGGGGATTCCCTAGACATGGGGCTTTCAGTGCTAAAATTGGGACCATCCCAAGCAAACGGGGAGGGTTGGTCACCCCAACTGGCATGTAGGGCCCAAGCCAAAAAGAGAGTAGGTCACCTTAGAAGGGCATCTGGTGGCTTTACTCCCAAGCCCCTGGCTGCTTCAAGGGGGCACCTGGCAGAGGATTTGTTGAGCCCTCAGGTCGGGATGGCGTGCACAGCCAGGCTCAGGATGTCAGTTTCCCAAGGGGCTGCTCACTGCAGAGCTGGCGGATGGCTGGGGATGGCTGGGGTAGCAGCTGGATCTCATTTGGCACAAGGAGTGAATGGGCTGGGAGGGAGATGGCCTGGCTCTGTATAAATGGTTGGGACACACCAAAGGAAACGATATCTGTACACATCTCCCGGCAGGCTTGCTTTTTCCAAAGCATGAGCCATTCACAGAAATCCCGACTACCTTGAGAAGTAAAAGTTGCTGTTTCATCTGCAACAAAAACCCCAGCAGGGTAAGGGCCTGGCACCTCCATAGATAGCTCCCAAATCCAGCCCAGCTCTACAGTCTGCCGCTTCATCTCAGGTAATGGGCGATCAAGGAAGAAGAGAAGAAAGTAGTTAATCCTTTAGCTGTCAGGCCCCCTTGACCGACTAAAGAAGGTTCAAGGAACCCAGAGGACAGAGAAGCATTGTCATGGGAAGCAACAGAAGTAGAAGCCTCAGGCCAAATACTTCTCTGCCGCTGCAGCCCAAATGCCTTGCCTTTCCCCAGAAGGTACTCATAGCCATCCCATGCGAACTAGAAAGAGTCAGCCCTCTTCGGAGGTTAAGTCTCTTAAAACAGGGACATGCTACATGATCCATTGGGCTACTGGACACAAAATATCTCTGTTCATCTTTATATCTGTATCTTATGCTTTTCAAGAGCTCTTTTTCATACGTGCATCATAATTTGGAGAGTATGTAGTTCAATGTAGACTTTATACATATGTGATTATCCTAATATTACAGCGCCCATCCACTTTTTTTGGAAGGAGGTGTCCGTGATCAGACGTATTTGAGGACTGTTGACTCAGAAGTTTTAAGCCGTGGAAGCAAAAGAGGCTGTGAATTTCCATTCAGGCTCTTTTTTCCCTTCGCACAATTCAGTGGATTATGTGCACTGACTATGCAGATGACATCATACAGATGCAGTGAAGAACCACACACAGTCGATGTCCCCCTGGGATTTGCAATCTGATGCAAGAGGCAGGGAGACACATAGAAGAGGCTTAATCCATATTTTTGAGTAAAAGATGGAGGGTGGGATTTAAGCAATGGGTAAGGGGTTATTGGATGGCTACAAGGGGGGAAGGTATTTTAGGCAAAAGACACAGTTTGAGCAAAAATACGGAGAGAATAGTGTTCAGTTTAGAGTTTAGTGTAGAGAAGAACGCAAGTGGGGAGAGTGGAGATGGATGTTTGCTTGGCAGATGACAGTGCGTAGAAAGGAGGACTGATGGGCTGTTGCCCAGAGCAACATGCAAGGTTTTCAAGAAATATTTTTTGTGTCAATGAAGAAAGGAATGAATGAGAGACAACCTTGAATGCCAGGCTAGGGACATGAAATTTAACTTTAGGCAATGAGAAGACATAATAATAGTACTGGTTAACATGTATCATCTTCAATAGTTTTGAGAATAGGGGGTGAACTGCTCAGAGCTTCACTTTGGGAAAACAGGGCACAATATATGGCATCTCGGCATAGACTGTGAGTTGGATGGGAGATGTTAAAAGTCCAACATTGTATCCACCCCAGTGGAGCTTAAATTATGTTGGTGGAAACTGAAGTTAAAGAAACATCAATGCCAGAAAAATAAGTAAATACAGAGGTAGGAAGGAAAAAACAGGGTAGTATGAAATAAAACAATGGGGAAGTTTTCCCTGAAGAATTCCCACTTCAAGTGAGAATTGAAACGTTAGAATCAGTTAGCCAGGCAAAGGGAGAGAAAAGCACATTTCAGGCAGAGGGACAGCTCATGCAAATGCCCTGAGCTGAGAAGGGCTTTGGTGAACTAGAGAAACAAAATGAAACAATATAACAACAACAGCAAAACTGGTGTGACTGCAGCATTGTGAGGCAAACGGAGAGAGCGGCCCATAGTGAGGCCAGAAACAGGCAGGGGCCAGCTCAGGCCAGGCCTGGAAAGCCTTGTTAAGGATTTCGATTCTCATCCAAAGAGCAAGAAAGGGCCATGGTAGGGTCTAAGCAAAGGAGTGGCGAGCTTCTATTTATGATTTTTAGCAGATCACATCCAAGTGCATGGGTCCAGATGATTTATAGCTGGACCAAAGACCTGCTTATCTTTCTTTCCTCAGGACAGTCAGGTGATCCGCTTTTGTTTGCTAGTAATAGAACTCTGAAATAAAAGTGTATTAACCATATCAATTAATTTTTTTTGTACTGAAGAAGCAATCCAGAGGTAGGTGATTCCAGAGCTCACTCGGCAGTTTAACAAGAGCTCCTCTATGATTCTTTGGCCCTTTCCTCATAGTCCCAGGTTGGTTGCCACAGCTCCATACCTCACATCCTCACCTGACAGCACACAAATGGGAAAGAGAGGAGAAGAAGGCCTTCTCCTTGCATCTCCTCCTTTTTTACTGACAGAAGGTATATTTTCCAGAAACCCCCGAGCAGATTTCCTCTTTATGGAGACTGGGTCACTGGCCACACTGTCGGTAGGCTAAGAAAGTGAATAGCTACCGTCTTCTGCTTCTGTCATAAAAAACAGTCTCTGCTGGCACAGCAGAGCCATTGGGCCCGCAAACAAAAGTGCTGCCAATCCAGCTTCTGGATGGGATGTTTACTTTTCCCTGGATTTTTGGTGACTTCCTGATTCAGTCTATGAAAGGAAATTCCCCTTTCTTGCACTGAAGCTACATGGAAACCAAACCACACTCTGGGATATGGGGAGACAACTTGAAGGAAGGTGTCAGGGGTGATGGTAAGGCAGTGATCAGGGAAGGAAGGAGGGAGAGATACGGATTACTCAACATGGCATTTCACCTCTTCCCCACGTTGCACAATGGGGTGATTGTCTGCTTTTTGGACAGCTTGCTGCAGGGGAAAGAACACTGGACTAGGAATCAGGAGGCAGATATACTGTCCAGCTGCATCCCGAGACGGCTGGTTGACCTTAGGCAAGGCATCACCTTTTCATAAATGAAGTATTTCCACTGGGGAAAAAATAGTATAAAATAATGTCATAAACACCCACCCAGCTTAAGGAAACCATTCCAGCAACCATGAGACCCCTGGTTACTCTCCACAATATCATCTCCATCCCTTTAACCATAATTTTGAATTTGGAGCTTATGATCCCATGAATTTCAGCATGGCTATTAACGTTTGTATCCTTAAACAATGCGTGGTAATGTTTGGTATATTTTTGAACCTTGATATGAAGTCGTCCTATACTAATAGACTCTTTGGCAGTTTGTTTTTTTCATCCACACTGTTTTCTCCTCCACGTTAAAAGTGATATGAATACCCCTAGTTCATTCAGTTTAACTGCCATATATTATTTCAGTGTTTAAATGCTCTAGTTTATCTATCCTTTCTCCCACTGACAGGCATTTGGGATTGCTACCATTTGTTTTTACTATTACAACCGGATATTTTTGTATATATTTCCCTGTGTACATGGGTATGTTTCTCCAGGGTATATAAAGGGAGAATTGCTGTGTGGGGAAAGCACAAAACTGAGAGTCAAACCCACTTAGGATTGGATTATATTTCTGCCACTCCCCAGCTGTACGATCATAGGTGAGTCCTCTAACTGCTCTCCCCCAGGTTCTGCATCTGTGAACCATGGGATAATGATGTCATTATGAGAATTATTATGAAAATTAAATTAAACCGTGTCCATTGAATGCCTAACAGAGCTCAGGCACAGAGTAGGTTCGAGTCCCCCTTACTTTTCCCTCGGTTCTTCTCTTGCTTCATTATTTTATAAAATGGTGATTATATTCCTCATCTTGCTAACCACCCAGAATCAAAGGGGATAAGGTTGTAGGTAAAAATCTTATGAAATTGCTGCCTTTATAAGACAAAAAATTCTAATAGCAGTAATATTACATATTTCAACCTAACATATCAAAATGCTTTGGAAGTGAAACCCAGCCCTCATTCATTCATTCATTCATCAGATATTTTTTGAGATCTACTGCACGCCAGGCACTGGGTCATCAAAGACTGAGCAAACAGACCCAGACGTGGACTCCCAAACCTATAGAGAAAGGTAGTGACCAATTAGCATATAAATAAATGTAAAATATGGTAGTGCGAGGAAAGAAAATAATAGCTGGAAAAAATAATAATAATGGCAAATAATCTTTGCACTAACTACATATCCTGCACTGGAGCTAATTTAATTCTCACAACAACCCTGTGAGATTGATACTGCTATTGCGTGGGGTGGAATCCTCGCAGGAAGCAGATGGCATACTCCAAGGGGCAACCGACATGAGTGCAATGAAGGGAACATTTACAGAGGTGTGGGCAGGGCTAAACAAAACCAACCAGGGGTGGGGAGGCTGCCAGCGTCAGGGAGCTGTGACCTCCTTGGTGTTGAGGAAGCACGGTGGGGGGCAGTTTCTAGAACTGAGTGCACAGCTGTCCCTCAGGAGCCTGGGGAGGGAACAGAGCCACCACCCAGCAGGCAGGGAGCTGGGTGAATAAATTGCCTGATCTCCTGTTCACCTACCTTTCACTGACTGAATCCAGCTGGAGGACAGGGGCAAACCATTGACCAGCCCAAGGGAGCATAGAAGAGAGTGGAAAAGGATGGCCAGATAGAGAATATGCAGTACGAATTGGTATCCTTATTGACCAATGAGAAAGGTGAGGCACAGGGAAAGGAAAAACAGCATTGAGATCAAGGATAATCAAAAACAACCTTTTGCTATTGTGTGATCCAGGAGGACTTCTCTGAGGAGGTGACCCCTTCAGTGAGAAGGGACCAGCAGAAGAAAGAAATGTCCACAGAGGATTTGCACGGGTAAAGGTCCTAAGTAAGGAAAGTTCCAGGTGTGCTGGAGAGGTGGAAAGAAGGTCAGCCCAGAGTGGCTGCAGGGTTGGAGCAAGGTGGATAGAGGCACGTTACAAAGAAAGCACTTATTATTACTAAAAGCAGACCCCGGCTCCCAAGGACCCGGCTGGAAGGCCCCTCATGGCTGCCCTCTCTAATCTGAATTCACAAAGGGCTTGCTGTGGACACTGGGCTGGTTTCTCCTCATCGGGTCACCCCACTGGTGTGTGGTGACCTAAGAGTGGCTGCTTTTCGGCTGGAGGGTCTTGGCAGGATGCCCCGGCCAGACTGGCTGAGCTTGGCTCGGGGCCTGAGGACCCTGCCACACGGCCGTCAATCCATTGAGTGATGAGCGCTGCCTAATGGAGCGGAATGTGTTTAAAATACGATCCAGGTGCCGGGCCCTATTCTACATGCAGTACCGTTAGGGAGCCTCCATCCTTGGCCAAACACGACTCCCACATCCACAAGGGCACCACTTAGAATGAGACTGCACTGAAATTGACTTTGGAGGGAGGTGGCCTCCCTGAGTGAGAACCAGACAGGAGGGAAGCAGAGGGCACCTCTACTCTGGGCACCAGGCAGTCGCTGTGGGTCTCAGTTACTGCTGTTCAGTGTTCTTGCCGGTGCCCTCAAGGGACAGGGCACCCTTCAGAGGGGGAAATGAATCTTCCAGCTGTTGGCATGCTGAAATCCAGTTATGGGCCTTATATCATTAACATATTTGTTTTAACAATTTTTATTCATGTATGCATATCTATATCCACCCATCCATCCAACCATCTATGTATATATCCACGCATCTATCTATCTGTCTATCACAGATAACCAGAAGGCTAACATATTTGACCACTTATTCCATTCAAGGAATGGTTATAAGCACATTAACTTCTTTCATCCTCACAAAACGCCTGATAGGTACTCTAATAATTCCCATTTCAAGATGGTAACATTGAGGCACGGAGTGTTTATGTAACTTGCCCAGGGTCATCCCATAGCTAGTAAATTAGAGAGTGGAGATTTGAACCCAAGAAGTCTGGCTCCAAAGAAAGGCTGAAGGAACTGTAAGTGACCACCTGCATATCCTCCACCTTAGATTTAAAATTGTTGCCACTTTGCAATTTCTGCTCTCTCTCCCTCTCCCTCTCTCCCTCTGACTCTGTCTCGCTCTCCATACAATACAGTGCTCTATGTTAATTATATCTCAATAAAGCTAGGGAATAAGCAGCATTAGAGGAGAATATATTACTTATAGGCAATGCATGCTGAGATATTAGTGTTGAAGTATCATGATGTATACAATTTACTTGCAAATAGTTCAGAAAAATGTACAGAAGACATACAGTTGGCCAACGGGCCCATGTAAAGATGCTCAACATCACTAATTATTAGAGAAATGCAAATCGAAACTACAATGAGGTTATCACCTCACTGTGGTCAGAATGGCCATCATCAAAGTCTACAAATAATAAGTGCTGGAGAGGGTGTGGAGAAAAGGAAACCCTCCTACACTGTTGGTGGGAATGTAAATTGGTGCAACGACTATGGAAAACAGTATGGAGGTTCCTTAAAAAACTAAAAACAGAACTACCATATGATCCAGGTATTCCACTCCTGGGCATATATCCAGAAAAGATAAAAACTCTAATTCGAAAAGATACATGCACCCCAATGTTCATAGTAGCACTGTTTACAGTAGCCAAGACATGGAAGCAACCTAAATGTCCATCAACAGATGAATGGATAAAGAAGATGTGACACATATGAAATGCAATATTACTCAGCCATAAAAAAGAATGAAATAGTGCCTTTTGCAGCAACATGGATGGACCTAGAGATTATCATACTAAGTGAAGTAAGTCAGACAAAGACAAATATCATATGATATCACTTATATGGGGAATCTAAAAAAAATGATACAAATGAACTTATTTACAAAACAGAAATAGACTCACAGACATAGAAAACAGACTATTGATTACCAAAGGGGAAAAGGGGAGGGATAAGTCAGGAGTTTGGGATTAAAATATACACACTACTATATATAAAATAGATAACGAACAAGGACCTACTGTATAGCACAGGGAACAATATTCAGCATCTTGTAATAACCTAAAATGGAGAAGAATCTGAGAAAGAATATATATATATGAATCACTTTGCTGTACACCTGAAACATTATAAATCAACTATAAGTTAATGAAAGGAAGGAAGGAAGGAGAGGGAGGGAGAAAGAAAGGAAGAAAGAAAGAGAAATAAAAACGTGTGTGTGATGAGAAATTTTAAGGTCTACTGTCTTAGCAGCTTTCAAATATACGCCACAGCATTGTGAACTATAGTCACCATGCTGTATATTGCATCCCCAGAACTTATTCATTAGACACCTGGAAGAGTGTACCTTTTGACCACCTTCACTGATCCCCCCAACCACACCCCCACCTCCAGCAACCACCAATCTGTTCTCTGTTTCTGAGTTCAGTTACTTTAGGTTCCACATGTAAGTGAAATCCTGCAGTGTGTCCTTCTCTGTCTGACTTATTTTACTTAACGTAACGCCCTCAGGTTCATCCATGTCGTCACAGACAACAAGATTTCTATCTTTTTTATGGATGAGTAATATTCCATTGTGTATACATGCCACATTTTCTTAATCCATTTATCCATCCATAGACAAATATGTTGTTTCCATGTCTTGACTATTGTGAATAATACTGCAATGAACATGGGATAGGGATTTCATTTCCCTTGGATAGTTACGCAGAAGTGGAATTGCTGGATCATACAGTAGCTCTATTTTTAATTTTTTTTTTGAGGAATGTCCATACTGTTTTCTGTAATGGCTTACCAATTTATATTTTTACCAGTAGTATACAAGGATTCTCTTTTCTCCCCATCCTCACCAGCACTTAACCTCTTATCTTTTTGATGAAGCCTGTGCTAACTTGTGTGAAATATCTCACTGTGACTTTTATTTGCATTTCCCTGATGAGGTTGAGCATCTTTTCCTGTACCTGTTGGTCATTTGAATACCTCCTTTGGAAAAATGTCTATTCAGGTCCTTCCCCTATTTTTAATTCCATTACTTGGGTTTTTCTGTTTTTTATTTTTTTTACTACTGAGTTGTATGGGTTTGTGTTCTCAAACCTTGCTAGCTACAGGTGGACACACTGTCTTGTGATTTCCTCTTAGCTAGCGATCTGTTAAACCCTCAGGGAAGGGGGGTCCTTACATGGTCGGGGCCAGTGAGAGAGACTCAGGAAATCTGAGCAAAAGTCCTTTGCAAGAGACAAAAAGGAAGTAAAACCCAATTTCGCTGAAGGTGAACCACCTTCAGCTGAGTGATTCTCCATTTCTCACCCTGATTTTTGAAACTTGCAATGCATGAAGGTAAATTTCAATCCCACCTTCCCTCTCCCCACCTTAAAAATTCAGTTCACTCTGCCAGCTCCCCATCAAGATGCCCACAGACATCAGACAATCCTCTGCCTTAGTTGATTCATCTACAAATTTCTCTGCCACTGTTGCAAGGCCACTAGGATCTGATTCTGTTTCCTTCCCTCAGCATCTTTTTTTTTTTAACATCTTTATTGGAGTATAATTGCTTTACAGCGTTGTATTAGTTTCTGCTGTATAACAAAGCAAATCAGCTATATGTATACATATATCCCCATATCCCCTCCCTCTTGCGTCTCCCTCCCACCCTCCATATCCCACTCCTCTAGGTGGTCACAAAGCACCGAGCTGATCTCCCTGTGCTATGCAGCTGCTTCCCCCAGCTATCTATTTTACATTTGGTAGTGTATATATGTCAATGCTACTCTCACTTTGTCCCAGCTTACCCTTCCCCCTCCCTGTGTCCTCAAGTCCATTCTCTACATCGGCATCTTTATTCCTGTCCTGCCCCTAGGTTGATCAGAACCATCTTTTTCTTAGATTCCTTATATATGTGTTAGCATATGGTATTTGTTTTTCTCTTTTATATTTCCTCTAGCCATGAGTGGAATATTTTTCAAGTCCTCTCTGCTATTTGTTTGTGGTTTTTTTTCCATGCCCCAAGCCCATCTTCTTGTTTCTCCTTGGTGGCAGGAAAGCTGGTCTTTCTGACAGCTGGATAGACTTAAATAGATCACAGCCCATAGTAGGACCCTACGATAAATAGCTATATTGCTCAGAGTGATGGCCTCTCTCAGAATGAGTTATAAAGCTGGCTGACGTAGTAGCATGGCACATTTGCACACTGTAACTCCTGCTCGGTATGTTGTATTCCATGGGGAGCATCCTGAGACAAAATATGGTATTTTGCAAAGCCCTGCAAGAATTATTTGTGCAGAGTTTTAACAAAAGCTTCTTTTCGAGGCTTGCATGGAGCAGGGGGTTTTGAAGATTATAATAATTGTAATAGCAACATTTATTGAGCTCTTACTGTATGCCAGGCACTGTGCTAAATAGTTTACATGCATATCTCATTTAATCCTTGCAACGGGTCTCTGAGATATAGGTACTGCTGTTATTCTAATAATTTCACAAACGAGAAAATTGCGGTTCAGAAAGGGGAAATCATTTACCCCACCCCCAGAGTTTCTAATTCAGTATGTCTGGGGTGGGACCTAAAAATTTGCATTTCTAACAAGTTTCCAGGTAATGCTGTTGGACTGGGCCACACTTGGAGAACCACTGAGTTTTTGAGCACCTGTTCTCATGCCAGTGCTTTACCCGTTCACCTAGGTTAACAACCTCACCACAATGCAGACAAAAAGTTGCCTTATCCCCACTTGAGATCTGAGATCCAGAAGAGGGAAGTGGCTTACTCAGAAGCATGCAGGTGTGGCTGACTTCACTTCCACCACTCTCTACACTAAAATGCAGCTACCTTCTGAAGTAAGAAGCTGTCATGGACCCAGACAAGTGGAAGGTTTTTGAAATAAATTTTGTTGGAAGATTCTTGACATGGATTTTGAAACTCATAGTCAAGTAGAGAATGCTGGTTAGGGTTTGCCTGCCCCTCCTTGCTGTCCCGGGACGCTGCAGGGAGCATGAGTAAAGCGGAGGCACTCATGGTGCTTCTTAATTTGATCCGGATATTTTTCCAAGTAGAGCTGGGGAGGAACGTCTCAGACACTTACTTCTAGCTGTGTCTTTGCGGGTCCGTGACTCCAGTGCCCCTACCCAGAAATAGCCCTGTTTCTTCTCAGCGCTGTAAATGGCCCTCTGCTGGACCGAAAGAGTTAATGCAATTTCCAAAAGATTCAAGATGGGAAGCACAGAGCTGTGGAACTTGTCTGCATTGAGAGAGCCTCAATCCTGGCTGTGTACTGGAATCACCTGAGGCAGGTGGGAAAGGCCAACAGCCAGCCCCAGTACCAGAGCTGCTCATGAAAGTGGGCTGGGGGAATCTAGCGTCCCAGGCATCCCAGCTTTAAAAAACGTTCCAGGCGAATTCTCAGATCAGCCAGGGGTAAGAACTGATGAAGCATGAACGAGAATCCCCCAGAGAGCTTGTTAAAACATAAATTTCGGGTCTCCACACCCAGAGACTTCAATTCTCTGGATCTGGGGAGGAGGAGAGTAATTTGCATCCCTAACCAGCTGCCAGATGATGCTGACGCCACTCTCCTCAACCATACTCAGAGGAGCAAGCACGTTCGTCCATGTCAGTTTCAGAGAACCGATCTCAGAACAGAGGGGAGGAATTGCGTTGGGTTACATAACCAGTTACTGGCATATTCAGGATGAGAATTCAGGTCTTTTGACTTTTGCCTGAGTCATGCTTTGCTACTCAGCCCAGAATCTTCATTCAGCCATTCAGCAAACATTTATTAAGGACCGAATAAGTACTAGGTGCTATTCTAGATTCTGGGGGTTTAGGATGAGAAAGATAGACACACTTCCTGTCCTCCCAGAGCTTACAGTCTAGTGAAGTGGTTTCGACCAGGGATGATTTCACACCTGCCCCCACCTGGGACACTTGACAACATCTAGAGACATTTCTGGTTGTCACAACTGAGATGGAGAGGGAAGGATGCTACTAGCACCTAGTGGGTAGAGGCCAGGGACACTGCTAACCATCCCACACTGCACAAGAGAGCCCCTGCAACACAGAATGATCTCGCCCAAAATGGCAATAGTGCTGAGGTTTAGAACCCCTGGGATAGTAGGTAAGACAGACATATAAACAGGCAACTAAAATACACTGGAGGGGGAAGGTGGTGGCCAAGATGGCAGAGTAGGGAGACACTGAGCTCACTTCCTAACACAGATACACCAAATTACAACTACTTATGGAGCAACTACCCATGAGAACAACCCAAAGACTAGCAGAACAGATTTCCCACAACTAAAGATGTAAAGAAGGAACCACAATGAGATGGGTAGGAGGGGCTGATAAGTGATATAGTCAAGACCCACACCCCCAGATCAGGAACCCACAAGTGTAAGAAATACCTCAATCATCACTCTTCCCAAGGAGCAAGGGATCCAAGCTCCACATTGTGCTCCCCAGCCTGGAGGTCCTGTACCAGGAAGGGGAGCCCCCAGAATGTCTGGCTTTGAAAACCATCAGGGCTTATGTTTGGGAGGGTTGGAGGGCTATAGGAAACAAGAGTCTCCACTCGTAAAGGGCACACACAAAATCTCACCTGCTGAGTGTCAGTGCCAAGGCAGTAGTTTGAAAACAGCCTGAGTCAGACCCACTTGCCCATCATGGAGAGCCTGTTGGAGAGGCAGGAGGCACTGAGACTCCTCCTGGGGACATAGACATGGGGGGGCAGCCATTTGGGGGAGCTCTTACTACCACGATAACACCAGCACTGGCAAGCACCATTTAAAAGCACTCCCTTGGGGCTTCCCTGGTGGCGCAGTGGTTGAGAGTCCGCCTGCCGATGCAGGGGACGCAGGTTCGTGCCCCGGTCTGGGAAGATCCCACATGCCGCGGAGCGGCTGGGCCCGTGAGCCATGGCCACTGGGCCTGTGCATCCGGAGCCTGTGCTCTGCAATGGGAGAGGCCACAGCAGTGAGAGGCCCGCGTACCACACAAAAAAAAAATAAAATAAAATAAAATAAAAGCACTCCCTTTAGTGAATTAGCACCAGGGACCCAGCCCCACCCACCAGTGGGCCAGCAGCAGCACCAAGCACCCCAGGCTGCACAGACAGCCACACACGGACCTGGCCATGCCCACCAGTGGGCCAGCAGCAGACCCATGCTCCCCTGGGCCACACAGCCAACCATGCAGGAAGCCTACCTGGCCCTCCAGTGGGTCCACAGTCACTGCACGGGGCACAGCCTCATAGCCACCCAGGTCGGGGTCCTGCCCCACCTACCAGGGTGCCCACAGTAATCAGCCTCCACCACAACAGAAGGGCACAAGCAGCCCATGTAGGCACCACTAAAGCACATAGCTCTGGTGACCAGAGGGGAGTGTGCTGCTAGGTCCCATAGGATGTCTTCTACATAAGGTCACTTCAAGATTGAGAACATTCCTGACCTACCTAACACACAAACACAGAGAATTGGGCAAAATGAAGGGACAGAGGAATGTGTTTGAAATGAAGGAACAAGACATGCATAACCTTAGAAAAAGACTAAACAAAGTGGAGATAAGCAATCAACAATACATTAAAAGGATCATACACCATGATCAAGCGGGATTTATCCCAAGGATGCAAGGAGGTTCAATTTTGCAAATCAATCAATGTGATACACCACATTAACAAACAGAAAAATAAAAATCATATGATCATCTCAATAGATGTAGACAAATCTTTTGACAAAATTCAGCATCCATTTATGGTAAAAACTGTCAACAAAGTGGGTATAGAGGGAACATACCCTCTAAATAAACATAATAAAGGCTATATAGGGCTTCCCTGGTGGCGCAGTAGTTGAGAGTCCGCCTGCCGATGCAGGGGACACGGGTTCGTGCCCCAGTCTGGGAAGATCCCACATGCCACGGAGCGGCTAGGCCCGTGAGCCATGGCTGCTAAGCCTGCATGTCCGGAGCCTGTGCTCTGCAATGGGAGAGGCCACAACAGTGAGAGGCCCACGTACTGCAAAATAAATAAATAAATAAATAAAGGCTATATATAATGAGCTCACAGCTAACATCACACTCAATGGTGAAAAGCTGAAAGCTTTTCCTCTAAGATCAGGGACAAGACAAGGATGTCCACTCTCACCACTTTTATTCAACATAGTATTAGAAGTCCTAGCCACAGTGATCAGACAAGAAAAAAAAATTTTAAAAATCCAATTGGAAAAGAAGAAGTAAAACTGTCACCATTTGCAGAGGACATGATACTATATATAGAAAATCCTGAAGATGCTACCAAAAAGCTATTAGAAATAATAAATGATTTCAGTGAAGCTGCAGGATACTAAAATGATACACAGGAATCTGTTGCATAGAAATACACTAATAACTCACTATCAGAAAGAGAAATTAAGGAAACAATCCCATTTACAATTGCATCAAAAAGAATAAAATACCTAGGAATAAATTTAACCAAGGAGGTGAAAGACTTGTACTCTGAAAAGTATAAGACTTGATGAAAGAAATTGAAGATGATTCAAACAAATGGAAATATATACGATGCTCATGTTTTGGAAGAATTAATATTGTTAAGATGACTAGACTACCCAAGGCAATCTACAGATTCAATGCAATCCCTATCAAAATACACAGGCCGTTTTTCACAGAATGCAAACAAATCATTCTAAAATTTGTGTGGAAACACAAAAGACCCTGAATAGCCAAAACAATTTTGAGAAAGAAGAACAAACCTGGAAGTATCACACTCACTAATTTCAAACTATACTACAGAGTTACAGTCATCAAAACAGTACAGTACTGTCACAAAAAAAGACAGATCAATGGAACAGAATAGAGAGCCAAGAAAAAAACCCACACTTATATGGTCAATTAATCTATGACAAAGAAGGCAAGAATATACAATGGGGAAAAGACTGCCTCTTCAATAGATGGTGCTGGGAATACTGGACAACTACATGCAAAAGAATCAAACTGGACTACTTTCTCACACCATATACAAAAATAAACTCAAAATGGATTAAACACTTAAATGTTAAGACCAGAAACCATAAAACTCTTAGAAGAAAAGTTAGACTGTATGCTCTTTAACATTGGTCTTAGCAATATTTTTTTGGATCTCAGGCAAAAAAACAAAAGCAAAAATAAACAAGTGGAACAATATCAAACTACAAAGCTTTTGCACAGCACAGGAAACTATCAACAAAATGAAAAGTCAGCCTTCTGAATGGGAGAAGATATTTGCAAACAATGTATCTGCTAAGGGGTTAATATCCAAAAATGTACTAAGAACTCATACAGCTCAACATTAAAAAAAAAAAATTTAAAAATGAGCGGAGGACCTGAATAAACATTTTTCTAAAGAAGATATAAAGTGGCCAACAGACAAATGAAAAGATGCTTAACATCAGTCATCATCAGGGAAATCCAAATCAAAAGTGCAATGAGATACTACCTCACACCCGTCAGGTGTCATCAAAAAGACAACAAACGGCAAGTGTTGGTGAGGATGTGAAGAAAAGGCAACACTTGTGCATTGTTAGTGGAAACGTAAATTGGTGCATCCACTGTTTTCCATAGAAGATTCCTCAAAAAATTAAAAATAGAACTGCCATATGATTCAGCAATTTCACCCTGGGTACCTACCAGAAGAAAACAAAAACACTGAAAAAAAAAAAGACATAGACACACCAATGTTCATTGCAGCACTATTTACAACAGCCGCACTATGGAAGCGCCTTAACTGTCCATCACCTGATGAGTGGATAAAGAAGATGCATATACATATATACAGTGGAATATTACTCGACCATAAAAAAAATCTTGCCAATTGTGACAACATGGATGGATCCAGAGGGTATTATACTAAGTATTTTACTATGTGAAATAAGTCAGACAGAGAAAGACAAATACTGTATGATCTCACTTATATGTGGAGTCTAAAAACAAAACAAGTAAACAAACAGAACACAAAGAAAACAGGCTCATAGATACAGAGAATAAATGGGTGGTTTCCAGAGGAGAGGAGGATGGGGGCGGGGTGGTATAGTGAAGGTGATTAAGAGTACAAACCTCCAGCTATAAAATAAATCATCCACGAGGATGTAATATACAACATTAGAAATATGGTCAATAATATTTTAATAACTTATTATGGGGACAGATTATGGTGATCATTTCATAATGTATGCAAATGTCGAATCACAATGTAATACACCTGAAACAACATTGTATGTCAACTACATTTTCTTTTTAATGTGGAAGTTTGCCACCTGGAATTATCTCTCTCCAGAGGAATTTATTATATTTTCAGGTAATTAAATATGTATCTGTCCCATTTAACTTTGTCACATTATATTCTATGTTATGCATGGCTGTAATTTTTGAAGCATTCCCAGATAAAGGGCACACAGGATGTTTCCTCCACTGTTGCTAATAGACTGTAATATGGTACAGTCTTTAAAAACTTTCTGTGGATATGTACTCATTTTTTGCCATTAGAGATACCTAAATCTATACAATTGTTTGTGCTAATGGTAAAGTCATTTTTGAATTTTATGTGTGCTAATGGCCAAGTCATTTTTGTATTCTATGTATGTAGTTGAATTTCACTGAAAAAAGTCTTTGCAAGTTTGCTTTCCAGTAAACGTGGTCTGAAAGGACCTGGGATGCTGCCCCTTTTGCAAGGCCTCTAGTTCTCAGTGCCCAGTCAGGAAACTTTGTGGAGTTGGGGATAGAAGTAATGACATTGAGGGTGTTAGACTCTTCTCTTCATTGAAGGTTTTCTGGCTACTGACTGCTTCTCTGACCCTGCTTAGGAGTTTCACATTAGCCACAAACAACCCAGATAAACTTCAACATAGGATTGTATAAAAACTTTGGCATCTCTCCATCTCAATAACACACAGGAAACAATGTAGATGAATCTCAAGAGTTATTGAAAAACTTCAAATCTTAAGTGTTTATTTATTATTCCGCTTTATTATTCCACTCATATGACACTTCTGAAATGACACATTTATAGAAATGGAGGGCAGATAACAGATGAATGGTTGCCACACTTTAAGGTGGCAGTGAAAGCTGGAGGGAAATGATCATAGCTATAAAAAGGCAACCAGATAAGAACCTACTGTAGAGCACAGGGAACTCTACTCAATACTCTCTAATGGCCTATATGGGAAAAATACCTAAAAAGAGAGTGGACATATGTATAACTGATTCACTTTGCTGTACACCTGAAACTAACACAACATTGTGAATCAACTATACCCCAATAAAAAAAATTTAAAGAGGCAACCAGAAGGATGCTTGTGATGATGGAAATGTATATCTTGAACTGTACCAACATCGATATTCTAGCCTGTACGGACCACCGTTTGGCGTTGGTGGAACGGGGTAAATGGCACACGGGATCGCTGTGTATTATTTCTTACAGCAACGTGTGCACCTAAAATTATTTTGAAATAAACATTTTAATTAAGTTATATACTGGGGATGACATCTGTGAGGGAGAAAGTAGAGGGTGCTGTAGGAGCCAGAGAAAAGCACCTAACCCGCAGATAAGGGATCTGGAAGGATTCCAGGAAGAGGAAACGTCTAAACAGAAAACCAAAAGATGAGTCAAACAGGAGAATAAGGGATTGGGGCAGAAAGAGAGATCCAGACAAAGGAAACAAGTGTGTGCAAAGAGAAACAAAGCACAGTAGAGGAGCAGTACTGCCCACTTATCTCTTCTGAGCAAACAGCATCCACCAACTGCTGTTGTAAGTGCTGTAGAATCATTAATGCATTTGACACTCACAATCACCTTAAGAGGAAAATGCTTCTATTATCCCTGTGTCATAGATGTGGCACCTGTGTCCCAGAGAGGTCAAATGACTTGCCCAAGGTCACACAGCTGATATATAGTGGAGCTAGAATTAGAACCAGGCATCCTGGCTCCCAGACTGCATAACTTTGAGCACTCTGCTGCATGCAAACGGTAATTCACTATTTGGGAGCATGAAGGGGAAGGGGGTGGGGTGTGGATAGGTATGGGGAAGGTGGAGCCAGGAGGTAGGGGACGGGCCCACATGGCCATGTAAGACACCTGAAAGGTTTAGGCACCAAGCAATGGCAGTGGGAAATCGTTGAAGGATTTAGTTGGAAAAGGGACATATTTAGATATTCAGGAAGTAGCATAGGTCAGGGAAGAGCCCAGATTAAGAGTGCATTGAGGCAGAGAAAGCTTTTAAATTCATGACCCTAGAGGAAACACTGGTGCCCTTTGTATTCCAGGGAAAGATGCACATTTCTTGGCTCCTTAAGGCATCTCACCTGTCCAGTATCTCTCCCCACGTGTGTTAGCGGATCACCCTTCAGCCCGAGATAAAATCAGAACAAAGTGGTAAAAAATGGGCTTCATTGCTTTATTTCAGGAGGAGTCTTCTCCATGGCCAGCCCCCGAGCATCATTTAGCCAGCTCACTAACTAGAAGCTTTAAAATAACAGAATTGTTTAGCAGTAGAAAAATACAGTTATTAGCTCTGATTATAGGGGAATCCTGTTGAGCTGTGAGCGTGCTCTGCCCATCTTCTCCTAACTGGCAATTTCAAGCTGCCTCCTTTCCCCAAATTTCAGAAAAGGAGAAACCCAAACCTTGCAAGCGGCTCTGCATTGTTTATTTGTTATTTTTAAACAAATCAAATGGAAATTGATCTGCCTTCTTGGGAACAGTAGCTGCCAAATGGCCTGGCTCTCCTGCAGGTTTTTGTGGCGAACACCATCCGTAAGCCATGATCACTTCAATTGCGAATAAGCAGGGAACTAATTACAGGCCTTGTGGCGTCGCCCTCACCAGCAGGTAATGTAATTCACTACTAAGTGGGGTGAAAATGAGCCTCCCGTGCTTTGGAGGAAGCTGTGAGTCCCCGTAACATTCCAACAGTCCGCTACTGCAGGTTTCCCTCGAGGAAGATCTGGAGAGCCCCAACTTCAGGGAGAACGCTGACCACCTGCCCATCTGCCCACCTGCCCATCCCTTCCTTCTCAACACGTATGTATTGAGGCTCTAAGTTTCAGACAAGCCAATGGAGCTTGTAGCCTACAGGCTAGCCATAAGTAAAGGAGATCATTGTTTAATGGTGATAAAGACTGGGAAGAAAAGCAAACACACGTTCCCACAGATTGGGGTCCTTAGAATGGATGCGTCTCTCAAGAGGCAGCATCTTCCAGAGACCTGACTGATGAGAAGGATGTGGTCCTGCAAAGATCTAGGGGCAGAAGGTTCCAGCAAATGCAGAGGCCTGAGGGGAAGGAGCAAGCTCAAGGTTTAAGGGCAGAAGGCAGTGTGGCCTGAGTGGGTTGAAAGCATAAGAGAATGTAGGGAACCAGGCAGGTCATTTCTGCTTTGCAGCCATTGCCACGAGCTTAGATGTATTGTGAGGGCAGTGGGACACTCCTGGAGGGCTTCAAGGAACAGCAAGGCAGGATTAGTGTGATACCACAATGGAAGATGGGGAGCAGGGCGGGAATCCTAGGCATATTCTGGAGGTAGAGCCCGGAGGTGCTGGTGATGGTGTTTGGATGATGAGCATCCCAAGTCTCTGTACATGTCACTCCATTTCCTCCTCAGACCAGGGGACAGAGCTCTCTCTACAAAGCATTGTCTTCTCCACCCGGTGTTTCTTAAGCATCTGCTGAGTGCATGGGTTGGAGTTCTCTTTTGAGGCTCTGTCTACTGCAATATTCAAAGGCAAGAGACTTTCCTTAATAGAGAACCACGGTGGTTTCCAGAAAGCCTGCCATACAAATATGAAACAATATACATTGTTTTTGGTTTGGATTTATTTCTGGGTCACAAAGACCTTACAAATTCTCATGAGGAGTGAAATGGACTAAAACTCCCAGAAAAATGCATATGCTTATAAGATCATTCATACGTATATTTCACTAAAGATTATCTGTTAACACTCTGGGGACCTGTGAGCCCCCAGTAAAGATTCCCTCCCATCAAGTGACAGGACACTTACTCCTTGATCCAGAAAATCTTGAAATAATATCCCCGTTTTCAGCAGGCCTCACGACCCAAAGTCCTTGCCTATCATGAATAACAGAATCAGGGACAATGCCCCCAGGGGTATATATTATCTTGTCCAGTTTAAAATGCAGATAAACTCTCGCTGTTGAAACCAAGTGAGATCACGAGGGAAAAAAGAGCCAAGAACCAGCAAGGGTGTCCGGGCCTGTCTTGGCCCTGCACAGGGCAGACTGACTAGTGGTCACAAATGTCACCAGAGTCGGGCAGCTGGGGATCAAGACCAGATCTAGCACTTGCTAGCTGTGTGAGCTTGAGTGAGGCAGCATGTTTTCTAAGGTTTCGTTTGTTCATCTCTGGAAGGGGGAAGGGCATTGCACTTCCCTCCCAGGTTTTGGGGGAAGATTAAATAAGTTTGTGTCTACAATGTGAGCTTCCCACGGAGGTGTGGTCATAAGCTGAGCAGGTTTGGGCGAGTCAAGGCAGCTCGGAGCCTCACGTAACAACCCACTCCTGCCCTATCGGGCTGGGGTATTTGGAGAATCAAATGGGAGAATGTACATGGAAACCCCCTTTACATCCCTAACAGTCAATATTTATAGTACTGTTGCTCTGACGGTTCATCAGGACGGGCTTCTGAAGCTTCCCTGCTCAGAAAAGAGAGGATCTGTGATTTAAAACAAGCAAACAACTTTCCCTTTTAGTCTGCTGCAATAGCCTCTGAGATCACTGGTGACATCCTAAGAAACGGGCTGGAAATTTTTCGCCTACACTCGTAAAGCAGGTTGAATAAAACGATTGTTGGATTCGGCTGAGGAGCTGATGAATCACAGCTTACTGTTGGGTGCGTTCCAACGTGTGGTCACATCTGGATGAGCTGGATCTGCACAGGGGGAAGTTCGGATCCCTGGATGTCTGGTTATGCGAGACTTCCCCTTTGATTCTTGCCCTGTGTTTAAAAGGCTTTTGGAAGAACCCAAGTCCACTGACCTTCTTTGTCAGTAGGAACTAGGGGGCAGTGGAAGCTCAGGCCATACCAGTATCACTGTTGTCAGGGTCACGACCACTGTTATTGCACAGAGCTGGACAAGGACATGACACAGGTTGCATATTCAGTGTAAAGCAGGACAGACCCTCGGACATTTGTACGCCCATAAAACAGAATATTTTCTCGGTGTACCAACTATGGAGAACAGTATGGAGGTTTCTTAAAAAACTAAAAATAGAGTTACCAGGTGATCCAGCAATTCCACTCCTGGGCATATATCTGGAGAAAACCATAGTTTGAAAAGATACTTGTACCCCAATGTTCATTGCAGCACTATTTACAATAGCCAAGATATGGAAACAACCTAAGTGCCTATTGACAGATGAATGGATAGAGAAGATGTGGTGCATGTATACAATGGAATACGACTCAGCCATAAAAAAAAATGAAATAATGCCATTTGCAGCAACATGAACGGGCCTGGAGATTATCATGCTAAGTGAAGTAAGTCAGACAGAGAAACATAAATATCATATGATATCACTTATATGTGGAATCTAAAAAAATGATACAAATGAACTTATTTACAAAAGAGAAACAGACTCACAGACATAGAAAACAAACTTATGGTTACCAAAGGGGAAAGCTAGGGAGGAGATATAAATTAGGAATTTGGGAGTAACATATAAACACTACTATATATAAAATAGATAAACAACAAGGACCTACTATATAGCACAGGGAACTATACTCAATATTTTGTAATAATCTATATGGGAAAAGAATCTGAAAAAGAATATATATATATATATATATATATATATATATATATATATAGAAATATATATATATATATATATATGGCTGAATCACTATGCTGTACACCTAAAACTAACACAACATTGTAAATCAACTATACGTCAATTTAAAAATCTCATATTATACAATATTGAATGGCAAGAGAAGCTGTTATAAATTATGTCCCTTCCCCCCAAAAAAGATATGTTGAAGTTGTAATTCCCAATACCTCAGAATGTGACCTTATTTGGACATAGGGTTGATGCAGATGTGATTAGTTAAGATGAGGTATGCTAGAGTCAGGCCATGTGAAGACACTGACAGACACACAAGGAGAATGTCATATGGTGACAAAGGCAGAGATTGGAGTGATGCACCTGCAAATCAAGGAACACTAAAAACTGGCAGCCACCATCAGAAGTTGGAAAAAGTCAAGGAAGAATCCCCTATAGGTTTCAGAGGGATCATGGCCCTGCATCATCTTGATCTCAGAAGTCTATCCTCCAGACTGTGAGACAACACATTTCTGTTGCTTTCTTTCTTTTTTTTTAAATCTTTATTGGAGTATAATTGCTTTACAATGGTGTGTTAGTTTCTGCTGTATAACAACATGAATCAGCTATACATATACGTATATCCCCATATCTCCTCCCTCTTGCATCTCTCTCCCACCATCCCTATCCCACCCCTCTAGGTGCTCACAAAGCAGCGAGCTGATCTCCCTGTGCTATGTGGCTGCTTCCCACTAGCTATCAGTTTTACATTTGGTAGTGTATATATGTCCATGCCACTCTCTCACTTCATCCCACCTTACCCTTCCCCCTCCCCATGTCCTCCGGTCCATTCTCTACGTCTGCATCTTTATTCCTGTCCTGTCCCTAGGTTCTTCAGAACTTTTTTTTTTTTAGATTACATATATATACGTTAGCATACAGTATTTGTTTTTCTCTTTCTGACTTACTTCACTCTGTACGACAGTCTCTACGTCCATCCACCTCACTGCAAATAACTCAATTTCATTTCATTTTATGGCTGAGTAATATCCTATTGTATATATGTGCCACATCTTCTTTTTCCATTCATCTGTCAATGGACACTTAGGTTGCTTTCATGTCCTGGCTATTGTAAATAGAGCTGCAATGAACATTGCGGTACATTACTCTTTTTTTTTTTTTTTTTTTTTTTTCTTTTTGCGGTATGCGGGCCTCTCACTGTTGTGGCCTCTCCCGTTGCGGAGCACAGGCTCCGGATGCGCAGGCCCAGCGGCCATGGCTCACGGGCCCAGCCGCTCCGTGGCATATGGGATCCTCCCAGACCGGGGCATGAACCCGTATCCCCTGCATCGGCAGGCGGACTCTCAACCACTGCGCCACCAGGGAGGCCCCTACTCTTTTGAATTATGGTTTTCTCAGGGTATATGCCCAGTAGTGTGATTACTGGGTCGTATGGTAGTTCTATTTTTAGTTTTTTAAGGAACCTCCATACTGTTCTCCATAGTGGCTGTATCAATTTACATTCCCACCAACGGTGGAAGAGGGTTCCCTTTTCTCCACACCCTCTTCCAGCATTTATTGTTTGTAGGTTTTTTTATGCTGGCCATTCTGACCTGTGTGAGGTGATACCTCATTGTAGTTTTGATTTGCATTTCTCTAATGATTAGTGATGTTGAGCATTCTTTCATGTGTTTGCTGGCCATCTGTATATCTTATTTGGAGAAATGTCTATTTAGGTCTTGGGCCATTTTGGGATTGGGTTGTTTGTTGTTTTGATATTGAGTTGCATGAGCTGTTTATATATTTTGGAGATTATTCCTTTGTCAGTTGCTTCATTTGCAAATATTTTCTCCCATTCTGAGGGTTGTCTTTTCGTCTTGTTCTTGCCTCCTTTATCAAAGGTGACCATATGTGTGTGGGTTTATCTCTGGGCTTTCTATCCTGTTCCATTGATCTGTGCTTTCCTTTGCTGTGCAAAAGCTTTTAAGTTTCATTAGGTCCCATGTGTTTATTTTTGTCTTTATTTCCCTTTCTCTAGGAGGTGGGTCAAAAAGGATCTTGCTGTGATTTATGTCATAGAGTGTTCTGCCTTCGTTTTCCTCTAAGAGTTTTATAGCGTCTGGCCTTACATTTAGGTCTTTAATCCATTATGAGTTTATTTTTGTGTATGGTGTTAGGGAGTGTTCTAATTTCATTCTTTTACATGTAGCTGTCCAGTTTTCCCAGCACCACTTATTGAAGAGGCTGTCTTTTCTCCATTGTATATGCTTTCCTCCTTTATCAAAGATAAGGTGACCATATGTGTGTGGGTTTATCTCTGGGCTTTCTATCCTGTTCCCTGGATCTATATTTCTGTTTTTGTGCCAGTACCATACTGTCTTGATTACTGTAGCTTTGTACTATAGTCTGAAGTCAGGGAGCCTGATTCCTCCAGCTCTGTTTTTCTTTCTCAAGATTGCTTTGGCTCTTCGGGGTCTTTTGTGTTTCCATACAAATTGTGAAATTTTTTGTTCTAGTTCTTTGAAAAATGCCATTGCTTATTTGATAGGGATTGCATTGAATCTGTAGATAGCTTTGGGTAGTAGAGTCATTTTCACAATGTTGATTCTTCCAATCCAAGAGCATGGTATATCTCTCCATCTGTTGGTATCATCTGTAATTTCTTCCGTCAGTGTCTTATAGTTTTCTGCATACAGGTCTTTTGTCTCCTTAGGTAGGTTTATTCCTAGGCATTTTATTCTTTTTGTTGCAGTGGTAAATGGGATTGTTTCCTTAATTTCTCTTTCAGATTTTTCATCATTAGTGTATAAGAATGCAAGAGATTTCTGTACATTAATTTTGTATCCTGCAACTTTACCAAATTCATTGATTAGCTCTAGTAGTTTTCTGATAGAGTCTTTAGGATTCTCTGTGTATAGTATCATGTCATCTGCAAACAGTGACAGTTTTACTTCTTCTTTTCCGATTTGGATTCCTTTTATTTCTTTTTCTTCTTTGATTGCTGTGGCTAAAACTTCCAAAAGTATGTTGAATAATAGTGGTGAGAATGGGCAACCATGTCTTGTTCCTGATCTTAGTGGAAATGGTTTCAGTTTTTCACCATTGGGAATGATGTTGGCTGTGGGTTTGTCATATATGGCCTTTATTATGTTGAGGTAGGTTCCCTCTATGCCTACTTTCTGGAGAGTTTTTATCATAAATGGGTGTTGAATTTTGTTGAAAGCTTTTTCTGCATCTATTGAGATGATCATATGGTTTTTCTCCTTCAATTTGTTAATATGGTTTATCACATTGATTGATTTGCATATATTGAAGAATCCTTGCCTTCCTGGGATAAACCCCACTTGATCATGGTGTTGATCCTTTTAATGTGCTGTTGGATTCTGTTTGCTAGTATTTTGTGGAGGATATTTGCATCTATGTTCATCAGTGATATTGGCCTGTAGTTTTCTTCCTTTGTGACATCTTTGTCTGGGTTTGGTATCAGGGTGATGGTGGCCTCGTAGAATGAGTTTGGGAGTGTTCTCCCTCTGCTATATTTTGGAGAGTTTGAGAAGGATAGGTGTTAGCTCTTCTCTAAATGTTTGAGAGAATTCTCCTGTGAAGCCATCTGGTCCTGGGCTTTTGTTTGTTGGAAGATTTTTAATCACAGTTTCAGTTTCAGGGCTTGTGATTGGTCTGTTCATATTTTCTATTTCTTCCTGGTTCAGTCTCGGAAGGTTGTGCTTTTCTAAGAATTTGTCCATTTCTTCCAGGTTGTCCATTTTATTGGCATAGAGTTGCTTGTAGTAATCTCTCATGATCCTTTGTATTTCTGCAGTGTCAGTTGTTACTTCTCCTTTTTCATTTCTAATTCTATTGATTTGAGTCTTCTCCCTTTTTTTCTTGATGGGTCTGGCTAATGGTGTATCAATTTTTTTTATCTTCTCAAAGAACCAGCTTTTAGTTTTATTGATCTTTGCTATTGTTTCCTTCTAGGTAGTGTATTGTTTAGCCTCCATGTGTTTGTACTTTTTACAGGTTTTTTTTCCTGTAATTGATATCTAGTGTCATAGTGTTATGGTTGGAAAAGATACCTGATACGATTTCAATTTTCTTAAATTTACCAAGGCTTGATTTGTGACCCAAGATATGATCTATCCTGGAGAATGTTCCATGAGCATTTGAGAAGAAAGTGTATTCTGTTGTTTTTGGATGGAATGTCCTATAAATATCAATTAAGTCCATCTTGTTTAATGTATTATTTAAAGCTCGTGTTTCCTTATTTATTTTCATTTTGGATGATCTGTCCATTGGTGAAAGTGGGGTGTTAAAGTCCCCTACTATTATTGCTTTACTGTCGATTTCCCCTTTTATGGCTGTTAGTATTTGCCTTATGTATTGAGGTGCTCCTATGTTGGGTGCATAAATATTTACAATTGTTATATCTTCTTCTTGGATTGATCCCTTGATCATTATGTAGTGTCCTCCTTTGTCTCTTGTAATAGTCTTTGTTTTAAAGTCTATTGTGTCTGATATGAGAGTTGCTATTCCAGCTTTCTTTTGATTTCTATTTGCATGGACTATCTTTTTCCATCCCCTCACTTTCAGTCTGTATGTGTCCCTATGTCTGAAGTGGGTCTCTTGTAGACAGCATATATATGGGTCTCATTTTTGTATCCATTCAGCTAGTCTATGTCTTTGGCTGGAGCATTTAATCCATTTACATTTCAGGTAATTATCGATATGTATGTTCCTATTACCATTTTCTTAATTGTTTTGGGTTTGTTATTGTAGGTCTTTTCCTTCTCTTGTGTTTCCTGCCTAAAGAAGTTCCTTTAGCATTTGTTGTAAAACTGGTTTGATGGTGCTGAATTCTCTTAGCTTTTGCTTGTCTGTAAAGTTTTTAATTTCTCCGTCGAATCTGAATGAGATCCTTGCTGCGTAGAATAATCTTGGTTGTAGGTTTTTCCCTTTCATCCCTTTAAATATGTCCTGCCACTCCCTTCTGGCTTGCAGAGTTTCTGCTGAAAGATCAGCTGTTACCTTATGGGGAGTTCTTTGTATGTTATTTGTTGCTTTTCCGTTGCTGCTTTTCATATTTTTTCTTTGTATTTAATTTTTGATAGTTTGACTAATGTGTGTCTTGGCATGTTTCTCCTTGGATTTATCTTGTATGGGACTCTCTGTGCTTCCTGGACATGATTGACTATTTCCTTTACCATATTAGGGACGTTTTCAACTATAACCTCTTCAAATATTTTCTCACTCTCTTTTTTTCCTCTTATTCTTCTGGGAACCCCTATAATTTGAATGTTGATGCATTTAATGTTGACCCAGAGGTCTGTGAGACTGTCCTCAATTCTTTTCATTCTTTTTTCTTTATTCTGCTCTGCGGTAGTTATTTCCCCTATTTTATCTTCCAGGTCACTTATCCGTTCTTTTGCCTCAGTTCTTCTGCTATTGATTCCTTCTAGAGAATTTTTAATTTCATTTATTGTGTTGTTCGTCATTGTTTCTTTGCTCTTTAGTTCTTCTAGGTCCTTGTTAAACGTTTCTTGTATTTTCTCCATTCTATTTCCAAGATTTTGGATCATGTTTACTGTCATTACTCTGAATTCTTTTTCAAGTAGACTTCCTATTTCCTCCTCATTTGTTTGGTCTGGTGGATTTTTACCTTGCTCCTTCATCTGCTGTGTATTTATCTGTCTTCCCATTTTGTTTAACTTACTGTGTTTAGTGTCACCTTTTCTCAGGCTTCAGGTTCATAGTTCCCGTTGTTTTTGGTGTCTGTTCCCAGTGGCTAAGGTTGTTTCAGTGGGTTATGTAGGCTTCCTGGTGGAGGGGACTGGTTCTGGTGGATGAGGTTCTGTGTTCTGGTCGATGAGGCTGGGTCTTGTCTTTCTGGTGGGCAGGACCATGTCCGGTGGTGTGTTTTGGGGTTCTATGACCTTATTATGATTTTAGGCAGCCTCTCTGCTAACGGGTGGGGTTGTGTTCCTGTCTTGCTAGTTGTTTGGCATAGGGTATCCAGCACTGGGACTTTCTGGTCGTTGAGTGAAGCTGGGTGTTAGTGTTGTGATGGAGATCTCTGGGAGAGCTTTCACTGTTTGATATTACATGGGGCCAGGAGGTCTCTGGTGGTCCAGTGTCCTGAACTCGGCTTTCCCACCTCAGAGGCTCAGGCCTGACACCTGACCAGAGCACCAAGACCCTGTCAGCCACACAGCTCAGAAGAAAAGGGAGGAAAAAAAAGAAAGAAAGAAAGAAAAAAATAATAAATAAAATAAAGTTATTAAAATAAAAATTTAAAAATATTATTAAAAATAAAAAAGTAATTAAAACAAAGAAAGAAAGAAAGAAGAGAGCAACCAAACCAAAAAACATATCCACCAATGATAACAAGTGCTAAAAACTATTCTAAAACAAACAAACAAAAAAATGGACAGACAGAACCCTAGGATAGGACATGGTAAAAGCAAAGCTATAGAGACAAAATCACACAAAGAAGCATACACATACACACTCACAAAAAGAGAAAAAGGGAAAAAATATATATAATATATATTTATATATAAAATAAGGAAAAGAGCAACCAAATCAATAAACGAATCTACCAGTGATAATAAGCTCTAAATACTAAACTAAGGTAACCATAAAACCAGAAACAAATTAGATGAAGAAAGCAAACCCCAAGTCTACAGTTGCTCCCAAAGTCCACCACCACAATTTTGGGATGATTTGTTGTCTATTCAGGTATTCCACAGATGCAGGGTACATCCATCAAGTTGATTGCGGAGATTTAATTCGCCGCTCCTGAGGCTGCTGGGAGAAATTTCCCTTTCTCTTCTTTGTTCGCACAGCTCCTGGGGTTCAGCTTTGGATTTGGCCCTGCCTCTGTGTTTAGGTCGCCCTCTGGCATCTGTTCTTTGCTCAGACAGGACGGGGTTAAAGTAGAAGCTGACTCGGGGGCTCTGGCTCAGTCAGGCTCGGGGGAGGGAGGGGTACAGAATGTGGGGTGAGCCTGCGGCGGCAGAGGCCAGCGTGACGTTGCATAGCCTGAGGCGTGCCCTGTGTTCTCCTGGGGAAGTTTTCCCTGGATCATGGGACCCTGGCAGTGGCGGGCTGCACAGGCTCCCTGGAGGGGAGGTGTGGATAGTGACCTGTGCTCGCACACAGGCTTCTTGGTGGCTGCAGCAGCAGCCTTAGCATCTCATGCCCGTCTCTGCTGTCCGCGCTGATAGCCGCGGCTCGCGCCTGTCTCTGGAGCTCCTTTAGGCGGTGCTCTGAATCCCCTCTCCTTGCGCACCCCGAAACAATGGTCTCTTGCCTCTTAGGCAGGTCCAGACTTTTTCCCGGACTCCCTCGCGGCTAGCTGTGGTGCACTAGCCCCCGTCAGGCTGTGTGCACGCAGCCAGCCCCAATCCTCTCCCTGGGGTCTGACCTCCAAAGCCCAAGCCTCAGCTCCCAGCCCCCTCCCGCCTCGGCAGGTGAGCAGACAAGCCTCTCGGGCTGGTGAGTGCTGGTCGGCACTGGTGCTCCATGCGGGAATCTCTCCGCTTTGCCCTCTGTACCCCTGTTGCTGTGCTCTCCTCCATGGCTCCGAAGCTTTCCCCCTGCTACCCTCCCGTCTCTGCCAGTGAAGGGGCTTCCTAGTGTGTGGAAACTTTTCCTCCTTCACAGCTCCCTCCTGCTGGTGCAGGTCCCGTCCCTATTCTTTTGTCTCTGTTTTTTCTTTTTTCTTTTGCCCTACCCAGGTACCTGGGGAGTTTCTTGCTTTTTGGGAGGTCTGAGGTCTTCTGCCAGCATTCAGTAGCTGTTCTGTAGGAGTTGTTCCACATGTAGATGTATTTTTGATGTATTTGTGGGGAGGAAGGTGATCTCCATGTTTTACTCCTTCACCATCTTGAAGGTCCCTCTATTTCTAAGTCCATTTCTGTTGCTTTAATCCACCCAGGTTGTGGTACTTCATTCTGACGGCCCTAGGAAATGAATGCAGAGGCTGTTAATGCTATATTGCTAAGTGTAAGAGCAACTAATAAATCAGTGTGCAGACTATAATCTCATTTATATAAAAATCATGGTTATGTAATTTTAAATGACAGGAAAGATATACAATAAAATACTAACAGATTTATCACTAGGGGATGTAATTTCAGGTTTAATTTTTTGTTCATTTTTCTAGTCCATATTTTCCAAATTTTCAAAACAAATAGATTATTAGTATAATAGGAAAAGAGGTTATTTTTTACAACAGACATAAATTGCCCCTGGAAATAGGCTCCCCACACATACCCCTTATACCAACAAACAGCATATTGAATTTGCTTCCTAAGGTCTCATCCTCTCCTGCCCACACATGCTCAGACTATGACTCTTCACTGAGAAAGAAGCAGAAGGAGGAGGGTTTGTGCCTCTCCCTTTTATAATCAGTGGCTCCCCAGTACCACCCGAGTATGAACCATGTGAGATCTATCATGCCCAGCCCCTGCCAACATCTCCATTCTCATCCTCCACCCACAGCCACCCTCCCATACTGATCAGCTTGTCACACACACACACACACACACACACACACACACATCACTTGTACCTATCTGTTTAGTAATATTCTGCCTCATTCCCTAAGGAATCTCATGTGACTTCCCACATAAAACCATGCTGTGCCATGCCTTAGCGCCTTTGCTCATCCTGTTTTCTTTGCCAAGTATGCCTTCCCCAGCTAAGTCCAAGTCATCCTTAGATCCTCGGCCTAAATGCCAATTCCTCCAAGATGCCCTCCTTGCTATCTCTGCCTCTAGGTTTTGTTGGGGTTCCCACCCTGTGTCGTCACATCATCTGGGTATCCAGATGTCCTATCCCAAGTCATAATTGCTGGCTTCCTTCTGTCTCTTCCACTGCAGCTTCAGTTCCAGGGCAGGCAACACTCCCTGATCATCTCTGTACCCAGAGTGCCTGGGCCTGGTACGCAGTAGCAACTCAATAAGTTCTTGTTGAACTGCTTGGAAGCCCAGATAGCTGAAGGCAATAGTGAGACAGACTGGGACTTAGGACCTGGGACCCTTTGCTGCAGTGCTTACACCTGGACAAATGTCTCCTCGAGAAACAAAATACAACGAAAATATAAGGGACTAAAAATAACTGTGTGCATGCACAGTTGGGGCAAATTATGGACAACAAGATACAAAAGATACAAAAAGATCAAAAAACTCAACTGCCACTTCTGAAAAGCCAGGAGCAAAATCAGGGTGTCAGGAGCAAAAGCAGGGTACTGTGCATGCCCCCTGCACAGAACACCAGCAAAGGGGTGGGCAAAACACCTAAGCCACCCCTCTGCCCTGACCCCTGGGCACACCCCTACCCTCACCCTATATAAGAAATCAGCTCCCCCCCTTCTCGGGGGAGCGAGCTGGGGAACGTGTTACTTGTTCTTGGTCCCCGCTGCTGCATCAGGGGTCCCAATAAAGCCTTGCTTGAATTTCTTGTCTGACCTCTGATCAATTTCTATTGACTGGAGAAGGCCAAGAACCTTGGTCCGTATCAATAGGACAGTCGGACTGTGTTATTTAGAGACTGTATCTCCCTGCTCCTTCTTTTGCCCCGTCCAACCCACCATCCACAAACCAAAGTAATCATTTTAACTTACGTTTAGGCCACCTCATGCTAAAACCCCTACATGGGTCCCCATTACTCTTAGAATAAAATTCAAATTCCTTGTCATGGTAAATAAGGCCCTGCAGGATTGCCTTCTGACAGCCCAACCTCAACTTAGATGGTAAATGTGTTATGAAATTTGCCGAATGATGAAATGGATGCATGGGTAGGTGGATGGGTCATGGGTGGATGAATGGATGGATGGATGGATGGATGGATGGATGGATGGATGGGAATGTAAACTTATAGGGAGTGCAGCTTGAGTATTTACTTGTTTCTCTTCAAAGAAACCCTTTGAAAACATTCCATAGCAAGAGAAAATTGGAAAGGACATTTGATTTTTTGTTTTGCCACTTATTATTACCCATTTTTTGCAAGCATTTTGCTGCCCTGGGACTCAGTGGTCTTGTCTTTTCACGGGCTTTAAGCCAGATGATTCAACAGATTTCACTGGAGATGCTTCTCTGGCCAGTGGTCCCAGGCATCCACAGGGCATTGCCTAACTGATGCCTTCCTCACCCATTCTAATCTCTTTTTTCTCTCCTCCAACCCCACGCCAGGGAAAATTCTGGAGAACCATTAAACCTTGCTTTAGGGGACTTTGCTTTTATTGACTGATGACTTCAGGGTCTCACTTTTCCTCTCAGCTGCCCATCAAGGTGTCTTTCTTAAAAAAAAGTTTTATCCCCAAGAGTAGTTTTCAAGCCAGCTGGCAAGATAATGGAAATTTCTCTACAAAACATCCTCACCAATCACTGAATAGAGAATGGCTGAAGAACTTTTTTCTTCCCAGGATTCAAATCTCCCCACTACATTTCACTTCAAAATCAGACCAAGGGCTGCCTTTGTACAATTTTTCTCTCACAGCTAGAATTCCACCTGAAGTTTTCAGTTGTAAGTCAGGACATTCCAAAACATGCTAGAATTCATCCACTTTTCCTCACCTCTACTTCTGCTAATAAAGTCTCAGCCACTGTCACCTCCTCCCTGGACAAAAGGAACTGGTCTCCATGCCTCCTCCACCTACTGCCTATGATCTTTTTGCCTCACAACAGCCAAAAAATTCTTTTTTTTTTAATGGAGATTTTTTCTTTATTGAGAAACTTAAGACTTGGGTACATCAAATAAAACCAGTTTCTGGGGGGGGGATATCAAAACTCACAATAGAAAAAAAAAAGTTAACACTGTTTGGGCCATATCAGAACCCAGAGAATATATTCTTTTAATTGATACAAAATGACCTATTAAATTTGCAATTTGTGGTTCTTGGTGTTGAGGTCCATAGGACAAGCTAGGACGTCTTCAAACCTTGAGCTGAATTCCATGAGGGTTTATTTGGCTTTTGAATCGGTTTGTCCTTGTCTAAGAGGTAGCAGCAGCAACAGCGCCCACCTTCTGGGCAGCTTCTTTCTTGGCATGATGAGCCTGCAGGACCGCCACAGCTTCATCCACCTTGGAGCGGAGAGACTCGGGGGACTCCAGCATGTGCAGCAGCTCCGAGTTGTCAATCTCCAGCAGTATCCCCGTAATCTTCCCAGTCAGGTTTGAGTGCATCGTCTGGATGAGCGGGAACAAACGTTCACCCAGCATCTGTTTCTGTTCCTGCGGGGGTGCTGCGGCCAGCATGGAGGCGGTCAGCGGCTCCTGCCCCTGCACGTGGACCGCAGGCTGGGGTGCCTGCAGGGGCTGGATGGCGGGGTGAGGGCTGCGGACACTGGAGGCGTACTTGTAAGGTGCAACAGCCCGAGGAGCAGCGGCAGCAACAGCGGCACGAGGCGCTAGGCTCTGCACAGCTGTGGGAACACCAGTTGGAGCCAGATGGCGAAGAGCTGGACGAGGCCCAGACTGGCGTATAGCACTTGGCATTCCTTGGAAGCCTTGAGGTCTCCCACCTTGCTGCCAGCGTGGATTAGGCCTCATCTGTGCTAACTGGTTAGGTGTGTAATATGGAGGTCTTCCCTGAGCCTGTGGAACTGCTGGCACAAAGTAGCCCCCAGCTGCAGGCTGGAACTGATTTAAGATGGCATTGGAGGGGAGCGCTCTCATCCCGGCCACCCGCTGCATATACTGGTTGGTCAGGTGAGCCTTTCTCTCTTCTTTTCTCTGGGCCAGGGCGACATACAGTGGCTTGGAGCCCACGATGCGTCTGTTCATCTCCGTGACTGCTTTGGTTGCCTCTTCAGGGGATGAGAAGCAGACAAAGCCAAACCCTTTGCTTCTCCCATCCTCCAGCATCACCTTAGCACTGGTGATTGATCCAAAAGGAGAAAACTCTTTCCTTAACTTCTCATCATCAATGGTGTCATCCAAGTTCTTAATGTAGAGGTTCACCCCCTGATACCGACTAATTCTCTCCTGTTTCAGTTGTTCAAATTTTCGCTTTAACTCGGCCTGCCGTTCCACTTTCTTCTGTGCACGGCCGACGAAAATGACTTTCCCACTGATTTCTTTTCCATTCATCTCCTCCACGGCCTTATTGGCATCCTCGTGTTTTTCGTAACTCACAAAGCCAAAGCCTTTGGATTTCCCACTGGGATCTCTCATCACCTTGACACTTAGAGTCTTACCAAACTGGCTGAATAGCTCTTTCAGACTCTCATCATCCATCTCTTCCCCGAAGTTTTTGATATAAACATTGGTAAAGTCCTTAGCTTTGGCTCCAAGCTCAGCTTCCCGCTCTTTTCGAGACTTGAATCTGCCCACAAACACTTTGCGGTCATTGAGGAGCATGCCATTCATCTTCTCGATGGCCTTGTCGGCAGCCTCCTGGGTCTCGAAGTGGACAAAGGCATAACCCTTAGAGCCGTTCTCATCACACACCACCTTGCAGGACAGAATGTTTCCAAAAGCAGAAAAAGTATCATAAAGTGCCTTGTTATCTATAGATTTGTCCAGGTTCTTGATGAAGACATTTCCCACGCCAGATTTTCTCAAAGAGGGATCCCTCTGAGACCACATGATTCGGATTGGCTTTCCCTTAATCACATCAAAGTTCATGGTATCCAAGGCCCGCTCAGCGTCAGCCGGCTGCTGGAAGTTGACGTAGGCATAACCCAGGGAGCGGCGGGTGATTATGTCGCGGCAGACCCGGATGGACAGCACAGGCCCCACAGGACTGAACTTTTCGTACAGCATGGCCTCGGTGACGTCCGAGTGCAGGTCACCCACGTACAGGGAGGCCATGGGGTAGCTGCTAGCCGCAGCGTTCATCTCCCCAGCCCCCAGTACCCCGAGCCCCGCCAGGAGGACTTCTTAGCGGGGGCCACACAGGACAAAAGGGGCTCCGCTCCGAGCCGCGGCCCACAGGTGGCAGTGAAGCTCAGAGAAGCTGGAGTCGGCTCCGAGGGCCGGAGAGGAGTGCGGGGACGGCTCGGACGAGACTGCCCAACCACAGACAAAAGGCTCTCAAAAACAATATGGCCCTCCCTGGGAGTTTGTAAATTTTCAGCTGTCCTGGTCTGGAAGCTCCCAATTTCAAAGAATGAAAACAGGGACTGTCCTCCAAATTACAAAAATTCTTCCCGAGGCAACCCAGTGGTGCCCACGGCGGCCTCCGGAACGTGCGTTTCTCTATAAATATAGGCCTCGGGCTCCCGGCGGTTTAAGATTACAGCAACCCGGGGAAGAGGGAAACCAAATATTTGTCGGTGCCGACTCGGCAATCCCCGCGCGGCCGGAGCGCTCAACCGCCTCCCACGCCGGGCCGGCGAAGGGCAGCGCGGACACGTGGAGCGCGGAGGCCGGCGCGCGGGGGGCGCGGGCGGCGGGCACGGGGCTGCCACACGGCGCGGCCGAGCGGCGGGCTGAGGCGCGTGGACGCGGGCGCGCGAGCGGCTCACCACCGGACCGACGACGGACGGGGACCGACAAACGCCCAGGTGCGGCGGCGGCGGCGGCGGCGGCGACGGCGACGGCGGCGTCGGGCAGGCCGGAAGCGTGCAAAAGTGACTTCCCCGAGGGTTCTCCGAGGAGGA
The DNA here is from genome assembly GCF_964165515.1 of Mesoplodon bidens. NCBI lineage: Eukaryota > Metazoa > Chordata > Mammalia > Artiodactyla > Ziphiidae > Mesoplodon > Mesoplodon bidens. Next base: position 52,974,737 of record NC_138171.1, on the reverse strand, counting down.
TTCGCTCTTTTTTTTTTTCTTTCTTTCTTTTTTTAAGGTTTTAAAGTGTTTTCGGGTTTGTTTGTTTTTTTTTTTATCTTTTTCTTTTTTTCCCTTCAGGCTGCTAGGCCTGAAAGCGGCGGAGCCTGCGGCGACCCGGGGCAGAGACCAAAAAATTCTTTTTGAAAAATGCCAATCAGTACATGGGAATATAAAATAGAGCTGCCATTGTGGAAAATAGTTCGGCTGTTCTTCAAAACATTAAACATAGAATTTCCATACGACCCAGCAATTCCACTCCTAGGTAGATACACCCCAAAGAACTGAAAACAGGTGTCCAAACAAAACCTTTTACAAAATGTTCATAGTAGCACCATTCACAAAGTATGGAAACAACCCAAATGTCCATTCACTAATGACTGCATCAACAAAACGTGGTCTATCCATACAATGGAATATCATTCAACCCTGAAAAGGAATAAAGTTCTGATACTTGCTACAACATGAATGAACCTTGAAAACATGATGCTGAGTGAAATTAGCCAGACACGAAAGGTCACATATTGTGTGATTCCATTTATATGAAACATCCAGAATAGGTAAGTGTATAGAGACAGAAAGCAGATCAGTGGTTAGCAGGACTCGGGGAGGGGTTAGTGGGAGTGACTACTTAATATCTACAGCTTTCTTTGGGGGTGATGCAAATGTTTTGGAACTAGAGATGGTAGTTACACAGCATTGTGAATTTACTAAATGTCACTGAATAGCGCACTTTAAAATTAATTAGTTAATTTTATGTTAGGCAGATTTTACCTGTATTTACAAAAAATGCAAATCAGCATATGTCACCTGATTACAACTCTCCAGCGGCTTCCCCTGAGAATTAGAGTCAAATGCAAGCTTCTTCCCTTCAGGTGAGTTTCCAGGATCTGGTTCCTACCTACCTCACACTCTCAGCTCTTGTCTTCCCCCTCTTTGCCCACAACATCCAGCTACAGTAGCACCCATCAGGCCCATCTCCTTCCCGCCCCAGGGCCTTTGTTCTTACTCTTCCCCTGCCTGTAAAGTTCTCCCCTAATCTGCAAGGTTTTCCCCTCCAGACAATTGCCTTAAACGTTGCCCCTTTGTGGACAGCCTCTTGCATTTCATCTCTGTTGACCTCATTATCCTGCTTTATTTTCCTATTAGCTCTTCCCATTATCTGAAATTATTGTATTAACATGTATTTTTTAAATTAAGGTGAAATCCACATAACATAAAACTAACCATTTTAAGTGTATAACATTGGCATTTGGTATTTTCACAGTATTGTGCAACCACTACCTCTATCTAGTTCCAAAACATTTTCATCACCCCAAAAGGAAACCCCATACCCATTAAGCAGTCACTCCCATCCCCCACCCCACCCCAGCCCATGCCTCTAACGATCTGCTCTCTCTCTCTATGGATTTACCTATTCTGGATGTTTCATATAAATGGAATCATACAATAAGTGGCCTTTGGTGCCTGGCTTCTTTCACTGAGCATAAAGTTTTCAAAGTTCATCCATGTTGTAGCAAGTATCAGAATTTCATTCCTTTTTTAAAAAAATTTGTATTGGGGTAGAGTTGATTTACAATGTTGTGTTTATTTCAGGTGTACAGCAAAGTGAATCTGTTATACATATACCTATATCCACTCTTTTTTAGATTCTTTTCCCATATAGGCCATTACAGAGTACTGAGTAGAGTTCCCTGTGCTATACAGTAGGTCCTTATTAGTTATCTATTTTATATATAATAGTGTATATATGTCAATCCCAATCTCCCAATTTATCCCTTCCCCCCCTTACCCCCTGGTAAACATAAGTTTGTTTTCTACATCTATGACTCTGTTTCTGTTTTGCAGATAAGTTCATTTGTACCCTTTTTTTAGATTCCACATATAAGCGATATCATATGATATTTGTCTTTCTCTGTCTGACTGACTTCACTCAGTGTGACAATCTCTATATCCATCCATGTTGCTGCAAATGGCATTATCTCATTCTTTTTCGTGGCTGAGTAATAGTCCATTGTATATATGTACCACATCTTCTTTATCCATTCATCTGTCGATGGACATTGAGGTTGCTTCCATGTCCTGGCTTTTGTAAATAGTGCTGCTATGAACATTGGGATACATGTATCTTTTTGAATTATTGTTTTCTCCAGATATACGCCTGGGAGTGAAATTGCTGGATCATATGGTAGTTCTATTTTTAGTTTTTTAAGGAACCTCCATACTGTTCTCCCTAGTGGCTGCACCAATTTACATTCCCACCAAAAGCGTAAGAGGGTTCCCCTTCATTCCTTTTTATAATTGAGTGATATTCCATGTGTGGATAGACCACATTTGGTTCATCCACTCATCTTCTGATGGACATTTGAGCTATTGTGGGCTATTGTGAACAGTGCTGCTGTTGGACATTTGTGTACCATTTGTTTGAGTGTCTGTTTTCAATTCTTTGGGGAGTGGAATTGCTGGGTCCTATGGTAATTCAACATTCAGCTTGCTAAGGAACCCAACTGTTGTCCACAGAGGCTGAACCATTTTCCTACATTTTTAATGTCTCACTGCCTAGAGTCCAAGCCTGGTTCACAGTGGGGGTCTCAGCATCTAGAAGACTGGCTGGCACATAGTAGGTCCTCATTTTGTTCTAAAATGAATAATAATACTAGAGTGGCTCTCTGGCTTTTATAGGTAGGAGAAAACAGTCGTCTTCAGTTCAAAGCAACAGCTCTTTAATGAGGAGCCCTTCCCTACATCAGTGTCCCTCCAGTCTAACTCCAGCTTAGGCAAAGTTCTCTCCCAGGACTTCTTGAAAATAGCTCAGTTTACTGAAGGAAATCTGGTTTATAGGAAAATGTTTTGGGAAAACTGCAACTGTCTCAGAGTATTCAGGAGAGAAGCTTGGCAAGGATATGGGTGCATCCTACGAAAGAATGGCCACTGCTACCCTCGCCTAGCTCCACGGTCCCCACCCCAATTTTCCATCACCATCCACCTACCCTGGGCAGAGGGAAAGGATAACCTTCTCCATTCCAGGCTCAAAGCCATGCAATCAAGTATGTCACCAAGATAATACTCACCCTTGGGATATTAGTCGCTGGGTGGATGAGAACAGACTTAATGACTCCAGGACTGGAATTAGAGCCCAAGTTAGTACGTGCTTTGTGACTGTGGTGAGGGAACAGATCACTTAGCCCAGTTCTATTAAAATATGTAGTAAATTATATCAGCTGGTAATGGCTCCAGTATGGCAACTTTAGCAAAAACGAAGAGACAGATGTTTTACAATTGGAGGTTCGTTCTGCCTCTCTTTTTTTCTGCATACCTCCCTCCTCTGCCTACACACAATGTGTATATACATTGTATGCACACACAAACACCCAGACACACACACATTTACTGGAGCCCCATGATGCTTTACTCTTCAGAGAGGCCATGGAAAGAACATGGATATTTTAAAGTCAAACAAACAGAATTGTGTTAGCATCCCGTCTTTTCCACTACTCAGCTGTGTGACCCCATGCAGCTTACTTTACCTCTCTGAACCTCTATTTCTTTACTTTTAAAACAGGAATCTCAGTAATACTTAGGCCAATCACCGTGATGGGTGTGACAAGTATCAGGTGCATACCTGCAGTTTGTAGGGTGAGTAAACCTCCTTTTTCATCCCAAGGAGGCTGGAAGTCAGTGGGAGGAAGGGGCTGAGGGCTCAGGACGCCGGGACATTTTTCAGAGTCGTGGCAGCCACGTCCTGGGAAAGTCATCTCGAAAAGAAGGCCGGTTGGAGGTGTTTGGTGATAATTTAAAATCACAAAGAACAACATGTAACCCAGTAATCTTTGAAATACCCATTAGTCCAAACCCTTAAGGAAAAAGCAAAGAGAGCCACAACATCATTCAGCACTAGATTTCAGACTGACATGCCTTAATCCAGCTTTTAAATTTTTAATTATGTTAATCTAATTTTAGACAATAATGAGGTTGTGGTGCACAGCATTTATTTCCATTTCAGGTTGTCTCCTTTCCTTCTCAATCACCCACTGTCTCCAACAGTGCTGGGTGCTAGGGCCATCCAGCTTCCTCTTCCTCGGAACGCTGGCAATCGCTTCCCACTGTGCATCTGCCTGGCTGCTCAAAGCACGGTCTGCCCACCGCAGCGGCAGCATCGCCTGGGAGCATATTAGAAATGCACGATCTCGGGCCCTGCCCCAAATCAGAATCTGCACTTTCAAAAGATCCGTCAGGTTGTTCTTGGGTCCATCAAACCGTGAAGTACTGCATTTGAGGACTCTCTAGACACCAGGTGATCTTTCTAAACATGGCTGGTCCATCGAGCCATGGGCCACCATGGGCTGCAAACCTAGCCAAAGCCAACTCCTCATGCTTCCTGGGTTCCTGTAGTTATTCTTGTCTTATTTCAGTTGGGCTTGGAGGTATATGTCCTTTGGCAACACAAGATTTGTTCTTTCCCTGTTGTCAGCCACAGGTAAAGGGGCCCTTGTAAGAATAAGCTTAGCGTACCTTTATTCGGTGTTGACCATGTCAGCTCTTGTTCTCAATGGTTTATTGATAATAGCTCATGTAATCCTTGCAGCATCCCGGGGAAGTGATTGCCACTATTATCCCCATTTCACGGATGAGGAAACTGAGCCTAATGAATGTAAGTGACTTTCCCAAGATCACAATTAGTCAGGTTGGCACCCAAGAGTCTGAGTCCAGACCCTGAACCTTTATCAGTGTGTGCTCTGGGGGGACCTCAACCCAAGTGAGACTCTGACTCCTTCACTCAGCAGATATTTCCCGAGCGTAATGGGAAAATGCCAGGCATGTGCAAGGCACTGGGTGTAGGATTGCAAAGACAGAGATTTCACCTTGGGGAGCTTAGTCTAGTGGGAAAGAAGGACATTAACCAGATAATTACACACACACACACACACACACACACACACATACACACATGCACAAGTATGCATATGTGTACTTTCAGATGGGGAGGGTGTTAGATAGAAGAGGTACGCCTGGCATGGGTATGGGTGGGCCCCCCTAGGAGAAGATCTTTGAGTTCAAGGCTCACCGAAAAACTACCCAACAATGGGGCATGAACAGTCCAGAAAGAAAAAGCATGTGCCCTGAGGAAGGGATACCTAGGATGTGAGAGTACAGGAAGCAAAGGGGATGAGGTTGTCCAGTGCAAGGAAAGAGAGAGACAGGTCCCACTGGGAGGGCCTCAGAAATCCTTATTCATGGCTCCCTTATCTCCACACAGTCCCTTTCAGTGCTCTGGGATTTCTCCCTCTCCTGCCTCACCAACCCCTGTCCCCTTGCCCCTACTCCAAGCTTTCCCCTCCCCTTCCTTCTCTTTCATGCTCTAGCCCTGTTCTGTGTCAGCACAGATTTGCGGCTGTAGTCGTCAGGTCAGGGTTTGTTGCATGTGGCAGAAGCTCAGCTCCAACCGGCTCAAACCTAAATGGTCTAGCTTCAGGAACGGCTGTATCCAGGTGCTCTACAATGGCATTGGGAATTCCCTCTCTTCATCTTTGGACTCTGACTTCTTGGGTTGGCTTCATCTCCAAATTTTGATGGCCCCCTGCAGCTCTGGACCTCGACATCCCATTGGCTTGTTACCAGCCAAGAGGACCTAAGTCTCAGTGGCCCAGCTTGGTTGATGTGCCTGCCCCTGAACCAATCAGTCTAGCCAGAAAGTGCTAAGGCTTTAGTTTGCCAAGCCAGGGGACCACCCATGGAGCCCAAGGTTCCTTAAGGCTCTTAAGAAAGAATTCGAATAGTGGATATTTCAGGCATGATGAGCATGTGGGAGGGGGCTAGAGGAAAGAGAACCATGTATGGCTTCTGGGTGTCCTCATCCTTGACACAGTTCCTAATAGCAGGGGTGACTGAATCATTCCTTCTTATAGGAATTTACTTCAATTATAAAATGCCATTGGTTATTTTTAAAATATTGTATTAAAAGTAGACTTTTACCGTAGAACACATGATGGCTTTAGAAATATCAGCATGGTAAGGACAGCATCTTAAAATCAACAAGATGGTATCTAGTGCTTTAGTAAGCATGAGGTTTGGGGCGAGGCACTGAGAAAACCCTAAGTAAAAAATTCTCATCTCATTTTCCCAGAATTGCCACGTTCTGCTTCCTCGCCCCCAGCAAGGTTGCTTATGACAACTGATAAGGCTACATTCATTATCTACTGAGGATAAAATTCTGTATCTTAGTGGAGGAGAGAAGAAGGAGACTGACAGAAACAGGGTGGACAGAGACAGATAAATGGAGAGAGCAAGAGATAAAAACTAAACACATCAAGAGTGGGCTTACATGACAGTTTGGGGAAATGCCCCAAGCACAAGTGTAAAGTTAATCATGATTCATTTGTAAGTGGGTATGGTTCTTGGGCCAGAGGACAGGAAGCACTTTGATCTGGAATCTTCTTAGGAACTGTGGACTGTTCCTATGCCTGGAAGGGGAGAGAAAGAGGCGGGTCAGAGATGAGAAAGGCAGGTCTTCTGGGAGCTTCTTCCTCTTTCCCAAGACAGTGCAGGCAAACAGCCTTCACCTCCAGGAGGAACTGCCATGGCCCAGGCACAAGGCATCTGCAGCCAATGCACACACATCCACCCCTGTACTGTTGTTGATAAGACGTTTACAAATTCAGGGAGAGAAAAATGTGGTCATTTATACTGCCATGTTGTAAAGCTTGACATTAGTGGAGCTATTAGTCCATGAATCACAGAAGGAGGTAAAACTTCAAATGGATATAAATGTCCATTAATAGTGGAAAAGTTAAATAAATTACACTTCATCCATAGCATGGAATAATATGAAGCCATTCTAAAAATGAGCTAGACCTCTACTGAGTGCCACAAAAAGGTCTCCAAGAAATACTAAGTTAAAATAAAAAAGCAAATTACAGAACAATACATATAGTATTATTCCATTCATTTATGCTAGGAAAAAAAATAGCTGTGTATGTAAATGCACAGATAAAGGATTTGTACCAAGCAATACCAGTGATTATCTCCTGGGGGGAATTGAGCATAGTAAGATTGAGATTTCCATAATTTCTTTATCCATTTATATTCTTTAAACATTTTCTACCATTGGGCTCTTTTTCAATGAAAAACTATATATATATATGGTTTATATAAAACTAAATATTTATATTTATTATATATAAATATTTATATTTATTTATATAAAACTAAATATATACACATATATTATACATATACCTACTATGTGAGAAATAACATTGTGCTTACCATGTGAGAAATAACAATGAAAGTTAGTGATTTGGGGAAACAAAAAAAGTTACCTAGCTTACTTACCTCCAGGCTCATTAATATCCCCTGCCTCCCACCCTCCACCACCAGAACTACTGATATGCTGCCTCTGGCTGCCCTGGCCACTGTGGTTCTCCTGCCCAGGCTGGAATACTCTCTATCCCATCATGCTCTGCCATTCTGTTCTATCTACAGGGTTGTGCTCATGTAAATGCATTTTGTTCAAAAACATGTAGAATCCAGAGATGGTACTATAACCACAATTGCCACAGTGCATCCATCAGGATAGGCGTGGGTATGCTGCAGTAACAAATGAGCCCTAAATTTCAGTGCCTCAGAACAGCAGGGGTTTATTTCTTGCTCATATTTCATGTCAGCTCTCATCACAGGTCAGATCGGACTCTGCGTCAAGTTGTCTTCAATTCCAGGGTCAAAGTTTAGTCTCTGGAGCAGCCTCTGGGATGTTGCTGGTCTCCTGTCAAAGGCAAAATGAGATCAGTGTGAACCACGCAATGGCTCTTAAAACTTCTTCCTTGGAAGAGAAGAGGCCCGTGTCACTTCTGCTCTTATTTCGCTGACTCAAACAAATCACATGGCCAAGACCAAGACCAAAGTGTCAGAGAAGTGTGATCCTCCTGGGGCAGGGAGGTATGATGGGGAAGAGGCAGCAGATACCTTTCAACAGTAATATGGCCCCTCATGCATGGTTTTCAAAGACTTGAACCACAGCAAATATTCCTGGGGTGCCTGCTATGTGCTAAGTACTGTACCACATGGAGGGGTATGAAGACAATTCATAATGATAAAAACTAGAGATTTTTATGCCTTATGACACCAGATACTATGCTAAATATTGTATCTGGTGAGTAGGTTGCATGGGTGAGTAGGCTTCAGTGAGAACAAAGACTCAGGTGAACGGTTTAGGGAAGCAGATCTCTGGGGGAAAAGCATTGCAGGCAAAGGGAACAGCTGGAGCAAAGGCCTGGAGGTGGAGGCGTGACTGATGTATTCCGTGGACATCAAGGACACCAGAGAGGAGCAGGGGACGAGGTCACAGTGGTGATAGGTGCCAGATCACGATCATGTAGGGCCTCGTAGGCCCTACATGTAGAAACCTTGGCTTTTGCTCTGAGTGCTGAGGGTACCACGGGAGGGTTCTGAGCAGAGGAGGGACATGATCAGAGGTAGGTTCTAACAGGGTGGCTCCAACCTCTGGTTGAGAAGATATTGGGTGGGGGGTGATTGGAACCAGGGAGACCATTAGGAAGCCAGAGCAGGAATCCAGGTGGGGGACGCTGGTGGTTGTGGCCCAGCTGGTCATGATGAAGTTGATGGAAAGGAATAGGATTCTGAATATATTTTGAGGTTAGAGCCCCCTCCCCAGACCCCTGTCCATTTCCTCCACCCCCAACCTCTGTATTATTCCTGCCATGAACAGTCGGGGAGAAGGGAGGTCACCATCAGCGTCCCATGCCTGAGCTCTAAGCTTGGGACATCGCGCACATCTCTATTCCCTGCTTTGCTGGAGAGCTCTCCATTTATTAATGCGGGCTGCTCCCACCTCTGACAGCATGGAAGCAGTTCCATTAAGCTCAGATTGGCAATCTGAGGCTGGGTAAGATAGGAGCACAGGATAAAGATGATAGCAGTAGAAAGAAAGACAGCCTTTATATGAGAGGAATCCCATCTCTCAGTCCTCCCCTGGTGCTATTTCTAGAAGGACGCCCCTGTTTAATCCTATATACAGCCCCTTAAAGTCTTGGAAGAGTGATCTTACCTGATTCCCTGTTATCATGCAGACACGCATCTTGGGTCTTTCTTTTTAAAAGGAATTAACGCATTCTTGCTTTCCCATGTCCCTTCATTTATTCGTTTTGCAAATAAATTTTTAGTGCGTGGCATTCTGATAAGTGATAAAGATAGAGTGGGCACAATCAATACAGCCCTTGACTGTGCAGAGCATATAACTGAGTAGACAGATAATGAATAAGTAATCCAGCCTATAAACAGTGGAACACTGTAGTCAAGAGGAAGCAGGGGTTAAGGTTTCAGACTTTGGAGCTAGTTCCTTGCCGGAGGATATTGGGCAAGTTACCTAAAAACTCTGTGCCTCAGTTTGCTCACTTGTGAAAGGAGGGATAATAGGACTGCCTACTTCACAGATTTAGATGTGTTGATGGATTGAATTCACATGTACAAAGCTCTTACGGGAATATCCAACTCATAGGAAACATCGTCTGAGTGTTTGCTACTATTATCATAAGCATTTAATTCAGATTATGATTATTCTATGAAGGAAGTTTACAGGGTATGTATAAAGGTGGAGGAGATCAAAAAGGGTGTGGAGGGTGACTTTAAGGTGAGCCCTGAGGATGAGGAGGAGCCAGCTTTGTGGACGTGTAGGGGGAGGGGCCACAGGACAGAGTGTTCAGGCAAGGGGGAGGGTTTGGTGCAGGGAAAGAGGCTGGCTCTTTGGAGAGTGCAGAGAGGGTTGGGCAGGGCACAGTGCACCTGCAAATCCACCTGGTCCTTTCCTGAGTCTTAGACGCCAGGAAGCAGGCGACGGGGGGACTGACTGAACTAGCCACTGGCAAGCTTATTATTGCCCCAGAAGATTCTGACATGGATTCTTGTCAAGTGGTCCTTCCAAAGCCCAAGTCATTGTCAATCACTACAGGCATTTGTCCTCTTTTCCTGCTTTGTGTATTGAAGATGCCTTTTAGGGCCCATATCCAGCTCACACCCCTGCGACCTGATATCTACCCCACCCCTCAGGGCTCAGCTCCTGCAGCCATGTTTGTGATATGGGACTTTGACCCCAAGCATAGATGATTGGACGAGAGGGCACAAAATGGGCCAATCGGATTCTCCCCTGGGAATTTGGAGTTGTACTTCGTTGTCTTTACTGGTCATTCATGGAGACTAGAACTGAGAGAAAATGAAGAAAAAGTGGGGTGGCCACATTTGGGTTGTGGGCAGGAGAGGCATAGAAGGCTGCTCTGCACAGCAAGGGAAAAAAAAAAAAACAGATTAGTTGAGAGCAGCAGAGAGGAGGGATAATGCAGCTCCAGAATGAGGAGAGAGAACAGAGCAGCCTTAGACCCTGATATGTCCAATTCCTGGCTCTAGACCCTTGAGCCCAGATGTGTTGTAGGAGGTACCCTTGAATACTTTTGAACAAGCTTAGACTGATTTGAGTCAGTTTCTTTGGCTTGCAACCCAGCACCCCCTGAGAACCTTCTTTACCTCCTTGACCATTCCATGAAATGCCAGTTACACTGTTGCCAATTAGACTTCCAGGTCTCGGGAGTGGGCACAATAAGGTTTCATGGACAGTCTGCCAAATCTTCCACTTCTATGAGCATTTTATTTGATTATATTTTTGCATTCTTGTTTTAACCCAAGATTTCTTTGTTTTAATTTTTATTTAAATATAGTTGATTTACAATGTTGTGTTTGTTTCAGGTGTACAGCAAAGTGATTCAGTTATACATATAAATATATATATCTATTTTTTTTTTTTTTTTTTTTTTGGCTGTGTTGGGTCTTTGTTGCTGTGCGTGGGCTTTCTCTACTTGCGGTGAGCAGGGGCTACTCTGTATTACAGTGCACGGGCTTCTCATTGCTGTGGCTTCTGTTGTTGCAGAGCATGGGCTCTAGGCACATGAGCTTCAGTAGTTGCAGCACGCAAGCTCACTAGTTGCGGCACCTGGGCACTAGAGCACACAGGCTTCGGTAGTTGTGGTGTGCAGGCTCTAGGACGCGTGGGCCTCAGTAGTTGTGGCACACAGGCTCAGTAGTTGTGGCTCGCAGGTTCTAGAGCGCAGGCTCAGTAGCTGTGACGCCTGGGCTTAGTTGCTCCGCGGCATGTGGGATCTTCTTGGACCAGGGATCGAACCCTTGTCCCCTGCATTGGCAGGCAGATTCTTAACCACTGCGCCACCAGGGAAGTCCCTATATCTATTCTTTTTAAGACTCTTTTCCCTTATAGGTTATTACAAGATATTGAGTATATTTCCCTGTACTATACAGTAAGTCCTTGTTGGTTATCTATTTTATATATAGTACTGTGTATATTTTAATCCAAACTCCTAATTTATCCCTCCACCCCCTTTCCCCTTTGGTAGCCATAAACTGGTTTTCTATGTCTGTGAGTGTATTTCATAAGCCTTTTAAAGTAGAAAATTCTCTGCAACAAATACATGTGCATTCCAAGAACAACAACAACAAAATCCAGCTCAGCATGTAAGCTCTTTGTACATGAGTTTATACAAAGAGCAATAGTTTTAGGTGGTTTATCCTAGAATTTCTGCATATCTGGGCATCTAGTTGACTGGAATATTTGAAGGAGCATGGATCACTTGGACATTGTACGAACAGATCTATCCACAGAGTAGCACTTACATATTTTTTAAAATTTTCTTTTCTTAATTAATTAGTTGTAGAATTAATACTAATAGTTAATATTTATCAGTTAATTATTATGTGTCAGATACTGCTTTGAGGGCTTGACATGAATTTACGTATTTAATTCCCATAGCAATCCTATGATATAGGTGCTATCATCCCCATTTAAGATGGGAAAACTGAAGCACACAAGATGAAGAAACTTGCCCAAGAACATCTGTTAATAAATGAGAAAACTGGAGTTAAAACTCACTTGTTGAGTTCCAGAGTCCAGGCTTTTAGCAATTACACTGCATTTGTCCCATGCTCTACATTTCATAATCCACAGAGCGGGTACTCTAGCTGATTTTTATAGTGTTGTCATGTTTCTGACAGTTACTATTTTATTCCTCTGAGATGTTAGAAAGTCTCTTTCCCCATCTTCTCTGCCACCACTTCACTTTCCCTTCATCTCCAGATATTTGGTAGATGTGGCAGATCAATCAAAAGGCATTATTTGCATATGAAAGAGTAGAGCCACTAGGCAAATAATTCACCTAAGGAAATGAATATGATGGCATTTATTTAGTCCTTAGTGTATACCAGGCTGTGCAATCATTATTTCATTTAATCCTTAATTTTCCTTCCTTGTGAGGAAGTATAATTATTCCTCCCACTTTGCAGATAATAAAACTCAGACTTAAAAAGATTATGTGACTTAGTCAGGGTCACAGAACTAGTATATGGTGGAGCCAATATTTAAACCCCTGTTGTATGACACACATGCACACACACCCCCAAAGCCTTGACCGTTCATTAACAAGACCTTAGTCCCAGAACTGGAAGGAAAGACAAGATAGAACCCAGCACAGGTCTTGCAATTCAGACCAAGGGACTTGAACCCAAGGGACTCTTGCGTGAATGCTAAAAAGCACAGGCTACAGTAAAAGAGGAGGTCAAAACCAAAAGAGTTGTTTCAGTGAAATTTCTGGGGACACTGAGTGCACCTATGGTCACTAGTGGGCTTAGCAGTATTTGCTTCGACAGGGACTTTTGGAGTGAGTGGCATTGTGGTTCCAATGCCATCTCATCACCCTTGGCGCTAATGGTGTCCTCACCCCCTCACCCATAGCGGGCAGTCCAGAGCAGAAAGAAAAAGCCTGGCTTCACAGGATGGCCTAGCGAACTAGGCTTGTGAGAATAGGCCAGATGTCCCCCCAGAGACTCCCAGAAATGGTGAGGTTGCTGGTACTGTGAGCTTCGGGTGGAGACTGGGGTTATCACCATTGGAGATAGAATGAAGGCAGAGAAATAAGGCTCTAGGATATGTGTCCAAGATGATCAATCTAGTCTTGTCACCTTATGGTCCATCCAACACAGATTACACACCCATCAAAACAACACAGCTTTATTCACTAAAATTCACAAAACACCTCTCATGTGCCAGGCACTGTAGGATACAGCACTCACAACAGAAGAAGAGGCAGTAGATCCACAGGCAACCAAATCAAGATGAGGTTATCAGATGAGAGGGATGACAATAGAGGCAAAACGATTGAAGATGTTTAAATGAAACTGAGTTATTTGTGGTGAGCTGGATGGACCTAGAGTCCGTCATACAGAGTGAAGTAAGTCAGAAAGAGAAAAACAAATACCGTATGCTAACACATATAGATGGAATGTAAAAAAAAAAAAAAAAAGGTTCTGAAGAACCTAGGGGCAGGACAGGAATAAAGACACAGACGTAGAGAATGGACTTGAGGACACGGGGAGGGGGAAGGGTAAGCTGGGATGAAGTGAGAGAGTGGCATGGACATATATACACTACCAAGTGTAAAATAGCTAGCTAGTGGGAAGCAGCCGCATAGCACAGGGAGATCAGCTCTGTGCTTTGTGACCACCTAGAGGGGTGGGATAGGGAGGGTGGGAGGGAGACATAAGAGGGTGAGGATATGGGGATATATGTATATGTATAGTTGATTCACTTTGTTATACAGCAGAAACTAACACAACATTGTAAAGCAATTATACTCCAAGAAAGATGTTAAAAAAAGTTTTTTAATATATATATATAAAAGGTTATTTGTGAGCTCACAGGATCTCCAGGAGGTGGTACAGTGGATTGAATGGTGGCCTGCAAAAAGACACATCCATGTTCTACTCCCTGAAATCTGTGAATGTGACCTGATTTGGGAAAAGTCTTTGCAGATGTAATTAAGTTAAGGATCTTGAGATAAGATCATTCTGGATTATCCAGGTGGGCTCTAAATCCAATGACAAGTGTTCTTACAAGAACAAAGCAGAGATTTGACACAACTGGAAGTGAAGGCACATAGAAAGGGGAAGACCACATGACCAAAGAGGCAGATTGGAGTGATGGGCCCATAAGTCAAGGATTGCCAACAGCCACCAGAAGCTGGAAGAAGCAAAGACCCAATTCTCCCCTAGAGCCTACAGAGGGAGCTTGGCCCTGCCAGCACCTTCATTTTGAACTTCTGGCCTCCTGAACTGTGAGAGAATAAGTTTCTGTTGTTTTAACCCACCAAGATTGTGGTCATTTGTTACAACAGCAATAGGAAACTAATACCAGTGGAGAGAACCAGGCTTTGAGGCTCCACCAAGAACAATCCCTAAACTCACACTGCAGAACTGGTGCAGCAGCAGCATCTCTGCCCCCACAGTGGGCCCTACAGACCTTGCAACGTCAGCCCCCCGGACGTTCTACTACACCATTGACCACTGATGCCCCTGGAAGCTGGATGAAAGCTGCTGCCATTATGGGCGGTACCAGCTTCCAAGGCAAAGTCTGGAACAAGCAATCTGATTGGTGGAAACCATGCTTTCACTCTAGCTGCAAAGGAGGCTGGCAAAGGGGGCATCTGGCTTCTGTTGTAAAAGGTGGGAACTTATAGCAGGGAAATTCCCCAAACATAGGAAGGTGCTGGGCAGTCAAAAAGAGGAAGGGGTGTCCTCTAAGGGTGGCTTGCTGGGCAGAACCCCAACCTGTTCCCTCACTCCTCCCATTCAGTTGAAATAACAGGGAGTCCCCAGCATCTCCAGCTATCATCAGCCCCGGAACCATCTTACTGAGTGAACTGTGCTTCTGGTATACTAAGACATGGTCATAAAATACTGTAGAGTTTGCTTGCCCAGTTTCATTACTGTAGCAGCTGGGTTTTGTTTTCGCTTCTGTTTTTCAGAGTTAACTTTTCTTTTGTTGTTGATATTTGCTTCCTTTTGAAGGCTATGCAGTTACAGGTCACATTGCATGATCTGGCCCTGCCACTCTCCCCACTGCTCCCTTGGTTCCAGCCACAATGACCTCTCTACTGCTTCTTGAACACGCCAGGTACCATCCTCCTCAGGGCTTTTGCTCATCCATTCCCTCCTGCCTGAAGTTCACGTCCCTTGAAACTGACATGATTCACCACCTCACTTGATTCAGCTTCAGCTCTTGGCCCAAATGTCATCTCTTTTGAAAAACCTTTCCTGACCACCCAGTTTGAAATAGCAACCCCTTCCCATCACTCTCCATCTCTTTACTCTGCTTTATTAATAAAAGCACTCATTACTAACCAGTATAAATTGCACATTTATTTGCTTATCTTTTATGGTGCCTTCCCCCCAACTAGAACATAAGTTCCACCAGAAGAGGAGTTTTTATGTTTTGTTTGCTGCTGGGTCCCCAGAACCTAGGATAAGTCCTGGTATGTAGGTGATGCTCAGTAATATTAGTTGAATGCAGAAATCATATTGTCACTAATAGTTTAAATGTTTTCTCTCCTCCACTAAGATTTAGCCATTTTTATGAAATGATTCAATCTTATTATTCTGTATTCCCCCCGGAGCCTAGCAGAGTGCTGAGCACATAGAGGGCCCCAGGGAGTATTTATGAGAGGAACGAATGACTAGGCAGGCACGTTCACCCTCTTGTTAAACCCAAACACTCGCATGTACAAGCAAGATTCTCAAGTGGCAGTTTCTCCTAATGTTATTTCCCAGCTTTAAGCTGGCATCCAGTATAATTAGATCTGCCTTTCTATAGCTAACTTCTCATGTACAGACAGCCAAAGTGGTTTTGTACACATAGCATCTAATTCTTGTATGTAGCAATAAGCATCCACCTAACTTGTATGTTTTTACTCATTAACAGAAGAGTTCTCTTTTCCCCCAAACAAGAACTGACCCTGAACACCAACCTGTAAAACAGATAAACAGGGAATGGCTCTGGTTAGGGGACCTGACTCCTCGCCCACGGGACCTCTCCTTGTAGCATCACAACTGTGAGCTCTGGGTCTCTAGCGACATTGGGAACAATGCTATTGCTGAGAACAAGGAGTGCGTCTGTCTCCTTAAGATGGCGTACAAATATCCTTTGTTCTTCGTTCCTTCTTCTGCCGTCAATGACAACTCTTCTGGCTGTTTGTCTAGAAGGTGGATAACCTCATGGGAGCTAGCAAGCCTGGGCAGGAGGGCAAGTAAAACAATCAAGACAGCCTAGCTGGGGATGTTGACCTCACTGCCTAATTCCAGGCGTTTCCTTTTGGCTTGATTGGTGGCCTTTATGAGAAGAGGCTTCTTAACATATATGTATACCTTATATTTATATTATATGTTACATGTATATTATACTTATATAATATAATGTTTGTGCATATGTATATATATATATATGCACACACACACCATGTGTTACACACTATATTAGAGCATTAAATGCTCTACATTCCCACATTTACATTGGGCGGTAGGGACTATTCCTAGCACACCCATTTTACAGAGGAAGAGATGAAGGCTTAGAGAGGTGATCTTATCATATACTTAGGGGCACAAGGAGACAGAGCCCTAGAAACCAGGTGTGACTTTCAACCTCTACCTACAGAGGAAAAGAGGAGGAATGACTTCTTTCACCAATTGCATCTGAGAGCTCTGAGATCAGACTGCCACAGCCCTTAACTCTCACTGGGCTCCCAGGTGGCCAATGGCTAGTCCCTAGGAGATGGTGCCCAGTGTCTTGACTTACTGAGATTGCAGCTGGGCTGATGGCTGGCCAATGTGAGCTCCATGCTGATAGGAGGTGCTGCCTTCGAGGAGGCTCTTCCCTCCTATGTCAATGATGGATGGTGCCGGGGCCCAGCCAAACAGCATCCATCAATCCACATTTCCTGGGGGCCTGCTCTGCACCAGGCACTGTGCTAAGTGCTGGGGATGTACAGTGATCATGGTGGCCAAGACCTACCAGGCCAGCAGAGGATCCATAGCCTGCAGCCCCTAGCTGTGCCCTGGGCTAGATGCCTTTGTGCAGTGCATGGAGGTACAGCCCTGGCCTTTATTTTCATGGAGCTGCTCATCAAAAGTGGGGGAAAAAATGCATAAGCCTACTGAATACACCATTCGTATAAGAGTGACAAGGGAGGCACAGAAATGTATGAAAAAGGAAACTGAGCCAGATCAGGGAGAGTCAGAAAAATCTCTCCAGATATAAATATTTGATCTGAGATGAGAAAGATGGGTGAGAGTAAATGATGTGGCGTGTGTGTGTGTGTGTGTGTGTGTGTGTGTGTGTGTGTGTAAGAGAAGGAGGGGCAGAGCCTGGAACGCAAGCTAAGGGAGGAACTTGTAGGAAGAGGAAGCATGATGCTCAAGGCCGTGCAAGAAGTCCGGCGTGATGGGAGCCCAGTGAGCAAAGGGTGGAGCAGTGTACAACACAGATAAAACAAGGCTGCCTTTAGTCCAGTCTCAGTGTGACATTGTGATATAGAAAGACAAATCTAAACCCCAAGAAATGGTTTAATACTCACATTTTTCTCACCATATCATGGGCTTATCATCTAAATCACATCTATCCAAGATGCATGGAAGGCTCCGTTTCCGTTGCTGTTGACATTTGCGCCCTCCATTTAAGCTCCTGTGGATTTTATTCTTTCATCAGTAAGGCTCAAGGCTCTCACTGACCCTTCAGTCACATTCTGAGAACCTTTGTGAAGTCCCATCCCATTCACCTGATTGGTCTCTCCTTAGCTTGAATGGGCTCTCCTTTCTCACAGTTCTGCAGACATCGTTCAGAATGTAGTGGTCATATACAGACTTGGACAAAGAGGGCACTGGGTAGCCGTGAGATAACAAAAACATTTTCCTGTGTTTGGAATTGTGAGGCCTTTTATGATTTACTGGGGATGTCTCCAGACTCCTAAATTGTTTGAAATTTTTAAAACATGACCTTGAACATAAATGATCTTTGGGTAACAAGTGAGAGAATTCATATTTCTAAAGCAGGAAGCCATATTAAGTACTTTCCAAAAGGAGGTCTATTGTATTTGCCAGGGAAAAGGAAGTTCAGGCATATACTCCTGACTGCCTATGTTCTTCTTCCATTTCAGACTCTCTAAAAAGGCACCGGGCTTGGGATTCTGTATTTCCAAGCTCCCAGTGCTCACTAATTTCTCTATAGAAGAAGAGCAGGTGGGCCGGTTGCCACAAAGTACCTAAGAGGAAACTTGTCGGAGTTTGGTTTATTGGAACAGAAATGACAGAATGTCAATTTCCTTCCTAACTGCATGTCATCATCAGGAATCAAATAAGCAATTACACAAGGCTAAATTTAATTCATTTTAAATTCAGATGGGCTGCCTGCTCCTAGGATGCCCCGCCAAGGGGATACAGCCTTTCTAACTATGTGTATAGTAAGAGCAAACCCATGGGTGGTGGGTCTTCAAGCCATGCTACCTCTCTCCTGCTCAGGGTTGGCCTGAAATTGTCACTAACAACTTCCCACCTGGTCTTTCCATATCCACTCTCCTGATCTGTCATGCCCTACTCCAAGCCTCGAGCTGTGAAAAGTGGCAGCGGGCCTCCCTGGTGGCGCAGTGGTTGAGAGTCCGCCTGCCGATGCAGGGGATACGGGTTCGTGCCCCGGTCTGGGAGGAACCCATATGCCGCGGAGCGGCTGGGCCCGTGAGCCATGGCCGCTGGGCCTGCGCATCCGGAGCCTGTGCTCCGCAACGGGAGAGGCCACAACAGTGAGAGGCCCGCATACCGCAAAAAGAAAAAAAAAAAAAGAAAAGTGGCAGCGATATAGCTCTAATGGTAGAATTTTAGGCATCGAGTCAAAGTATGGGGATGTGTCCATAAAAGATCAGGCCCTTTGTGACTCATCCCAGGGGCTCTCTAGAGCATCTTTCCAATTGGTCCTGCCAAGTACCATGGTAGTCTTTGAAGGTGAGAAAAAGAGAATGAAAGAAAATCTCATTTTTTAAAATGTCAGTCACTGGATGATATATGATTAAATGAACTAATCCATTTTAGCTCATTTAATTCTTAAAATAACCCTCTGAAATAGGTATTACTGTAATTCTTTCCATTTTTCCAAAATCTTAGTTGCCAGAGACAGTCTCGTTGTACATTCATGTTCTCCACTGTATTTCCTTGCCTTTATTGATTAGTTTTGGACCACATGACTTGTTATAGCCATTGGGCTATAAGCAGAAGTGATCCATGTCACTTCCTGGCCAAGGTAGTTAAGACGCCTCCTCCCACTCTCTATTCTCCTGTTGCAGCAAACATGGAGGCCCCGTGGTCCAAATGGTGCACTACCAAGATGGAGGATGGTAGTGTTAATTATGCTTACACACATATTTGAAAGAGTTTTTAGAAGGCTAATACTTCTCCAACATCACAGCCAAGTTCATTTCTTCTTCTTGTACACTTTCAGTAACAAAGAGCTCACCACCTCCTGAGCTCCTTATACGTAATTAAGCTCTGTGTCGAATAGCCCTTGCTTGCAAACAGAACATCTTTCTCAGTATTTAGATAGAAGCACTCTGTCCTCTGTGAGTTTTCCTTTTCCCCAGCTTAGGTTTTTTGTTTGTTTGTTTGTTTGTTTTGCGGTACGCGGGCCTCTCACTGTTGTGGCCTCTCCCGTTGCAGAGCACAGGCTCCGGACGCACAGGCTCAGCGGCCATAGCTCACGGGCCCAGCCGCTCCACGGCATGTGGGATCCTCCCAGACCAGGGCACGAACCCGTGTCCCCTGCATCGGCAGGCGGACTCTCAACCACTGCACCACCAGGGAAGCCCCCAGCTTAGTTTTTTTAAGCTGTTCCTTTCTTTTGCTTGGTGTTGAGTTCACTCACCTCTCATATCTCAAGCAGGAAGACAGAAGCCCACAGAGGGCAAGTGATGCATCAAAACATAAACCATTCCTTACTGACAGAACCTGGCATTGAACACTCTAAGTTCCCTGAGGGAAAGGATTTGAGTCTGTTTGATTCACCCACTGTTGCATCCTAGAACAGTTCCTGGCACATGGTAGGTACTCAATTAATATTTATTGAGAAAATGAATGAACCCAAGAGTCCCAACTCTCAGTCACTTTTTTCTTTTTCCTTTAAACAAAGTAAAGAAATCAACAGGCAATCATAACTTCCATGTTAAACTCATATCTTGGAACCCTTGGGCACAAAACACTATCACACATCCAAATAAAACAAGTATCAAATAGACTTGGGCTTATAAGGCACTTAAACTTGGCAAAAAGTTTGTGTGTGTGTGTGTGTGTGTATCTTAAAGATGATGGTGAACACATGTTTGACCACCCCACCTCCCATTCCCACAGCTTTAACTTTGTTGGACCTATAATGAACCATTTCTCACGGAAAGTGTTCCAGATGCCCTGCATTCTAATTCTCTCCACCAATATCATTATAATCTCTAAAGCCTTATTAAGACACATATATTTTGAGGCATATTTCAAAAGCTTGGATAATAGCTTCATGGATTAGAGTTAAGCACAATAACAGAATATACCTAGCTTTTGACATTTAAATTATTTACTTTTTTTTTTTGCTGCGATGTGGCATTATAATAAGGGTAAACTTTTCTTTTGAAAAGATGAATACAATTCTGAGATGAAAAATGAACACTGGTTTAAAAAAACACAGATAAGTATACCCTGGCATGATGCCATTATGTTTAGGCAATAATTTAAATATGTCTGCCTTACTCCCCAGTGGATGAGGCAACATATTGCTGAGAAAAAAATAGTTGGGGGGATGGGTGCAAATCCCAGCTCTGGTGTTAGCTGTTGTGATCCAGCTTTTCATTATGTGTAGAATAAGAATAAGATAAAATTCATTTATTCATTCATTTAAAAAATAGCTTTGGAACTCCTAAGATATGTCATGCACTGAAAGTTTAATTGCTTTCTGTAATAAAGGGAAGAGCAGTCACTAACTAGCTAGTTATCTGAGTGACTAAGTGGGTAGGTAGATGGATAGATATGTAGGTGGATGGATGGATGGATGGATGGATGGATGGATGGATGGATGGATGGATGAACAGCCAGATATATAGGAAGGATGGTAGAGAGCCTTTCTTTGCATTTCCAGGATTACCCCCTTTCATCCAATAATAGCAATCCAATTCTTTTTAGGGAATCAGTCTTCATCATTCTCTGCCCATATGTTTTACATGGATCTGGCCATCACCATTACCAACAGGCCCGTCCTGGCCAATGAGACCACTGAGATTGATTCAAGGCTAGGCAGAGCCCAACAGCTCTAATTCCAGACCTAGGGCAGGCATGACCTAGAGAGAGGCAATACTTTTCTACTGGACTTGGATTTGGGAGGGTCTAAGCCTGGCTTTGCTTGGTAGGTTGTGGGTGCACACCAAGAGAGCTTGCCTAGGAGTGAAACCACCAGAGGGGAAAGCAGAGGTGTGGGAAGGAAAAAAGTAGAATATTGAGTAAATGATTTGAACATCTGATTTCTGCCATGCTTGATACTAACATCTGGGCTTTTGAATGCATGTGAGATTTTACATCTCCACTTTGTTTTGCATAAGTTTTTCTTTTGGTCTTTTGCAATGAAAAGCGTTTCAAAAAACCAGATTCCTAACTCATAGGGACTCAGCTATTGCACAATGTGCTATGGAGGATGTAAAGTGGAATCAGTCACGGCATCCCATTCACTACCTCTTGGATGAGTAACCACAGCCTGTGGGCCATGTGACCTGCCTAAAGTTTGGAATACAGTCTATAATCTAATTTCAAATTCAACAATTTGAAAGCCAATGGCATGGGGCTACTTCTCAAATATTTGATATTTAGTATATCAAATACACAAATATTTGCATTTTAGTGGCCAAAAAGCGAGGCCAAATCTTCTACTGATGGCCTTCCATTTAATTGAGTAAGCAAGCTCAGTTTTGAGAATGCATCCCATCCTGCCAAGGACCTCAATAAAACTATTCCACTTTGAATTCACTTTGAATGAACCAAGAGAATGTAGATGGTAAACATGTTTATTTTCCCCAAAGCAGTCCTTGTGTATAAAATGTTGCTCAACATTGTTTTTGATAGATGATATCCTCCCAGGGTCTTTCCAGCTTTAAAACCCTGAGATTGCATGAAAAGAGCAGTGAGAAACTTCTCTTTGCATCATCATGTAAAATCCTCCGAGCTCAGCAGAGTTGCCCAGCACAGAGAAGGTTCTTAGTAAGTATTTGGTGAATAATTAATGAATAAATTTCGACTCCTCCAGAATCCTCATTCCCCTACCTGCTCACTTAGGAGGACCCCAGTAGAGAAGGCTCATAAGAGGCAATTAGATTCCAAAGAAAAAAACCCAGAGAGTCAAAATGTCCCTTAAAACTCCTCTTAAGCTACCCACGCTCTGAAGAAGTAGATCATTTCTCAGTACATCCAGCTGAGTCCATTCTCCCTCCATCTTGAACAGACTACCGTGTCTTGGGCTGAGCAAGGGATGAAGAGGCTGAGTTGTGTTTAAGTAAATCATACTGACTAAAAACAGCAGCCTGGCCCTCAGCATGGGGAAACACTCATACTATGAGAGGCAAAGGGACTAGAGGGATCTGTAGAATCAGATTTTCCATCTTCTGCTTTCTCAGCCTGTGGGTGGGATGGAGGTTGAAATAATCTATGTGATTAAAAAGATTCTCTCTCTTCCTTGGCCTCCTCCTTCTTCCCTCCCTCCCTCTCTCCCTTCCCTTATCTCCCCTCTCTCTTCCTCTCTTGCCTTCCCCACTACCCATCCCATATAGTATAATTTGGATGACTAAAATATACTTCTGACGCAACTATGTTGTTCAACTGTTGTGCCACTATACCTTCACAGACCAGTGAATGCCCCCAGTAAAAGGCACAAAAAGGAGATTTCCCTCTGTCCCCTGATGCCCATCCTAATACAGAACATTCCAGGGTTGGTAGAAAGTATTCTTTGTGTCCTTCCTTGTTCCATATTCTGTTGATCTTGAGGAAGCAGAAAGATCAGAGGGAAATGCTTCATGCAAGCTCCACATTAGACTCTAAAAACCACGATGATTCATTCTTTTTCCATCCAAACAAAATCCCTGTCTTTACAGTAAATATGATGAATAGAAACAGCATCCTCAGAGATTTATGTACATCTTACAGGCTTTTCCCCCCCTTTCTCTCTCTTCTTCCCCATCTTCTTTTCATTTTGCAGTGCAACAAACTTTCACAAGGAAGGGTTTTATAGGAAATCCATGTCTAGGAATTTATTCAGGCTTTTGTCATAAATTATAGCAACATAGAACCAGTCTCTTGATATACAATTCCAAATATTTCAACAAGGTGGTTACAATAAAGTCCTTGGCTCTCTTCAGCTGGAGTAGGGCTTGTGAGCGTGCAGCTGCTCTCCCAGATATGAGTGAGACAAACGTGATGCAAAGGCTTCCTTTGATGAGAAGGCAAGGCTTTTGGAAGGGAAGGCAGTCTTTTCCCCCAAAGAATACTATGTTGAAATAGAATTGTCTTTTTAAAACCCAGATCAGCATCTAATCTATGGGGCACGGAAATGACAGCATGCAAGAGTAAAGAGTTTCCCTGGATGAGAAATGACCATGTCCCTGATTCATCTTTGCAGTTAATATAATGACCCTTAAAATCGAGTTGCTGAGAATTGGACAAACTTTAAAAAAATCAAGCATGAAAGCCCCGAAAAGATGATAAGGGATTGTTTAAATGCCTGCTAATTGGATGCCACGCCATCTGTGACCTACAACGTAAACCAAGGGAGCAAGCGAGCCATTTTCCTCACAGTTTCTGGATAAAAATCTAATGTGAGAATTAAGAAGTACTCCAATGATCAATTTCCATTCTGAGCCAAATTTCTATGGCCCGTCCAACCTAGATGCAGCCTTCATGGAGGCCACTAGGGATGGTCAGTCGTCCAGCTGACCATCTCAGATAAACGAGATGGTCCCCTCCATCCATTAGATGATGCTGTTGATTCATTTCAGCTTTGAGCAGGAACTTGTGAATCCCTTCAGTTTCAACAGATTGAGTTCTATCTGCAGAAGCCTGGATCTTCTTTGTCCTTCATTTCTCAACATTACTGCCACCTCCTCCAGAGGTCCTCCCTGGTCACTTCATGAAAAGACTCTTCCCGTACCCAGTCACTAGCTACCTTTCCCCATTTTATTTTCTTCATGTGCTTTAATATATACTCCTCCTCATTAACATGTTTATTTGTTTGTTTGTTTACTTATTTATTTATTTATTTATTGTCTCTCTCCCTCCATAGAACCTAACTCTGAAAATCCTTTTCACTATGGTGTTGGCACCTAGAACAGTTCCTGGAACCCTGCAGCTGAGGGAAAAAAATTCTGAATTATAAAATGGCTGTCCTTTCTAAAAATAATTTTTCCACATGTACTTTGTTTTGTGGAAGCCAAATGTATTCTTAAATAATTTAGAAGATTCTTCCAGTTGATAAAGTAGATGTGGTATATATATATATATATATATATATATATATATATATATATATATATATATATTTATATTTATATTTATATATATATATACACAATGGAATACTACACAGTCATTAAAAAAATGAAATAATGCCATTCGCAGCAACATGGATGGACCTAGAGATTATCATAACTAGTGAAGTAAGCCCATAGAGAACAGATTTGTGGTTGCCAAGGAGGAGAGGGGGGTTAGGGTTGGGGGAGGGATGGATTGGGAGTTTGGGATTAGCAGATGCAAACTATTATATATAGAATGGATAAACAACAAGGTCCTACTGTATAGCACAGGGTACTATATTCAATAACCTGTAATAAACCAGAATAGAAAAGAATATATATATATATATATATATATATATATATATATATATATATATATATATATTATCTGATTCACTTTTGCTGTACAGAAGAAATTAACACAACATTGTAAATCAACTGTACTTCAATAAAATTTTTTTAAAAAAGAAGATTCTTCCACTTGAAATTCCACAAAAGAATCCTACAGCCCGCTCCACAAGGACATGAAGGGACAATTTCACCCTCTGTCTTTCAAGAGCACAATAGATACAATTGGAAACACAAATCCACTTTGGAAACTGTTGGGGCACCTATGGCATGTCCAGTCTTCTGGAAGAAGATGTTGACTTGGAGTCTGGGGTACAAGGTGTTTATTAGGAATCAACACCGGGGAAAGGAAGCAGGCTGGAGACAGAGGTAGTTAAGAGGTGGAATCGCAGTGCAGGCAGGTCTTAGCTCTGGAGCAAGTACTGGGTAACATCAGAGTGACCCAAGTGAGATACTAGATCATACCGCTGCTTCACTAAATCACAGGCTGTGGGCTGACCTGGGGCCTGAATCTCTGCAGCTGGGGCCGACCCTGAAGGAGTTGAGAGCTGGAGGTCATCTTCCAGCCTCACTGCATAGAGCTGGGCATGGAATCCCTCCTCTGAGGGGCGCCTGGACAGGGGACCTCCTCCACACTTCAATGCTGCTAACTTCAAGCGTGAACCAGCGCTTTTAGAAGTCTGGCTACTGGGTGTCCACTGAGTTCCCACTGTCTTCAAAGATGAGCCACAAATAGTCCAATTCCTAAATTAGCATTCATGTCCTGTAAGTGCTTGCTGACTTGGCAGCAACAATAATTTCACAAATAATGATGTTATCCCAGGCAAAAGTTGCATTAGATCAATTACCACTCTATTTCGGTGCCATCTCAGTAGCTCTCAGTGTTTATTTCAGTTCACCTATTTTTAAACCAAAGCTCTCAGGCTTCTGAACCACAGCCATGAATGCACCTTCCTTTTCCAGTCCTTGACAGCATCTTGCTCACATTTTGAACTAAAGACTAATGATTTGAATATCCTCCACCCCAATCTCGCTTCTCAGCTCCCTTTCTTTGTGTCCTTTAATTTGGGGGGAGGGGGAGTGGTTGTTCAGCTACAAGGAGAGTCAAAAACTTAAGGCTCAAAAAAGAAAGGAGAGAATATTGATATCATAGGAGAATGAAAGGAGATGAATTTACACTGCGACAGGAGAAAGTTTGCATTCGATTAGGAATGTTTTCCTATTGGATAAGGATGTTGAACATGGGTGAGCTGTCAAGAGCAATCAGATGCACACCGATGTGGCTGGTGTTCAGGACTGAATTGTGTTGCCCCCAAAATTCACATGTTGAAGTCCTAACCCCCTCTCCTTACTTCAGAATGTGAATGTATTTGGAAATAATGTTGTTAGAGAGGTTGAAGTGAGGCCATTAGAGTGGGCCCTAATCCAGAATGACTGGTGTCTTTCTAAAAAGGGGAAATTTGGACACAGACATAGAGGAAAGATGGTGTGAAGAGACGTGGGGAAGAGAAAGCCATTGTTCTGAGCTGAATATTTGTGTCTCCCTCCCTACCCGCCCCCCTGCCTGTGCCTCTCCATTACTCTCACATGACTATGACAATCACAGAGCTTCTGACACCAGATGTGGGCGGAGGGTTCCCCACACCAAGCAATTCTAAAACCCCAGCTGGATGTCGTACAACTTAAATCCATTCTGACACTGTCTACCTGCAGACAGCCTCAGATCCCACAGGTTAAGGGCTCATTCCCACAAGACTGCCCCCCTACTTCAGATGCCAATCACAAGTATGAGGTTCCCAGATGACCCACAACTTCTGTCAGACTTGGCTACAAATCAGAGGCTCCCATGACCTCCTCCCACTTGGATTTGAAGATTTGCTAGTACAGCTCACAGAACCCAGGGAAACATATTTACCAGTTTATTAAAGGATGTGACAAAGGAGACAGATGTACAGCCAGATGAAGTGACATATAGGGTGAGGTCTGTGAGGGTCCCAAGTGCAGGATCTTCTGTCCCTGTGGAGTTGGGGTGTATCACCCTCCCAGTATGTGGATGTGCTCGCCAACCTGAAAGCTCTCTGAACCCCATATTATTGGGATTTTATGGAGGCTTCCTCATGTGGGCATGATCCATTATTAACTCCATTTCCAGCCCCTCTTCCCTCTCTGGAGAATGCGGGTGGGGCTGAAAATTCCAAACTTCTAGTCATGGCTTAGTCTTTCTGGTGACCAGCCCCCAACCAGGAGCCATCCAGGAGCCCACCCAGAGTCACCTCAGTAGAACAAAAGATGCTCCTAGGGCTCTTATCACTTAGGAAGTTGTAAAGATTTTAGGAGCTCTGTGCCAGGTATTGAGGGCAAGGACCAATCTTTATATTTTCTCTTATCTTACACCCTAAAATTATATGTTGAAACCCAAGTCCCCAATGTGACGGTATTTAGAGGTGAAGCCTCTGTTTAAGCTGCTTGGGTTCTGGTACTTTGTTAAGGTGGCCCTAGCAAACTAACCCAGCTGGATGAAATCAAGTGAAGACTAGGTGATCCTTATGAACTGTCCTAGCTCCAGGCTGAAGGACTCACTGTGTCTCAAAGAGTAGGGGAATTTAGAGGAGAGAGTCCTGCTGTCATTCAGGAGACCCATGAGAATATGAGAAAATCACCTCCTCCTCCCTTCACCCTCCTCTTCAACATTATATTTACCCTTCCATTCCCTGACCGCGGGTCTTTCTCCATATCTATTAAACAGTAGATGTGTTGGCTGTGACATGGGGCTCCCTGCATTTCAGGGCCCTTGTATATCAAATGGACATAATAAAATAATCAATGTGCAAGTGCTGTTGAGAGGAATCCATAGAATAATACAAGTACAGGTAAATAGCAAGTGCTCAGTAAACAGACACCATAACCACCATTATTGGGTGAGCAAGAGCTTTACATTATACTTTATCCATTGGCATTCATCACTGTGAGTAATGATAAGAAATTATAATTAATGGGTGAATCATTATTATTATTGGTGCATCAAAGCCCTCTTCCAATCTCTCTGTCATTCCTGGGATGTGTCATAGATCACACAAGCCTCTGTTCAAAACCTGGCTCTACAATTTACAAGTGGCGAGACCTGGGTAAGATGCTTAAGGGGTTTGCAGAGCTGGATATGTAAGGTGGGGAGCCTAAAGACACTGAAAGGGGGGCCAGGGAAACAGACCCATCCTGATGAAGGAGAAGTTGAGTGGAGAAAAGAGGGTGGAGGACACAATAACTGGGTGGGGTAACTTTGGGGAAGAGGCAAGAACAGTGATGATTTGGTTTCTGACACCTCTCCATGCCCCACTGCAGTTGGTTAGTATTGAAGGTAGAGCCCTTCGTCCTTAGCACCAAACTCCTTAGGTCTTGATCACAGTCAGCCACCCATATCCATGAGTTCTGCACCCACAAAGGGCTGGCTGTCCTGCCCCATTTTATATAAGGGACTTGAGTATTGTGGATTTTGATATGGGGGTGGTCCTGGAATCAATCCCCGGTGAATACCGAGGGTTGATTGTCTCTTATGGGAGATAAAAATCACAAACATCTTCAAATCTACAAGGGACCAAGAAGTATTCCAACTATTGTGATAATAATAGTTCGGGATATTTTGTTTGTTGGTTGGTCTTTTTTGGTGATTTTGTCATTTTGACCCCTCCTCTGTGCCAGGAACTCTGGTCACCACCTTGGATATATTGTTCACGCTCTTAACAATTCCATAATGTAGTCCATATTGTTACTTCATCTTAGAGAGATAAGAGATCATAGGGACAGGAGTCAAGGTGGTGGTCTGGGAAGACATGGAGTTCACGTCTCCCCATGACTAGGGTGCCTGTAGGACACTGGTGGGGGACCTCGAAGCCCAAGGAGATGGGAGGAACCCCCAAGCGAACCAGTAGGATGTGGGGGGTTGAGGGGGGAGAAGTGGAGCCTGGACAGGACCGACACCCCTGAGGGGAGGCTGAGAGGGGGGATGGGTTCCCGTGCCTGGAGGGACCCCCGGGGGCTCAGATCAGGGGGGAGCACATCCAGCGTATCCCCTGCCCAATCAGCCAGGGAAGTCTGCCTGGCTCTCAGGCTGGGTCCTATGCCCTCAGAGGCCCTCTCTGGGCTGTATTTGTCCTGGGGCCATAGGAGGGAGGCCGGGGGAGAGTAGGAGAGGCAGACAGGAGGGACCCTCCAGGACCAGAGGAGCAGTAGAGGAGTGGAGGGCGTCTGCCCCGCCCACTCATGCCCAGGAAGTCTGCTGGGCTACCAGGTGGGGTCACCCACCCTCTGAGACCAGAGGTGGGGGCATGCCTATGCCTCTTCTGCTCCATTGAGGCTAAACCCCAGCCCCCACAAGCCACACCCCACAGGGCCTTTTCCAGCCCTGTAGGTCCTAAGCATAGGCCCTGCCCACTGCCAAACCCTGCCCCTTTTTAGGCCCCGCCCTCCACAGCCAAGACCTTTTCCACCTTTTATTTTTTTTTTAATTTTTTTTTTTTTTTTTTTTTTTTTTTTTGCTGTACGTGGGCCTCTCACTGTTGTGGCCTCTCCCGTTGCGGAGCACAGGCTCCGGACGCGCAGGCTCAACGGCCATGGCTCACGGGCCCAACCGCTCCGCGGCATGTGGGATCTTCCCAGACCGGGGCACGAACCCGTGTCCCCTGCATCGGCAGGCGGACTCTCAACCACTGCGCCACCAGGGAAGCCCCCACCTTTTATTTTTTTTCCTCCTCTTTCTTACTATTGTGGTCTGTTTTACCTTCTGGTTGTTGTTTCATCTATATTTTTATTTTTATATTCTTTTTAACATATCTTTTAGCTTCTTAACCTAATTTTATTTTTTACTTTGTTATTGTTCTCCTTTTTTTTTTCTTTTTGCTGCCCCACACAGCTTGTGGGATCTTGGTTCATGAGCCAGGGGTCGGGCCAAAGTTCCTGGCATGGGAGCTCCGAGTGTGAACCACTGGACTAACAGAGAACCTCAGACCCCAGGGAATATTCATCAGAGTGAGGTCTCCTGGAGGTCCTCATATCAGCACCAAGACCCATCTCTACCCAACAGCCTACCTACAAACTCAGGTGTTGGAAGCCTCAGGCCAAACAAGCAGTAAGAAAGGAACACAATCCCACTCATTTAAAAAAAAAAAAAAGAGAGATGTCAAAAAAATGTGTCATGAAGGAGCAAGGTAAAAACCTACAAGACCAAATAAATGAAGAGGAAATAGGCAGTCTACCTGAAAAAGTATTCAGAGTAATAATAGTAAAGATGATCCAGAATCTCAGAAATAGAATGGAGACATGGATTGAGAAAATATAAGAAATGTTTAACAAAGATCTAGAAGAACTAAAGAACAAACAGAGATGGACAACACAATAACTGAAATGAAAAATACACTAGAAGGAATCAATAACAGAATAACTGAGGCAGAAGAACAAATACGTGAGCTGGAAGACAAAATGGTGGAAATAACTGCCAAGGAGCAGAATAAAGAAAAAAGAATGAAAAGAATTGAAGACAATTTCAGAGACCTCTGGGACAACACTAAATGCACCAACATTCGAATTATAGGGGTCCCAGAAGAAGAAGAGAAAAAGAAAGGGTCTGAGAAAATATTTGAAGAGATTATAGTGGAAAAATTCCCAAACATGGAATAAGAAATAGTCACCCAACTCCAGGAAGCACAGAGAATCCCATACAGGATAAACTCTAGGATAAACACACCAAGACACATATTAATCAAACTACCAAAAATTAAATTCAAAAAAATATATTAAAAGCAGCAAGAGAAAAACAAAAAATAACATACAAAGGAATCCCCATAAGGTTATCAGCTGATTTTTCAACAGAAACTCTGCAGGCCAGAAGGGAGTGGCAGGGTATATTTAAAGTGACAAAAGACAAAAACCTACAACCAATATTACTCTACCCAGCAAGGATCTCGTTCAGATTCGATGGAGAAATCAAAAGCTTTTCAGACAAGCAAAAGCTAAGAGAATTCAGCACCATCAAACCAGCTCTACAACAAATGCTAAAGGAACTTCTCTAAGTGGGAAACACAAGAGAAGAAAAGGACCAACAAAAACAAACCCAAAACAATTAAGAAATGGTAATAGGAACATACATATCAATAATTACCTTAAACATGAATAGATTAAATGCTCCAACCAAAAGACACAGGCTTGCAGAATGGATACAAAAACAAGACCCATATATATGCTGTCTACAAGAGACCCACTTCAGACCTAGGGACACATACAGACTGAAAGTGAGGGGATGGAAAAAGATATTCTATGCAAATGGAAATCAAAAGAAAGACTCATATCAGATAAAATAGACTTTAAAATAAAGAATGTTACAAGAGACAAGGAAGGCCACTACATAATGATCAAGGGATCTATCCAAGAAGAAGATATAACAATTATAAATATATATGCACCCAATATAGGAGCACCTCAATACATAAGGCAACTGCTAACAGCTATAAAAGAGGAAATCAACAGTAACACAATAATAGTGGGGGACTTTAACACCTCACTTACACCAATGGACAGATCATCCAAACACAAAATTAATAAGGAAACACAAGCTTTAAATGACACAATAGACCAGATAGATTTAATTGATATCTATAGGACATTCCATCCATAAACAGCAGATTACACTTTCTTCTCAAGTGCACATGGACCATTCTCCAGGATAGATCACACCTTGGGTCACAAATCAAGCCTCAGTAAATTTAAGAAAATTGAAATCATATCAAGCATCTTTTCTGACCACAATGCTATGAGATTAGAAATCAATTACAGGGGAAAAAATGTAAAAAACGCAAACACATGGAGGCTAAACAATACGTTACTAAGTAACCAAGAGATCACTGAAGAAATCAAAGAGGAAATCAAAAAAGACCGAGAGACAAATGATAACGAAAACACAACGATCCAAAACCTATGGGATGCAGCAAAAGCAGTTCTAAGAGGGAAGTTTATAGCTATACAAGCCTACCTCAAGAAACAAGAAAAATCTCAAATGAACAATCTAACCTTACACCTAAAGGAACTAGAGAAAGAAGAACAAACAAAACCCAAGGTTAGCAGTAGGAAAGAAATCATAAAGATCAGAGCAGAAATAAGTGAAATAGAAACAAAGAAAACAATAGCAAAGATCAATAAAATTAAAAGCTGGTTCTTTGAGAAGATAAACAAAGCAAAATTGATAAACCATTAGCCAGACTCATCAAGAAAAGGAGGGAGAGGACTCAAATCAATAAAATTAGAAATTAAAAAGGAGAAGTTACAACAGACACCACAGAAATACAAAGCATCCTAAGAGACTACTACAAGCAACTCTATGCCAATAAAATGGATAACCTGGAAGAAATGGACAAATTCTTAGAAAGGTATAACCTTCCAAGACTGAACCAGGAAGAAATAGAAAATATGAGCAGACCAATTACAAGTAATGAAATTGAAACTGTGATTAAAAATCTTCCAACAAACAAAAGTCCAAGACCAGATGGCTTCACAGGTGAATTCTATCAAACATTTAGAGAAGAGCTAACACCCATCCTTCTCAAACTCTTCCAAAAGATTGCAGAGGAAGGAACACTCCCAAACTCATTCTATGAGGCCACCAGCACCCTGGTACCAAAACCAGATAAAGATACTACAAAAAAAGAAAATTACAGAGCAATATCACTGATGAATATAGGTGCAAAAATCCTCAACAAAATACTAGCAAACAGAATCCAACAACACATTAAAAGGATCATACACCATGATCAAGTGGGATTTATCCCAGGGATGCAAGGATTCTTCAGTATACACAAATCAATCAATGTGATACACCATATTAACAAATAGAAGAAGAAACACCATATGATCATCTCAATAGATGCAGGAAAAGCTTTTGACAAAATTCAACACCCATTTATGATAAAAACTCTCCAGAAAGGGGGCATAGAGGGAACCTACCTCAACATAATAAAGGTCATATATGACAAACCCACAGCCAACATCATTCTCAATGGTGAAAAACTGAAAGCATTTCCTCTAATATTAGGAACAAGACAAGGATGTCCACTCTTGCCACTATTATTCAACATAGTTTTGGAAGTGCTAGCCACAGCAGTCAGAGAAGAAAAGGAAATAAAAGGAATGCAAATTGGAAAAGAAGAAGTAAAACTGTCACTGTTTGCAGATGACATGATACTATACATAGAGAATCCTAAAGATGCCACCAGAAAACTACTAGAGCTAATCAATGAATTTGGTAAAGTTGCAGGATACAAAATTAATGTACAGAAATCTCTTGCATTCCTATACACTAATGATGAAAAATCTGAAAGAGAAAATTAAGGAAACACTCCCATTTACCACTGCAACAAAAAGAATAAAATACCTAGGAATAAACCTACCTAGGGAGACAAAAGACCTGTATGCAGAAAACTATAAGACAATGTTGAAAGAAATTAAAGATGATACCAACAGATGGAGAGATATACCATGTTCTTGGATTGGAAGAATTAATATTGTGAAAATGACTCTACTACCCAAAGCTATCTACAGATTCAATGCAATCCCCATCAAATTACAGTGACATTTTTTACAGAACTAGAACAAAAAATCTTAAAATTTGTATGGAGACACAAAAGACCCTGAATAGCCAAAGCAGTCTTGAGGGAAAAAAATGGAGCTGGAGGAATCAGACTCCCTGACTTCAGACGATACTACAAAGCTACAGTAATCAAGACAATATGGTACTGGCACAAAAACAGAAACATAGATCAATGGAACAGGATAGAAAACCCAGAGGTAAACCCACACACCTATGGTCAACTAATTCATGACAAAGGAGGCAAGAATATACAATGGAGAAAAGACAGTTTCTTCAATAAGTGGTGCTGGGAAAACTGGACCGCTACATGTAAAAGGATGAAATTAGAACACTCTCTAACACCATACACAAAAATAAACTCAAAATGGATTAGAGATCTAAATGTAAGGCCAGACAGTATAAAACTCTTAAAGGAAGACATAGGAAGAACACTCTTTGACGTAAATTACAGCAAGATCTTTTTCGATCCACCTCCTAGATTAATGGAAATAAAAACAAAAATAAACAAATGGGACCTAATGAAACTTAAAAGCTTTTGAAAGGAAAGGAAACTACAAACAAGATGAAAAGACAACCCTCAGAATGGGAAAAAATATTTGCAAACCAATCAACAGACAAAGGATTAATCTCCAAAATATATAAACAGCTCATGCAGCTCAATATTAAAAAAAACAAACAACCCAATCAAAAAATGGGCAGAAGATCCAAATAGACATTTCTCCAAAGAGGACATTCAGATGGCCAAGAAGCACATGAAAAACTGCTCAACATCACTAATTATTAGAGAAACGCAAATCAAAACTACAATGAGATACCACCTCACACCAGTTAGAATGGGCATCATCAGAAAATCTACAAACAATAAATGCTGAAGAGGGTGTGGAGAAAAGGGAACCCTCTTGCACTGTTGGTGGGAATGTAAATTGATACAGCCACTATGGAGAACAGTATGGAGGTTCCTTAAAAAACTAAAAATAGAATTACCATATGACCCAGCAATCCCATTACTGGGCATAAACCCAGAGATAACCATAATTCAAAAAGACACATGCACCCCAATATTCATTGCAGTAGTATTTACAATAGCCAGGTCATGGAAGCAACCTAAATGCCCATCGACAGGTGAATGGATAAAGAAGTTGTGGTATGTATACACAACGGAATATTACTCAGCCATAAAAAGGAACGAAATTGGGTCACTTGTCAAGACGTGGATGGATCTAGAGTCTGTCATACAGAGTGAAGTAAGTCAGAAAGAGAGAAATACCATATGCTAATGCATATATATATAATCTAAAAAGAAAAAATGGTACTGATGAACCTAGTGGCAGGGCAGGATAAAGACGTAGACATAGAGAATGCACTTGAGGAAACAGGGCAGGGAGGGGGAAACTGGGGCGGAGTTAGAGTAGCATCAACATATGTACACGACCAAATGTAATATAGTTAGCTAGTGGGAAGCAGCAGCATAGCATAGGGAGATCAGCTCGGTGCTTTGCAACAACCTAGCGGGGTGGGATAGGCAGGGTGGGAGGGAGGCTCAAAAGGGAGGGGATATAGGGATATATTTATGCATATGGCTGATTCACTTTGTTCTACAACAGAAACTAACACAGTATTTTGAAGCAATTATTCTCCAATAAAGATCTATTTAAAAAAAGAGAGAGTTCGTAGGGGCTTTCAGAGGTGAAGTAACTTGCTCAAGTTTCCACAGTTAGTAAGTGTCAGAGACAGGATTTAAACCCTGGCAGTTGGAACCCAGATGGGGGCCAGTTAACCCTGCTAGGGCTGCCATAACGAAGTATCACAGACTGGGTGCTTACACAACAGACATTTATTTTCTCACAGTTCTGGAGACTGGAAGTTCAAGGTCAAGGTGTTGGTTTCTTCCCAGGCCCCTCTTCTTGGCTTGCAGATGACCATCTTCTCCCTGTGTCTTTACATGGTGTTCCCTCTGTCCATGTCTATGTCCAAATTTGCTCTTCTTATGAGGAAATCCATCAGATTGGATGAAGGCACACCATAATGACCTCATTTTAACTCAATTACTTCTTTTAAAGACGTTGTCTCCAAATACAGTCACATTCTGAGATACTGGGTGTTAGGATTTCCAGATATGACCTTTTGGGGAACACAGTGGGGCCCATAGCAACCCCCCAAACCTGTGTTTCGTCGGGTGTGAAACACGTACCATTGATAAAGTAGCATGGTTTCAGATATGACCCAGACAGGTGTACCAGCACTGAACTGTACCTAGAGAAAGTGATTCTCTTTTCAGATCTCTTCCAGTTACTCAGATCACACAAGAGAGATAGTCTCGGCTAGGTGCTAATGACTAATATTTCTCCAAAGCTTATCAGTCTCCTCTTTGAACAAAGACAGCTATCAGCCTAACTAACTAGAATATAAAGCCTTGATTACTTGTATTTGTTTTTCCAGTGACTTCTTTGTCAAGGCCAAGAAAACCAGCCTTTCCTTTTAAGGAACTGATATTATGTTTCCTTTTCAAATAAATGTATCTTTTAAAAAAGAGTGAGTCCATTTAAAGAAACAAAAGTAGTGAGCAAATCCGAGTCAGAGTGGTTCACAGAGATGACAGTCTGTGGAGGGTTCCTGCAATGACTGAAGTTAAGGAGACTCTTGTCCGCACTGTAGCCACAGGTATGACGGAAACAAAAGGAATCCATAAATCAAAGGCTGAGAAGAAAAAATTCCTGAAGGGCTGTCCCAGCTGGGGGGTGTGGGAGCAACTGTGTAGGGTCTCATTCTAAGATTCTGGGATCTTAAGTTGATGTTACCAAGCTGATTGACCATTTCCTACCAGAGCAGTGGTCCCCACTTTGGGAATCCTTTTCTTTTCAGTATTCAGACTTTGACCCTCACTCCATCTCCTATTTCTCCATCCCAGATGGGGCTAAGAGTGGGTCAGTTTCAACAGAGTCTTTCTGAATCTACTGAAGCCATCCCACCAGCCAGGGCCAGGATGTCGCCTTTGGTCATTCATCACAGCCCATTTCTTCAAGGATTTTCCCAGAAGCTCTTTGGGAAGGAGCTTAGGGAAACACATGGGTTCCAGTGCCAGCTTCATTATTTAGCAACCCTTGGTCTTTGAACAGGTTTCATGACCTTCCTGGGTCTCAGTCTCCTCATCAGTAAAGTGGGACTAAGACTAGATGGCTATGAGGATCAAAGCAGAAATATGCTCTATAATGATCTCCTGGCACATTGTAAGCATTCAGTAAATAGTAGATATTATTAGCTTCCCCCAAGGCAGAGAAATGTAAATGTGTACCTGCCAAGTGTTCTGGGAGGGTAGCCAAAGTACCCCACCTCGGACATGAAAATTCTTCCCAGCCTTAAGTTTGGGATCTACTCTGTAATACATCTACATTCACTTTAATATAAAAATAATGCTTTAAATTATCATCAGGGAGAATTAGTGCTCCAGAAAAAAAGTGGGTTTTAAGTATCCTCTGCCATGCACCCATCATTCTCCTGGATATAAACAATTGGAGCTTTGAGAGGCAGGCAGGGGTTACGTCCCTTTAACTTGATGGTTCTCAACAAAGAGAAATTTTGCCCACAGGGGACAGTTAGCAATGTCTGGAGACATTTCTGGTCGTCATAACTGGGTGTCAGGTGCTACTGGCATCTACTGGGTAGAGACCAGGGTCGTGTATACATCCTACAATGCACAGGACAGCCCCTCACAACAAAAACTACCCAGTCCCAAATGTCAGTAGTGCCCATGTTAAGAAAGCGTGCAGTAGAGTTATCCAGAAGGCTTTGCTGCTGAAGTTAGAGTGAGTTTTTCATTCTCTTCCTCCCCTGTCCCCACCAGTCTCTCCCCAGTCTCTCTCCATTTTTGAGTATTGTGGCCCAAAGTGTGGAGTAATAGAATGTTGCAATTGTAGGCAAGCTGTGTTGAGAAACCCTACTTTAAAATGAGGGTAGGAGGAGATTAGGGCAAAAGGAGGTATTATTTTGCCCTATTATTCACACCCATTTAGACCAAATCTGTGAGCTAGCATCCACCAGACACCAAATGTTGTCCTGGGCCTGCATCAGTCCAGGAGTTCTCTGGAGTGATGGACTTTTCCATCGAAAGATGGCCATAGTCACCTGAGCCAGACCTTAGCCAAGCCAGGGAGAGGACAGTTGCGTTCTTCCACATTCCCTGCCTAAACCCACCTTCCTATTCTGGGTACTTCCAACTCTTTCCCCCACTTCCAACCAGGTTCATATTCTCAACTATGTAGCTAAGATCTGCCTGCTATATTAGTCAGTGTTCTTCAGAGAAACAGAACCAATAGGATGTGTATATATCTGGTAAGAGATTTATTATAAGGAATTGGCTTACACAATTACGGAGGCCAGTGAGCCCAAACCTGCAGTATAGGCTGGCTGGCTAGAGACCCAGGAGAGTTGATGGGACAGTTCCAGTGTGAAGTCAGTCTGCTGAAGAATTGCCTTTTGCTCAGGGAGGTGCATCTTTCTGTTCTATTCAGGCCTTCAACTGATTGGATGAGGCCCACCCACATTACAGAGGCATATGTGCCATGTGTTTGCCATGTCTGCTGGATTATTTCTGCCAGGTTAATGATGGTTACTTAAGCCTTGACACATGCTCTGAATCCTCCAGCTTGAAGGAACCAAATTTCTATCCAAGTTAATATCCCTGGAGAAGCATTAACACAGGAGGAAAAAAGAGTGAGGTTGTCCCACATGGAGGCAGCATGCCTGGGTCAGGACTTGAGGCTAGCCTTGTCAAGACAGGAGAGGATGTCCAGCTCTCTCTATTTCCACACCTGGGGCCCAGAACAGTTCCCTTGCACCTGCTGGGGTACATGTTCTGCTCATCTGTTGCTCCTTTTTAGTGGATCCCAGGATCCAGGTACAGGAACTGATACCAGGAAGCCACATTGGGGTCATAGGTTCAAGTCATATCCTCCAGCCCAGTGTTAACCGACAATAAAGCTGAAATTTTAACAGCTATTTGTTCCTATGCCTATTTCTCAGTTGGTTCATAATGCAAAGGTGAACAAGTGATGTTTCTAAATAGCACATTAGAGGAAAAAACAGCCAAACTTCTACTCTGTGGGTTGGTCCAGAATCAAGGAGTGGGAGCAGCTAAGAGAAAATGTTCTTCAGCAGCAAAGTCAGAGTCTGCTTTGGGTGAGACGGTGTGGACCACATCCCACATCCCACATCCTAACCTATTGTGTTTATCAGACAGTTAGCTGTGGGCTAATTATGCCTCTGTGCATGGGGAATTGTAACCAGTTTACACAACAGACACAGGGGATGTCAGGAGGTCTGCAGGATGCATACTGTGGTTGACCAGTTGGCCAGTTGTTTTGCTCTTGTTGCTCTCCATCAAGTTTAGTTTTGTTTCTATTTTATTAATTTCTACAAAGACAGAGAGGAAACTGTGATGGGATTGGCAGGCCAGATAGGAAAACAAGATCCCTCTGTACATCAGTCACTTCCAAAGACTGGGCTCCCAAGACCATCTAAAGTCATTTGATCTATTTAACAACACAGGAGTCCCTGAGTTAGTCCCATTTATTTCAGTGCTGAGGTTAATGGGGTAATGGGCTTCAAGGTCTCTTAGCCAACAGCTTGCTGACTGCCAGTCCCTTGTGTTGAAAAGATATTCTTAAAATACATTGACTCAAAAGCTCATAGGAATAAATGTATCCTGGGGAAGATGGAACTCTAGGCCAAGCATGGGGTGTCTTTTAATTGTCCACTGTAATGCAGTCATTGGTCACTTCATCTAGAATATCCCCATTTCCCACACCAAAATGTTACTTGCTAAGCACTTGCCCATCTTTCTTTTACTTCCTATCTGCAACCTGAACCATTTGGAGAGAAACTTTCTCATTTACACAGAAACCCACATATTGTATGATCCCACTTATGTAAAATGTCCACAAAAGGTAAATCCATAGAGACAGAAAGTAGATTAGTGGTTGCCAAGAGCTGGGAGTGGGAACGGGGATTAACTGTAAATGGGCATGTGGGTTCTTTTTGAGGTGATGAAAATGCTCTAAAAATAAATTATGGTGATGGTCATGCAACTCAGTAAATTTGCTAAAAATTATTAAATTGTACAATTAAAATGAGTAAATGTTATAGTCTATAATTTATACCTCAATAAAGTTGTTTATAAATAAAATGAGGAACAGGGTTTCCCTGGTGGCGCAGTGGTTGAGAGTCCGCCTGCCGATGCAGGGGACACGGGTTCGTGCCCCGGTCTGGGAGGATCCCACATGCCGCGGAGCGGCTAGGCCCGTGAGCCATGGCCGCTGAGCCTGTGCATCCGGAGCCTGTGCTCCGCAATGGGAGAGGCCACAACAGTGAGAGGCCCGCATACCGAAAAAAAAAAAAAATGAGGAAGAAAGTGGACACAGTGAAGTAGTCGCTGATGTCCTGCCCACATCCCCCAGGCCTGTAGGTTTCCATACAGGCTCTCTGGCTTCCACCTCCAGTTCTAGAGCTCTTGGCCTAAGGGCTTTCTCTGGTCACCAGCACTCATTCTGCCCACATGTGTGGCAGACTGGAAGTGCCAGTAAATTCATGTCCCTTGAGAGCAGCACTCAACCACTAACTGCTAAGAATTGGTGTATAAATACCTCAGCTCCCTGCCCTTTGGGCACATTTTACATGGTGCTTCCCAGATACATTGCTTCCTGAGATACATTTACAGGCTTCCTTCCCCCCCACCCCGCTTCAATTTCCCAGTCCTCTACTGGTGTTTCCTGCCAAATTACTTCCACTTAAATCTCTATCTCAGAGTCTGTTTCTAGGGTAACCCACTAAGGAAGATGTGTTGGAAATTGGTAAGAAAAATTAGATTAAACCATTTAGATTGAAGTTGAGCCATAGATCCTGGAGTCTGATTGCCTGGGTTGGAGCCTCAGCCCTACCTTACAACTCTTATGACTTTGACTAAGTTTCTCTACCCTAAAATCTCATGTCTCTTATGTGTCTAATCAGGATAACTATACTATCTACCTCATAGGGATACTGTGAGGATGAAATGCAATGCCATAGTGCAGCTGGAGCTCTTAGCAGAGGGATTGACACATAGTAAACGTTTAATAAGATGTAATTATATGTGATTTTATGAGGCAATGACTGGTCCACCAAATAATCAGACATTGGATCCAGACTGAAAAAGAGGGTGGGTTGGATTTTCTGGGGCTCAACCATAGAGGGTACATTTGTAGCCAAGATCATAAAGCTCTGGGCTTGCTGCTAGGGTGACATGAGTACCACCCTCACCAAATGATACCAGCCACTCTGGGGCTGGGCAGAAAATGGAACAGACGGTGCCTTATTTTGTCTTGATGAACAAACTGGATTACATATTTCTCCAAAGGGACCCATTTAACTAAAGTAATTATTAAAAATTAGCAGGATTAGCTTTATGACCTTCTGAAAAGTAGGGGACACTATCATATTTTATTTGGTTCCATGTTAAGCCCGAGTTGTTCATTGGCTCAATGAGTAATTCTGCTGTGACTGTGGGACTTTGAAGAGTTGTTTCCCTTCTCTTAGCCTAGGTCCTCATCTGTCAAAAGGCAATACTAATGCTCACCTTAAAGGGATATCCTGAGATGCTATGACTCATATGCAGAGGACTGTTCAAGGTCTAGCACGGAGCAGATGGCCAACATTTACTGTTTTGTCCTCCTCTGTTAGTGTTTCTCCAGTGATGTTAACTTGGATAGAAATTGGTTTTTTTCAACCTGTAGGATATAGAGCATGTGGCAAGGCTGAAGTGTCCATCATTAAATTGGCAGAAATAATCCAGCAGGTATGGCAAATGCATGGCACATAAACCACAATTTCCCTGTCCACAATAATAGCAGACATTACTAATCGATCATTGCTCTTTTCATCTGAGTCTGGATACAGTCCCAGAATCTTTTCCAGCAGAGCACTCTAGGCCACCACTACCAACTGATCAAATTTGGCGTGCAAGATGAAAGTTATTTGCTAGCCTCTAGTGTAAGCTTAAAAATAGTGGAGTTTAGCACAATGTCTGGTACTCGATAAATACTTAATAAATGGATGACTAAAGGATAAATGCAGTGAGGTTAGTTAATACTGTCATCACCTATGTCTTCTCTAGCAATCTTACTCAATGATCAAGCTCAGATTCCTCCAAGTTCCTCCTCCCATAATGTGGATCTTTCCTTAGTGGTTGAAGGTTTTGGAGGAAAGCTGGAATGCTTATAACTATAGGTTCAAAGGAACCTCCTCTGAAAATAGGTATATTGGTATGATCTCATCTTGGGATATTAAATCTCCTTTAAGTTACAGCTTTTTTATCTAGTGCTGGCTGCACAGAAACTTCCCAGAAGTGTAAGTTTCTGAAGCACTTATTCTGGCAACAAAGGAGAAATCCTTAATTGGTAGAACATAACCAACTATTTTCTGAGCAGGAGGCATATCTCAACTGTATGTCAGGAGGATACTACTGAGCTGTAACGCTGAAGCTGATGGTGATCTCCTTAGGAAATTGGTTTTAGCCGTGGGAATGACTGCCCTTTTAAAGTAAAGAGACCAGCATCTGACAACAAGTCTGCAATTCCAAACATCCCATGCTATTAGTCACTGCAAGATTGATTCCTGGTCCAATGTGTGCTTTTTTCTATTATAAATTTAAAAGTATTGATTACATTTATACAATT
This sequence comes from Mesoplodon bidens, assembly GCF_964165515.1. Classification (NCBI taxonomy): domain Eukaryota; kingdom Metazoa; phylum Chordata; class Mammalia; order Artiodactyla; family Ziphiidae; genus Mesoplodon; species Mesoplodon bidens. Next base: position 52,932,567 of record NC_138171.1, on the reverse strand, counting down.
GTGAAAATTAAACATATTTATTATAAATGCAGAAAATTTGAAAGAAGAAAACAACATCATCCATAGATTCACCACTAGAGGATAGTATTAAAATCTGGAGTATTTCCCTCTTGTCATTTTTCTATGCATATTTTAGCACAATTATGTTGGCGTATTATATGTAAAGATTTTACATTCTGATTTTTTCCCAATTTAACTTTATAACGTAGCATTTCTCCATGTTTTTGCAAACTCTCCACACACATTTTAGTTGTATAAATATCCCAATAAGTGAATATGCCATAATTTACTTAACCTTTAGATGATATTCTCCAATGTTAGGTTGATTCTGATGTTTTGCTATTGTAAAAAAATGCTATGATGACTATATTTGTATATAAGGTTTTTTCTGTATATATGAATGTATGAGTATTTCCTTGGAATACTTGGGTAGATTCCAAATCTTTCTTTGTCTCTATCTCTGTCTCTCTCTCTCTCTCAGAGATATAAAATACATAAAGTGATAAAGTATACACATCTTAAGGGTAGAGCTAAACTACTCTTTATGCATGTATCCGGGTACCACTACCCAGGTCAAGGTGTAGTACTTTTCCAGCACACCAAAAGGCACCCATGAGTCCTTTCTATGCCATGATTTTTCAATAAAAATTTGCACTTTGAACCCTACAAAGAAATACATCTCCTTCTTTGACTTTAAAAACCAGAGCACTATCACTGCGTTAGACTATAGAGATGTCTTCCTTTCCCATCACCGTGGAACCTTGGTGTATGCAAGGTCCTCCCAAAGCAAGCTGCTGAGAGGTTGCTTCCACCATCTACAAAGGAACTTAGAGGGGTGCTATTCAGACTCTACAAACAGCATTTAGCTCTCCTTCCATCTGTCCTTGGCATGTTGATTAGAAAGTTTAAAGATACTACATATACATATTTTCCTCTCCAGTTTAATAAATGACTTTGGGAGAAGCCAGTGATTTTCTGTCCAGCAATTGTGGAACTTGATAAAATTAATTTGCTGGATGATAACTCACCACGGATAATAGTGTGAATGGTAACATAAATTATCTATGTATACAAAAAAATACATATGAGTAAAAATTAGAATGAATAAAAATAAACATATTTATACATATTTCTCTGATTCTTTCCCTGCTCTAATCCTAATCACCACCACCCCGTTATCGTCAACACCATCACATTTATTGAAAACCTACTATGTTCCAGACATTACCTAAATTATTTATATACATCACCTCATTTAATTCTTCCCATTTTGCAGATAAGGAGACAGGCTACAGACCACACAGGGAGTAAGTATCGAGACTGGCATTTGAACCCGGTGTGGTCTGCCGTCAGAACTGGCATATTTAATCACCATAAGCCATACCTCTTGCTAAGGTAATGCACACTTGAAGTTTTAGGTGATGGTGATGTACTGAGCTTCCATTTAGATTTCTGACAACTGACCTATTTGAAATGGTATACGCCAATTCTGGAAAAAGGAAATTTGAGCCTTATATCCTTGGTGAAATAGGTTACCCTATGTTTTGCAAAGTTAGTAAACAAATGTGGTTTACTCTGTGGTTTAATGAGCTTTATTGAGATTTAATTTACATACTGTAAAATTCACCTGTTTGGGTGTGTTTACAGTTATACAACCATTACCACAATCTAATTTTAGAACATACCCATCATCCCCCAAAGAAACTGTGTACACATTATTAGTCACTTCCTGTACCTGCCTTTCCCCAGCTTCTGGCAACCACTAAGCTTCTTTCTGTTTTAATAGATTTGCCTATTCTGGGCATTTCGTATAAATGAAATCACACAGTATATGGACTTTTGTGTCTGGCTTCTTCTTGAGCATGTTTTTGAGACTCCTCCATGTGGTAGCATGAATCTGTACTTCAGTCCTTTATGTTACCCACGCTGAGGCACTGGTGGTTCAGTGGTAGAATTCTCACCTCCCTTTATGTTACCCAATAGTTGTCCACTGTGCCATTAATATTTTCACCACACTAAGCATCTTTCTTATTCTTTCCCAGTTTATAAGGCTCAATTTATTCAAAAGTGTCTTTCCCTCCCTCAGGTCAAGCTCTGCCTGACCTCCCCGTCCTCCTGTTGTAGTTTATTCTTAAAGAGTTGCTTTCTCCTTTCCTTCTTTCCTTCTTTCTTTTTTTCCTTCCTCCCTCCCTCCTTTCTTCCCTCCTTCCTTCCTTTCTTTTCTTTCTTTCTTTTTCTTCTTTCTTTCTCTTCTGACATTTTTATTGTTTTAGTTTATTTTACTTATATTCAAGACTTTAATCCGTCTGGAATTTTCTTGTACATGATATGAGATAAGTGCTCAACACTATTTTTTCCCAATGGAAAATCAGTTGGGCCAGCAACATACTTTAAATAGACCATATTCTCCTACTGGATTCAAACATCACCTTTGTCATATAAGGAGTTCTCTGTAAGAGATCTAAATGATCTACCTTTTTCTATTCCTAAACCAGCAATAACATATTTATTAAGTTTGACTTATATTCTGATATAAGTTGAGGCAAGTCTCTCCTTGACTTTTGTTTATTTATTGGCTATTTTAGGGCATCTCCTCTTCCGTTTGTTTAATCTAGTCTCCTACTTTCCCTCTCCTCAACACTAAAAGCAAGTTGTTGATATTCTAATTGATACTGAAATTTTAAGTTAATTTCATTAACTTTGGTAATATTTGCATTTTATATCAATCTTCCCACTCAGAAATATGGTATTTATTTCCATTTGTGTGAATCTTGTTTTATGAAATTCAATGAGATAGTGAAAATTATTTTTAAAATACTTTTCTTCATATAATTCCTGAGCTTCTCTTCTTAACTGTTCCCCAAGTTATTTTTTGGTGGTGCTATTGTGATTGGGATATTTTTTCCATCTAACTTCTCCCCATATCCATTTCAAAGTCATTATTGTTAGTATAGAGAAAAGCTATTAATATTTATATAATTTTATTGTTTCCAGTCATCTTACAAACACTCTTATTGATTCTAGTAAGATTATTGTTTTAATTTTTATTAAAGTCTACTAGTTTCCTTAGTATACAAGCAAACCGTCAGTAAAAATAGTTTAAAATTTTCTTTCCAATGCTTACACTTATTTTATTTTCTTATTTTAATGCATTTGCAAGAACTTTTGTATCTATTTAAATAATTCACCATTTGGAATAGGGTTTTTTATTCATTAGCCTAAATTATATTTAGGTGATTTCCTTCTATTAATGATTTGCTTGTTGATTTATTAGAAATGACTACCAAATTTATTGAAATGGCTTTTCAGCTTCACCTTTAATATTGATGTAATTAATGTATTATGTTGATACCTTCCCTCATCCAAACAAGCCTTGAATTCTTGGAATAAGCTCTCCTTTGCCATAACACTTTATTCGTTTGGTGCCAATAGCTTAGTGAAAAGATTTGCGTTTATTCATAAGTAAAATGTATTTATAGTTTTCTTTTCTGGTGTTATCCATCAGAACTGGGTTTTAAAAGAATTGAAACACTTCTAATTACTTTCTGTGGACAAGGTTATCAATCCTGGCTGCACATTAGAATCATTTGGAGAGCTGTTTTAAGATGCTGATGCCTGGCACAACCCAGAAGGATTGAATAGGAAATTCTGTGGATGGGGTTTGAACATCATTAGTTTTAAAAAATGCTCCAGGTGATTCTATCATTTGGTCAAGTCTCAGCATCACCGTGTATGATTTACAATTGTTTAAACAACATTGGAGTACCAGTAGGTGGGCACCAGCCCCAGGCCCCCTAGTACCCCCAGCCAGTTGCTCTGGGAACCTGACCCCCCAAACCAGTGGGTCAGCACCAACCCTGGACCTTCCTGGCCCTGTAGCCAGCTGCCACAGGACACAGACCCATCCACCGGAAGTCTGGCACCAGCCCCCAGCCCACATAGGCCCCACAGGCAAAACCCTGGGACCTGGCACAAACCACCCACAGGTCAGCAACCTCTGCATGAGGCAGGGCCTGGCAGCCAACCAAGCCAGGGACCAGCCCCACCCACCAGTGTGCCAACAGCCATGGGCACTTCCACAACAGAAGGGAATATACAGCCTGTATAGCAGGCACCCCTAGAATATACAGCTTTTGTTTCCAGAGGAGAGTATGCTGTTTGGTCTCATAGAATGTATCCTACATAAGGCCACTTCTCCAAGACTGGAAAATGTAACAAACCTACCTAATATGTAGACATAAATACAGAGAATTAGGCAAAATTAGGAGACAGAGGAATATGTTTCTAACAAAGGAACAAGACAAAACCCCAGAAGAAGAACTAAGAGAAGTGGAAATAAACAGTCCCTCTGATAAAGACTTCAAGGTAATGATTATAAAGATGCTCAATGAACTTGGGAAAAGAATTGATGAACATAGTGAGAAGTTTAAAAGAGAAAACATAGAGAAGAACCAAACAGAGCTGAAGAATACAATAACTGAAATGTTAAACAAAAAAACACTAGAAGGAATCAACAATAAATTAGATGATACAGAAGAATGAATCAGTGAACTGGAAGAGAGAGTAGTGGAAATCACCCAAGCTGAACAGAAAAAAGAAAAAAGAATTTTAAAAAACGAGGACAGATTGAGAGACCTCCATGAGAACATCAAGCATACTGACATGTGAATTATAGGGGACCCAGAAGGAGAAGAGAGAGAGAGAGAAAGGAGCAGATAATTTATTTGAAGAAATAAAAGCCACAAATCTTCCTAACCTGGGAACAAAAACAGGCATCCAGGTCCAGGAAGCACAGACAGTCCCAAACAAGATGAACCTAAAGAGGTCTACACCAAGATACATTATAATTAAAATAGCAAAAATGAAAGATAAGGAGAGAATCTTAAAAGCAGCAAGGGAAAAGCAACTGGCTACATACAAGGGAACTCCCATAAGACTATGAGTTGACTTTTCAGCAGAAATTTTTCAGGCCAAAAGGGAGTGGCACAATATAGTCAAAGTGATGAAAGGGAAAAACCTAAAACCAAGAATACTCTACCCAGCAAGGCTATTGTTTAGATTTGAAGGAAAGACAAAGAATGTTACAGACAAGCAAAAGCTTAGAGTTCAGCACCACTAAACTGGCTTTAAAGAAATGTTAAAGGGACTTCTGTAAGAGGAAAAGAAGAGACCATAACTAGAAATATGAAAATTACAAAAGGAAAAGTCTCATTCATAAAGACAAGCATATAGTAAAGCTTGTGGACCAACTACTTATAAAGCTAGTAGGAAGGTTAAAAGATAGAAGTAGTAAAATCATCTATATTCACAATAAGCAGGTAAGGGATACACAAACAAAAAGACATAAAATATGATGTCAAAAAACATTAAACATTGAGTGAGGGAGTAAAAATTCAGAGTTGTTAGAAGGCATTGAAACTTAAGAGATCATCAACTTAAAATAGTATATAGTTATATATAAATCTCATGGTAACCACAGGCCAAAAATCTGTAACAGATACACACACAAGAAATAAAAAAAAAAAAAAAAAGAAAATCCAAACACATAACACATAAAAGCAGTCATCAAATCACAGGGGAAGAGACAAAAGAAGAAAGGAACAAAAATGTACTACAAAACAACCAGAAAACAATTAACAAAATGGCAATAAATACATACCTACCAATAATTACTTTAAATGTAAATGAGCTAAATGCTTTACTCAAAAGACATAGACTGGCTGAATGGATTAAAAAAGATATATGTATGATATACATATATATATCTTATACACATGATATATGTATAAGATATATATATATATATATATATATATATATGATGTCTACAAGTGACTCACTTCAGATCTAAAGACACAAACAGATTGAAAGTGAGGGGATGGAAAAATGTATTCCATGTAAATTGGAAAAAAAAAGAAAGCTGGGGTAGCAATAAATACTTATATCAGACAAAATAAACTTTAAAACAAAGACTGTAACAATAGACGAAGAAGGGTATTACGTAATGATACAGGACTGAGTCCATCAAGAAGATGTAACAGTTGTAAATATTTATGCATACAACATAGGCACATCTAAACATATAAAGCAAATATCAAAAAACATAAAGGGAGAAATTGGCAGTAATACAATTATAGTAGAGGACTTTAATACCCCACTTATACCAATGAACAGATCATCCAGACAGGAAATCAATGAAGAAACACTGGCCTTAAATAACACATTATACCAGATAAACTTAGTAGATATATATAGAACATTCAAACCAAAAAGAGCAGAATACACATTCTTTTCAAGTGTACATGGAACATTCTCCAGGAGAGAACACATGCTAAGCCACAAAACAAATTTCAATAAATTTAAGAAGACTGAAATCATATCAAGCATCTTATTCAACCACAACAGTATGAGACTAGAAATCAACTACAAGAAAAAAAAACTTCAGAAAACACAAACACGTGGATGCTAAACAATATACTACTAAGCAACCAATGGGTCACTGAAGAAATCAAACAGGAAATCAGAAAATACATGGATGCAAATAGTAATGGAAACAGAACAATCCAAAATGTATGGGACACAGCAAAAGTAGTTCTAAGAGGGAAATTTATAGCAATACAAGCCTACCTCAGGAAACAAAAAAAATATCAAATAAACAATATAATCTTACACCTAAAGGAACTAGAAAAAGAAGAACAAACAAAACCCAAGGTTAATTAAAGGAAAGATATAACAAAGATAAGAGCAGAAATAAAAGAAATAGAGGCTAAAAAAAGAAAACATCAATGAAATTAAGAGCTGGTTCTTTGAAAAGATTTTTTTAATGGATAAAACTTTAGCTAGATTCATCAAGTGAAAAAGAGAGGGCCCAATTAAATAAAAACAGAAATTAAAGAGGAGAAGTTATAACTGACATCACAGAAATTCAAAGGATCACAAGAGATTACTGTGAAAAATTATACACCAATAAAATGGACAACCTAGAAGAAATGGATAAATTCCTAGAAACATAGTCTCCCTACACTAAATTAGGAAGAAATAGAAAATATAAACAGACCAATTACTAGGAATGGAATTGAATCAGTACTTTAAAAAACTCCCAACAAACAAAAGTCCAGGACCAGATGTCTTCACAGGTGAACTCTATGAAACATTAAAAGAAGAGTTAATACCTATCCTTTCAAACTATTCCGAAAAATTGAAGAGGAAGGAATGCTTCTGAACTCATTCTATGAGGCCAACATTATCCTGATGCTAAAACCAGACAAAGACACCACAGAAAAAGAAAATTACAGGCCTATATCCCTGATGAAAAGATGCAAAAGTCCTCAACAAAATATTAGCAAACCTGTACTTGGAAAACTGTAAGACACTGATGAAAGAGATTGAAGATGACACAAATAAAAAGATATACTGTGTTCATGGATTGGAAGAACTAATATTGTTAAAATGACCATACTACCCAACGCAATCTATGGATTCAGTGCAATCCCTATCAAAATAATAATGGCATTTTTCACAGAACTGGAACAAATAATTCTAAAATGTTTATGGAAACACAAAAGACCTTGAATAGCCAAAACAATCTTGGGAAAGAAGAACAAAGTTGGAGGTATCACACTCCCTGATTTCAAACTATACTACAAAGCTAGAGTCCTAAAACAGTATGGTGCTGGCACAAAAACAGACACATAGATCAATGGAACAGAATAGAGAGCCAACAAAGCATTGGCAAGGATGTGGAGAAAAGGGAACCCTTGTGCACTGTTAGTGGGAATGTAAATTGGTGCAGACACTGTGAAAAACAGTATGGAAGTTCCTCAAAAAATTAAAAATAGAACTACCATATGATTCAGCAATTACACTCTGGGTATTTACCTAAAGAAAACAAAAACACTGATTCAAAAAGAAGTATACACACCAATGTTCATTGCAGCATTATTTACAATATCCAAGATATGGAAGCAACTTAAGTGTCCATTGATAGATGAAGACATAAGGAAGATTGTATATGTATACACAGATACACACACAATGGAATAATACTCCACCGTAACAAAGAATAAAATCTTGCCATTTGCAACATCATGAATAGACCTAGAGGGTAATGTGCTAAGTGAAATAAATCAGACAGTGAATGACAAATACTATATGATTTCACTTACATGTGGAATTTTGAAAACAAAGCAAATGAACAAATGTACCAAAACAGAAACAGATTCACAGATACAGAGAAGAAATTGTTGATTGCCAGAGGGGAGGGGGGTGGGGGGGCGTGAGGAAAATAGGGGAGGAAGATGAGGAGGTACAAACTTCCAGTTAAAAAATAAATAAGCTACATGTAAAAGAGTGAAATTAGAACATTCTCTAACACCACACACAAAAATAAACTCAAAATAGATTAAACACCTAAATGGAAGACCAAATACTATTATATAAAACTCCTGAGGAAAACATAGGTAGAACACTCTTTGACATAAGTCACAGCAATACTTTTTTGATCCATCTCCTAGAGTAATGGAAATGAAAACAAAAATAAACAAATGTGACCTAATTAAACTTAAAAACTCTTGCACAGCAAAGGAAACCATAAACAAAATGAAAAGACAACTTACAGAATGGGAGAAAATATTTGCAAATATTGTGACTGACAAGGGATTAATCTCCAAAATATACAAACAGCTCATATAGCTCAATATAAAAAAAACCCCAACAACCCAATCAAAAAATGGGCAGAAGATCTAAATAGACATTTCTCCAAAGAAGACATACAGATGGCCAAAAGGCACATGAAAAGATAATCAACATCACTAATTATTAGAGAAATTCAGATCAAAACTACAATGAGGTATCACCTCACACCAGTCAGAATGGCCATCATCAAAAGTCTACAAATAATAAATGCTGGAGAGGGCATGAAGAGAAAGGAACCCTCCAATACTGTTGGTGAGAATGTAAATTGGTACAGACACTATGGTGAACAGTATGGAGGTTCCTTAAAAAACTAAAAATAGAGCTATCATATTATCCTGCAATTTCACTCCTGGGCATATATCTGGAGAAAACCACAATTCGAAAAGATACATGCATCCCAATGTTCACTGAAGCACGATTTACAATAGCCAAGACATGGAAGCAACCTAAATGTCCATCAACAGATGAATGGATAAAGAAGATGTGGTATGTTTATACAATTGCATATTACTCAGCCATAAAAAAGAATGAAATAATGCCACTTGCAGCAACATGGATGGACCTAGAGATTATCATACTAAGTGAAGTAAGTCAGACAGAAAAAGACAAATATCATATGATATCACTTATATGTGGAATCTAAAAAAATGATACAAATGAACTTACATACAAAACAGAAATAGACCCACAGACATAGAAAACAAACTTATGGTTACCAGAGGGGGAGAGATAAATTAGGAGTTTGGGATTAACGTATATACACTACTGTATATAAAATAGTTAACCAACGAAGACCCACTATATAGCACAGGGAACTATAGTCAATATTTTGTAATAATATGTAAGGGAAACGAAATCTGAAAAAAATAGATATATGTGTATGTATAACTGAATCATTTTGCTGTACACCTGAAACTAACACAACATTGTAAATCAAATATACTTCAATTTAAAAAATAAAATAAACTGAAAATAAACAAGTCACAGGATGTAATGTACAGCACAAATAATGTAGTCAATAATATTGTAATAACTTTGTATGGTGACAGATGTTAACTAGACTTACCATAGTGATCAGTCTGTAATGCATTAAAACATCAAATCACTATGCTGTACACCTGAAACTAATATTATAAGTCAATTATACTTTAATAGAAAAAACAACATTGGAGCAACTTGTTTTCCACATGACATTATACAGAACTCAGCTATGAACCTCTCCGTTCTTCAGGTTTTGTTTTTGTTTTTTTTTTGGTATGCGGGCCTCTCACTGTTGTGGCCTCTCCCGTTGCGGAGCACAGGCTCCGGACGCGCAGGCTCAGCGGCCATGGCTCATGGGCCCAGCCGCTCCGCGGCATGTGGAATCTTCCCGGACCAGGCACGAACCCACGTCCCCTGCATCGGCAGGCGGACTCCCAACCACTGTGCCATCAGGGAAGCCCTGCAGGTCTTTTTCAATGCTAAACTTTTCATCTCTTTTTGGTAATTGGTTTCTTCAAATGTTTACCTTTTCTTGGATCATTTTATATATTTTTTTCAAAAAAAAGTAGCCATTTCATCTAGATCCTCAAATATTGTGCTGTAGAATTGCATATGACATTCTCATCCATTTGTCTTCTTCTCTGTAACTTGGCTGTCTTCTTTTTGATATGACCACATTTTCTTTCTTCCTTAATCAGACCTGTGTGGGGTTTAATCTGGTATTTTCATTTTTCCAATTTAAATTTTTTAATTGATATATAGTTGACATATTACATTTGTTTCAGGAATACAACATAATGATTTGATATTTGTATGTATTGCAAACAGATCACCATAAGTCTAGTTAACATACATCACCGCACATAGTCACAATTGTTTTTTCTTGTGATGAGGACATTTAAGATATGATTTTTCAGATCTTTCAAATATATAATACAGTATTATTAACTATAGTCATCATGCTGTACATTACATCCTGAGGACTTATTTATTTTATAACTGGAAATTTGTACCTTTTGATTCCCTTCACCCAAAATGGTATTTTCAAAAATGAGGTTTTGAGCTTGTTTTCTTTTTTGCTATTTGTGCTTTCTAGTCTATTACATCAGATTCTATAATTATTAATCTTCTATTCAGAATTTTTTAGTTTATTTTGTTCTTATCCTAACATCCGGGGTTTTATAACAAGTTCTCTTATTGTTCTATTAGTCATTCTTTACAATAAAGGCATTGAAGTCTATTAATTTTCCTCTAACTACAGCTTTTGTTATATTCTATAGATTCTGTTATAAAGTGTTCTTTTATTTATTGCTTTAAAAAATATTGAATTTTGTTGTCTAGGATTGTGTTTCTCAATTTTTAAAGTTCTAAAAAATGTATTTCTAAATATTACTGGATTATTTTCAGAGAGACTTTGGCTTGAGCAAAATCTCTTTATATTCTTTTAAAAATTTTTTATTTTATTTATATATATATTTTTTATTTATACATATATATTATTATATATATTATATATATATTTTATATATATTTATATATTTATTTTATTTTATTTTTTTATATGGTAGGTTCTTATTAGTCATCAATTTTATACACATCAGTGTATACATGTCAATCCCAATCGCCCAACTCAGCACACCCCCACCCCCACCCCCCACTGCGTTCCCCCCTTGGTGTCCATACGTTTGTTCTCTACACCTGTGTCTCAACTTCTGCCCTGCAAACCAGTTCATCTGTACCATTTTTCTAAGTTCCACATATATGCATTAATATACGATATTTGTTTTGCTCTTCCTGACTTACTTCACTCTGTATGACAGTCTCTAGATCCATCCACGTCTCAACAAATGACCCAATTTTGTTCCTTTTTATGGCTGAGTAATATTCCATTGTATATATGTATCACATCTTCTTTATCCATTCTTCTGTCGATGGGCATTTAGGTTGCTTCCATGTCTTGGCTATTGTAAATAGTGTTTCAATGAACATTGGGATGCATGTATCTTTTCGAATTGTGGTTTTCTCCAGATATATGCCCAGCAGTGGGATTGCTGGATCATATGGTAATTCTATTTTTAGTTTTTTAAGGAACCTCCATACTGTTCTCCATAGTGGCTGTATCAATTTACATTCCTACCAACAGTGCAAGAGGGTTCCCTTTTCTCCACACCCTCTCCAGCATTTGTTGTTTGTAGATTTTCTGATGATGCCCGAGCAAAATCTCTTTTATTTCACTTGTTGAGACTTTATGTTCAGACTTCATGGCTCCTAGAAAATAATACTTATTTCTGTTAACGTAAGTATGTTTCTCTACATACCTATTAAATTGAGTTTGTCAGTTGCATAATGCAATTTCTCCTGTCCTTATGTATTTCTATTCTGCTTGATATGGAAGAGTATTGATTTCTTCAAAAATGTATGTATTTATTTTATCAAGTTCTCATTATTTTTCTAGTAGTTTTCAGTTTTTGAACTTGGTGTTACTTTGTGCTTGGCACTGGTTCAAGTGCTTTTTAATATTAACTTATTTATTTAAGCTCCAGGCAATCCTCGGAGGAGGGTAACAGGGATGTGAAACAACTTGTTAAAGCCTCAGAGGCAAGAAGTAAGAAGTAGATGCAGGATTCAAACTGGGATGGTTTGGATACAGAGGGAGTCTTGTTCTCAAGCATCACTGTGCATCTGACATCTATGGCATGGTTGGTCTTCCCCTCCTGCAAATGGTCCCTTCATTACATGGCTAACATAAGTTCTCCATCTTTTTATGGGATGCTATTCCTGTATCTACAGTTGATGGGTCCCAGGTAGCACCAGGCTCAAGCCAGGATAATCAACACACTTTGCTGAGATGTTTTTGGACTATGTCTAAGAAAGTGATTTATTAATTGATCCAACAAATTTAATTGAACACCTACTATGCACCAAGCACTTAGTGCTGGAGGTAGAGTAGTGAACAAAATAGGCAACACCTGCCTTGATGGAGCTTATAATCTATGGGGTGAGACAGACATAAAAGCCATAATAAATGATTTTTATATGAGGTGATCAGTGCTATGGTAAAGGTGATTGGGAGTGTTGGCTGCAATTTCACTGGGATAGTCGGGAAAAGCTTAAATGAGAAGGTGACATGGATGCCAAAGCTTGAACAAGTGAAGGAGGGAGGTGTGCAGAGATCCTGATGAAGAGCATTCCAGGCAGGGTGAATAACCAGGGCAGTGTCGTGAGAAGGGTCTAGAAGCCAGAGACGGCAAGGAAGCCAGGGTGATGGGGACTGTGAGTAATAGGGAGGGGAGCAGCACGGGAGGTGAGAGATGATGGGCTTAAGAGCAGTTTTTTTTTTTTTTTTTTTTTTGCGGTACGAGGGCCTCTCACTGTTGCGGCCTCTCCCGTTGAGGAGCACAGGCTCCGGACGCGCAGGCTCAGCGGCCATGGCTCACGGGACCAGCTGCTCTGCGGCATGTGGGATCTTCCCGGACCGGGGCACGGACCCGTGTCCCCTGCATCAGCAGGCGGGCTCTCAACCACTGCGCCACCACGGAAGCCCTAAGAGCAGTTTTAGCGTGTGTGTGAAGTCCAGTGTGGGGACAGGGAGCAAAAGCCTGATTTAGGAGAAAATGGGGAGTACTGGAGACAGTGAGTTAGGTAACTCTTCTGAGGACTTTTGCTGCAAAAGGAACAGAAACATGGAGACCTGGGGCCAAGAGAGGACTTTGTTTGTTTTTATAAATTTATTTGTTTACTTATTATTTATGGCTGCGTTGGGTCTTCATTGCAGCGCGCGGGCTTCTCATTGCAGTGGCTTCTCTTGTTGCGGAGCACGGCCTCTAGGTGCGTGGGCTACAGTAGCTGTGGCACATGGGCTCAGTAGTTGTGGCTCGCGGGCTCTAGAGCGCAGGCTCAGTAGTTGTGGCACATGGGCTTAGTTGCTCCGTGGCATGTGGGATCTTCCCGGATCAGGGCTCGAACCTGTGTCCCCTGCAGTGGCAGGCGGAGTCTTAACCACTGAGCCACCAGGGAAGTACCACTTTGTTTTTAATCAGAGAAGGAGCAGTAAGTTTGAATCCTGGAAAGAATGATGCTGTAGACGGTGGGGGGTGGGGCGGGGGGAGATGATGATAAAGGAAAGGAGAGAGGGAAGCGGTGGAGTGATGTCCAGAAACTGGGGAGAGAGCCTGGGGTCTCGTGGGCAGATGGAGTGAGCCTCAGGCAGGAGCCTGACTAGTATGTCCATCAAAACGTAGTCAGTGCACATGCAGGGGAGTGTGGAAATGAGGCAGAGGGAGCTTGTGGAAACTCCCTTCTGTTCGCTTCTTCCCTCCTCAGTGACCTAGAAAACAGGTCTTCAGGGAAGCGAGGAAGGGAGAGGGATGTTAGAGACTGGAGGGGAGTGCAGACCAGGGCGTGGGAGAGTGACTGGACTAGCAAAATGCAGAGGGGTAAAGCATCCTTGAGGTCCCTCAGCCCATGGTTGTAGAGGGAAAACCTGTCCCTTTATGGTAGCCCTGGGACTTTACACTCAGAAGCTGGGCAGCTGTGTTTTTTAAACATGGAGTGCATCATTCTGACAAGAGAGAGAATTAACCAGGCGTGCAGAGAGAAGCAGAGACAGAAGATGGAAGGACTGACTGGCGTGTTTGGATCTCTGGTTCCACCTCTTTCCAAGGCCTACCTTTATCCCTAACCCTCTTTCAGTTAAATTGTTCAATTCCATCACACACCTCAGTGTACCAGCTATAGAAACAGAAGCCCAGTTTGAATGGCTTCATCCAATCGGGGGTTCATTCTCAGGTTTGAAACAAAGTCCAAGAGTGGGCCATATACAGCAGACCACAAAGACATCAGGGATCCAGGCTGCTTCTCTCTTTCTGGCTCATTACTTGTGAGTAATGGCTTCTATTCTCATGGTCACAAGATGGTTGCTGGAGTTCCAGCTATCCTTTCTATATTCCAGACAGAAAGAATGGGAATGACAAGGTGCTAAAGGGTACTCATCCCAACTGATTTAGCACCCTCCCCCAAAGGATTTTTTGGAAGCTCCACAATGATATCTACTGTTCTTTCTATGATCACCCTAAACTCCAAGGAAAGCTGGGGACCATTGTTTTCTGTTTGGGCATATCATCACCCTAAATAAATCAGGATTCTTTATCAAGCAAGAAGGGAAGAACGGGTATTTGGCAGGCAGCTAGCAGACTCAAGCATATCCCAGAGGCTTCCAATAAATGCCCTTTTCCCTTGAGCCTTTTTGAAATGGATTCCTGAGTTATACAAGTGAAAGAGACTTGAGCGACATTGAGGAATAACAACAGGTACAAGATGGGTTGAGATGCGGGTGCAGAACAGAGGCTGCAAACAAGATAGGAGAAGAGTTTGGGGTACAAGGCTGAACATACCAACTTAAAGACACAGGGACTAGACAGAAACATTGGTAACACAGAGAACCTCTGAGAGGCATGAGTGTAAAGTTAATAGGACAAAAGGGTATTTGGACAAAAAAGATTGAGGTGTAATATTATTGGCTTGGCCAAAAGGTTCATTTGGGTTTTTCCATAAGATGTTATAGATGTTTTTTTGGTAAGATGGTGTCCTTTTAACTTTTTTCTTTTTTAAATGAACTTTTTCCTAATTCATTCCATCCCCCCATCATACCACGCAAATTGTTGAGTTTTCACTAATCATTGTTTGAGAAAATCCAAAACGACAAAAGAACTACTATGAATTAAGCAGCATTTGTCATTTATACATTACAAGAGCATGTATACACGTTTGAAAAAATAGATCTGTTACTTATTCAGCCGACAGATTATGGTGCTTTAAAGAAATCAGACTCCTCAGACAGTTGGGTTTCATGAGACAGTTCACGAAACACTCCAGTGTAACCCCCTTACTGAGGCCCCCTGGCCAGCCTGTTTAAACTTGCCCTATTCTGGTCATTCTAGCAGATGGCTCCTTTTAATTTTCTTCGGAACACTCATCACTCTCTGATATTACTTGTTGACATATTTATTTACTTATCTTGGTCCCATTTGCAATCTAGAATCTAGCATGCAATCTCCAGGAGAGCAGGGACCTTCCACGTTTTATTCAGCATTGAATGCCCGGACATGAGCACCATCCTGGGTATCTCGTAGGTTCGCAATAAATATTTGGTGACTACTATTGGTAATGGTATCAATACAGGGCTTGGCACGTAGTAAGTGCTCAAAAAATTTTAACTCTCACCATCACCATCATCATTATCATCACCACTGTCATCACTGCTGTCCTCCCACAGTTCTAAGCCTATAGCCCTAGGGACAAGATTGCACACCACTAACACACAAAATAAACACTTATTTTAAAGAAAAAAAGAAGTCTGCCAAACTAGTCTAAGACTTGGATCTGGAGTGTGTCCCCTTTTCAAACATCACATCATTGAGAGGGTAGTACAAAGGCTGTGAGATGTCTAGAAGTGGGTCAAAGGGCTGGTACAGAACAAGGTCAGATAATCCGCTAAGCAGTGTGGTGATTTTCACGCATCCTTTCCTCAGCTGGTGTCTCTTCCTCTCCCGGATCACCACCCAGCCCTGACCCCCACCCCCCAAGCTACCCTTGCAAATTGGTGGGGTTTTCTTCTGCACAGGATGGATGCCAGCTCCACTTAGGACCCCTGCTTTTCCTTGCTGTTTCCTGCAAATCTTTTTTACAGGAAAGTACTGTCTGCTGTCAGAGGAAAGTTATTTGCTACCTAGAGCTCCCTCTGCTGATACAGTGGGTGGATGGTTCTCTGGAAAAGCTGCAGGTTTCAGAAGCACAGCTGGGAGTCTGGCGGGACATGTCCTCTGCCTAAGCCTGTGGTCTGAACAGAGGCTGTTTCCTTCTCTTGGGTTGGGTTGGGGGGTGTGTGGTACAGGTGATGCGTGTTCATGGCTTCATGTGCTTCTGGGGGCCCGAGGGAGGGGCTTTGGGCATCCTGGCTCTTCTGACCTCCAAGCGCCCTGGAACCCTGGTGTTTGCATGCACTTGTTGGAGAGAATTGGGAATTCCTGGGGATAGGAAGATGGATGTTCCATGCATAGCTCTCCTGACAGTCAGGAACAGGTGACCCATGTTGATGATTTCTCTCTGATGCAGAAGTGAAACCTAGGGGGAGGTTTTTAATTTTTTAAGAGCAAAGTCAGGGTCAATTTATAGAGTCTGGATAAAAAAAGCCTCTAATAAACCAAAAAGAAACAGGCACATGCTTAAGATTTAAAAAAATAATAACCATGTATTTGACTAAATTTATTCTTAGACTGAAGTTTATTTAAATTCAGAAGAAGGCATGTCAAGCCCTAGGTCTCTGGTACCTTCTGCCAGAACTATTTGAGAGAAGGGGAGAGCATTTCCTTACAGACCAGCCTGCTAACATTCCTTCAACTCTGCCATTGGTCAGTGCCAACATCTTACAGGAAATATATGACGCCGCTTTCCTGCCCCTGCCCCCTAGTAAACTTAAGAAATAGGTATTACTCTCTTTCACTTTCTACACATGGAAATATTGAGGTCTGGTTAAACAACTTGCTTAAAATCATACAAGTGAAAAGTTGCTGTGATGGGGTCTGCGAACTTGTGAGTACCAAGCTCCACTCGCCAGCTGTCTTGCCGCTGGAGGAACACACCAGGCTCATTTCCAGCTGCACGCCTGTCATTGGTGTTCATTGCTCAACCAAAGTTGACTCAGTGCCCTGCACTATGGAAAGTGCCAGAGAGAGCCGAGAAGAATGAGACCAGGTCCCCGCCCTTGGGGTACTTGGCAGTCCTCCATCAAAATCAAGGACTAGGTTTAGTGCCACTTCTTCTAGGCTGCCTTCCCTGACTATGCTTTTTCCCCTCTTATATCTTTAGACACTGCCTTACTGTTATAAATGAAATCAATAATGCCTTACCTTTATTGAGCACTTACTGTGTGCCAGTCTCTATAGAAAAAAATCTTTACATGGGTTATCTAATTTAATCCTTACAAGAAATCTATGAGAAAAGCCCTATTATTATCCCCCCATTTTACAGATAAAAAAAACGAGGCATAAAGAAGGGAACAACTGATGCTGAAAGTCTCAGTTAAAAAGCGGCAGAGCTGGGAATCTGACAGACAGCTCCTTGAGGGTGAAGACCGCCCCCCGCTTCTCCTTCCGATTTCCCTCTCGGGCCCGAGCCTAGTGCTGGGCAAACCAGGAGCTCAAAACTACTGATTCACTGATCTACTCTCCTCTCATTGGAAAGCAGTGATGAAACAAGATTTGGGGATGGGGAAGGGAAGGGAATCCCACAAATCAGCTGGAACTTCTTTTGAGCTCTGGCTCTCAGTTAATGCAAGGTAAGAATCGTACTTAAAAAGAAAAATTCCTTAGGGAAAATCTTCCTCATTTCTATATCTCGCTTGCCCAGCATGACGCCTGGCACATAATAGGGTCCAATACATCTGTGTTGAATGACTGAATGAGCTTTAAATATTCTCAAGAAACTTGCTGCTTTGCTAACGGCTGCTGCTGCCAGAGTCTCAGGCAGTGCTTGAGCTCCACGAAGGTGCCTGAAGGTGCCTGAGGTGCTGCTCGTCTGTCTTGGGGCAGGAAGGTGGTCCCTAGAATCCTGCCTTCCCACTCCTCTATCTCAGGTGATTTTTCATCCTAAAAACCTCACATAAGCTGTTTATGGCACCCATAACCTGCCCGGAGCTTTTAAACCTCTTTTGCATGTGGCATTTTAGGAGTTGAGATAAACAAACCACTCTCTCTTTCTCCAGGGACTTGGGGGCCTGGATCCTTAACCTCACTCCTTCAGCCTGTGGCCCTCGAGGGAGCTGAACCAGAGTGTGGGCCCCAAAGGACTGTGGTTAAATGTATCACATGGAGGAAGCAGATAACATCATTGCTGCTTAGAGGAAAAACGCAGCAGAGCCGTTGAAGCAAAGACGGGCCAGAGGGCAGGGATGACAAGAGTCTCCAGGGCAGCCTCTGCTGGATTGGAAAGCTCTCTTTAGACACTGAGGAAGAGTTTGGGGGACATGACATGATGATCTTGGGGACCATCTCATCCAATCCTTCATTTGGCATTAAAGAAACTGAAGTCCTGGGAAAGGAGTGGCTTGCCCAAGGTCACGTAAGCATCACAGTGTCTGCATAGAGTAGAAGCAGCCTCCCCGGCACCTATTCCCACCTTCCTGTCAGACCCTGATCCCTATAGAACATCCAGGTGGTTGTAGGGAAGCTGGCTTCGCCTCAGTGCCAGAGGAGGTATATGGGACCTTGGCCAAACTGATCAGCACATTCTATCTTTCTGGCCACAATGCTTGGTTTAGGGGTGACCTATGACCTAAAGCTGGTTCAAAAAGAGAGAATATCTGGACCTTTGAGGAGAATGCTGGGAAATACTGACCCTCCTTCTCCTGGGCTAGAAATGAACAAAGGATACAATTAACGGATGCCTGGCTGTGACATGAAGAGAGGACCTCAGGATGAAGCAGACCTCATGAAAGGCAGAGAGGAGAGATGGAGAGTAAAAGAGTCCTAGGTCATAGTTCTGCGTTGCTGGATCAAACTTCACCTGATATCTTTACTCTGGAACATTCGGTTATATGATCCAGCAAACTCTATTTTTAAAGGTATAATAAATGCTTTATTACTTGTAACCAAAATATTCCCAGGTGATAAACAGATGACAGAAGACTTGTGGCATGGCCATAGGAGCTTGCCTCTGTTCTAGCTCACTCCTGGTTAGGTGGGCTAAGCGCAAGGGGGAGGCCTCTATGCTTGGCCACACGGCTGGCCAGGCTTGGATAGTCTGAAGGCTGAGTCTCCTTTGAAGTTCAGACCACTCCCCACCCCCACCCCCCACCAGCTGGCATTTTACACTCCCAGTTCAGGGAAGTGGGCTGGCTTATTACATGGATCCAGAAAGCATCTTTTTGGTGGCCACTCCTGCCCCACCCTCATGAACCCATAGCACTTTGTGCACATCTCCAAAGTGACACCGACCTCACTGCTTGTTAACGACTGACATGCACATCTGGCTCCTCTAGACCCCAAGCTTGCTGAAGGGGAAATTAAGCCTTACCCACCTTCGGATTCCTGCACCTCGCCCAGTGTCTGACACAGCATGATGTCCACAGACTGTCGTTGAGTGGATGAAACAGTCTCTTCCCTGCCTCCTCTGATGGATCCTCTTTATTCCTTCACTTTCCTCCCTTAAAATTAGGATCTGGTTTACAAACACAGTGGACAAGATGCAAAACGTTCACCCCGAGTCCAAGATTGACAAGCTGGGGATTTGATCTGCTATTGTATTCTGATAGTGCTAAGTCCTATCTGGGCCACCCACTCCCTCTATCCGCTCACCATGTGTTCAGGGCTGCTGGGCAAGAGGAGAGGGGAGGGAAAGACTGAGTCAGAGAAGGCTGACTATGAAACTTGAGTCCGTTGGGATCGTCAGCCTTAACTGTCATTGGCAGAGGAGGAAGCTCAGGCCCAAGGAGGAGTCCTCCTGGCTCAAGGTCACCAGGACAGTCCAGCGCTGATGGGAAAGAACTCCACTTTAGAAGGCAAGACCTGTTCTCCCAGGAGGTGAGCCCTGTGCAGTCAGGAAGGCGGGCTTCAGGGTGGATGAGAAGAATGGACCTGGTGGAAGGCAGGGGCCAGACTTTGGGGCTTGCAGCCAGTGAAGGTTGAGAAACTCCACTGGGTCTCCCTTTCCCCATGAAAGCACTTGCTTGCCAACTGGGTTTGGAAGTCTCTTGGCTTGTTCGTCCTTAGGGATCAGAGAAGTGACTCAATAAAGCACTTAGTACATCTTTGGCAGTAGGGGGTGGGGTGTGATCCAGAAGTCACTCACACTCATTTGTAGCCTCCTCCCTGCCCCTTCAAGCCAGGGATCCAGGGATCCGCAGGGTGAGCCCCTTCCCTGGCCGAGACATTCCTGACACGTTTCCCCCGTCTCCACCTGCCAAGCAGTCTCTGTGCCCATAGAAGACACCTGGACCGCAAACTCCGGGCGGGGAGCCCGCTCCACTCAGCTGCCTCGTGCTTGCTTCCCACATGGAAGGGGATCTTAGGACCCCCAGAGCTTCCCTACCTCCCCTAGATTCTGAGCGGGCCCACCCTCACCCAAAGCTTCCCCTGCTTTTCTGACCCCTCCTCGTCTTCTCGGCCGCGGGAACTGTCCCCCTTCCCCCACCCACTCCGGCTCGGGTCCTGGGGGTGGGGTGTGGGCCCCTTCTGCTCGCCCCCACCCCCTTCCTCTCCCTCCTCCTTTTTCCTCCCGTGCTCCGCCCCCAGGCCCCACCCCTCTCCACCCCAGCCCGCTTGCCCGCAGCTTCTTCCCCACCCGCGGCGCCCCCGGCCCAGGCAAGGGGCTGCGGGGCGGGAGGACACCCGCGGGCTAGGCCCCCGCCCTCCCCGCGCGCCCCGCCCGCGCGCGCGCCCGCCGCCCCCTTCCGCGGCCTCCAGCTCCCCGCCTCCCCGCCTTCCCCTCCTCCTGGTGACGTCCGGGTCCCTGCCCGTCTGAAAACTCCGCGCCGCGGCGGTGAAGGCGGCGGCAGCGGCGGCGGCGGAGGAGCGGCGGCAAGCCGAGGCGGCGGCGGCGGCGGCGGCGGCCCGAGCGGGAGCCTGAGCGGCGGCGGCGGCGGCCGCGGGAGCCGCGGAGAGCGCGGGGGCGGCCCGGAGCGCCCGGGGTCCCCCGCGCCCCGCTCGCTCGCCGCGCTCCGAAGATGGTGGCGGCGCCGTGCGCTCGGAGGCTGGCCCGGCGCTCGCACTCGGCGCTGCTGGCGGCGCTCACCGTGCTGCTGCTGCAGACGCTGGTCGTGTGGAATTTCAGCAGCCTCGACTCCGGGGCCGGGGAACGCCGCGGGGGCGCAGCGGTCGGCGGCGCGGAGCAGCCGCCCCCGGCCCCGCGCCGCGAGCGCCGGGACCTGCCCGCCGAGCCGGCTGCAGCCCGAGGAGGAGGCGGCGGAGGCGGAGGAGGACGGGGGCCGCCGGCGCGGGCGCGGGGAGGCGGCCCCGGAGCACCCCGCGCGCAGCAGCCGGCCAGCCGAGGGGCACTGGCCGCGCGGTCGCTGGTAAGATGCCTTTTCGGCTCGCGTCCCGGAGGGAAGGAGGGAGGCAGGCGGGCAGGCGGCCCGACCCCACGCCCCTCATCCCTTGAACCCCGCTCATCAGACCGGGACTCCCCAAGCCTGCTGGCTCCACATCTCTTTGCGTGGAAGCCGGGGTTCGGTCCCTTCCCAGGCTCAGGGGCCGAGGGCTGCCCCATCCCGAGTCTGAGGACTGCCCCCTTGGGGTCTGGGGAAGTTATCTCCAGAGGAGGCGCTTTGGGGGTTACCGGAGCCTGGCTGGGCCCCTGTCCCCCGTCACTCTCGCTGGGCGCCCCGACTTGCTCTGTGCATGTGGGTGTTGGCGCCTCGCTCCCAGTCTGAGTGCCTGGACCGTGCCGGGATCCTCAGCTGCTGCTCTAGGCGGTGATGCTCACCGCATCTCTGGTTTTTGCCCAGCTGGGTGCAGGCAACTCAGTCCTCAGCTTGCTGCCTCGTTGTTTTTGCCTGGCCTGAGAGGGAGGGGGTCTGGGATCGGTGTCCCAAGTCCTCAACCGTGCCCCGGAGTCAAGACTCAGTCTTGGGTGCCTGGTCTTACTTTGAGTCTCCTGTCTTCCATCCCTGGATGTCTGAGACTCCTGTCTCTACCCTGCCGGTGTCTAACCTTGCCCTGTCCTGGTGCCCTCTCTCCAGTGTCAGGGCATGGCCCCTTCTCCTAGATGGTTGTGTCTGGCTCTCTATCTTGTGTGTGGCTAATTCCTGTCACCAGCTGTGTGTCATATCACATCATCTCGGCTTAGGCTCCTGTGGCTTTACTTTGCCCTCCTTGGGTGTGAACAGACAAGGTTCTGAAACCGTTCCTTCCGCAGATCTTCTGGGGCCATCTGGGTGTCTTCTACCCTGCCCCCAACTTCTCCAGGGGTGACTTTCACACCTTCTTTGGGCTGACTTGTTTAGCCCACTGAGCTAGGAGCACACAGGAGAGGTCACAGTCCCCAACTTTGGGCCAGGGTCTCAGTGCCCTGTGGGCGTGTCTGTCTTGAGGTCTAACGATGTGCTGTGTGTCTGTCTGTCTGTATCTTCATCACTCCGCTTGCCTACAGAGTTTCTTCCAGCCCTTGCGGACATTAGACACCAGGGGGTAGTTTCAGGCTCTTAGGTACTGAATGCATGTCTCTGTCGTTTGTCACTTTGGGAGCCTTCACTGAAGGCTGCCTTCGGACACAGCGTGATGCTTTTTTATCTGCTAAACTTCTTTGGAGTCAAGGCGACCCTCTTTGCCACAGTGCGGCTCTTTGTACCTGTGGGCTGAGCCAGCCCAAGACGTGATGCGATGGCATTTCACGTTGCTGGCTGGTCTGTGTGGGTAGCAGGGAGAGACATCTTTTCCCCATTTGTGGGGAGGAGAGTGGAGTGAGATTCCTGATGGAGAACCAGAACATTCCGAATGCCTCTTATTTATAGCGAAGAGTACTCTCAGACACTGCCTTTGAACTCCAGGAGTGGATAGTGTTGTGTCTGGGCAGAAACGCAATTAGAAGTTCTTTCTAGATTCGGAGGCCTGCGGGGAGGTGGGGTGGGAGGGGGTCAGGACATGCACCACTAGCCTGGGGAACATGTGGGAGGCATAGGGCTTACTGTACCCTTTGCATCCGGGGGTCCAAACAGGCATCAGGAGGTGCCTTTCCAGGCAAATACCACCTGTTGAAACAAGTGGAGGGAAGGAAGGAGGCCTGGTTGGCTGATTTCTTCCTGGGTCCCTGACATTTTGGGTCCTATGTCCACACCTGCTCTTTGTGCGTTCAGTTCTGTGTCTTTCTTATCCCCCAGCTCGGCCGCACTGAGGTTTGCAATTGGGAAGGAGCATTGCCACTTTTCCTTTTTCATTCCTTTTGAAACACCAGTTCCAGCAGCAGAGTTGCTTTGCTTTTCTGAAACTCTGCTTTCATCTGTAAGTTCAGCGACTGTCCCCCTACACACATCTCGCAGTGTCTCAATTTCTTCCCATATAAACATACCTGTATTTTTTTTTTTCTGCCCTTCTCCCTTCTTTGTGGTTGTCTACCATGCGGTTGTTCACTGCTGTCTCTCCTGGATTTGTACTTTATTTTATCTGTTTGTGTCCTCTCTCTTCCCTTCCCTGACGTCTACCCCAGTGCCCTGCTAGATCCTGAAATCACAGCACAGACCTGCCGGATGGAGTTGGGGGTCTGTCCTTCTCTAGCTGTGCCCACCCAAGCCCTGCCCTTCCACGGAGCTCAAGGAGACCAGAAGGGGGCAGGCTGTTCCCAAAGTCCGGCATTGTCTGAGCTTAGGTTGCAGGCTGGGAGGAGAGGAACAGGCCTTTCGGCAGGCCACGGAGGCCCTCAGAACATGTGGTTTGTTTGCAGACCCTGCCGAGGCTGCCGGTGCGCGATACTTTGGAGGGAGACTCAGGAGTGGGACATAAAAAAAATTCCCTGTGATTTTCCAGATGACTCTCATAAAGAGCTGATGAGGCATGTGCTTGGGAGATGATGCTTCGTCTCTGTGCTCTGCAGAGGATGCAGGTGGGGAGGGCAGTTGTGGTTTTGGGATGCAGAGGGACTCTGTGGCTCTGGTGGTAGTGGCGGTGGGTGTGTCCCAAGGAGTGTCAGGCAGGCGCTGTGGACAGAGCATTTTCTCAACCAGACCTTGCTGCTTCCTTATGCTCACCACCCCCCCGGAGCTTCTGCACTTGTACCTTTTATGTTTGGGGAGCTGCACCCCAGTGGAAGGACCTGATTGTAATTTTGGTGCATTTTAAGAAGTCAAGAAGAAACACCCAGTTTCTCAAGGAGACAGAGCCAGAGAGAGTGCAGGTGGTGGCGAGCCGGGCACATCCCTAAAAGGCCTGCAAGCTCCCCTTTTCCTCTCCGCCCCGTCAAAGCTCTTACCTATTAGACTTATTGGGTGGATGGCAGCTGAGTTTTGCGGCCGTGATACTCATCCTTTCATTGGGTCTCCAGTAAGCTGTGGATTTTATTGTCATCTCAGAATGTAAGAAACAGATGGGCTCACTTATGAAGGGAGGGAAAACATTGAGGAGAGTGTCCAAAAGATCACACTACAGGTTCTGAATCAATTTTGGGGAGAATGAAAGAGAACTGTATGTTAATGTAACGAATGTTTATTTTCTTTCCCTTTGCCCCCAGTGATCCTCTGAAGTCCTCACATTTATTGCTTGTGCCCTTAGATAAACTATTACTCAGTAAGTTTCATTTAAGAAACCTAATTTTTTACTGTGCACACACACACACACATTCACTCACACACTTAAAGTAGAATGGGCTTTCTGTATTGTCTGACCCCTTTGAAATGTTGATTTTTCGGCAGAAATTCCTCATACTTCACATTACTCAGATAACTCAGGACTTTTTCAGACATTGGCAGTGACTTTGAAAAATTGGTTCACTGTATCCAGATCGCCTCTGGTTCTAACAGCCTCAGAGGCGTAGCTTTTCTTTCTATCCAAATGTTTTGAGACCAGAGAGAACAGAGGGTATTTTATTGATGGCTTGTTTTTCTCACACTCTCAATGGAGTTTTATTTTGCCTGAGCAGTGCATTACACTTTGTATACAGAAATATGCATCACTGAACAATATTTATCTTGATGCAAATGTTGCCATCTGCTTAATCATGTACTGGAAAATGTTAAATAGATAAATAAAAGTAGAAATTATTTTATGCTTATATATATTTTACGTATATGTATTCACTTTCCTTCCAGTCTTACACTTCAGACATTCTCTCTAGTTTATCAATTCTTTTTATTTTAATCTTCCAGAAGGTTGAGTGACAAATGCTTGCTGTTTTGCAAATAGGAAACCAAAGCATAAGTTCCTGTTTGCTGGGGATTGTCCAACTTTGATCCATGGTCTTAATAGAAAAGGAAATTACTTTGAGCTAGAGCAGATATCTGACATCGTTTTGTGTGTGTGTGTGTGTGTGTGTGTGTGTTTCCCGAGAAAACAAAACATCCTTAAGGATATCTCTGCAGTAAGTGTCTGTCCTTCCACCCAGAGCTATTTATGATCAGTGGGGCCTTAAATCTACATGCAGAAAGACAAAAATGCACGCTGCCAGTGTAATTGGACCTGGTCTCTATCTTGGTCAATACTGCCCTAAGACTTGTCACTTATGATAACTCTCCCTTTTTTTCCTTTGCATCTCCCATTTCTATTGCCCCCCAGCCCCTATCTACCAGAACCAGAGAGAAAATACTTTGGGGAAAATGAAAAAATAAATAAAATACAAACTCAACCTCAACAAAACCCAAGCTCAAAGGAAGGGGTATGGGAACAGGAGAAGAGTCACACGAAACCCGTGCCAGGACCCAGCACAAGTGAAAGAGGCCTCCATTAACTATCCTTGGGTCTGCCATTGCCGGGTTCAGGTCCTGGCTCTGCTCTTGGCCACCCCTGGGATCTTAGGCAAGTCATTCTAACTTCGTTCCTCTGAAAATCAGGGCCCCCTCATAGGGTTATGTGAGGATGAAAGGTAACAATACGTGTGAGCCAGTTTGCGCCTGGCACATAATTATAACAACGGCCAAATGTGAGCCGTTGTTCTTAAAAAGAAACTCTTAGTATGTTTGAAAATAAGCAAATTTCCGCAATTATTCATTTTCCCAAGCCAAGTAAGGTTTGAGTGTAATCCAAGGCAATAGAGTGCGTCCAACTCCTCTGTGTGTCAGCCTTGGAGCAGGAGGGAATGTGGGGGAGGGAGGAGCACTAACATCATTGAGTGCCAGCTGCCGGGCATCCTTCAGGTGTTTTGCATATATGATGTTATTTCTTTTTACTACTACTACTATTATTATTAATTTGCAATCACAGAGTGGTATACAGTTAATAGAACAACAGTTATTTTGTACAAGTTGAATCAAAGACAGTTGAAGATGGGAAAAAACCACACTCTATCTGTAACTAATTTGTACCATGTACCAATAAAACCTGCTTTAAATTTCTGTGCCAATTTAAACCCCTGTACTCTACCAGGCAAGGTTGGTGGCTATTGAAAATACCATTAAGGACAGGGCTATCTAAAGACAAACTTGATAGTATGTTATTTTTACAAAAATGAAAAGATACTGTACAGTGTCCAGTTTAAAAACAAATCATAAGTCATGCACATATGACATTAATTGCTCACACAAAAAATAATAATTCAGGATGTAAGAAGGTGTTATATACAGAATTGAGACTGAGGACTCCTGGCTAGAGATTGCTGCTCTTCTGAGTACCAGTTAGGTGGCAGGGATAATGAAAGCTCTGCAGATATTACCTCACTATCTCAGTGAATCTTCCTAACTCTGTGGGATAGAACTGTTGCTGTCCCCACTTCACAGATGAGGAAACTGAGGCTCAGAGCAGGGAAGCAGCTTGCAATGCTGGGGAGCAGCACAACTGGGATCCAGACCCAGGACTGCCCCATTCCAGTCGATGTACAGATTTCAGAGTGCCTTGTCTGTGTAGTTCTTTGACAAACCCTAAATGCAGCCAGCTCATTCCTGAAAATCTTCATACCACTTTTCTCACTTGTTGCAGATTCCTAAAAATGTGCCAACCCTGAGATACGCAGTTTTCCTTGAATCAGACCCCTGAATAATGAGACAAATAGAAGGGTAATCATAAAACGGTAATGATGCCTATGTAGCAGTTACACATGCCACGCACTGTTCTTGTCCTCCTTATGTATTTTATTCCTTTAAGGAATGTACTGTTATGTTTCAACAGCCAACAGTCACGATGCTTAATAGAACCAGGCCCTGTTTGGGGTGTCTTACAAATATTAGCTCATTTAAACCTCATGCTACAGTGAGGAAACTGAGGTGTAGGGAGCTTAAGTAACTTTCCCAAGGTTCACAGTACAAATGACAGAGCCGGGATCTGAACCCAGGCAGTCTGTGCTCTCAGTCACTGTATTCCACAGTCTCCCTCTTCTAAGCATCTTGTGAAGGTCCCCAACCTTGGAACCACAGACCTCATTTAAGGAGGCGCATAGGTAAGTGATTCGGTCACAGTGCCCTGCCCCAAGGACAGGATTTTATGGTCCAGGAAAAGAAGGTATCACCCTTTAGTGAAATATGCATCATGCACACTAGGGAGTAATTGAACTTGAACTGCTGAGTTGGTGGAGGAAGGTGTTTTGAATTCAGCTCCCCCAGCCAGGGGAGGAGGGGAAGAGGGTGCTGTGCAAGCTTCCTTGACCAGAGAGACAGACTTTCATTCATCGTCAGCAGGCCTCCTGCCGGTCTGCTCACCGTTGGCTTTTCCCCAGGAGCCTGGGTGCAACCAGGATGTATCACCAAGAACACACAGGCTGATTGTCTTGCAGGCACTTCCTTCTTTCCACCTGGAACAGAAACTACCTGTCTGCCCTCAGATACTCATTGGGTTGCGCCCTTCTGATCCCTGTAGGGCTGCTCCCTCCCCCATCGCAAGCCAGAGCCTTGAGGAGGAAGGTGGCGGGGACAGGGCGGGTGTGTGTGTCACTTTTACCCCGTCAACACTGTAGTGAGCAGGGGGCTGGAGTGATTAGTATCAGAGTCTGGAAGCCCAGACACCTGGCCGGATGGGGAAGGGGCGGGACCCTAAAGGCATTCTCCAGTCTTCTGGGGGAGGAGAAAATCTCCTTCAGGGCCCTCTGAGGGCAACAAAGTGGACTTGTTCTGTGTCAGGCCTGGTTTGTTCCAGCCAGGTGACTGCTGGCTTATCTGGGCATCTAATCCATGCTCCTGTGTCCGTGGATGCTAATGACAAGCATTTCTCCTCCCAGGGGATCCTTTGCTGTAATCCTTGGCCGCAAGTCACATGGTTTAAGCCCAAAGGAGTTAAGCTAATGGGGCAGAGAGATTGATGCAAACATCCCCTACCCAAGGGGTACAGACATTGTAACTATGATCCTGATGAGGAGGAGGGGGCCTTCTCTTTATTGAATGTTTACCTTGCTCTAGACACTGTGAAGTACTGGGAAGACATGATCTTATTGAATCCTTGTCCTGAAAGTTAAGGGCTCTTAGTCTCATCTGTTTTACTGATTACAAGTAATAAAAGCAAGACAATAAGTTGGATGAAAGTAAGAGATAAGAGGGAACCAGACTAGCAATTGAAGTTTCGTGGTGACCCCAACGGTTGCGTTCTTGGTTTCTACCCAATTCAGAGTCAGTAAGTCCCCTGTCCTTTACCCCTGCCCTCTCTCCCCTCCCTCCTATCCATGCATGCATCTATCCATGCTTCCATGCATCCATCCACATGTCCACCCATTCACCCATCCACCCATCTTCCACTCCAATCGTGCCCAGCACTGGGACTGCCTTTGTGAAACAGGACAGATGTGCCCCTCCCCTCAGGGACGGCTAGTCCAGCAGGAGAGAGTTAGGGCCACGGCTTATCAACAGAGAGCTTCCTTTCCGGTCCTAGCCCAGTTCACTCCACAGTGGCTTCTTGGACACAAGAGAAAGGTGTCCTCTGTCAGGTGGGGGCCAGGAATAGTGTGATTCAGGAGCCTGGAAGCCCTCAAGTCTCCTACCACCCCCAAAGCTGCCAGACTTGAGACCTGACTGCTCCATCCATGGAGTTCAAGCTCATCTTCTTCTGGCTGAATAAGGAGCCCAGAGACAAACCCAGAGATGAGGTTTCTGAGGGGAGCAGGTGGTTGGAAGCTGGGAGGGCTGGGAGGCGTGTCGTGAAGTGTCAGGTTGGGGGAGCAGTGTGTGACCCAGACACGTTCCTTGGCCTCCTGGGGCTTGGTTTCCTCACCTGCGATGCAGGGACCTTCCTGCCTGGGAGGGCTTTGCGATGAGGCACAGCCCCTGCTCCCACCTTCACCTGATGCAACCTCACCACGAGAGGTGTTTGCAAGACCGGCCCTCATGTTCATGGCCCGTGGGGAGGTTTCATTTGGCCCACACTGTCTTAAAATAAAAAGGAACCGAAGTGTAAGGGTTAGGATAGGAGACAGCATGGATGTTTGGAAAAATGCCTTTAAAAAGTCATGAGATGGGCCAGCACCGGGCCACAGTCTTCCCTGTTGTCTGCTGGCCAAGCTGGGAGGACCTTCCCGAGATCCTCCAGGTTCCCGAGAGCCCCCCCCAAGATCTCTTCCTTTACCTGTGATACCTGACTGGGCCCTTTGGGCTGATAAGTTTGCAGCCTGTGCTTGGAAGATCTCTGTGTTCACTGTGATGAGCTAAAAATAAGTATCTGTGGTCACTTTTCGGTGATCCCCATGTGGTTTATTCACAGCACTTCTTTACCCTGAGTGCCTTTGCCTTCTCCAGGCCTGATGGAGGTTTCCTTCCTTCTCTCCCTGCCGTTGGTGTAAACCCAGAATATGCAAATTCTTGTAAGCATTAGGCATTAGGGCGTTGGGAAGGCAGCGTCCTCAACAAAAATAGAATCGTGCATTCTACAGTTTGGTGGACTGGTTTCCCCTCTGCTGGGGGTGTGGGTAACATGCTGTTTTGAATCATCTGCCTTCTCTTTTCTGTGCTCCGCACCACCTTGCCCTCCCCCGCCCCCCACAACATGTGTTGGGATGTTGTGAGTTGTCAGAGAGCTGGCCAGGGGTTGGAAGAGTGGAACGTTCCGGAGCATCTTGGCTCAGGTCCCGACTCTGTCAAGGGACAAACCCCGACTTTCACCTCTGAGTCTTTTTGGCATTTCTGCCAGATGATGCTAATAAGCTCACTCCACCCCCTCACTGCATTGTGAGGATGTAATTCGATAAACAGATGAGAAAGCATTTGGAGGCTCAGAAACCCTGCATGAATATAAGATGGGGCTCTTTGGTCTTGGAGCAGAAAAATGTGGGAGCAGTCAGACCAGTTGGCGGTGCTCCCCTCCCATGGCCTTGTAATCCCTGGGGGACGAGGAGAGAATGAATGAGTGAAATCCACCTGAGGTTTCCCACCCACTCCTCCATCTGCCCATTATTTCAGCAGGTAGTGTTTGAGCGTTTGTGTACCAGGCACTGTACTACAAAGTATGGGGGAAGGCGGGCTGTGCCTGCCCTCATGGGGTTTATGGTCAGGAGGCAGGATGACCCCCAAAGAAACAAACAAATTTTTGTGTGTGTGTGTGGCCTCTCCCGTTGCAGAGCACAGGCTCTGGATGTGCAGGCTCAGAGGCCATGGCTCACGGGCCCAGCCGCTCCGCGGCATGTGGGATCTTCCCGGACCGGGGCACGAACCCATGTGCCCTGCATCGGCAGGCGGACTCTCAACCACTGCGCCACTGGGGAAGCCCCAAACAAATTTTCTAAATTATCAAATTGTTCCAAATGTAGTGACCTCCAGTTGGGGTGCTGAGAGAAGACAAGAGGCTGTGGGTGAAGATTTATTTACTATGGGGTGGATTAATGTTACCTATTTTTGCTTGAGGATTTATTCTGGATGGACATCTTTTGCCAGAGTAGCTCCAGACTGACCCTAGGAATCCCAAGTGTGATATGCACGTGGATTCTGATACACCAGTGATTGAAGGTGCTACGTGGGTAAACAGTCTCTATTGTAGCAGCTTTTTTTTTTTTTTTTTTTTAAAGAAGATGCTGGGGGTAGGAGTTTATTTATTTATTTATTTTTGCTGTGTTGGGTCTTCGTTTCTGTGCAAGGGCTTTCTCTAGTTGCGGCGAGCGGGGGCCACTCTTCATCGCGGTGCGCGGGCCTCTCACTGTCACGGCCTCTCTTGTTGCGGAGCACAGGCTCCAGACGCGCAGGCTCAGTAGTTGTGGCTCACGGGCCTAGTTGCTCCGCGGCATGTGGGATCTTCCCAGACCAGGGTTCGAACCCGTGTCCCTTGCACTGGCAGACGGATTCTCAACCACTGCGCCACCAGGGAAGCCCCTGTAGCAGCTTTTAATAAAGAGTTTCTATTCATACCTTTGCAAAATTTATTTATTTCCTAACTTTTGCCTATATTTTTAAATGTTTTTTTAACCAAAATATATACACAAAAGTGCACGTTATTCTAAACGTATAATTTGATGAATTTTCACGAACTGAACACACCCAAGTAACCCATATCCAGACCAAGAAACAGGGCATCTGCGACCTCCCAAATGCACCCATCCCTTGCTTCTTGGGTGAACATTTTTTAACACTTGTCATAGCTGTATATATCTTTAAATGTTTATTAGGGGAAATAGGTGAATATAACCAGTCAATCAAAATGACCTCGTCAGGGCTCTTACTGCCTAGCATGCAGGTGAAGGGGCATTTATGTAAAAAGAAGTTAGTTAACATAGTGAAAATGCATAAATTGTAGTATCTAAAACTTTCATTCTAATGCTAATCCTGACCTCGGTTTAGATGTATGACTGACAGGGGGGCAATGGAATGACCAAGGTTTGGTAAACGTTGGCTTAACCAGTTTGAAGATACCCTGCGCTTCTGGTAAACAGCTGTGCTGTTTTGTTCTCAAGTCCAAGTGGAAAGGATTTAAGTTAGACATCAGGAGGAACTGTGCTCTGGGCCTGTTTGAGTGGACATCCCCGTCGTGGGCCCTCTCTGAGGGTCTGGGTCGCTCTCTGCGTTGCTCCTATAGCTGTGGGCCTTCCCAAGCCCATCTTCTGGACTCGGGTCTGCACCCTTCATGTGCATCTCTTGGCTTCACGCTGAGCTTCCACTTCACATTGACTCTTTGTGCTCGAGTCCCCCGTGTGTTGGACATGAATTAGCTGTGATGAATGGGTCCCCAAATGGGCCCATAATGACTACATTAACTTAACCGTGAACCTAGACTCTGTCTTCAGAACCAGGATAACAGAACCACAGTACAACTGGAACAGCATTTCCAAAGGGCAGTGGAGACAACTAATCATTTTATAATGAGCAAGAGGAGAAGCAATAAAAAGAGAGCCCAAGGACGGCATGGTAATTTCCGAAAGTCTTAGCACTCAACCAGACTCACGTTAATAAAATAAACAAATGTTTTTCGTAATGGAGAGCTAATGTATACATTAGTTAAGGAGAGTATTAAAACCAGATTAGATGGATCAAGCAGTACAGTGGTTACGTCATTAAGCATCCTTTCTTTGGGGATGTGGAAAAGTTGTTCTCTCTTTTTTTCTTCTTTCCTTGTGAAACGATGCTTTATTAATTAGAGAGGTAATGGGAAGTCTTTTTTTTTCTTCCCAGACTGGTGGCTGTTTTCTATTTATTTTTTAATGTAGGACCATGCTTTGCAGATGTTCTCTTTGAAATAAAAGCCTGTTCATTGTCTCTCTTCCTCTCTCTCTTTTATCCCCAGCTCAGAAGGGGCAGCTGTTATAAAAGACACAAACAGAGAACCCTGTTTGCTTGTCATCAGGCATTACAGAAGATCCCATTCCGATATAAAATGCCCCCATTACCTGCTCTTTCTCGTAGTCCTACTGAGGAATAGTTTTGGAATTGTTACATCTGATACCCTCTTCTTTAGAAGAGGAGGTGATGACAGAGAACAGGGTGGAGATGACCTCAGGGAAGCTCTTAGGAGAAAAACTGGCCTGTTTGCAAATGGGCGTGGACTCGGTTATTAACTCCTCTTAGGACAGAGGCTGCCTGCTGTTTGGCTTTCTGTTAGGGTTAAAGAAAAAAAAATCATGTGGAGCAAACGAACTCTTTTTGTAGTGAGCAGATGGTATTAAACCCCCAATAAAAGTGGACGCTGTAAAGTACCGATGAAGGGAGCTGGGCCCTCTGTGGGTTGGATCTGGGCAGCATAGAGCTGGCTTTCTTATTCTCCTTGGTTTGTTATTTTAGTTTATTTTTAAAAATTAAATTACTGGCCAACATTTTAAAATCAGTGGTTTCAAATAAAAATTGTTTGGCATTCCTATGAAAAAAATTGAAATTCTGGCCTTTATTCCCAAAGAGGTAATAATTTGAGGGAGCGGGGGAAGATGTGGTTGCCCCCCTACATGGAACCCCTCTTTCCAGTTTTCTATGGAGCCCACCTGTCTACTTGGCTTATTTGTGTTTCTTGCAGGACCACTGTTAGGATTTGAATTTACAACTCTCAAAATAATAATAACTATTATCTATTAAATGCTATGTGCCAGGCACTGTGCTAAGCAGCATCTCATGGACTATCTCATTTAATCATTTTAACAACCTTATGATATTATTCCCATTCACAGATGAGGAAACTGAGGCATAGAATAAGGAATTGCCCAAAGTCACAGACAGTAGACTTGGAATTTGAACTCAGGCAATGTGGCTGGGGAGCCTGTGTGTAAGATCACTTGTGCTGCACAGAATGTTTTAACAAAGCAATTCTGGTTAGGAATTCTTCACATTGACTTTGCAAAAGGGTGGCACTGTTTGCCCATTGCATGGATGGAACCAGTGAGACCCACCAAGGTCAAACCATGATGGAAAATGCAGATCATGACTCACTATCTCTAAAGAGAGGACAGGCATGAAAATGACCGTGGAACTTGGGCACTGGTGAAGCTGGCAGTCTGGCCGTGGCAGAAGGACCCTCACCAGGATCCCCACCATCCTCACACGCACACAGAGCAGGGCAGGGGTGGTGGCCTCCACCCTCCATCCTTGCAGCAGCGGGGTAGTATCTACAGGGTAATATTTTGATAAGTTGCTGATTTGTATTAAAATAATAATTACAGTGATAATTACAAGCACAGATTTCGGTGAGACTCAGCTGCTGACTGTGAGGAAAAATAATTAACTGTGTATTCTCTTGGAATCAAATGGAAACCAGGCCTGGCCTTTCTCCTTTGTGTGGGTCCAGCACAGGTTCTGCTGCAGGTTGAAGGCCACATGTTTTGCCAGATGCTGTTTATGTTCACAGTATCAATGGCAGATCTCTGCGCGAGGAGGAGCTGGTCATCGGGCGAACACCATTGCTTCCTACCGGCATGGACAAAAACAACCTGATTGAGATCTATGGGCGCACCATCCTTTAACTCATGAAATGCACCTCGCCCTGGAAGCAAATGCAAAAACAGCTAGAGGAAAAGTGATTTAAATCTACCTTTAATAAGTAAATGCTTTAGCATTGGCTGATACCTGGCCATAGTGATGGATTTGTAGCTAATTTAATTGGAAGGCTGTGATTCTCTTTACATGTCTATTTTTGAAGCCAGTTGAATGGCCCTGCCTTGATTTTAACCACTTGCTAAATTTCACTTGAAGCAGAACATACGTACAGAGAAGGGCAGAAATCATGAATGTACAACTCAACCAAGTGGCCATGCATGAATGATGAGGACTCAGATCCAGAGCACGGAGCATAAGTTACGGCTCCCTCCTCCTTAGGATCCTTGTTCCCACTTCTAATCCCTGTGTCTCCAAGGGTAACCTTTATCATGACTTCTGACCCCATAGATTACTTTTGCCTCTTTTTAGAAATGGAATCACGTGGTCTGTACTCCCTTGTGCCCAGTTTGTTTTGCTGAACATCACTTGTGATTAGATTATATGAGATCAAATCAGTGGTTGGCAGACTACAGCCCACAGGCCAAATCTAGCCCATTGTCTGTTTCTGTATGGCTCATGAGCTAAGAATGGATTTCATATTTTGAAATACATGGTTGGGAAGAAAACCAAAAGAAGGATATTTTGTGACATGAGAAAAGCACTGAAATTTAAATGTCAGCATGTACCAATAAAGCTTTATTGGAATCTGGCCACGTCCATTAGCTTACATACCAACAATGGCTGCTTTTGCCCCCTAATGGCAGAGTTGAGTAGATTCAACAAAGGCCATGTGGCCCACAAAGACCGAAAGATTTATATCTGGCCCTTTACAAAGAAGTTTGCTGACTCTGTATCTGTATTGTTTCATGTATTTGTAATTGTCCGTTTACATGGCTATATAGTATTTCCTTGTGGAACACACCACAATTTACATAGCTGTCCCAGGTTTTGGCCATTACAAAGAGCACTGCTATGAACATTCTTTTACAGGTCTTTTGGTAAAAAAAATGTTCATAAGCATTCCTGTTGGGTATATATGTAGGAGAGGAATTGATTTCACTGCTCTGTTTTGTTTTGTTTTGTTTTTTAAATGGGTTGATTTCACAACTGTATTTAAATTTGGAAGTCTTACTTTCCCTACTAGTGAGTAAGGCTCGGTGATATTTTCATGTGTTGAAACTCTGGAACAAGGTTTACTTTCAAAAAATTAATTAGTCTTGCAAAATAGAGCATCCGTAGACCCGCAATTCATTAATGGATTACTGTTCTTCCATCTCAGTACCTTCAAGGATGTTGGGAACATGCCTGATATTGACTGCTTTAGTTGCTTTTGGGAATGGTGCCATCACTGAATTTCTTATACTGAAGCTGTATTGTCCAAAGGCCTCTTATCTTTATGCGGCAAAACAGGTCTGGCAGAATTAGGTGAGTTTTTGCGATGTCATTTTCTGCTTTGATTGACTTCTGTTTATCTCTAGCTGTCCTGCTTTTCTTGCTGGGAAGCAGATGAATACAGCTCTACATCCCCAATAAGATCTCTAGCCTACAGTAGCATGTGTCATTTGGCATTGAAACAGTGTGCTGAAATGTCCCTTCGGGGACTGCAGACATTGTATGTGGCCACAGCAATGGAGCTCAGAGATTCCCCCAAAGGAGCTGCCTTCCTGTGCGTTGTCAGTATTGTTTAGCAGCGTCGGTCCTGTGTCAGTTCCTGCAACGCTGGTCCTTTTCCATTTGCTGTCCCACTTTTGCAGGCAAAGGCATTGACAGGGTTGGGAGAAGAATGTCAGGATTCCCTGGGATCCGCCGGCCTTTCAGGTTTGCTTGGCACTGGCTGACAAATGGCTTAATATTCTTTCTGGAGCCCTTCAAAGAGTCATATTGGCTTCCTTTTTCTAGCCAGCACACTTTACCAGGGATAAAGTCCTGTTTGTTTTAATCTTGCCTTCTGGTTGTGCCTTGCACAATTAACAACCTTAAGGAATGTCACAAGAGAAGATGTTCAGAGGATATTTTAGTATTTCTTTTGGAAGACAGTTGGATTCTGTGGTGAAGGGGATAATGGAATTGAAACCTAGTCTCAGCTAAAATGTCATAGTGTAGCTGACTCAGTCTCAGGCAGCCTCAGTTTTATATCTTTAAAATGGGGCTACAGAGCAATGCCATTGTGGGTAATAATTCCTAGGTATGGAACTAGATCAGAGAAATTTAATCCTTAGATTCTGGTAGTTCCTCCCCCTCCTTAATAGGTTGTTTACTTTCTTTGTTTGGATATTTACTTTTGAAAAGATAAAACTTTCTTTGGTAAGCATTATATGAAATTCTTTACAAAGGGGTGTGTGTGTGTGTGTGTGTGTGTGTGTGTGTGTGTGTGTGTGTGTCTTCTAGGAGATGGCCTTTTCTTTTTAAAGGCTACTTTCTAGATGTTCTAAGATGCCCTAATTAAAATAGATGATTAATTTGTCTCAAAAGAAACATAATAGATTTCAAAAGTAGAAATTGTCCAAGCCTCATTTATAAAACAATAAGATATATTAAAAATTAGCCTCTAAAAGGCTATCATTAGAAAATTTAAACAAACCAACAAAACTTTTGTAAGTAACTCTTAAAGGAGAAGTCAAACTTAGAATTTCATATTATAGGGTGATGAATGAGAATGAGAATACCTCATATCAAAGCCCATGGGATGAGGCTAAAACTGTGCCCAGAGGAAAATTAATAGCCTATTATAAAAGCACTTTAGCTTTGGACATTAAATACAGAAGATGAAAATGATTAAGACTGCAATTTTTATTTTAAAAAAATCATTGAGAACAACCTGAAAGAATGTAGGAAAGGGGCTAAATAGAAATAAAAGCAGAAATTCATGAAACATGACACAAACACAGTAGCAGTTGTTCTACAAGATCCTCTAACGATTAAGCACGCAATATTGATCTAGTTCCTCCTAGGGTTAGAATCTGTGAATGGGCTGCGTGTTCCTAACTCCCAACATTTGCTCAATGCTTTTGTTATGGCTGCTGAGTAAAGGAAGCAGTGGATAGCAGGAAGAGTTCCTGAACTTTCATGTTATTTGGGCTGGGTGGGTTAGGGGAAGTTATCGCTTAGCCTGTCCACAACAAGGCAGAGCCAGCCTCCTGCACTTTTTTTCTTTTGACCAACTGCCTCTTGCCTTTAAGAACAGTAAGGCTGGCAGGGCATTTTGTTATTTTGTAGAATACATTGACACTCCTGCAGGTTCCGGGAGAGCTTTACCCCCAGGTCTGATGCCTTCCTGGGTCTTGTAAAGCCAGCATTCTCCTTGTCCTGGAGTTACCTGTTGGGGTTGGGTGGGGACTTGAGAGTGGACCCTGGGAGCCGGGCAAGAGGCTTCTGTCTCGCTAAGCATAGGACTGCTCTCTGGGAGGAATGGGAAGCCAACCTTGTGGGCTGGGGATCGGTTTTAATGTCCTCCAAGCAGCGTCCATTGAGGATCTATGGTGTATCATGTGCTAGACATTTTACATGCATGTATCGCTGTCTAGATTTACCCAGAACATTCACAGACACTTATTCATTCATTCATTCGCAGTATTACCAGGGACCTACTGTGTGCGAGGCATGTGCTGGGAGCTTTGGACAAAACAGGGTCCCAGCCTGCTTGTAGCTCACATCCTGGTGCGGGGACAGTGAGTAATGGAGGGGTCATCTGGGCAGACTTTTCCAGCAAGGTGACATTTAGGGTGAAACAAATAGAAGGTAGTCAGGCACGGATTGGAGGAAGACGGGGACAGAGTGTGACCTTCATGAGCAAGGGCATAAACGTCAGCTGGGGAGAGACAGGAACCAGGGCCTGCAGGGGCTTCTGGGCCACTGTGCAGCGTTCTCTTATGTAAGGGTCCCCGCACCCCTGTCAGTGTATTCATCAGCCCTGTTTTCCTAAAACCTAAAAACGTTGACTGGTTTAGACATTATGTGATTTGGAGGTGGCCCTTGAACAGATGAAAAAGTTTACTGTTTGTTGTCCAAAACCATTCTGTCTCCAGTGGTCTTTTCAGAGCTTCTCTGTCTTTATTGCCACTCTGTCTCCAACAGGAAATACTCCTGCCTTTGCAGGGGCCTCTCCTCCAGCATGATGTCTCCAACTTGGAACTTTTCTCTGTGTTCATCTCCATATCAAAACTCACCTGTCCTGGGTCCCATTCTCAGGGAGTTTGTTTGGTATTGGCATCCTGCACCAACCCTAGCCTGGTAGCATCAGCCCAGAGAAATGGCAGAGAGGGGCCTGCTGGCCTGGGCCTGGCAGCTGTGTCTGGCTGTGGCAGGCGCCGTGCTGTGCTCCCCAGGTTGCTTACGCAGTTCACAAAGTGGATCTATTCTTCCAGGAGTCAGACACCTGGGGACCAGTCTTTGTTCTGCATCTTGCTTGGCGTGGCTTTGGTGTGGTCCTCTCAGGGCCTCTGTCTCCCTGTCTTTCAACTGCACTAAGAGATTTCCAAGTCCGTTATGCTCCCCGCTTTTAGGTCTTTTGTGGTTTCCTGTGCCGTAGTTGCCTGTCTATCTTCTTCCAGCTATGACCTGCCCCCAGCAGGGGAAGTTACGGGGAGCCTTACCCACCTACCCCGTGTATAGTTGGCTGGTCTGGTGTGGCTCATGTGCAGAAAAGGGTCTTATTCCCCCTGACATCCATATCCTTCTGCTTGATGATAAACTCCAGTGTCTTAAGACTGTATTGGGAGTCCCCATCACTGTCACGGCTGGTCTCTGGCCCACTGCCTCCGTCAGGGCGTCCCCAGTGCTAGAACAGTGAATGGCACACAGTAGTTGCTCAGTAAGTGTTTTTTTTGTTTGTTTCCTTCAGAAATTGCGTGAAAGATCAGATGATGACATGCTCTAAAAGAGCTATAGAGCCCTGCTTTCAAATGACATTTTAACATCCAGAGGTCAAAGATTTTGCTAGAATTTGAATCATGTGTTTTTCCATGGTTTCTCATCGGCTCCCCAACCACATTGACAGCACCTTAGGATTTACTTCATGTGTTTAGTACCTGATGCAGAGACCTGTGG
The DNA here is from genome assembly GCF_964165515.1 of Mesoplodon bidens. Lineage (NCBI taxonomy): Eukaryota > Metazoa > Chordata > Mammalia > Artiodactyla > Ziphiidae > Mesoplodon > Mesoplodon bidens. Next base: position 52,892,861 of record NC_138171.1, on the reverse strand, counting down.
ATGAAGATGTTGATGATGATACCTAATAATAATAATTAAATAATAATAACAATAATGAATAATAGCGGGTACCATATATTAAGCACTTACCACATGCCAAGCATTTTAACTTTTAATGCTTCCAACGCCCTGGGATGTGAGCATTGTGGAAGTTACTGTTTTGTGGACTGAGGAAGTGGGGCACAGAGAGGTTAAGTGACTCCCCCGAGATTGCACAGCTGGTAAGAGGCAGATCTGCAGTTTCACCCAGGCAGGCTGGCATGGAGCCCATGTTCTTAACCACCATGTTATCTAATGCTAAGTTCTCCTCATGTGATTGAGAATTGGCTGGACCGAGGTGGACCAGGGGAGGTCCCCTCTGCCAGCTCTGGCCCCGCCCCTTCCCTCTAGCCTGCAGGTGTGGCAGGCCTCCGTCTGCTTCTGCCCTCTTCAGGGTCTCCCGTTCTCCAGGCCCACAGATGGGGCGAGTGAGAGGCTGGCCTTTGCAGAGTCTTCACCCGCGATGGGGCTGCAGACGTGGCCCTCCCTCCATTGCCATGGTCAGCTGGCCCCATGCAGCTGGAGAGCTCGGAGGAGAGGCACAGACTTGGCCTCATCCTAGGGAGAGGAGGACGGGCTCTCCAGGCTCAGAGGAACTGTTTATTGTGTTTCATCGTTGTAGGAAGAGGAGGAGGAAGAACTGCAAGAGGGGAAGGGTTGCCTGGCTGACTCGGCTGTTCCTCTCCTTCCTCCCTCCAGAGAGATGTGGGGACTGGATCCTGTTCCCAACTCAGCCGTGAATGTCTGTGTGCCCTTCAGTCAGTCACCTATCCTCTCTGTACCTGCTTTCTCACCTAAAATTAATATAGTGATTGTACTAATAATAATTGACCTCATTTTAAGATGCATATTTTTATATTTAATAAATAGAATTTCTAACATCTGGGATGGATTTTACAATTGACGTATTTCCTTTATGTTTCCTAACACAGCCTGTTGCCCTAAAACGGCCAGTGTCGAGGTGGGTAGTGGTTGCTAGACTTTGTGGGGGTCTGTGGGGAAGGGAGGAAATAAACAGTGGGCCGCCTGACAGCCTGGAGGAGGGCTTTTGGGAAGAATCCAGAAATTATCTTGCTAACAGTGACAGTCTGTGAGTTTGTGGGAAGCAGGGTCGTGAATAATTGATTGCCACTAACTGAGCTGTGAAACCCGTTTTCAGAGATTCCAATCAGCGGGCTCACTGGGAGGGGGTAGATGCGGATGGGGGCTCCCTTCTCCCTGGAGCCCAGGGGTCATTCTGAGGCTCCCTCTTGTCTGCCCGTGACCTTGACCACGGCCCCTGGACTCCGAGGTGGCGCTGGCTGCTCAGCGCCCTGTGGGGGGACCAGCTGTGGGTGGGTCGGGCGGAGAGGTGACCTCGGCGCTGCTGGGTGGGCTGTTTCTCCCTGAGGGTTGGTTGGGCCCCTTCTGCGGGCAGGTCCCCAGGTTGTCTCAGATGCAGAGCGGTTCCGTGCGTCTTTAGAAGGGTGACACTGGAATGCAGACCTCAGGACACTTTGGGGCTGGTTCAACACACTTTGTTTCTAGAAAATGCAGCGTCACTGCGTCGTTAGGAACCGAGGGCCTGGGCTTGGATGCTGGACCCACTCTGACTATCTGTCTGAGCTGGAACCAGTCATGTTACCTCTCTCTGCCTCAGTGTGCCGTCTGTAAAGTGGGGCTGACAGTGGTCCCTACTTTAAAAGATGGTTGTGACAACGAGGTTAGTGTTTAAACGTAAGGATCAATAAATACAAGTGCACATAAAAGAAAACTGAAGCTGTTTCCCCATTCGGTCCTCTTAACAGCCTGTGAGGAAGGCAAGGTGAGAAAGGATGGGCAGACGAGATGGTACAGGCAGGAGGGCTCCAGCGTCAAAGCCACACAGTCAAAGCCACACAGCTGCTTTAAGGAGGGTAGACAGCCTCTGAGTTTGTAGGAAGCGAGGTTGTAAATAATTGATTGCCGCCGAGTTGGGAAAACTGTTCTTGGAGATTCCAATCTGGGTTCAGATCCTGGTGCCACCATGGACCAGCTGTGAAACCCTGCTCAGTGCTGCTGGACCCTTCGGAACCTCACTTCCTCACATGCAAAATGGGGTGATAATATCACCTCCCCTGTGGGGTAATGTGAACAGTGATGGTCGTTCATTCATCCATCCAGCAAATACTTACCGAGTGCCTAATTCCTGCCGGGCACTGTCCTAAGAGCTTGAAATATATCTTTGAACAAAGCAGTGACCCCTGCCGTGTGGCGTTAACATTCTAGAGGGGAAGGCAAGTAATCAGTAATAAACATTTTAATAAATACAATAAACACTCTAGAGAAGGAATCGGCTGACATTTTCTGTAAAGGGCCAGATAGTAAATATATTTAGCTTCACAGGCCATACACTCCCTGTAACGACTCAACTCCGCCCTTGAAGAGTGAAGGCAGCCGCGGGCAGTGTGTGAACGAATGGGCGTGGCTGGGTTCCAATAAAACTTTATTTACAAAAGCAGACCATTGGCTGGGTTCAGCCCATGGGTCATAGTTTGCCAACCCCTGTTCTAGACAAGAGTATTAGAAGGTGGTAAGTGTTCTAAGAAAGAAAAAATGGGCCTACTCCAAGGTGACTCAGATGTGCAGGTTGGAAGGCTAACGCGTGTTGGAGTTTGGACGCATGTAGACACTCATGTAGCCTAGTGAGACTTCTCAGAACGGCAGGGTTCAGGGCCAGATGCAAGGTGCTCTCTGAACAGCGAGTGGAACGAGCTTGGTGACACAGTGTAGATGGTGCTGTCTCAGGGCCCATCCTTTCCCTGTGTCACCTTGGGAGACTGATGGGACCTAGACCCCCCAGGGTGAGTTTAGTGACTGGTGGTCATCAGCATCATGACACAGATGCCATTCGAGTGGTCCCTGCCTGCCTTCCAGGAAGCATGGTGGCTGTCGATGTGTCTCACCAGGAACCTTCCTAGCCACTGTGGCCTCTGTCTGGAGCAGGGAGATGCTTTTCTTGGGGCTTCAGGGACCAGAGGTGAAAGCTACTTTCTGGGGTGTGTTTGAACTTGTGGGCTTAGTGCCGACCTTGGGCGAGAACTGCTTTACCCTTGTGCCTCCTTAAACCTTTCCTGCTTCCTTTTCCCTCTTCCTTACCCCAGCCTGCCCGTGGCCCCTCTGGGTCCCTGACCCCGTGTCTCTTATCAGGATGTGAACCTCTTCCTCATGTTCCATTGCTGAGGGAATCAGGAGCCCATAGCCCACAGTCAGATGCTCAAAGACCCCGCAGAAGGTTTCTGGAACCTTCTCTTCTTTCTCTGACTTGTGAGAAGGCTTTGCTTAACTCTACATTATAGCTGAATCTTGTGGGGAACTTGAATGGAGGGAGAATTGGTGCTTTTTAGCCTTCCTGTCGGGAAGGTGATGGGGGATGAATCTTATGAAAGAAGGAGAAAAGAGGGTGGGAACCAGGAGAAGCCCTGGGTGGGGAAGGAAAGCGGGCCTCCATTCTTCCTGTGGGTTTTCAAGCTGGTCTGGTGAACACTGGGTGCTTGTAGGCTGCTACTTGGTGCCTTTATGTGAGTTAGAGAAAAGTGCCCACTCTAGGGAAGGGACATGGCTTGGCCAGAAAGCAGTGCTTGTGCAGAGAAAAGATGCCCCTTCCTCTGAGCAGTGCAGTCCTGGATGGTGGAGCGTGACTAGAGTTTCCCCTCACTGGGCACTATATGCAGTGCCCAGCCTGTACATGGTGGCCCTGTGTAGGATGTCACCTGTATTTAGTAGCAGGTAGTCACTTTCCCTGGGCACCTTGCTCTCTCACTTCCAAGCCTAAAGAGCCATTCCAGGTTTCTCATATCCATGGGTGCTCACCTGAGTCCACTGTTTGGCTGACCCCTTGGCCCATGCCTAAGTTTTCAGCTGGGAGTTGGAATGGACTCTCAGGTATCCCTTGAGAGGCTGACATTGTGCAAGATATCGCCCCAAGGCCTGGGGCCTCCCCGGGAGATGTCTTCCTGCTTGTGTCCAGACTTCCTACATCCTGTTAAAAATAAACACCATTTTCTTCCACTCCCTTCAGCTGCTGAATTGTGCCCTGGAGAACAAGCGTTTGTATTTCCTCCCAAAGCCTTCGAATAAACAAACTGTAAACAGCTGTTTCTCCTCTGGTGACAGGATTCAGACAATAGACCCTCGGAGGGTATTAATCAGCTGCCTTTGCTGTGGCAACTCTGCGTCGCAGGCTGCCGAGGAGCCTCCATGCTGGGGGTGGCGGTGGCTGTGATTTCCTGAACGAGCAGGGGGCCGTCATCCCACACAGGCCTGGTGGCAGTCGCCACCTCAGCACAGCCGTGGGGGACTGGTGCACTTTCCAGCAGATGTCCAGGCAGCTGGTGGGAAGCTCCCAGCTTCCCTCACTGGCAGCCTCTTGAGAGAGATCCTTGGTTAGAAAAGTGGCCTCCAGCTGACTCACTCTACCTGGTCACCTCTTTCTTTGAAAATGGATGGCATTCACTCAAATACCCTTCATCCAGCAAATATTGAGCACCTGCTGTATGCCAGGTGTGTTTGAACTTGTGGGCTTAGTGAACTAGAACTATGCTAGGTTCTTGGGATAAATCAGTGACCAGTATTTAATACAAGAGGCTATTTATTGAGCACCTACTATATGCAGGTGCTGTACTAGTTTCTTGGGACATCTGTGAACATTTGAAAACAGATACCCGCCGTTTATCTATTCATTCCTTCAACCGCATGTCAACAGGTATTTACTGAGTACCTGCTATGTGCCAGGTACTGTCCTCGGTACTTGAGATGAAATGGTGAACGAGATAGGCAAGGCCCCTGTGTTCCAGCTGAGGAGGATACACCATCAACCTCAAATATATAAATAGGATCAGTTCAGGTAGCAATGAGTGCTCTCACGAAGGGAGAGAGAAGTATGTGATAGAGGGTGGTTGTGATGGGATGAGGCTGACTTAGCTGGGGCGACCAGGGAAGGCCTCTGAGCAGGTGGTATTCACACTCACACCTAGACATACAGCTTTCCAGGCAGAAGGTGCAGCAAGGGCAGATCCTGGACTGAGTTTGGGATTCAGAGGAGCGACCAGAGGCCTCTGGGCCCGGGTACCCTGAGTGAGGGGCTCATGGGTGAGATGGGAGGGGGTCAGCAGGGCTAGTGTGTGGGGCTGGGAGACTAGGGCCAGGAGCTCTGGTTTTATTGAAACTGTGTGGGAAATCATTGAGGAGTTTAAAGCAGGAAAGTGATCTGCTTTGAGCTTTTAAAAGAAATCCCTCTGGTCTAGACATGATGACAAAATACATTGTGGTTTTCTGGATTGGATCCTGGAACAGAAAAAGAAAAGGTCATTAGTGGAAAAATTGGTGACATCTGTATAAAGGCTGCAATTTAGTGTCTTAATGAATAGTGTTGCACCAATGTTAACTTCTTGGTTTTGATGAATGAACCATGGGCAGGGCAAGATGTGGACATTCGGGGAAGCTGGGAGAAGGGCACACAGCAACCCTCTGGACTATCTTTGCAATTTTTCTACAAATCTAAAATTAACTGAGAATAAAAGTTATGACATTAAAGCTCCCCCTGGGTAATAGGTATTAGGGGAAGCACTGAAAAAAGGTGAGCGAGGAGACAGGGAGAACAGCTAGGGGGCTTTTGAGGTCAACAGATGAGGGATTATGGCGGGAAAAGCACAGTGGGGTTTCTGACCTGGGAGAGGGGGCCTCCTTAGCTGAGTGGTGGGTCTGCAGCCCTAGCTCTTGAAGATCTTTCTGTCACTGATCTAAGTTGCCCAACCAACTCCAGTTCAGCTGGTATTTTTTGAGTGTGTTCTAGGTGCTCAGTGCCATGCTGGGGGTCAAAGTTCGTCTTCACACCCGTTCCCGGTCAGTGTGGCCTCTTATTTCTACCTGCCTCATTCCCTTGATGGAAATTCCCACCATCACCTTTGGTAATGACTTGGAGTTAGTGAGAGGGACAGAGACAGAGAGACAGACACTGAGAGTGAGTGAGTGTGTGTGTTTATATAATACCTGACCCTCCACTACACAGGCTAGGACACATGAAGCGGGGGTTAATTTTATTACTGGCAGGTAGCAAGCACTCAATAAATACTATAATTATATAAATATTTTACGATGTATACATATAATAATATGTAAATACTATGAAACAACAACAATAATAGTGACAGTAAGCACTTGATAAGCATTTGCTATTTGCCAAGCACATGTTAAGCCCTTTGCTTGAATTTTAATCCTTGCAGCCCTATGAGGTAATGACTATTTTTGTACCCATTTTACAAAAGGGTTTAAGATCATTGCTCAAGGTCACAGAGCAGCGCCAGGATTTGCACCCAGGGAGTCTGGCTCCGGTGCCCCCAGCCTCTAAACATTGAGCTACATGCCCGCCATAGAATGAATGCAGAATGAATTGGTAACTTTTATTATCTTTGCTGATTAAAATAACATATGTTCTTGGAGAAAAATTTAGAAAACCAAGACGTGTGAAGAAGAAAATCCAAATCCCCCATACCACCACTCTCAGTTTACTTCTGGAAGACAGGAATAAGGTGGTCGTGTTTTCTTCTTTCCTGGGAGAGACTAAGGATGCGGAGAGTTGGGCTCGGGAAGAGATGGGGGAAAGGGGAAGAGAGCTGCAAAGGCTTATGGGAGGATGTTCTGCACTTCTTCCAGCATTCCTTGGGGTGGCATCTGTCTCTTTCCTCAAGGGAGGAGAATCCACCAAGCTCACTGAACATCCAGAGCCGAGGGACCTTAGAAGCTAAAAGAGACACTCCAGTCAGCCTGTAGTAGCTGGTGAACCTCTAGGTAGTTGAGCCTCCTCAGCTTAAACGATGGTTCACAGGAAGAGATGGGGCTTCCCATGGTTCTTTGATTATGATTTGCCATCAGTTGTAAGCTCTGTACCATCGATTTGATAACAGCTTTTTTTTTTTGAGAGGGGGTTGTATTAGCTTTTTCCAGAGTAATAAAACCAACAGGATGTATTTGTAGAGAGAAAGATTTATTATAAGGAATTGGCTCATGCTGTTATGGAGACAGAGAAGTCCCAAGATCTGCCATTGGCAGGCTGGGACCTGGGAGAGCTAGGAGTGTGGTTCCAGTCTGAGTCTGAAGGCCCAAGAGCCAGGAGAACCAATGGTGTAAGTTCCAGTTTGAAGGGCAGCAGGCTCAACAGCCAGGAAGGCAGTGTTTCAGTTTGTATCTAAAGGCAGGGAAAAAACCACATTGTCCCAGCTTGAAAGCTGGCAGGCAGGAGGAATTCTCCTCACTTGGGAGACGGTCAGCCTTTTTGTTCTATTCAGACTTTCAAGTGATTGGACAAGGCCCACCCATGTTAGAGAGGGCAATCTGCTTTACTCAGTCTACCAATTCAAATGTGAATCCCCTCCAGAAACACCCTCACAGACACACCCAGGATGTTTGATCAAATGTCTGGGCGGCTGGTGACGCACTCAACTGGACACATACAATTAACCACCACAGCATGGGGGGAGGGCAAAATTTTGATCCATAAGCTCTGGCAGCTCGTTTTTGGGTCATGTGCAGAGGGTTGTTACAGAGAGCTGGATCTTCATCCTGCTTCTGATCTGACTCTGTCTTTATCCTCAGCCATTATCTGGCACTTACTGTTGCTGAGGATTTCCTTAGGGAAGACTTAATCTCATTCATTATCTATTCTTGCCATTGCTACCTCGAGTACTTAATATTTAAAAAAAAAAAAAAGTCTTAGAATTTCAAATGGAGCCAAATCCTTAAGGAATTAAAGCAAGGGTCAAAACCCCAAATGCCCTTAAGGCCAGGCAGGTAGGTAAGTGTGTTCTGTGGGACAGGTGTAGGGCGATTGGGAGTGGTGGGGATGGTGCTGAATAGAAGAGCAAGTTCTCTGTCCTAAGTGGACGGCGGCTTCTTGGCTGCAGCTGCCGGTAGCTGTGAGAGAATCAGGCCCAGGGTCATCTGCTCTTTCGAGCTTTAAGAGAAACCAGAAACTTGGATTTTTTCACTGTGATCTCATATATATTGGCAACTAATTCAAAATTTTTAATTTATTTTAATAACACCCTGTGTGAACCAAACAAAACATTTCTGTGGGCTGGATTTGTCCCATAGACCTCTATGTAACCAGTGATGAATTAAATAATCATAGTGAGAATAATAGTAATCAATAATAATTTTAACAAGATAGCTAGCATTTGTTTAATGTTCACTGTGGACCTGGCACTACTGCAAGTCCCTAATTACATTATTTCATGCAGTCATCAGAACTGAGGTGGGTGCTGATGTTATCCCCATTTTACAGATGAGGAAAAGTTAGGCGCTCACAGACACACCATTAGTAAGTGTTGGAATTTAGCATTTCTAAATCCATTGCCTTTGCTTTAAATTCCTATGTGTTGCTGACTCTCACACCCCCTGGAGATTTCAGCCTGGGTTATCACGGATCATAGCAGAGAGCCAGGGAGGAGCTTACACAAGGAAGCTCATGTTTTATTGGGTAACTATGTGCCGTAGACCATGCTAAGCACTTTTAAATATAAACACATTGAACCTTTGCATTGACACAGTGATGTGGATTTTATCCACATTCTGCAGATGAGGAAATAATACTCTGTTTCTGTTTCCCCAAGGTCATGTAGCTAATGAGGGTGGGTCTGGAACCCAGGTCCATGTGTTCCTAAGGCCTGTGGTCTTGCTACTCTCCTGCATAATTAAGGTCAAAGGATTGAAAAAGATCTGGTACAAATCACTGAGCGAGAATATGGTTGTACTAATGATAACTAGATATGGGTATGGGTATGGATCCTCTTTCAGACAGTCACTCTGATTTGTACTTTATTGCTTACTTGTGTGAGTGAGCACATCTCCACAAGTTGATAAAATGGTAAACATTTGACAGCTATTTGTGTTTCCATGTTGAAAATTTTTCTCAGTAAGTGTTTTCATTCTCTGTCTTTTATGTTGATTGGTCCAGTGATGGTGTCTGTTCGCTTCTGTCTTCACAAAATAAGTGCAGATTCATCTAATGCCTTCTGATTTGTGACCTAGTTTTGGCTCTAGACTCTCCAAAGGTCCTCTCACACACCTCAGTCTTTATAGTATGAAGACATTTACCGTCTATACTTTTAGACCCATGCATCCCACAGCATGGGATGTGTTCTATCAGTGGTATTCAAATTGATCGTATGTGGCACTGTATTAATTACCTATTTTGCATAAATTACACCTAAAACTTAGTGGCTTAAAACAGCAGACATTTATCATCTCAGTTTCTGCGGGTCAGGGGTCTATAAACAGTTTAGCTGAGTGTTCTGGTTCAGGGTCTCTCTTGAACCTCATTTTCTACATTTTTCTCAGTGAACATGTATTACTTTAATTAGAAAAGATAACTAAAGTTATCCATTCGTTCTGCATTTGAACTGGTGAGCAGAGCTGTGGCCTCATCTGAGGGCTCAACCTGGGGGGACGATTCACTTCCCAGCTCACCCACATGATTGTCAACAGGCCTTGGTTTCTCATAGGCTGTTGGACTGAGGGCCTCGGTTCCTTGCTGGTGCTTAACCGGAGGCCTTTTTCAGTTCTTCACCATCGGGCAGCTCACAGCATGACATATGGATTCCCCCAGAGCTAGTTATCCAAGAAGGAGAACCATAGGAAAGAGAGCCCCAAAAATGGGAGCTGCAGTTCCTGTATAACTGAACCTTGGACATGAAATACCATCACTTCTGCCATATTCTGTTCATTAGACATGGATGTTTACCCAGCTCACCCTCCAGGGGAGGGATTTGCAGAAGAGAGTGAATGGTCCGTCCAGAAGGGCTGTCTATACCAAGCAGCATCCAGTATTCAGCCCCTTTGCTGCAAGTATTGTGAAGCATGATTTGGCCCTGGGGAAATGGTGCTGGAGTCCAGGAAAATGAATTTCACTCTGTTTTTTTAAATGGCCAGATTTATGCTTCTGCATACTTCTGAAAGATTCCCCCGACCCCCAAGAACAATTTTCTATAACTGGTGCATGGAGAGAGGTACTTCGAAGGAGCGGTCTCATTCCTCTTTCCCGCTCCTCTCTTTATCTAGATAACTGCTCCATGAAAAGTAGGCTGTTGATCTTGTTGGACCTGGTGGCACTTTTCCAGGACGACACTCCAGGAGAGACATAATTCCAAGTGTTGCAATGTGGTCATGAGTGCATGCCAAGCAGATGTGGGTGACATTGTTCATATTGGCTTAACATGGGACCATTTCCTGGAGTGGTCCCAATAAACATTTGGTACAGATAAAGATCACTTGTCCCCAGATGCCTTCTTGGTTTCAGTGGAGCCAAATATGATTACAGGCAGAGGATGCTGGGCTTGAAAAGTGCTTTTCTGTGGCCATGTGTGGGAGTTTAGCCCAGGGAAAATGCCAATAAAGTGGGAAGCAGGCAGCTTGTACCCGACACAGGCCTGGATGGTCCCAGCCTTCTTGCCTTCCTGTGTGAGATGTCAGGATTTTGGCAAGCATTTTTTTTTTTTTTCCTTGACGTGATCTTCGGTGTTCTTTGCAGCAAAGTGTGGGAAATGTGATCTAAGGACTGAGTCACATGACCCTCAGTCCCATGACCTGCATTCAGAGCCTGGCTTCGCTCAGTTTGCCTCTGTAAAATGAGACCCGTGACATTTGCCTGTCACAGAAGGGTCTTATGAGGATTAAATGGGATAGTGCAGTTAGGTCATTTAATGTGGGTCTAGCAACCAGGAAGTACACAAGAGGGTCAGTTATTATTATTATTGTTATTATCAGGCTCAGCCATCTCACACGGATGGCCTTCCAGACTGTTCTCTCTGGGAAGCACAAATGTTGGAAAGTGAGTGGAATAAGTCTTCATTTCCCTGTGTGACCCAAGCAGTTATATAAAACCCTGTGCTCCTATATTAGGAGCTTAACAGAAATGCTAATTTTACAAAAAGGAAAGTGCCAGTGGAGACTTAAATTGTGTTTCTGAACTGTTACGTAATTCTTCAGCACATCTCATTTAATCATAATATATTGGGGCCATGTCTTAACTCTGTGATCATTTGAATAGATTCCTTTCTGTATTCCTACCTCTAACTCCAAGAAATTCCTCAGGGTAAACTTCTGCTTTCCCTTTTTATAGAATGACCTCGTTCCCGGCCCATAGCTTAAAAGCTGAGAGTGATTGCAGTAGCTTTAAATAAGATGATCAAATTCAACGTAGCAGACATTGGCTGAGCCCCTACTATGTGCCAGCCACCATGTCTGGAGGCTGGTGGTGCCAACGTCAGAGCCACGGCAAACTTCCTGGAAAGATGAGGGGGCATGGTGGCTGCAAGCAGGGACTCTGGAGCCAAGCAGCTTTCGTTCACATCCCACCACCTCCTCCTGTCTGTGTGACTTTAGGGAAGTCACTTCACCTCTCTGAGCCTCGATTTCCTCAGCTCTAAGATGGAGACATTAATAGTACCCGCCCATCTTTAGTTGGACGTAAATGAAGTCGTCTGTTTCATGCCTCCTGTGGTACCCAAGCATCGTGCCCAGCCTCTGTCCCCAGCCGTTCACAGGTCACGTGGGACAGGTAGAAAATAAAGCAGATGAGAGACTCTTGAGAAGATTAAACCCTGGAGATTCCCTTTGGCCACCTGTTGGTCTTGTCTGGGGAGGCCATGCTGTCTCGACTGGGTCATTGGCCACTGGCCACCCTGCCCCTCCCCTGGCCCAACATCTGCTCTCTGCGTGTCCCTCCCCAGACTGTCATTTCCTGCGGGCAGACCTACTCTGTGCAGCTCTCCGCTGGATGTCAGCCCCTTGCCTGGAGCCTGGCACACGGCAGGAACTTTGTAAATATTGGCTGAAGATGTCGATGACGTCTGCCGAGAGTCTTTTTCTCATCAGGCACAGTTTACCTCCTCAAGCCTAGATGTAACCAAAGCCACAGCTGCCGTTCCGACAGAGACAGAGCCCGAAATAGCCCCAAAGCCCCTCATCATGTATATTTCTTCATTTACTGCAGCTGCTGTCGCCTTTTAAAAAAGCTCGCTTGTGTGCTAGAACAAAGTGAATAGATGTTGGGTTGCCTGGTTCTGGGGGACCCTGGCTGGGAAAGAGAGGGTCTCGGGGGGGCCAGGTGGCACTCCTTTAACTTCACCTGGCTTTCAGAGGTGGACTGCTGCCGGCCACCTCCCTTGCCTTTCTGCTCTTGACCCAATGATGTGAAAAGTCAGTAATCGGAGAGCTCTGCGTGCACTTCCAGGACAGGTCCCAGGAGGATGGAAACTGCCCCTAACCTGCTGACGCTTCAGCCTGATGACCCCTTGCCTCCCACATGGCATGCTGGACCCCTGAGCTACTTACTCCGAAGGCATCTTAGTGGTGTCCTGCCTGGCTGCCTGTAATGTAAATGGCCCCTCTAGAGCCCCGCTGAGAGAGTGAGCTAGGAATGGAAAACTGAGATGTGTGAGGTGAATGCAAGGACCAGGCAGCCTGGGGACCCACGCTCTGGGCACCATCTCACGCGTCCCTCCTTTCATCTCTACGACCGCAGGCGTGTTGTTGCGACTGCTAAATCCATTTTCTTCAGTGGTTAACCTCAGGGTTAAAGAGAGGAGCTGGCTGCTGAGGATTCCTGACCCAGATCTTTTGCTTCCCCATTTTTTCCTATAGCTCACTTTTCTTTATAATTTCCCCCTCCCCACAAATTACAAGTAATGTGCTTTTCTTCTTGGAAGCTGAAGAAATACAGAATACACATTGCATTGTTAACAAACCTTCACTGGCTGTGGCCAGCAGAAAGAGGAATGTGGGGTGAGGTGACCCCTGGAAGGGAGCCCTGCATGTAACTCACCGGGGGGTGAGGATGCACGGTCACCGAGGCTGGGACATGGCTCGTTCTGGGCTGTACCAGAAGGACTACTCCTAAAACATCACTTGACATTGATGATGATGGACATAATCTGCAAAGATTGGTTCCAGAGGGAGAGGGGAGAGTTTCTGAGCCAGAGCGGCTCATTCCAGGGCTGTCCACTTAAATAAAGCCCTGGCTTAGAAAACCCCAAACACGCTAAAGTGGATACTGTAATGGGATTTATGCAATACTCTGTTAAGGGCAAACCCAGCCCCATAAATACATGTCCGAAATTCAGTCTGCCAAATGAAACGTTAAAGGCGCCAAATGGATTTCTCGAAAGGATCAGAGCTAAGATGTAGTTTGCCTGCACTTGATAAGCTTATCCAGCCTTGCCACTGGGAAAGAAAAGAGAGAGAGAGAGAGAGAGAGAGGAGAGAGAGGAAATGTAGTTTAGGATTTTACTGTGTTCTCCAGTATCTTAGATATTTTCTTTTTCAATGAAAAAGGAGAAAGAGATTATCAGACTTCTAGCTGTGAAACCAGTGTTCCTGATCCAAATACCTTCTGGGCTACAGAGGGAGTTCTATTAAATCACTAGCTGGAGCCCCAGTTCCATTCTCCCAGCCCTGAAGCCTCCTCGACAGGATTCCTTCCATACCTGGTCAGCTCAGGTACCTGGGTCTGGCACCCAGGTGACCGAGGTCATGGCTGGGCTGGCATGTGGGTCAGCTCGAGTCCCAGTTCCCCTCCCCAAGTTCTGCCTTTGACTTTGGCTGCTGCCATCAAGTGTGTTTGTGGGTGATGAAGTGAGTTAGGAGAAGAAAGCTGCAGTGGAGACTGTGGGTCCATCTAGATACTTCCTCCTGATCCCCCGCTTCTTATGTTTTATGATTTTCCATCAGCTAGGAATATATCATCTCCTGCAAATGATTTGGATTGTCCTGTTTTTCCGAAGGAGGAGATAGCGTAATAGCTCAGAATTTTGTAAGATGTTTTTGGTACCATTGGAGGCCAGCCAAAGCTGTATTGCCAGTGAGACTTTTTCACTTTTTTCCAAGCACAGGAGAGTTGCTTCTGGCATCAGAATGTGACCCCAGAGAGTCACTTTCAGGGTGACAGTATGCTTCAAAGAACATGCTGCCTTGGTGGGTGAGTCTGTGGGTGTGGGTGTACTTGGGGAGTTGGTGAATTGGCTCTCAGCATAGCAAGTTTCCTTTTTCTCTTCTGTTTACAGCTGATGCATTAGGCCTTCACCATAATTGCCCTCACTCTTGATTTTCCTCAGGCCAAGGCCTTTGGGAGCCTGGTGGACTGGGGTTGGGTTGGAGCCCATGGCTGTGGGTGTGGAGGCATCTTCACAGGCATCGCCCTGCTGGGCCCGGATGATGATGCTCAGACCACAGATGAATTCAGCACTTGCTGGACACATCAAGGACCTGCTCCTTCATGTTTATTTCCTTCCTTTGGTGAGTCAGTTGATGTGCCACCTCCAGGGTGTTTGTCTGGGCCGAAGGCCTGGGTTCAGCCTCATCTGGAATAATCAAAGTGCCTTCTGGGTCTGTTGAAGTTTATGGGATTCCTAAGTATTTTAAGAATCAGAGAATGACACAGAAAAGGACACAACGGGAACAGTTAATTTTTAAAACAACTTTATTGATGTATGATTTATATACCATAAAATGTACACATTTTAATACTATCCAGTGATTTTTAGTGATTTCACCAAGCTGTGGAGACATCACCATAATCTAGTTTTAAAACATTTCCATCACCCCAATATTAGATGCGTTATGCCCATTTGTAGTCACTCCCCAGATAACTGCTCTTCTACTTTCTGTCCCTATAGATTTGCTCATTCTGGACCTTTCATAGAAAGGGACTAATACCATGTGTGGTCTTTTGTATCTGGCTTCTTTCACTTTGCATAATGTTATTGAGGTCTATACTTGTGGCATACTGCTGAGTAGTAATCCACTGGATGATGGCCATTTTCTTTATCCATTCATCGGTTGATGCCCACTTGGTTTGTTTCCACTTTGTTGACTGTTGTGAATGATGCTGCTGTGAGCATTTCTGTCCAAGTCTCTGCGTGGACATACGTTTTCATTTCTCTTGGGTAGACTCCCAAGAGTGGAAATCTGGGTCATATGGTAAATTTACATTTAACTTTTTAAGGAATTGTCATACCGTTTTCCAAAGTTTTCCCAAGCTGCATCATTCTACATTCCCGCCAGCAATGAATGAGCAGAACCATTCATTTCTGATCTTACTGCGAACTGGACAGTGAAGATGTTTATTAGAGACCACTGCAGGTGAAATCCAAAAATTGCCCCCGGCATGTGGGCAGCAGGCCCTCAGTGGGATCTTGACAACACACCACAAGGGTCTTGACCCCAGTTTCCACATAAGCTTCCCCAGCAGATGTCAGAGCTTCAGCCCAGAGGGGCCGCTGTCCCTTACTTCCACTTCCCTCCCCAGCTCCAGCCTTGCTAGCCACACTCCCCTGCAGCCCATCTCATTCCAAAGAGGATTCGCTCTTATGAAAAAATGTTCTGCATTGCACTGGTGCTAATTTAGCAACTTTATTGGACAATGTGATTTACCATCCGTGGCCTGCTTTCAAATGGATTCATTTACCTTCGTTGATTGGTATATGTTAACTGCCGCCAACAAATGCACAGCAGTCCTTAAAAACTGTGTAACATTTTGCTTTCTGGTAATGATAGTTAACTCCATCCTTGATCGCCAATGACATGGTACTCCCCTCTTGGAGATGGACTTAAATTGCATAACTCTGTTCCTTGATGATGAGAAAATAAATTACTTTTCAATACCATATTCTGCTAAGCACTTCTTAAATTTGCGTTCTTTGGTAGGTGTTCCTTCTTTTCTTTTTTGGGGATTCTCTCCTTGCTATTCAAAGTGCTGTCCTTGGACCACTGGCATTGACATCAACTGGTAGCGTGTTAGAAATGCAGAATCTCGGGCCCCACCCCCAACTTCTAGAATCAGAATCTCATTTTAACAAGATCCCCAGGTCACGTTCATGAACTTTGAAGTTTGCAAAGCGCCGCTCTAAATCTGGAGTCAGCAGAATAAGACCCTTGGAGCAAATCTGGGCAGCTGCTTGTTTTAGTAAAAAAAAAAAAAAAAAAAAGTTTTATTAGGGCACAGCCACGCCCACTCTTTCTGTATTGTCTCTGGCTCCCTGGGACTCGAACTGCAGAGTTAAGAGCTCTGACCGAAAGTGTTTATGCCCCGCAGAACTGAAAGTGTTTACTTTCTGGACCTTTACAGAAAAGGTTGCTGACCTTTGCTCTGGAGATAGTTTTATTCTTATTTATTATTTATTTATTCTTATTTACTTATTTTTATTATATGATATATAATTAATTATGATTTACTTATATTTTTGTTTACTTAATTTCTAAAAATATGTTAGTTTTTCTTATTTTACTTTTTCCATCTTCCATTTATTATAACCTTTGGGTCATTCCACTTTTCTTTTTTTTAACTAAGTTATGAGTGCCGTCCATCCCCAGGTTCTCTTAGGATCCTGCCTCTTAGAATAAAGTGACAGAACTTAAATGAAGCCTAGGGTTTCTCATCCACAAACTGAAAAACTCTGAGGTGCCCTGATCTCTCAGATGCCATCCCGCTCTGCTTGAAGAGTGCTCTGGGTAAGCTCTGTTTTATGTCATTTTATTCTTTGCAAAAGAGGAGATTATTTGTGAAACTGGAAGGCCATATTTGTTATTTTTTGTAAAGGCTTGAAAATGGAGATATTCACAAAGTAGAAGAAAGAAATGAATTCCTTTGTCAAATCACAGGGTCTCGTTAGGGTGGGAAAATCTCACCAGGATGGTCATGGGAGGCACCCAGAAAGGGAAGTGGGCAGGACAGTCTTCGTGGGGTGCACCCTATGCACGGGGTCCCACACTCAGGAGGGCCCTGTGCTTGTTTCATGCTCTATTGTCACCATCTTGAAATTCTTAATAACTTTAAAACCAGGAGCCCCCACTTTTGTTTTGCATCAGGCCCTGAAACTTAGGTAGCAGTTGCTGGAAGCTAGTGATGGGGTTGGAAGACCTGCCCAGGGCCTGGTTCCTGGAAGCTGAGAGCTACGTGTGTGCCGTCCCATTAGCCGGCACTGAATTATCCTGAACCAGTGATTGTATCACTGCCGAGCTGTCATCACCAACCCGACGTGTGTCTGGCTCTTTCTCTTAACCTTACTTTGTGCCAAGGGAAGAAAGACCACTTTGGATGATTTCTTAAATTAAGCACTTAGAGAGGTAAATCTGCTCGAGCAGAGGCGACTCAAAGCGAAGTTCGGATTATCTCCAGTTAAGGTCGGTATTTGAGCCTCACAACTCAAATGTGATTGCTTTCAGGGGTTGTATGTTGCACTTTTCCCTGCAGAGCCAGTGAGAGATGCCGCTTTTCTGACAGGGCTGCTCCTTAAAGAAATCGGGCTCCCACCCGGTTTAGGTTAAGGTCTCTGGGGACATCTAAGCAGTCGGGGTTTTCAGGCCACAGGTCAACTGGTGGAAGCCTCCCAAGGGTGCCACTTCCACCTGGTCCCTGTGGGGGGGAATTGCATCCAGTGACCCTGCAGGTGGCTGACTGAGTCTGAAATAGCAGCCTCCCAACCCAGCAGGGACCAGAACAAGGAACATTGCTGTAATTTCTTTCTTCCTCCCCTCTGAACGATTGTTCATCAGGAACCTTTTGGAAACAAAAAATAAAAGGAAAGCAAGAAAAAGGAGACTTAGTGAACCCAATGGAAAACTACTGTTCAGCCAAGAGGTCCCCAAAGGGTGATAAGTGAGCCGGGCGCTGGGGATGTCTCAGAAGCTTAGACATGTTGGTGACAAGATGCTTTTAGCACTTTTTGAGAGACCAAAGGACATTTGATGATCATAATTATAACCGTAAATAATTATGTATTTGTCATCACAGCTGTGGTCATTTATTGAGCATCTACTGTGCGTCAGGGCCTGGGCCGAGTCATGCATATCTCTTAATTCTTACCCTGTGTACGGCCCAGCTCTTTGTTACAGGTGAGAAATCTGAGGCTCTCAAGGTTTGACTTGGCCCAGAGCTCACAGCTGGTCAGTGACAGGGTCAGATTTAAGCTCTGTCTGACTCCAGAGCTTGGGCCAGGTTCCCTAAGCTGCCCTCTGACCTCACCGCCCCCTCTGAAACCACTACAGCATTCCCTCCCCAAAGTCATGTCAGGAGCTGGTCCTGGGTTGCATTAAATGAGGTTCTGGCAGATTTGAACGTCAGCACTTGTTTCCCAAAGAGTAGCTGAGATGAATTTAGGTGGTAGACAGGTGAACATTTAAAAGAATGTCTTTATTATATTTTAAGGAAAAAGTATATTTTTTACTGGTAAAATAAACCTGTGATTTTAGAGAGAACTAACAGTTTCTTTTAAAACATGAATGTAAGAAAAGAAACAGTCTTTTAAATAAAAATAGTGTGGGCAAGATGTGTACGGCCCACTGGTTCAGCTGTTCTAGAGACCCAGAGAGATTTAGCAATGAGCCCAAACTCAAAAGAGCTGGGAAGTGAATGGATTTGAACACAGATCTTTCTGTCTAAATTCCAAGTGATATGCACCAGCTTCTCCGAGGAAGAAAAGGAGGAAGGGTGTCCAAACCTTCTCTGGGGTGGATGGACAAATTTAAAGCTTCTCAGGACAGGCACGGATGGTGAGGCCGCTCAGACTTCCTGCCCCTTCTTGGGAGGCAAAGACAGCTTCAGCCTCCGACATCTAGATTCCTCTGGGTTTTGGCTATGGGACCTGCTTCGACTAAGAATTGTTCTTGGGACACTGTCACCATGGCACGGTGAGCCTTTAATCCCCTCAAATAACGGTGATCAATACTGACTCCCACTGAGAAGCCCAGAAGGGTGAGGTGGAGGAGGGACGGCACACAGGACAGTTCCCACAGAGACGCTACCCAGCGCCCAGGGTGGCGGGAGTCCCCTCCTTTCTACCGGAGGCTCATTAGTAGTCCTCACGCAAGGACCTCAGAGGAAAAAAATCATCTTAACGGGTTCTGAACGAGCCCAACCGGCAGTCGTAGTTGGACGGTGACAGGAAGCAGACTCGGCTGCCCTTGCCCTCGGGGCCGGGCAGTGACGGCCGAGCGCTGAGCTCTGCCCCGGGTTGGGCTGTTTCACATGGCATCGATCAACAAGCACCACCACTGAGTGAGCAGACCCGCTGGGCAGGGAGGGCTTCAGCCCGCATGTGGGGTTGGTTTGCAGCTTACGGAGAGAAGGAGGAAGGGCTAGAGTCAGAGGGCAAGCCCAGCGAGGCGGCCAGGAGAGCAGCGGGAAGGATAACTGCAGTTGGCCACGGTCATCACATTCTTCCTTAAAACGCATAAGTTTCCGGGGGTCAAGGGCTCAAATCTGGACAGCTGGGCTTGGGGTCAGTGCTGGTATATAGGGGGCCTTTCTCCTTGCTGGGATGATAAAGGCGCCCTTTCCGTGGAGGACTAGAGAGAGTGTCCAGCTGGGCGAGGGCCGTCCTCCCCGGGCACAGCTTGGTGAGGGGCACTGGCTGGATTTCAGCCACCGCTTTGCAGTCCGCACACTAGATGGCCATTCACAGTGGCCTCGAATGAACTTGTTTACAAAACAGAAATAGACTCACAGACATAAAAAAAAAATAAATCTTATGGTTACCAAAGGGGATAGCAGGGTTAGGGGGGAGATAAATTAGGAGTTTGGGTTTAAGATATACACACTACTATATATAAAATAGTAAACAACAGGGACCTTGAGTATAGTACAGGGAACTATACTCAGTATCTTATAATAACCTATAATGGAAAAGAATCCAAAAAAGAATATATAGATATATTTGTATAACTGAATAATCACTTTGCTGTACACTTGAAACTAACACAACATTGTAAATTAACTATACTTCAATAAAAAGAAAAAACACAAAATATAAATATAAACAAAATCTACAGGTACTAGTTCTCTAGTATAGTATAACAAGCTCGCTGAAAACCTAGTGGCTTGAAACAACCGTTCTGTCTTGTTCATGATTTCGTGCGTGAGGCATGTAGGAAGGGCTCTGTCGGGTGGTTGGTTTCTGCAGCTGGGGCTGGAGGACCCACTTCTAGGATGACTTCTTCATTCATGTGGCAGGTGTCTTGTTCCTCCTTACCTCCCTCTCTGTCCGTGCGGCATCTCGTCTGCCAGAGCCTCTTGTGTGGCCTGATTTTCTCACAGCATGATGGTCTCAGAGGAGTGACACTTCTTCTGTGGCCACTGGCTTCCATGAGGCAGGAAGTGGAGGCTGCCAGAAAGCACAGCATCGCCCTTGCCGGTTCTCCTGCTCAGAGCAGTCCAAGGGCCCGTCCAGATTCTAGGGGCTGGAAAAATAGATCCCATCTCTTGTCAGGATGGGGAGAGGGGGGTGTGTGGGGCAAGGTCACCTTGCAGAAAAGCATATCGGATGGGCGATATTATTGAAGTCATCTTTGGAAAATACAGTCTGCCACTTATTAATTGGCAGGGATTTTTCAGGGACCTCACAATGATTCCTGGACTCCCCTCAGCCTCCCATCAGAAGAACAATGAGCAAGGCACAGGCGTATTCTTTTAAGATCAAAATATATGTCTAATTCTTAATTTTGTTAATGGAGTCCAGTTTGATCTGAAAGGTGATGCTAATAAAGTAAACCAACTTGCATAGAGAAGAGAACCCCAGTTGTGAGCACTGCTGTGGGGGGAAGGAGGCCAGGTGCATGTCTCTGGTGGCTCAGGAGCACCGTGGCAGAAGCAGCTGGCTTGGGTTTGGTGAGGTCTCAAAGATGGGGCCCTTTGACTTGGACCAACTCAGCGCCTGTCCCGGTGTTTAAATTCGAAGTGCATTTTACTGAGTCAATCAAGAAAGATTCAGTTGTTGAAATGGAGGCAAATTCAGACAGTAAATTGATGTTTTCAGTGGAAACTTGCTTCCAAGCCAAGCCCTTGGGTCATTCCTGGACATTCGTCTCCCTTTAAAGATATGGTGTGACAAATAACATGCACGCCCATTCAATTGAACATTTGAACCCTTAGCTAAAAAAAAAGTCTGAATAATTAGCTAAGCACATTTTTTTTTAGATGTTGCTAAACTTTGCAGAGAACGATGGAAGGAGATGTTGCACGTCAGCTATAACTGGAGAGGAGTTATCCCGTCCTCCCGAGGTGCTCCACGTGTAAGCGGGCTGGGGCTACAAGCCGTGGTCTGCAGCCTCTTCTCTGCCACTTACGAGCTGTGACCTTGGGCAGGTCACTGGTACTTACTGTGAACCTCACTTTCTTTACCTTTCAAATGAAAACAGTTGTACCTATTCCATCCGCTTCTGAGTCTGATCTAGGAATAAGATGACGCCATAGTGTTTTTTAAAATTGCTTTGTGAGTTCAGAAATCCTTTACCTGTTGAGTCATCATTGCTAATAATAATTAGCATAGCAAATTTCTGTTGCCTGAGAATAAACACAAACATGGCTTTGTGGCTCCTTTAAAAATTAAATGTATAGAGTCTATAATTATTTTAAAATACAGAGGTTGAGGAATTAACTGTATAACTCTGACATCTAGAATTTGGGTACAACTCATAATTTGTGCACTGTGCCTCATATGTTCATAAGTTTGGTTATTTTGCCAGTTTGGGCTAACACATGTAGTACTTTCTGAAATTAAAGGCTTGAGCCTACAAAGACAAAAGAGTAAGGAAGCCATTAGACAATGTTTTGCTGCTTTGAATAAACTTCACACAGCAATTGAGCCCTATTGTTGAATGGACTAATGGTAATGAGTGGATTACTCCTATTCTAATAGACATAGATTCAGTTATTTATTAACAAATAATTTACTGAGGGTCTATGAGGGGAAGTTCGCTTTGCCATTAGCTGCCTCAGTACTTTCCAGATGTCGTTCTCATGGGACATTGCTCTCATGAGCTGGCCAAGGGCATCCCACACTCAACTCAAAGAAAGCAAGCTCACCCTCCCCCAATTTACAGACAAAAGAAGAGGTCAATGGATGAGATTTTTCTCTATATTAATTTTTTTTACTTTTTTTTTAAACTGTATCTTTTTCTTACATCTTTAGCATCTGAACCTACTTGACCATGCTAAAATATAGTGAAAGATGCCATCTACAATGCAGTATTGAGTACTGAAAGTCATTTTCCATCACAGGTGTTGCCTGTTTCATTGGTCACTCCCAAATTTCAGGACCACTGGATTACACTCTATCCAGGGATGGGCAAATCTGGCCCACTGTCTGTTTTGTAAATAAAGTTCTATTGGAACACAGCTGTGGTCATTCATTTACATATCATCTATGGCAGCTTTCACCCTATGGCAGAGTTGAGTAGTTCCAACAAGAGGCCTTATGATCTGCAAAGCTGAAAATATTTATGTGGCCCTTTACAGAAAAAGTGTGTCGGCCTCTGTGCAAAATACCATAGTGAGGCTGTAACAACACAAGAGCAAGCTGTCTTCAACTCTGAACTTTCCCTTGGCTTAGACAGCTGCCGAGGCTACCACTTTGTTGTGACAGGACTCGATCTGAGCATTCCATTTTTCCTCCCAAACCTGTAGCAAATAAGAAAGGCAGGGGGAAAAAATGACGTTTTCCTTTCAAGGGAACATGAGGTTATGGTTAAAAAAGAAAAGGGAATGGGGATTTGGAGTTCTGCATCAAATCCAGACTTCACCATTAGTTAACTCACATATTCAAGTTCTTATTTAATCCACAGATAATATGTTATTAAGCACCTACTCGTAGTTGCTGCCTCAAGAATGTACACCTAAGGTGTACATTATCCTGGATCCTATGGGATCCTGGTTATCTATTGCTGTGTAACAAACTTAGTGGCCTAAACAGTTACTTAGAATTATCTTTTCAAGTTTTTGTGGGTTAACTGGGCTTAGCAGGATGGTACTCCCTTGGGTTTTCTCATGTGTTACCATCAGCTGTGGGCTGGGGCTGCCGTCACAGGTTTGGCTGGGATGGAGCCCAACGTGTCTCATTCACAGGGCTGGCAGTGGGTGCTGGCTGTTGGCTGGGAACTCAGCTGGAGCTGTCGACTGGAGCACACGTGGCTTGGGCTCCTCCAAGCATGGTGGCTGGGTTCCATGAGGATGCTTCCCAAGAGTGAATGTTCCAGGCGTCCCAGCAGGAGCTTCTTATAACCTAAGCTCAGAGTTCCCAGAACATTACTTCCACCACATTCTATTGGTCAAACAAGTCGCTAAGGCTAACTCAGTTTCAAGGGGAACACGACCGCACCTTTCATTGAGGGGAACATCAAAGAATTTGTGGCCTCTTGAATCTGACACATACACATGCAGTGGGGAGCCAGCACACAGTGGCTCTTTTGTTAAATTGCAACATAAAGAAGCCCTAATGATAAGAGAGCTTTTAATAGGGTGGTTTGGTCTGGAAGAAAGCCAGAGAAGGCTTCTTGGTGGATGAATAAACTGAGATGTGAAGGTCCAGTGGAGTTAACCAGATGAAGAAAAGAGGACAGGAAGCAACCTGTGCAAATGTCCTGGGGCAGGACTGTAAAAAGGCTGGTGTAGCTAGAGCTTAGTGTGTGAGGGGATTGTGGTAGGAGTTGAGTTTACTAGCTTGGTGAGGAATGTCACAATTCCTCATCTCTCCAAACTTCTGTTTTCTCACTTAGAAAATAGGATAATATTTGCCACATGAGGCTATTGTGAGGATAAATTAAGAATGAGTCAGTAAAGCCTTGCACAGTGAAATATTTTTTCCTCTTGGAAATGGCCATTAGCAAATGAGAAGAGCATCCCCTTGGCCCCTCTTCTCCATCTCCTTCTCACTCATCATCTCTCTCCAGGGTCAGAAGTGAGCCTGCAACTCATGCCTTTAGAGTTGCAGTCTATCCATGAAGTCTTACCTAAACTGTGAAGTCCTGGGGCTTGTGAAGAGTCCCAGTGAACTTAAACCATTGCCTGGCCGTTATTTGTTTTAAAGTGACACCAACCACCGCCTCAGTAGCACATGTGGGTACTGCACAAAGGGTACATTTCTTTGCCTGCCCTCAGTGCTGATTTGCATAACGTTTCCCCCAGCCTTCAGCACCCCTCCCTGACCTGACCAGCTGTAGTTAACACGTGAATTCACTTACAGTGCACGGGACAGCCCCCAATAAAAAAGTATGTTCTGGTCCAAGATGTGAGGAGTGCTGAGTCTGAGAGACCCCGCTCCACTCCCATTCTCTGTGGCTCTCCTCTTGTTACTGAGTCACCATCGCTCTGGCTCCCTGGTAGTTCTGCAAACACGCTGACCCCCGTCTTATTTCAGGGCCCTCATACCTGCCTGCCTTCTGCCTGGATGTGCTTCCCCAGAGACGCCTTCCCTGGTCTCTAGATTTCAGTCAGCCTCCACAGCAGCTCTTGCTTCCCCTTCATGGCTCTTTTCTCTGTCCGCAATGCTCCACTTGTGTCTGCCGCCAGCCACCATCCCCTATGACCCTCCCTTCCACTACCCTGTAAGAGTCATAAAGACCTGATGTCCTCAGCTGCCTGCCCAGAGCCTGGCACAGAGCTCAGTATATATTCATTGAAGTTGGGGGACAAGAAATGGGGGAGATTGAAAGTGGGGAGAGGAGAGGACTGTTTTTAGAATCAGAAATCCTGGCTGCATGCACCAATTTCTAGCTTAGTGATTTGGGGAATACTTACCCAACCTCTCTGAGCCTCGGTTTTCTCATCTGTATAATGGGGATGATAATCACTTTTACCTGGTTGGCTTGCTGTGTGAGGATGGTTTTCAGTGTTTGTACCAGATGTGTAGTAAGTGCTGAATCAAGGGTATAAACATTGGGATGATCTTTCCTCCACAGGGGGCTGGCACTGATGCCCTGAGTGCCTGATTTGAAACGGTAGCAGTTAACACCCAGACAGCACTCTCTATGCGCTGGGCACCTTCGCTTATTAATGCTCTTTCACCCTCACCCCGCTTCTGGTGTCACGAGTCCCATTGAGGAAGGGCAGTTCGGGATGGGAACAGCTGAGCCGGGCCCACGGTGAGTAGGTGGCAGGGGTGGGGTTCAAACAAATCCAGGCCGTCTGGCTCCAGAGTCTTAACCAGGACTCTGAGCTACCCGCCTAGGATTTGTTTCTCACCTCACTTTGTAGAAATGTTTTTTATCTCATTTCTCATTGCGTGTGTCAGGACTTCCTGTGGTTGCAGTTGAGACAAGCTGATTAGTCAAATGGAGTCGAGGCTGGGGGTACGGGGAGGGCAGGACACTCATAAGGAGACCCATGAACACGCCCACCCCATTCTGTGTCCTGGTCTTAGTTCATGAAGGTGACTGAGTGATGACCTGGAGAGGCCAGGGCCATGGAGAGAAAAGTTTGGTTTCCCTAGAAATGAGATGCAGGAAGTGGAAGACGAGAAGGAGGGGACCGTCTAGGCCAGAGCCTTTATTGGGGTTTCTGAGGGAAAGGCGAGGTAGGGTAGAGTAAACAGCTTAGGATTGGCTAGTTTGATCATTCTGAAGGGCTCTGGGCTACAGGGGTGGCCTCTGGTTGCCTAAAACCCAGCCCTGGCGCGATTTAGGGCAGGGGAGATATTGTCTCGTTAAGGTCGTTGTGGAGGATTGCAGACTAGAGGTCGGGTGGTTCGTATGTGGACCCAGTGCTGTCTCTCAGAGCTGGCTCGCCCTCCAGGGGACAGTCTCTCCCCGGGTCCGTAAGGCCGTCACATGCCAGAGCATCAAGAATACAGAAAATAAGAAAATACAGTTAATATAACTGGCCCTGTGATGAGGATACCCACTAGACAAAGAAAACACAGAGCATCACTCTCCCTTGCTAACATGTGGGCACCTGGAGTGACACTGGGGCGTCCAGCCTGGGCCCCCTGAAGTGCAGAGCTGTGCGGTGTTATTCATCTTGTCATCAGAAATGCCACCTCTTTTCTGAGTAGAGTGTCAGGTCCCAGAGGCACAGATAGGCCAGCTGTCGCCCTGCCTCTCTGTGGGCTGCATGCCTTGAGTGCCTGCTGTGTGTCAGGCTCTGGCTGAGGCGCTGCGGAACAGTGGTGAGCAGTTAGGCTCAGTCCTGACCTCCAGACGCTCGCGGTCTAGTGGGGGAGGCTGAGGTTAGTGAGACTGGGCAGCAGGGAGATCAGTCTGGGAGATCATGGAAGTCTTCTTGGAGGAAGTGACACTGTAGCTGAGTTTGGAAGGGTGTTTTGATAATGTCCGGTGGAAGCCGGAAGAAGGGGAAAATGGATGTAGCAACCCCAGAATACACTTTTCTTCTAGCTCTGAAGGACCTGTGAACACCTCTGTGCCAAGAACCAGGACCAGCGCCTCCTTTGGGGGTTCAAATCTGGCCTTTTGTGAAGGTTGGATTGCTTTGTGGGGTGTGCTTTGTCTCATGGTCTATCTAGGCTTGAGCGATAATGAGTTTCGGGGAAGAGAGGAGTGTCACTATATGTATTCACCCTCCAGCCACACTCAGCCCATATTAGTCACTGGAGGAAGTGACTAAACAGATACGAATATTAAACATGGGCTGGATTGCAAATCAGGTGTAGGATTTGACAAGTTATATACCCCTCCTTGCTTCACCCCAACAGTAGGACCATCAGGAAAACAGCATTGCAGCTGTCGACACACCCCTGTCCAGGTGTTTCTTGTCTGGGAAATCAAATGTGATTAGACCTCCTTGGAGCTCCATCAGTTGGGCCACCTTCCAAGAGGGCGGATGGTACTTGACTGGGAAAACCAAAGTTTGAGACCACCCTATTTCCATCAGGGTTGGAAAAGAACTTTGATTACTTAGATTCATGAGAGCCTCTCTGCACTTCCCTACTCCCCTGAGAATTGATCATCTCAAAGTGAATCGTTTTTCCCCCAATCCTTGGTATTTGTAAGTTTGGAATTTGGTTGTCATGGCATTTAATCTGTTTACATGGGTTTTAGTGTGGCCTCTAAGTACACTGTGGGCAATGGGGTCGAGTCCAGGCAGGGTTAAGCCTGGGGTTCTGGAATCCTTGGGGTGTGTATGTGTGTGTGTGCGTGCCTGCATGCTGGGGGCTTCTCACATGGATGTGAGCGTTATGCTCTCCACACCTCCAGAGGTGCTATTCATGTAGTTTCTCATGTGAGTGATTCCCTTAGACTCGGGGTGAACTGTAGCCATGAGAACGCAAACTCCACCTCTTCAGGATATGGACCTTCACCTCCAGGATCTGTGTACAGCATTTGTGGGGGGCGTTTGGGGACCCAGAGAAACAATCTTGCACGTACTTCTCACACACGCCCTTCACGGCAAGTTGGTGTGAGATAAGAGGCTCTGGACGCCTGGGCATTAAAAACATGATTATATTACGATGGGGGCAAATCTAGTTCCCCCTCTGTATCCCCCCCCCGCCCCCCGAGGAAGTTTGAAGGCCTTTCTAAAAGTCATGTGCCAGTGGAAAGGAAACATCCTTTTCACCTTAGGCCGCCTTGCCACCTACTGTTGAGCGCCGGGCTGAGTGCCAGAGCAGATTTCATGATTTAAACAGCTAGATCAACTGTGTCCATCTAAGTCCGACAGAGGCCTCCAGGCACCAGGGTTCTCTTCTTGGATGGTTTCAGGAGCCCTGACTATGTTTTACAGCCAGGTAAGCAGTTGGTTACCCTCATAGAACAAAGCTGAAGCAGGATGTACCCTAGTTACACTCTCTGACCCAGAGCCGTCAGAGATGGGAGGTCTCGGAAAAGTCACCCTCTTGAGCAGTTACCCTCCAATCCAGAGCCAACCAAGGAGTGTTTTTATCTGCTCTTCAGATGTGATTTTTCTCAATTCAGTGTCAGGAGGCCTCATGGCCAAAAGACTTCTTCGAAAAGTAATAAGCTTTCATCAAGTGAGATGACAGGGATGCCTGCTAAGCAATTTCGTGGTGGTGGGGCACTTTTAACAGCCCGCGGTGACACTGCCAGTATTCCCCTGAGAGTGAGATGATATAATTCAATTTGGATATATTATAATTAATTTATTGGGGAGCAAATTGCATTAAGTAGTTAGCTCTTGGCTTTAAGGGTACTCTGTCAAGAAACTAGCACCGTGAAGGGGGTTGTAATGTTATTATTTTAATTTTTATTACCAGCATCAATAATAGCAACTCCAACTAATATTTTTGCACATATTTATGTTACAGGCACCACTTTGAGTGCTTGGCTTTAATTCACTTGTATTCTATAAACCGCACAACTAGCCTGTGACAGGCGTGCTGTTGTGATGCGCATTCTGCAGCGGGGGTTGGATTCATTGCCCGAAGTCCTCCAGGTCATAAGGGCTAGATTGCAGGGTTCAGACCCAGGCAGGTTGGTTCCAGTGCTCAGGTTCTTTACTGCTGAGTGGGCAGCCCAACGTCTTTATTAGAATACTTACATCAGTGTCTGGAATATGCAAGAAGCCTTACGCAAGGCGTGATGGTCGGCAAAAGAGAGCCAAAGTGTAGTGGACCCGGTGGCCCGGCGATGTTCAGGTTTTCTCTCTACACACTTAAGGCTCTAATGCACCTTTCGTATCAGCATTTCTGGATTTCACGAGGAAGCAAATGAAATGAGGAAGCGGGCCCAGCGCTCTGGTGTGGAGGGCAGCAATGGAGGTGTTGGCTGCAGGGCAGCCAGCCCGAACTCGTGGTTTGGGTTCTGTGCCCGGCACACGCGGTGTAAACTCGAGAGCAGCAATGGCAGGGTCTGTACGGGCCGGTCCCAGTGTGGTTGGGTCATCGTCTCCCCCGGCAGAGCCTCCAGACTTGACTCCCATTGTCCCAAAGGCCCCGCAGATCACCTGGTATCATTTAGTGCTTTTGAGTCTGTGTTTACAACTGCATCCTTATCGTACACACACCCTTCAGATATCAAAACTTCAAAAACAACTGAGTAACTCAGGAGGGCGTTCTTTCTCAATCTGTGGCCACCCGTCTTGTGTCCTAACTAGAGGAGCTAGGACGGTAACTGTGGTTCCGAGTGAAGGGCCTGCACATCGTTGCTCATTGGCTTGTGCACATGGGGGCTTTGAGGGGCCGTGAAGATATGGGGAACCCAAGCTGTTGGACTTATTAATTCTTTGGTCCTAATATGTGTGTTTCAGTTTCCTCCTTGTCTTCAGACTGCCGGCCTCTCTCAAATCCCTTTCTTATTTTCTGCTTTCCAGTAAATTTCGAAATAGAATTAAATTGCAAGTTGGAACTTGACCTGTTACTCTTTCTAGCTCTGAAGGAGGAGGTCTGGGCTCACTTTGGCAGCGTCCTCCTCTTTCTGTTCACTTTTAGAAGGTGGTTCGGAAGAAGGTCTTTGTAATTTTCATCTTTTTTTCCCCTTGACTAAGGCTTTCTCTGGTTTTAATGTGTGTCGTTATGGGCAGATCCTTTGGCCCAGTTCCTAGAGCCCAATTTGGGTCCTGAGTACTGTCTAAATCTGGCATCTGAACCCAGAACAGGTCTGGGGATGTCGACCAAGTGCCTCCCGATGTCCCTCCCCACCAAACATCTGACACTTCTTATTCTTCTAGCTAAAAACATATCAACCAAGGTTACTGTGGTCCCATCTAGTGGGTTTTGAATAAGCTGGAGGAATGTTTCCAGTTTGAGGCTGGAAACTGGGTACGTGGTCAGGAAATTTCTGGGTGAGCTATTGTGGTCACTCGGATGTGAAGCTTAGGAGTGAATGTCAACCACTCAGGAAGCTGAGATTGGTTCTAGAAGATCAGTGCTGTGGCCTTCCCGGCAGTTTGGCTTTGAAGACTTCACGAGAATTTGTGATATATTCGTATAGACCATTTAGTAAGTGCTTACCAAGCGCGTGTCACTGGGCCCAGTAGGGACTTTAAAAAGCAAGATCCTGTTTATTCCTTAAAAAGAAATCTATGTGATTTCCGTTTTGCAGGAGAGGTAACTGAGGCTCTGAGAGGCTAAGTAACTTGCTTAGGGTCACACAGCCTGTATTGGCAGGATTAGAATGCATACCTGCCTGATTCCCAGGGCCATGCTCCACATTGACCTTCACAGTGCTTGTTTCAGCAGGAGTCCCACAGATGGGTGGTGAGCAGGCAAAGAAATGAATGAATGAATGCGGCAAAGGGTTTCAAATGAAGAGGGTGACTTGGAAAGACTGTGTGACCCTTGCAAGAAGAGACACTCTCTGTTCTTTTGTTTTGTTTTCCTTTTGCATCCCCACACCCAGCCCAGTGTCTGGCATATTCTGAGCACACCATATAATTTGTTGAATGAACCCTGAATTCATGAGGAGAAGAAAAGGCCACTTCTTTTCTTTTCTTTTGAATTAACGATTTAGCTGTTTAGCATCTTCCTCCTTGTCCTAAAGGGCCCTGTGGTCCCTTTTGACCCCCAGCTTCTAAGGGCTGTTGAGGAAGGTTGGCGTGAACACAGCTTCTTTTCTCCAGGGCCTCCTTCTCCCCATCTGCTTTCCAGATGAGCAAATGACTCACCAGCTCCCTGCAGCCTTCCCAGACCTGCTTTTTTGTCTTCTCCGCTCTCTTTCCTAGTCTCCTGGGCAGGACTCTTTTGGCCACAAGTGATGGAAACCAACTCAGTGTTGTTCAGACCCTAAGGGGGAACTTGGGAACTTGGTCCCAGATGGTGGTTCACAGAACCCTAGGAGAGAATTCACTGAAGCACAGAGAGGGGCAGTGGTGTGCTCCAGATCACACAGCTATTAATTGGGGGAAAGGCTGGGGAGAGCTTAAGGATTTTGAGAATAAACTGCATGAGTGTGGAGACTGTTTCATTCATCACGGTGTGTGTTTAAAACAGTAACCCCCTGGCACATAGTAGGTGTTCAATAAATATCGTTGACTGGATGAATGAGTGAATGAATATGTGAATAGATGAAGTCGAAGTCTTAGAACCTCCCTCCTCCCCATGGTGGGGTCACGGGGGAGGGTAACTGAGACCCTGGAGGAGGTTCGGGAGGGCCGTTGCCAGCCCCGCTCAGCTGCCTCCTCCTCATCACGCCAGGCCCTGCCGCCTGGCTTCTGCTGGCTCCCGGCCCCAGGTTCTCTCTCTGCCTTGAGTCCATTTCAGCCCCTGCCGGTGATGCAGAGCCTGCTCGCCTTAGTCCTGGCTTGAGTGTCTCCGGGCTCCCAAAGGCCCCACGGTGAATGAATGGTCTTTTAGTTCTTTTATCAGCCTGTCTCGGCTGTGACCACAGCAAGCTGTGGCCCCTGAGGAAGATGCCAGAAGCGAGGTCTACTGCCAACGGCTCTCCGATGCCATCCCCGGGAATTCCAACTCCCTGGGGCTCCCAGCCGGCGAGAACAAGGGCCTGCTGTACCCAAGTCCCCCAGTCTTTGGGTGGGGTGAGTGCTGAATGGAAAGTCAGCCGCCTGGGCCGCGTGGCTTGGCCTCCGTGAGCAGGGATGTTTCATAAAGTGACTTTTCAAGGCCTTCTCCCTCCACCGGGCCTTGGCAGCCACGCCGACTCGGCAGAACTGAGCGGGCCTTGTGTCTGTTGGGAAGAAAGACGTGAAAATGAGGGCTGGAACGGACGCGGGGATCCGATTCCAGGAGAAACAGGGCTCCGTGTCGTGCTGCCCCTCAGGCAGAGCCGACAAGCGGCACATTCATTCCCGGGCAGGAGGCCCTCCCTGGGTGGCATCCCATCCCCCTGCACAGCCGCGGGGGGACAGCGGGGTCACCGTGTGAGAGGTGGAGCTGGGGGAACCCTCAATGCTGGCTTCTCGTCTGAGTTACCCCTCCAGGAAGCTCTGTGCTCATACCTTGTATTCCGTGTGAATGGTGCCCCTGGAAGTGTGCAGAGCGGTGGCCCTGGTGTGGAGACGGGTGTGCAGGTCTGTCCGTGTCAACAGCATTGACTTACTCCGTGTCTCTGGGTCACGTTTCGGTAATTCTGACAGTATTTCACACTTTTTCATTATTATGATATTTGTTAATGTGATCTGTGGTCACTTATCTTTAATGTTACCACTCCGACTTGCTGGAGGCTCAGATAATGGTTACCATTTTTAGCAATAAAGTCGTTTTAAATTAAGGCACGTACCTTTTTTTTTTTTTAGACTTTATGCTATTGTACACTAACTAGACAGTAGTATGGTATAAATATAACTTTTATACACCGGGAAACCAAAAAATTCGTATGACTCGCTTTATTGCGATTTTTGCTGTATTGCGATGGTCTGGAACTGAACCAGCTGTATCTCCGAGGAAGCCTGTATTTATGCCTGTCTTTTGTGTGTGAACACAACTCTTAATCTTGTTTGTGTGCACATTACTGTGTGCACGAGTGTGGGTGGCTACCTGGATTCAAATCACGGCCACGTGACCTTGACAGAGCACCTTAACCCAGTAAGCCTGCCTTTTCTCACCTTTGCAAAGGGGATGATGATGGTTCCCACCTCACAGGATAGTCACGGACGATAAATGAGGCAGTGCCGGGCCCCAAGTAAGTGGTGGATGAATGTCAGTTCCTGCCACTGTTACTGCGTCTTGACTGTGTGTGTGTGTGCGTGTGTGAGTTTCTCTGTGGCTCACTTCACGTCGTCAGCTTTGACAGGAATTGTGTCGGCTTTTTCTCCTTCTTTCTGAGCTAAAGGTCCAGCACTTTGAGTTCTGAAGGGGAAGTGACAACTTCAGAGGCTCTTTGGGTCTCACTGAGGCTGCCCAGCCTGTTCTGTCTCACTGCGCAGGGGAGAGGTGTCCGTCCCGCTGGTGCCCTGTGTGCTCCTCAGCTCACTCATGCCTGTCACCCTCTCTCCGAGCCCCTCTACACACACACACACACACACACACATACATTCGCGTGCGCGTGGGACTACACACACGCGCGCGGGACTACACACACACGCGCGCACGGGACTACACACATACACACACACGCGCGCGTGGGATCTTTCTGATGTCACTGCAGTTTCCAGGGGGCCTTAAATAAAATTTTCCATGGCTGTGGTCTGAAATGTAGAGAGAATGTCTTTGTGCTGATCCATAGAGTGGACTCTCCTTACCCAGCCTCTGGCTCCTCAGAGTGACTCTGGTGTTTCAGGCGGCCTGTCTACCCCCAGGGCTTGAGGTCTGGGAGGCCAGCTCTCAATGAGACCTTGTGTCTAAAGTAGAGACCGGGGTGAGCTATTCTGGGATGGGCCTCTGGGAAAGGGACCTCTCGCTTCCTCCTGCTGTGAGCAGCCTTCCTGGCTGTTCATCAGAGATGGATTGGTGGGTTGGTTGAGCATCTCCCCGCCTAGACTATAAACTTGACGAGGGCAGTAGGCACCAGAACTGTGTTATTCTCCAAGGTACCTAGCACCTAGCGCAGTGCTGGTACATGGTGAGCTGTACCCACTGTTGGTTGACTGAATGCTTGATGTACCTCCTGGCACCTGTCATTGCCATCAACATGGCCATAGACTAAGAAGGCTGTGAGCGCCCGGGGAGAGTTCAAGGTTGTGATTTCCTTGTTGCATAATGAATGTGAACCCCAGAGAGGACCAGTTAATTTGATGGCAGCCCCTGGGGGATATCTGTTGACTGGTCCTTGGTGCTTGGATTTAGAATACAGTGGTTCGGTTTTTTTCCTTCCCAAAGAAATATTTGCTTTATCTCTGACAGTGTGTGTTTTATTGGCATAGAGCAGGAGGATGTTGACCTGCAATGTGAAAACATAGCTTCCAAAGAGACTCTGTCAGTGGCTTAAAATTAATAAAGGCTCAGCGGTGGTGGGTGGGGACAGGGAGGGCAGGGACCTGGTGATTAAAGTGCTGCCATTTTGCTGTGGGTACACAGTGCTTTTCTTTTTTTTTTTTTTTTTTTTTTTTTTGCGGTACGCGGGCCTCTCACTGCTGTGGCCTCTCCCGTTGCGGAGCACAGGCTCCGGACGCGCAGGCTCAGCGGCCATGGCCCACGTGCCCAGCCGCTCCGCGGCACGTGGGATCCTCCCGGACCGGGGCACGAACCCACGCCCCCTGCATCGGCAGGCGGACTCTCAACCACCGCGCCACCAGGGAAGCCCTAGTGCTTTTCTTTTAAAGGTAGGTTAAGGGGATGAAAATCTGAATTGGCCTATCTATAAACAAGTTATTACTTCAGCCGTGAGATAATTTGTTGAGAAAATGCCATTATTTTCCCAGTCTAGGTCCCTGGGAGTCTCTGGGGTAGCACGCTGCCAGCGCTGCTCCTGCACGTAGAGGCTGAGAAGTCGCCGAGTGGGAGAATGAACCTCGGGTTAAAGCCTGTTTGTTCTCAGATAAATCGAGTTTTCTGTTTTCCACGGTGTGATGAATGGGGAGAAGGGCTTTCCCTGCTGCTTGCAGTGCGGGGACCTGAGTTGTCCACCCCCTCCCTCAACTCTCAGGATCCTCTGGCCGTATCGAAACTTCAGGAGGCCCTGGTTCTGCTCAGAAAGACCCAAGGGAACCCAGGTCCTTATTCTTCTCAGGGAGGAGGCTCAGAAAGGGTTCTGAGACTCTCAGCTCCTGACCCCATGCTTTCCCGCCACCTTGAGGAAATCATCTCTTATGGATTGAACTGTGTCCCCCCAAAATGCGTTATGTTGAAATCCTAACCCTCGGTACCTTGGAATGTGACCTTATTTGGAAAGAAGGTCGTTGCAGATGTAATTAGTAAAGATGAGGTCATTCTGGAGTAAGGTGGGCCCCTAATCCAGTGTGATTGGTGCCCTTATAAAAAGAGGAAATTAGGACACGGACATGCACACCGGGTGATTCATGTGAATGTGAAGGCAGATGTTGGGGTGATGCTTTTATAAACCAAGGAACCCTGAAGATCGCCAGCAAACCCCCAGAAGCTCACAGAGAGGCATGGAACAGATTTTTCTCGCAGCCCTCAGAAGGAACTAATCCTGCTGACACCTTGATCCCAGACTTCCAGCCTCCAGAACCGTGAGACAATAAGTCTCCATTGTCTAAGCCACCCCATCTGTGGTGCTTTGTTACAGCAGCCATAAGAAATGAATGTATCATCCAGGCTTGGCTGACCTAACATCCACCGCTAACTCTCCACCCCTAAAAAACCCACTCGTATCCACTCAAATCTCTATATCCACCCTGTGCCCGGGGTGGGCCCTTCACTACCGCTCGGTCTACCTAGATTTCAGCCCAGGCTGCCCTTCGCACTTTCCAGAAACACAATCCGCCTTGTATTGTTCCTGTGCAGGTACTGGCCTCCCTGTGAGATTCTGAGCCCCAGAAGCCCAACCAGGCCTCTCTCTGTGACCTGCTTCCAGTAGGTACCTAGTCAGTGCTGGTCAGATTCATTAGATTGTTGACCCTGACCTCTGATAGCTGTCCACTTGTCCTTCTTTTTCTGGAGTTTTAACCTCTTTCCTCGTTAATCCCTTGGTGAGCATATGCTCCTTAATCTTTATGCAGCCTACGTGGATCCAAGCTCTTCTGCCTTCTCTAAGGTCTCACGTGTGTGAAAGACCCTGCAAACTGTAAAGTGCCCTGGAAAAATCGCAGTGATGATGGATTCTTTTGTTCGAATGTCTGAAGAGGGGCAGTGAGCCGGAGTCAGAGGCCCTGGCTCCTGTCCAGCTTTAGCATTTCCCAGCTGGGTGTCCTTAAGGAAGGCAGTTAACCCCTCTGAACCTCAGTTTTCCCATCTGCAAAGTGGTAATGATTGCCTTGTTTATCTCCTGGATTAGTAGGGGACCAAAGAATATGTATGGGAGGCCTTTGACAGCAATGGAGAGGAGGCCAGATCTGTATAAAATGGGAGCGGGAAGTGGGTCTGGTGGGGACCACAGCGAGCTGGAGAGGCTCTGTAGGAGGGCAGGCCCACAGTGTGCTAGATATTCAGAATTTTACAATAGAAGCCAGAAAGGCAGATTAGCATGATATAGCCCAGTCTTCCCGTGCCATCTCAAGTACTTTTAAAGCCATACAGCAGGTTTGCAGACTGTTTCTGGTCCTATGAGCCACCGTTTGGTGGCTTCTGCTGTAGAATTTAATATAAGTAGGGGTTGGTGGCAGTCCTTGCTTCCTTTCTTTTACCCAAACCTTCAAGAACTCTGTGAAAAGCAAGAATTAATACTGACCGAGGAAAAGTTAGGATGTCACCTCCTTCAGGAAGACTTCCCTGATCTCATTCCCACCAATTTGAATTGGATGAGGGGTTGGTACACCTTTTCTTAAAGGACCAGGTAATAAATATGTTAGACATTCAGTCTCCTTGGTGACTAATCAACTCTGACTCTGCAGTGTGAAAGCAGCTATATGTAAATAAATGGGCATGGCTGTGTTCCAGTAAAACTTTATTTACAAAAACAGACCACCAGCCGGATTTGGCCCATGGACTGTAGTAGCTTGCTGACCCCTGAATTAGATGCCTTTTTTATACATTATCCTAACACTGTGACCTTAGCCCCTTACAAGCAGTCTACTACTACAGCTAAGAATAAAAACATTAATTGAGCGCTGTGTGCCAGGAGCTGTTCTCAGTCTGTCATTTGCAATTACTCAGTTCTCACAAGTTTACGTGGAAGGTTTAGCTGCTATCCCCGTTTCACAGATGAGGAGACTGAGTCTCCGGGAGGTTAAGCGACATGCCCAGAATCACCCAGCTCACAAAAAGCTGAGCTTTCACAGTGTATTAAAGTGAACTCTCTGCTTCTCTGGCTCACCCAGCAGAATGGTCCTCTTCACCTTAGTGTCTCCTTGGTGCCCAACACAGACCAGCTCGAAGGACGTGCTCAGGAATCACTGAGCGAGTGACAGGCATTGTTTCAGGTCTTGCAGACCTGTCCAGGAGGGGGATAAAGATGCCACGTTTCGGGCTTCCCTGGTGGCGCAGTGGTTGAGGGTCCACCTGCCGATGCAGGGGAAACGGGTTTGTGCCCCGGTCCGGGAAGATCCCACATGCCGCGGAGCGGCTGGGCCCGTGAGCCATGGCCACTGAGCCTGCGCGTCCAGAGCCTGTGCTCCGCGACGGGAGAGGCCACAACAGTGAGAGGCCGCGTACCGCAAAAAAAAAAAAAAAAAAAAAAAAGCCACGTTTCCAAATAGACTGCAATAGTCCACCTGTGGCAGGAACCTGCCCCCAGACTTTTCCAAGCAGGTCCCTTTGCCTCCCTGGCACCAGGAATCTGGCAGCGACTGCTGGGGGGTGGAAACTCTAATTTGGGCTTGCATGGGCCTGATTTTGAACATCTGGTTCTCTTAAGGGCCCTAAAATCTGACAGACCTGTGACAGGGTTGATCTCTCTGCCTCGTTGCCTTGAGAACCATCACAGCCTCCTGCCGCTGATTGGAGGGACTTGTGAGCGGAATCTCCCACTAACCAACGAACAGATGAGCGTAACAGAGAAGACGCAGGAGGTCTGGGTGGGTCCCTGAAGACTTCCGTGTCAATGTGGTAAATTGATTCAATTTGAAAAGCCCTTCAGGTATTTCACCACGTTTAAAGAAGTTTCTGACGGGAATCCTCTGGGCTATAAATGATCTCCTGGTAATTTCCCTGCTTTAGGAGTCTGGCTTCGGTTTAACTGGGGCACCTGTATTGTCCTGCATTTCTCTCAGCAGAGCTCCAAGCGTCCTAAAGAGTAATAATAGTGAGTATGATGATTTTTATTG
Organism: Mesoplodon bidens; assembly: GCF_964165515.1. Classification (NCBI taxonomy): domain Eukaryota; kingdom Metazoa; phylum Chordata; class Mammalia; order Artiodactyla; family Ziphiidae; genus Mesoplodon; species Mesoplodon bidens. The sequence continues at coordinate 52,855,354 of NC_138171.1, read as the reverse complement.
AGACCTTCTGTTTACCAGGCCCCCCGCCAGCTGCTTTCTGTACACTTTCTCATTTGACCCTTTCGACTTTTCTATTAGGTTAGGTGCTGACCTGTGGGTAGATTGAGGCATGGGAGTTAAATAACGTGCCCAAGGGCACACAGCTAGTGAACGCTGAGACTTGAGCCCAGACGGGCCAGCTCTGGGGCCTGAGCTCTTCACTGCCTGCTGTGCTGTTCCCTCTGTGCGTGGTCTTATTTGCTTCCAGAAATGATGTCCTTCTCCATGGTCAGACACAGAGGCTCGGGAGCATGGCACACACCGGCCAAGGTCATGGCAGAGGTCAGTGAGGATGGAGTGACCACCTTCTGTTCTCCCAAACACCTGCCTCCTTGTTGGAATGATAATTACTCCTGGGAGTATCACTACCTGTGTCACCCAGCATTGTGGCCACCAGCTATGGGCGGCTGTTGAGCACTTGAAATATAGCTAGTATGATGAGAAATTTAATTTTTAATTTTATTTGATTTTATTTAATTTAAATTAAAAATCTGATACAGTTATTGGAAAGCTGCTAAACACGTTTGGAACAACTTGGGCCTGAGACTTTGTTTTTCCATTTGACATTTTTACGAACCAAGTATGGAGCACATATTTTTAATGAAAATGTATCATCTAGATTGAGATGTGCTGTAATGTATAACACACACCGTGCCCTCCAAATTCACTGATTTTCTCCCTTAATGTAGCTCAGCCATGTTTTCTTCCAATGGACATTTATTCATTGGACAGAGATTTCTTGAGCACCAGCTACGGGCATGCTGCGTGTGCAGCAGTGAACAAAATGAGAAATCAAAAAAGAAGAAAAAATTCAAATGATAAGCATTGTACATAGAATTAAAGCCAGATGATATGATGGAGAGGCCGGTCACTAGAGGGCCCTCTGGGGAGGTGACATTTGACCTGACATCTGAATGACCAGAGAAGCTGTGTAAAAACCTGGAGAAAAAGCATTAAGGGCAGGGGGAATAGACCTTGGGCTGTCAGGGAGGGTGGAATGTTCTAGAAACAGAAGGTCGTCAGGACTGAAGCACGGAGGAAGAGGGCAGAGTGGTGTGAGGTGAGCCTGAGGAATAGGCAGGACTAAGGGTGGACTAATAGCAGTCCAGAGTGAGGGGTTTAGATTTTATTCCCAGTGAGATGGGAATGTTGGATGGATGAGTCGCTATTTTGTATGTTATTTGGTTTATAATTTTACAGAGGTCCCTCCGGCGGCCGGGTGGAGACGGGACCCCAGGCAGGGAAGAGGTGTTGATCTGATATGACCTTGACTTGGACTAGCATGATGGTGGCCGAGACCAGCAGTGGACGGCTCTGGACACAGTTCGGTGGTGAATTCTGCCGGGCTTGCTAGCGAACTGGAGATCGGTTGGCTGTGGGGGGCATGTGAAGGACAGAGGAGTCAAGGGGACTCCTGCATTTTTGGCCTGAGTGCCAGGGTGGATGGTTCGCCCATCGACTTAGGGTCCTTCATGTTGCTTCCAGCCTGCAGTATTGTTTTGATTTCCTTCCTCCCTCTGTCTGCCGAGCTCTTTCTGGTAGCTGATAAATGTATATATAGCCTCAGCCTTTTTGGATACGTCTGCTGTGAGTGGGGAAAGTGAGACTTGCTTGGTTCAGGGCTCTCCTTCCCCCCTGCCCTCCGTGAAGTCTGTTCCTGCTGTTGGAAATGACGTTAGCACTAAGAACAGACCTCTTAAACCTGGCATTGACTTTCCTGGTGTTTTTCTCTCTGTGGGGAGATGCTAAAGATGCCAGAGAAGTGGGGGGTGAAGTGATTATTTAATTGTGTGCAAATGAGAAGCCGCAGACAGAGGGCACGACGGGAATTCTGTAAGAGCAACCTGACACGATTCCATTTCCTGACTTTAGGGTCTAAATGAATTTCTAGTTGACTAAAAATACCTCAAGAGCTAGGTGGCAGCTTAAAACGCTGTCAGTAAATTTAAAACAGGTTTACATGCCACTGATTATAGCAGAGCATAAAAAGTTGGGAGAGAATTGTTGGCTGCCCATTTTAACTCCTGCTTCTCCATCCTGTCTTATGTCCTAAATAACCACTTTGATTCTCTGGGGAGTTGGGATGGCAGGTTGTATATTTAACTTTCTTTTTTTTTCTTTTAACTTCTTGAGGGCCAGGGACTCCACTGAATGTATTACAGCTTTTAGTTCTGTCCTGCTTAAGAGAAGATGAGATGCAAATGTCCTGGGGCTGAGTCCAGGGCAAGCTTAGTGTAAATCAGTCACGTCTGGTGCCTTGCTGGGTAAACGCTCCCAGGCCACATATTTATCAGCAAGACAGCTCCAGAATGTCTCCATCCCATTCTCTACCTTCCAGCTCTAACAGACATCCTTCTAGATTATCCTGGAAATAAACCATCATGAACCAAAAACTAAAAGCAGCTAGTGCTGATGGAGTTTGTTTTAAACACTTTACCTGGGTTGTCGCATTGAATCCACGCAACAACCCTCTTGAGTGTTAACAGGGTTGAATTGTACCTGAGCCCTGTGCTCCTGGAAAAGAGCAGAGGGCTCTCCCCACCTTTTTGTGTCTTTGAAAATTGCTCACTGCAAAGAGCCACCCTTCTCCGTTTGACGTATACGATGCACAGGTGCCCCCTTGTTTACCGATGAGAAAGCCAGGCATCCCCTCCGCAATCCCATTCTTTGTCTCATAAATGATTAGCTGAAATGCTCGTCACCTCTGATCACACAGAACAAAATGCTTGTTAACCAAACTTTGCTTAAGCTTCTCTCCTTCTGCCAGCCTCAGGCTGAGCCAGTGGGCAGCCCCTCCTGAGAACAGGCTGGCTTCAACGTAAAACATCCTCTCATCTATCAATCCCTCCACACTTTCATCTGGTTTCCCCCCACCCAGTTCTTTCTGGTCTTTTTTACTCCTGTCTATAAAAGAAAACCCCCAGCTTTTGAGATGTTTGCAGATCTTATGGTCAAAGCAGCCTTCTTATCGCAAGAGTCCCCATCCCCTTTTTGCAGTAGCCCCTTTCTCACCCTTGCAGTAAAGCCTTCAAGTAAAGCCTGTCTTTACTAAGTCCAGATTTGTTTTCTCTTGGACGGTACCTGTTACAAAGATCTCCACTTTGCAGAGGAGGAAGTTGAGGATCAGGGAGGTCGTAAGAGGCAGAAGAGGGAACTCTTGGTCTCTCTGAACCCAGATTCTTTGCCTGTGCCGCTAACTATTTACCGAGGCTCCGTTTATGAATTTTGGGCTTTATCTGAACTCTGCCTGGCCCTCAACGTGCTTATTGTCTAGCTGGAAATTTAACACAGCGAGTTTGTGTAGCACCTTTGTTTTGTAGCTCTTGGAGGAGAGAAGAGCGTGCAGGATCCTGACTTTGTGTCTCCCTGCCCTACCCCCATCCCCGATGCTGAGCTTCCAGCTGGGGTGTTGGAGGAGGTACTTGGCCCTGGAGGATGGGTCCCATGGGACGATGTGGGGTGGCAGGGCTCTCCTGTAGGGGATCATCTGGGATGAACGTGTGGGTATGAGAAGTAGGATGAGGAGCAGGGCAGCGGCAGCAGCACCAGTGGCCTTGCCTGCCGGGCTGCCAACTGCACCTTCTCTGGGCAGTGGGGAGCCACGGCAGGCCTTTAGGCAGGCGCGTGTCATGATGAAAATGACAGTAATAATGATCGTGCTGATAATAGCCTGCTCCTCCATGTTTTTATAGCTGCTCTCCCAAGGTGCCCTTCTCCACGAAGCTGGGACTGCTTCACAGATGTTATCTAATTAATCACCAGCACTTCCCTGCCGAGGGAGGTGAGGGGGAGCTAATATCCCCATTTTTCAAGGGAGGAAAATGAGGCATGAGAAGCCCTCAGGTAGCCTCCTAAGGCGGTGTCAGCAGCGGGGGAGCCCCTGCCAAGAGTTCCTCGTTCTCCCTTTATCCCCAAGGCCCACAGCTCACCTTTGGGGCGTAGAGGCCCCCAGGAGAGACTGGTTTGTGCTCAGAGAGGTTCTGATGTCAGGATCCCTAACGTTAAGGATGGAGGAGAGGGTCTGGGCATTGAGTGTTTAGAGGTGCTGGAGCATGGACAACAGGGGGCCACATCTGGCTTTGGGCACACCCTGGACCCTGGGTATCCCCATCTTCTGCTCCCACAAAAGTCTCTCTTAGGGCCTTTATCATCTTTCTCTGTATCTGTTGACCTCCTCGGCTGATCTTCTGTGTCCTCCTTGAGGCAGGGATCCTACCTTTTATAATAGAACCTCAGTGCTTGGTTCCTGGATGTAAGCTTGAGTATTCACTCAGCCACCCACTGGCTGTAGGAGAATCATGTTCCCTCTCTTAGCTTCAGTTTCCTCATCTACAAAATGATGGTAACAATGACACCCTCTGCACTGGGTCGCTTTGGTAGTTAGACGAAATAATGCATGTCATGTGCTCAACAGCACCTGGTACATTACAGGGACTTACGATGACATTTAATACATTATCAGTGTTCTTATAGTAGGGGCTTAAGAATAAACATGCTGGATCGCTGCTTTAAACTGGCTCATGGACACATGGATACAAGTGCATCTTCTTTCATGCAGTTGACGCACAACCAAAATATTGGGTAAGGAATAGGGTTCTTTGAAATGGAATAGTTTTCTGTTGTTGAAGTCCATTATAATTTTAAAGAAAGCATGCACACTTTTAAATTTCTGGTTGGGCGTAATCAGGCTTTTGCTTCCAGTTCCTGGGCCCCTCTACCTCTCCATCAAGTATTTAGTAATCCATAAACAAGGCTTAAGCTGCTATTTAAAGCAACTCTGCTGTTAATCCTTCTGTAAGAGCAAATCCTTTTGGAATGTGAATAACCTTCTCTCCCCTGCCCCCCAGCTCCTCCCTTTGACTCTCATTGTTTAGAATCAGGTTTTCCAATTTTATTTCTTTTTAGGTAGGATCATTCATGGATTGAGAGTTTGAGATTCCGAGCTGGAAGGTGGATGGAATTTTAAGAGTGTCTAGCCCAGAATTCTCATTTAAAAGATGGGAGGATGGGGGCCTGGGGACCGGGGGGGTGCTTTACCCATCTGGATAGTAGCAAAGCAGAGGCTCAGCCCTGTGTCTCCATAAGCGTTTTTTAGCTGCTACATCAGTGACTTTTTTTTTCTTTCAATTGTCATATAATTATTTAAATATGTTAAATGGTACTGTTTGGTTTTTTTTTCTCTAAAGATCCTAATACAAATAGTACTCATTGTGCTTACTATGTACCAGGCGCTTTTCTAAGCACTTGCTGTGAATTAACGTTACATGTTTTAGTTCATTTACCCCTAACATATGGAGGTAGCGCTCATTAGTCTGTTTTACAGATGGGGAAGTTGAGGAAAGAGGTTTACTCCCTTTTCCAAGGTCACACAGCTAACAAGTGATGGTTAGCTCCCAAGCTCATCGATTACAGGTGTCTCTCGATTGCCTAACTATAGTGCCAGAAAGTTTTATTTTTAAAAATAGACATACTTCAATTAAAAAAAAATGAGAGTTGGTCAAAGAAAATACTCAGTTGTACGGGTGGCTAGAGAAATATGGCAAGAATCATGAAACTGTCGTGTAAGCTTTGGAAGCGTGGACGTGTTACAGGCACCATACATGATGTCAGAGAGGTACTAAGCAGGTTTTCAGCAAGGACTTGTTTGGTGCCAAGTACTGCATGAGGCTCCAGAAACACATAGCTGTTTGGAAACAGACCATGTCTGTTTCCTGCCTTCCCTGGAGCATATAATCTAGTGGAAGAGAGACAATGCACAAGAGAACAAATAAGATATTGCAGCTTGAGGAGAGGGTATTACAGTGCTGGGGAAAAGCAGACGTGTGTGTGTGTGTTACGGGGACAGGGACAGAAAGCAGGGGCCTGCTTTTACCAGGTGACACTTCAGAAGAGACAGGAAAGTGACATGAATATGCTTGTGTCTTCATCTGCTTATATCTCCTTGTTCCATCATTTCCCCTTTGAACTGTGAGTAAATGCAGAGAACTCGCAGGCCCAGGTCTCTCGGCAGCTCCTGCAGCCTTCAAGGACTCTGCAGTCACCTAAAATCGAGAGTTCTTCCAGGCCTGAAGCTGGGAAAAGGACGCTCGCCTGACACCCGACTGTCAGGTGTAGATTGATATGCTGAGCCACGAGTGATTTATTTTTAGCTTTCTCCATGAGAGAGGCAGCAAAGACATGCTTAGTTTATTATTAAACAGAACCATTTATTCATCTGTGTCTTTACATATTGGTGATGTCAAAGAGAAGTCAGGTGGGTTTGGAATACTGAGTTTTACGCAGACTCAGATCTGCTCCTTGCCTCCAGCTAAATCAACAGTGGGAGGACTGTTTCTGGCCAGATCCCTTCTCATAGGGCAGGGCTAAGTCAGATGCCTTCTGAGCAGGCAGGTGATGAGAACCAGGGTGGTGGTCACAAGGGAGCTGAGAGCTCCCACACCCCATTGCAGGTGGACACTTGCTTCTTAGCTCTGGCTGATTGGGAATGCAGACCCAGCATGGCCGGATTTTCTGATTTTTCAAGCAAGGTGGGATACCCAGAATTTGAATGCATGGTGTCTTCCTGAATTTTAGATATTGGCAACCAATTGAAAAATTTTAAAATGCTTCATAGGCCAAAACCAAAATCCATCTGAGAGTCAAAATATATCTGGCCGCTCAGTGTCTTTTGTCTGAGGGACCCTCAAAACCCAGGCCTGGCCAGCTGAGAAAGCCAAATGGGTGCAGTCTTCCAGAACTTAGTGAGAAATGAGGAGGAAGACATTGGCAAATCACCTGTTTTCCTGGGACTGGCTGTCCGGTGCCACTTCCTTCTCTCTGATATGCTTTCATTCTGAGACGTTGGGCCCAGAGCTGGCTGGTCTTTGGGGTCCGCCTGGATGAGCTCTGATGCATAAGCTATCCTTTTAGGTGACTTTCCAGTGATCGAGGACATTTACCTAGTGTCTTGTCTGAGCTGAGGTTCCATGCCAAGTGCTTTCCATCTGTTGTCAACTCAGGTGACCCTCACAATATCCCCTGCAGGTAGATCCTAATGGCATACCACCTTATAGATGGGAACTGTGGGCTCCAGGAAGCTAAGATCCTTTGCTTAGGGTCACACAGCTAGAACGTAGCCGAGTTGGAAAACTCACCCTGGTCCATCTCCAGGGCGGGAGGCGTTGAAACATTCTCACAACTCTCTCCCTTTGACATAAGCCAGTTCTTAATTCACCTCCTAAAATTTAAATCTTCCTTTTGTTTAAACCATTTGTCTTATCCTTGCAGTTCAGAGTCTGAAGTGCATGGGCTCGTCTCCCATGGAATTAGAAGTTCAGTTCCTTAGTTGCACCAGCCACATTTCAAGTGATCTGCAGACACAGGTGGCTAGTGGGCGCCGCATTAGATAGCCCAGATATAGAACATTGCTACCACTGTAGAAAGTTCTATGGGGCACTGCTGCCTTAGACAAATCCTGGACCGTTGCTGAATCTTTCCCTTGGAGGAGCTCTCTGTGTGCCTGTGATGGGGGTGATAGTGCTTGCCTACCCTAGAGGTGAAAAGAAAAGGCACCAGGACTGGCATCTTTACTTGTCCCTTTTTGCAAACTTATGGCTGAAAGTGGCTTCTGTCACTGTGAATCCAGCCTTAGAGAGGGCCTGACATGTAGTAGGTTCTCAATAATAATTGACAGAGGGGTCTGGCACAGTGGGTAAGAGCATATGTAAGAGCATGGATTCTGGAATAATCCAGCCCTGGTTCAAATTCTGGACAGATGGCTTCTCTGTGCCTCAGTTTCCTCATCCATTCAATGGGAAGAACACCAGTGATGTCTTCATAGACTTGCTGTGAGGATTTATGAGACAAGGTTTACAGAGAACTGAGCACAGTGCCTGGTGCGTAGTTAGAGCTCATTAAATGATAGCTCTCACTGTGATTAGTTGAGTAAATAAATTCCTAGAAGTCTTCTATTTTCTTTTGGTAGTTTACCTGGACTTAGAACTATAATTCATAGACTGTCAGAATTAGAAGGTTAGAAATTTTCTAATCTAACCCCCTCATTTTGTTTTGTTTTATTTTATTTTATTATTTTATGTTGTTATCTTTTATAAATTCTCTTTTGTTTAGTTGTATAGCATTAAATTTTTTTTTTTTTTTTTTTTTTTTTTTTTTTTTTTTTTTCTGGCCGCTCCCTGCAGCATGCAGGATCTTAGTTCCTGACCAGGGATTGAACCCGGGCCCCCTGCATTGGGAGCGTGGAGTCTTAACCACAGGACCACCAGGGAAGTCTTGGCATTAAATAGGTTTTTAAAACTTTTTTTGGTCCAGCTTTGTTGAGGAATAATTGACTTGTGATAATTGACTTGCACATGTTTAAAGGTGCAATTTGATGAGTTTTGATGCATATGTCCACCTGTGACACTGTCACTGCAGTAACTGGATAATGAACATCATCCCCAGGATTTCCTTGTGACTCTTTGTAATGCCCGCCCCCCCCCAACCCATTCCATGGCAACCACTGATCTGCTTTCTGTCACTATAGATTAGTTTCCATTTTCTAGAGTTTCATATAAATGGAATTATAGGGTATGTCCTCTTTTTTGTCTGCCTTCTTTTACTCAACATACTTATTTTGAGATTCATTCGTATCAATAGTTCATTCCTTTTTATTGTCAAGTAGGCTTCCATTCTATAGATGTACCACAATTTGTTCATTTTTTCACATTTGGAAATTTGGGTGGTTACTTACGTGGAAAGTTTACGGAAGAAATAAAAAGTTATTTATAATTCCCTGGCTCCAGTAATCCCTAATGCATTTGCTTTTTAAAAATTTTTGTTTGGTTTCTCGGTAAAACCTCTATCTGATTCCAAAGTCAAATCTACAAAACGAGGCATTTGGAGCAGTCCCTCTTTTTACCACTAAGTACCAATTTTTATTGGTTTTTGTCTTATCCTTTTATTTTTTGTCTTCCCCATATTTTATTATGGTATAATATATGTAACATATAAAACTTACCATCTTAACCATTTTAAGTGTACAGTTCAGTGGCATGAGTATGTTTACATCGTTGCACACTATCACCGTCATCCACCTCTAGAACTTTTTCATCTTCTGAAAACCCAGCTGAAACTCCATAACCATTAAACAACAACTCACTGTTCTTACCTCCCCAGCCCTGGCATCCACCATTCCACTTCCTGTCTCTGTGAATTTGACTGCTCTGGAAACGTCATATCAGTGGAATCATACAGTATTTGTCCTTTTGTATCCGACATATTTCACTTAATGTCCTCAAGGTTCGTCCACGTTGCAGCATGTGTCAGAATTTCCTTCCTCTTTAAGGCTGGATAATAGTCCACTTTATGTGTATACTACATTTTGTTTATCCATTCATCCCTCTGTGGACACTTAAGTTGTTACCTACCATATTTTGGCTATTGTAAATAATGCCATTAGGACAAGGGTATGCAAATATGTGTTTGAGTCTCTGCTTTCAGTTCTTTTGGGTATAGACCCAGAAGTGGAATTACTAGGCTCTATGATAATTCTATGCTTATTTTTTTTGAGGAACCACCGTACTATTCTTTCATTTTTAAGTGACATTTGCTTTTCAAATAAAAGGAGTTACAAGCATATGACAAGAAAATTCACCCATGAGAGAAGGATACAAATAAAGTAGAATTCTATCTCCCCCATTCCTTCCAGTCTCTCTTAAAAGAAATCATGGCTAACAAATTCTTGTGTATCTTTCCAAGGGAAGTATCAACATTTTCAAGTGTGTCTTCAGAGTGTGTGTGTGTGTAACTGAGTCATATCCCTCACTTCAAGGATGGGGAAACTGAGAGGCTACACTTGGCTTCTTGCCAGTCCCGAGAATGACATGAGCCTCAGAGAAGGTTTAGAGATCACCGCAGCCCCTGGCACACAGATTACTTGCCCTCTTCCCCCTTACCACCCCAAGACCCGCAGCCCTGACGTGGCTCCCTCCAGCCTCCACCCACTGCACCCTGTCTAATTTCACTCCAGCACCCTCCCTGGGATAAGCTCTCATTTTCTTGCGGTAATAGTTTGCTCAGAAACCCTGGGGCATCACTGCTGGGACAGACTGTGCTAATGCACAGGGTGTTTCCATCTCTTAGGCAGCCTTTCTGATTTAAAACTGCCTGTGAGATGCTGCAGATTACATTAGAAATTAGCCGTTTGGGCTGAATTTTGGAGAAGCTGCTGCCAGATGGGAACTCTGGAGTGTTTTCTTCTATGTCTAGTCTTTATGATGAGCTAACTGAAGTGAGCATGGTTTATTTTAGGAGGTAACTCCTTGGAGCAGGGCATGGTAGATGGGGCTGCTCGCCCAGGAGAGCATTTGAGAGATTGGTAAGACCGACATCCTGCAGGGAGATCTGGCCTCTGAAAGTTCTGTGGCATTAGTACGTTTACACTAATGTGTAAGAAGAAGATGCACTTTGGCTGCACTCTCCTCTGTAGCTGGCAACAGTCCTGAGAGGTGGTTGAGAATTACACCGATTTAACAGGTGAAACAGTTGAGACTCAGTGATTTTGCAATGTGCTAATAATTGCGAAGCGGTTGTAATAGAGCTGAGTCAGGACAGAGGTTTTCCAATTCCTTGTTTCATATCCTTCTGGTAAAAATTAAGTTCCTTGGAGTGTCCTGTGCATGGAAAAATACTAAGAAGAAAGTAGAGGGTGGAAGTGGGCTTTAATCTGAGATTAATAGGACATTGTGTAAAGAGCTTGGACTTCAGAGTAAGACCCAGGTTCAGTCAGCCTCTTACTAGCTCTGTGACACTGGAGCAGTTATCTTACTGTCTCTTAGCCTCAGTTTTCTCATCTGTGAACTGGGGATGTCTCCTTATGGTGTCATCATGAAGGTGAAAATGAGAATCCAAAAGAGTTAAGGCCAGGAATTCCATGGTGGCGCAGTGGTTAAAAACCCGCCTGCCAGTGCAGGGGACATGGATTCGAGCCCTGGTCCTGGAAGATCCCACATGCCGTGGAGCAGCTAAGCCTGTGTACCACAACTACTGTGCGTGTGCTCTAGAGCCCATGAGCCAAAACTACTGAGCCCACGTGCCACAACTACTGAAGCCCATGCGCCTAGAGTCCGTGCTCTGCAACAAGAGAAGCCACTGCAATAAGAAACCCGCGCACCGCAATGAAGACACAATGCAGCCAAAAATAAATAAATTTAAAAACAAAACAAAACAAAAAACAAAAGAGTTATGGCCAATAGAGTACCTGGCACATAATATATGCTTAATAAAAATAGCAGCTCATTACTTTATTTGAAAGAAAGGAAGCCTTTAGCAATATCTTTCTAGAAATTACTTTAATTAGAAGGAGGCATCTTTGCTAGAATACTAAGATTTTAGGTTAAATTATGCAGATGTGTATATAAAGGGTCACCTTTTGGAAAATGGCCACTTACTGGTGGTCTGGCAGAAGGAGACTTCCATCAGGTTTCCCTGCTAGGGCCTGGCCTCTTTGAGCAAATCTAATAGACATAATCAAGATTATAGAATATATTGTTTAAGAGGTGGTTATAATAAAGTGATTTTTTTGGTAAAAACAAAAAACAAGTGAACACCCATTTGGTATGGGGACAGCAGTGTCTCTGTCTCTCTGTCTCTCTCTCTGTCTCTCTCACACACACACACACACACACACACACACACACACACATATTGTCCCTCCAACAGTGTACCTACTAAATGCTTGCTGAACATTTACTGAATATTTATTGAGTGTCAGCTGTATGCCATGCCCATTGGTGTGAAAACTAACAGTTGAGTAGTTATGTTTGGCCTGCCCTAATTCAGCTGTGGAGAAGGAAGCAAAGGAGAAAAAGAACAATGCAAATCATCTGAATGTCACCTTTGTTCTTCTAAGCCTCAGTTTTTCTGTCTGTACAATGAACACAGCTAGATGTAACTGTCTCTAGATTCTTTGTAGCTCTTTGCTTCTAGAACTTTGCCAAGGTCAGGAGTTTCTTTTCCTTGATCTGCACCCCAGCAGGCCGATTCAGAACTGCTGGTGAGGCCATTCCACCATGCGATGGAATGCTCAAATGCTCACAACTTGCAGTCATCATGTGGTCAAGCCAGAGACAGGAAGTAAGTCATGTCTGGGCTTTGAAGGCTCCCTGATCATTCTAGTTGTCTTTAGAAAGGGAGTTATGGAGAGAGTGGACTGATCGCATGGGATTGTAGTTTCCATTGCACAGAAGTTACAGTCATTCAGCCTTCTTGATTGGGATATGTGTGTGTCAGGTGGGGGTGAGAGTCTTTAAGGGTCTTGGGAGGGGACAGTGATCCAACTGAATGGTTTTCTAAGTCCTTCCCCAGAAGGTGGAGCAGGCTGGCTGTCCTGAACACCAGATTTGAGCCTTGGTCCCCACTACTTACCTGCTGTGTGAAGTTAATAAGTGTCTTTAGCTCTCTGAGCCTGTGGTTTCCTTATATTAATACCTACGGTTATGGTGGGTTGAGTGACCAATTCATCCTAGTTTGGGACTTTCCTGATTTGAGTACTGAACATCCAGACAAACTGGGACGGTGGCCACATTAGTTACGAGGTTAAAGTAAACCAGAGCACAGGGCACACAGTAGGTGTCAGGAAATGGGAGCTTGCAGGAATTAGTATATACAGCTTTGGGGTGTGTATGTGTGTGTGTGTGTTGGCAGGGTAGGGGGGGCGTTTTTGCTATTCATCTCTTTTAACCTGAAAATGCCTCTGGCATTTTCGTAAGCCATAGAACTCAGAGTTGCAAATTGACATTTGTATAACCTAGATCAATTTGTTTTGTCTTTCTTTTTTGTAGACATAAGAAAGATATCAGACTCTTGTATGCTGTGACATATCAGCACTTTTTTCACTGTCTATAACAATAATGAAGATTGAGTAACTCACAAGGTTGGTAGGTTGTAGCCACCTATGGCTTAAACTTTGTGGGCTGTGTTATGACCCCTAAAAATGGGGAATAGAAATGACTTGAAACTCATCTTGACTCTTCAGCGTGTTGGTTCCCTGAGTTGGTTTTCGGAAATACCTGTGGATCCGATATGGAAAGCCAAGTATATGTGATTTAGATGGTGGTACTGAAAGCTGGCTTCTAACGAAGATACATGTCCCTCCACACTAAACCTTGTCAGTGACTCACCATGCTCTTTGGATAAGATCCAGACTCCTTCCTCGGACCCAGCGGGACTCCATCACCCAGCCCCTACACCAGTCTTCCCACCTTGTTGCCGGCCACTCGCCCGTTCGCATTCTTAAGTTCAGACCTCCTCTCTTTGTTTCTTAAAAGTTATGTGTTCTTTCCCACCTCGGAGCCTTCACTAATGCTGTTCCCTCTGCCTGAGATGCTTATCCTGTCTCCCATCTCAGACAAGTTGCCCTTTCTTCGAAGCCCAGTTTAAGTCTCACTCCCTGAAAGAATCTTTCTGACCCGCCACAATGGTCGAAGTTCCCTCTGTTTTGTGTCCTCCCTCGCTCCCCTTTGGCAGTGCTTATCACAAAATTAACTAAATCACCAATTTGGTCATCAGTTGTTTGATATATGATGATTGAATCAATCGATCCCTACTCTGTCTCTTTATGCCTTTTGTGTTCATTGAAAAGGTGACGGTCGTCGAATTTTACAGCTATTATGAGAAACTACAGAGCAGAGGGTTCAAGATCAGGGGTTCTGGAGCCAGATCTCCTGGATCTGGTCAAATTCTGACTCTAACACTTTGCAGCTGTGTGCTTTGGGCATGTTGCATAACCTCTCTGAGCTCAGTTCCCTCATCTGTAAAATGGGGGCTAATAACAGCCCCACCCTTACAGGGTAGTTGTGAGAATTAAGTGAGTTAATACCTGACAGTGGCTCAGAATAATGCCTGGCACGTTATATGTGTTGGCTGGTGCTGGTTGTTACCATTAGTTCTTCTACTAGCAGCAGTAATCGTCTTCAGACATGTAGCTTAAGAAAATGTTAAAGGAGAGATTGTTAATTGTTTGTGCCACATTATGACTTTGTTTTATTAGCAAGCTGTGGTCATAGAAGAGTTGTTTAAAGCCTCAGTCTCCTCATCTGTAAATGGGTTCGGTGCCACCTACTCCATGTTACCTATTCACAGGGCTTGTGTGAGTACAGAAAGATGGGGCTGTGGACGGCTGAGCCCAGGCACACAGCAGGTGCTTGGTGACATTTAGTGGTCCAGGCACTGTGAGAAACTCCTCAGGGGCTCCTCAGATGCCACAGCCTGAGCTGTGCTTGGGCTCTGAGGAACCAGACTGTAAATCTGGGCTCCCGCAATAGCCCTTCGGGGAGAGGTCTGCTTCTCTGTGATTTAAAACAAAACAAAATGAAAAATAATGATGGATGATCTAAGGTGCTGGTTTTATATGGCAGCTAACGAGATAGCAGGACAAGTAATTGGAGAAGTTATTGCTAAAAGACACAGTAAATACAGCTGCGATTATATATTAGCCATTCTCAAATGGCTCGTAATGCGGTGAGTATGCATGAGGTCAAGAAAGAGTTAGAAAACAGATGTTGTTCAGGTGTGTTACAGCCTTATAATAGAGCCCATGCTTTTTAAAAGAAATACTTATTGGATGATTATGAACCAGACATTATTTTAAGTGCTTTACAAATGTTAATTCAATCATTCCTGATAACAGGCATGGGAGGTAAGCATTATTATTATCCCTATTTCACGTAGGAGGAAACAGAGGCACCAAGATAGTAAGTAACTTGCTTAAGGTTGAACAGAGCAATTGACTGACCCAGCATCTAAGCAGAGGTCATCTGATGCAAGAGTCCATGTTCTCAACCACTACTCCATGCTGAAGCCACGTGGAAGAATATGACGAATGGAAGTAGAATAAGTGAATGCAAAATACCCGCTTTCTTCTTGCATGCGCAGGACCAGCTGTCCTTGGTCCTGATATCTACAGGTCTCTCCATTGATGAAACTTGTCTAGTGGATTCTGGAATACTAGCGTCGGCAGAATGCTAGCCCTCAAATCAGTGGAAGCTATACAATCTCTTCTCTTTACCTTTGACACTGTGCCCTCCCCCGCTTCACGCCTTCTCCCCAAACTGATTTTCTTTTAATTGGTGAAAATGCGTGAGTAGTTTACCCTACCTGCTGAAAGCGGGGTCTTAATTAGCCTTAATTTTTGAAGTTGGCAGCTGTAAACGGTGTTGAAAAGATTGAAAAGATTACTGCACTAGTAATAAGATAATTGTCCCTGAGAAGTGCTGTTAGCATGTAAACACAGTTAGCATATGAAATCAGAACAACTGTAATATTTCCCCCTTTTGGTCTTTAAAGATGCTCCTGCATGAATAATTATAACTAAGTGCAAAGTGCAGAAATGAAATTCTGCATGCTTTTATTCTTTCTCGCTTGTGTCACAGCTCAGAAATAAAAGTCTGCTTAGTGGAATCTCTCCTGATGCTGCTTCCCCAGTGGCCATTTGAAATTAGTACAAGAGTGGGGTGACTCAGGGGAATTCCCCAAAATGAGGGCAGCTGGGCAAACAAAATCCACAGATCCCTCTGCAGCTTTTTAGCAGGGCTTTGGATGGAAGAGACCACATGCACATGCATGTGAATGTTCACAAATGTTTGCATGTGTGCACACACATACATGCACACAAACATACACACACACTCATATACACAGCTGGAAAATGGTCTTGGCTACATACAGCAGAAGCAGATGCAGTAAACCTCAGTCTACCTTTTTAGACCTAGAAAAGCTGCAAGAGAATATGCTGCACCTGCCCCGACTCTGAGGGCTACCTTTTTTCTGGTGAGTTTTTGGATCCTTGGATACATTGGGAACTTACTTTCATTTTACGATGTCAGCACATGTCATATCTTCCCAACAGACCTTCTGCTGTGTAGCATGTATATCAAGTATGCTGCATGTCATATATAAAGATGACCTCTCTGCTTCATCATCTCAGACATCAGCCAACCAGTAGGTTGAGCTTATCTACTTCTGCTCAGTCTTTCCTTCCCAAGGGACTTGTCTTGACTTGCAGTTAGGAAAACATCCTACAACTCTTAAGTGGGCTGGGTTCGGAGCATGCCTCTCTTAGGTTCCAACCCAACATGACTTGAGCTTCGGTTGATTTTGGTTCAACAAGAATTTGCCCAGTGCTGTCCATGTGGCAGGCCCAGGACTTCGTTAAACATGAACACAGAGAAGATTGCCTTGGAAAACAGGACAAGTTGTTAAATGGTGTAAAGCAAAGAGTGACGAGAGCAGAAGAGCCTCACGTGGGCGTGGACGCCGCTCCTCATCAAGGGTTCCTGGGTGTGTGTTCCTGTACATTTCTTGAGTTGAATTTTGAATTTTGTAGCCAAGTTTGCTTTACAACCAGTCCGTATCCCATCCTCCTCTCCAACCCCAGGGCCTCTGCTGAGAGCTTTGGGACTTGATATACTAGAGATTGCAAACTTCAGTGCTCACAGCAGCCACGTGGCGGCCTTAGTGAGGGAAGCATGTCAGGGGGTCAGTGGCAAGCTGGAGGGCACGTGCTCCATCTAAGAGAGACAGCCTCTTTCCAGATCTGAGCTCACAGTCAGTGCCTTATGGAAATGATGAATTCCTGTTGCCAGATCTTCTGATTTTCAGAGAAATGCCAGAGCTTTGTAGTTTTACATGAAACCTCCTGAACTTTAAGTGTTGGCATCACACGTAACATTCTTCTTTTGAAAACATCATGCGGGCTGAACAAAACATGTCTGAGCTGAACACTGCCCATTGGCCCCCAGTTTGCTGTTTGCTCCCTGTGCAATAAACCCTCAAAGATGGTGTTCTCAAGGAGCCTACAAAGCAGAGGCTCGGGGCTTCCCTGGTGGCACAGTGGTTAAGGATCCACCTGCCAATGCAAGGGACACGGGTTCGAGCCCTGGCCCGGGGAGATCCCACATGCCGCAGAGCAACTAAGCCCATGTGCCACAGCAACTGAGCCTGAGCTCTAGTGCCCGCGAGCCACAACTGCTGAGCCCGTGTGCCACAACTGCTGAAGCCTGAGTGCCTAGAACCCGTGCTCCACAACGAGAGAGGCCACCGCAATGAGAAGCGTGCAACAAAGAGCAACCCCCGCGCGCCACAACTAAAGAAAGCCTGCGCACAGCAATGAAGACCCAGCACACCCATACATAAATAAATAAAATTATTAAAAAAAAAAAAAGAGAAAAAGCAGAGGCTGCTGCTGGGTGGTCAGCGATGAGTCCCACTGCATCATGAATCTGATCAACTTGAGACAGCAGACTTGAACTTGCGTCATGCTTCTCCAGTGTCATCCTTTCTCATCCTGCCCTACCCTCTCCCTCCATACAGATGTCTCAATGAAGTTCGTGAGAAAAGAGCACTTACTATCCTATATAGATCCTACAGTTACGCCAAACAGGTCACGCGTGTGAGTGAGGGGCCCCCGCCCCCGCCCCCGTGCAGAAAAGCGTAGAAATCAAAGGGGATCATTGTAGATGCTGGGTCAGCCGAGCAGCACTGAGCAGCACAGTGGTCATCTCCTGGGGGCTGATTATCAGCTTGCTGGGGGATCTCAGGCTCTTTCCTGACCTTGGCACAGGGTCTGGCAAGTTTGGCTTTCTGGGTGTAGAATGGGTCGTTTCAGAAACAAAGCCATTGAGACCGAGTCGAGGAGAGTACTCTATTCACCGCTGAAAGGAGCTCATTGTACAGAATCGGTGGGCCCCACTGGATCCCCTTCCTCTGGCCTCCCCCTCCTCCCTTTCCCCCAGCTGGGGCTTTGTCTGCGGGCCCTGCAGGATGCTCTAGGCCAGGCTGCGCTTTCTTCCCATTTTCCTGTCTCGGCAGCTCTGGGGCTGTCCTGTACAGAAGGAGAGCTGGGCTCGGAGCCCCCGTGCACGTTCTTGGCTCTCTGGGCCAACTCTGTTGTCGTGGGTGATGAGAGCGCTTCCTTCCAGGAGAGCTGGGAACAAACAGCCAGTTCACAGGCAGCTGCATGCGGCGGCCGTGCAGGAAGCAAGAGAACAGTGGGCGCTAATAAGTTCTTCCTGTTCCGCACTCTGTACTGAAGCCTCCCCGTCCCCTGGAAAAGTCAAGACCATTGAGCTCCAGGTAGAGGCTCGTAAATGAATGAACTGTAGTGCTCAGCTTACTTGTGCATTATTAGAGCTTTCCTCTTTCTTCTCTCAGGTCCTGGCATCCTGAACTTTTCTTTCCTGGGATCTGGGGTGAGCCTGGAGTCATGTAGAATAAGTTGTCCAGTGGATAAAATGGTACTGTCCTTTGGTGGGAGAAATAAAGTATGGTAGTTAAGAGGTGGGAGGTCACAAACTCAGATGCTTCTGGGGCCAGCCCAGGTGGGCGGGGTGGGGGCTGTAGCCAAGAGGAGGGTGTGTACCCATCTTCAGCGGGTAGCAGCAGTGGTTAAGAACCCGCCTGCCAATGCAGGGGACACGGGTTCAAGCCCTGGTCCGGGAAGATCCCACATGCCACAGAGCAACTAAGCCCGTGCACCACAACTACTGAGCCCGCACTCTAGAGCCCGCGAGCCACAACTACTGAAGCCCACATGCCACAACTGCTGAAGCCTGTGTGCCTAGAGCCCGTGCTCTGCAACAAGAGAAGCCACCGCAATGAGAAGCCTGCGCATCGCAACAAAGAGTAGCCCCCGCTTACCGCAACTAAAGAAAGCCCACGCGCAGCAACGAAGACCCAACGCAGCCAAAAATTAAAAATTAATTAATTAAAAAAAAAAGAGGTAGCAGCTACTCAGCTCCAGCTGCAGCCATGCCAGCCTGCACACCCACTTGGCTGGATCTTCTGACATTTAAGAAAAGCCAGAATCTGGGTATTGTGAAATCACCCAATTTTTAAATGTTGGCAACTAGTTTTTTTTTTAAACAATATTGTGCACTGTGTAGGTCAAACCATACCACATCCACGTATTTTGGTTACTTTATTTTTTTAACTTAGAAGATATGAAGGCTAAATGGCCCTGGCTTTGGCTTTTGGGCAAGTCTTTCTGAGCCTCTCTAAATTAGGAATACTACAGGAAATCCATAGTCTGGAAACAGAGGCAAACATATAATGTCATCAGGAGCATCTCCCAATGGTAAGAGCATAAAATAAAATCATCTGTGTTTCCAGACTCTATGGCCATCCTGTAGTAGCCACCCCGTGAGGGTGAAATAAGGATTTACTGAAATAATGCATAGAAATTGCTGAACAGGGTGCTCCATAAAGACTTAAAGGAAAGCTATCCTAATGGCCATTGTCATCCATCCAGTCATCTTCATCCTCATTACCATCATGAGCATTAAGAATTACAGGAGGGCTTCCCTGGTGGCGCAGTGGTAGAGAGTCCGCCTGCCGATGCAGGGGACACGGGTTCGTGCCCCAGTCCGGGAAGATCCCACATGCCGCGGAGTGGTTGGGCCCGTGAGCCATGGCCGCTGAGCCTGTGTGTCCGGAGCCTGTGCTCCGCAACGGGAGAGGCCACAACAGTGAGAGGCCCGCGTACTGCAAAAAAAAAAAAAAGAAGAAATACAGGAAAAGGCTGGGGAGGCAGGCAGGGGGCACTCAGTCCCCCCAGGTCCTACCTCTTTGAAACGTCCTGACATTGAACCTGACTCTCACTGTAGGAAGCCTCTGCCCATCTGTCTCCTGTAGGCCCACCTGTCAGCCATCTCTCTTCCAGCCCAGGAAGGAGTCTCCCCTGTTCTGAGGCACAGCCTGGAGTGGGGGATGCGCCCCCTGGACCTGCTGTAGAGCTCTCCACTCCATCACCATGTGCCCACATCCTGGGCTCCATTTTCCCCCAGTTTCAATCAGCAGTTCTGTGTGCGCCTCTCGGAAACATTCCAGACATAAAGCACTGCTGGATCACAGTTTTCCTAGAGCTGGGATATGCTATCTTTTGAAAAAAATATGTCCTAGTTAGAGGCTCTGGTGAGGAGCTGAAGAAGAAGAAA
Organism: Mesoplodon bidens; assembly: GCF_964165515.1. Classification (NCBI taxonomy): domain Eukaryota; kingdom Metazoa; phylum Chordata; class Mammalia; order Artiodactyla; family Ziphiidae; genus Mesoplodon; species Mesoplodon bidens. The sequence goes on along the minus strand of NC_138171.1, from coordinate 52,835,348 downwards.
TGAAGAAAACGGGGGGGTGGGGGCAAGGACACACATAGACATTTATTTTGGCAAAAAAGGATGAACCCAGGATTTTCTATCAAGAAACTTGGATTCTAGACTGGGTTTTGCTATAAATGGTGTGTGGCCGTTAGGAAATCCACTTCCCATTTTGGATCTCATATGCCTCACCAGAAAATGATGGGTTTGATTCAGGTCAGGGGAAGAAATGTGTTTCATCTTACTGGAAAGCAGGAATCTACTGGTAGTGTCTGCTCATAGAGCCGTGTTGAAAATTTGAGGCCAAGTCATTGCTTAGTAATATCCACCTTGGGCATCCCATAGAGAAGCTGCTGCTTACCTATCCTACATCTCTAAGTATCTTTCCAGCATTCACAGTCTTAGATTCTGGGGCTCAAATCTTTAAATTAGATCCCCGTGGAACAGAAAACCCACTAAGCAGTCCCAGGAGCTGTAGAACAGAGCATAGTGTCTTTGGAAATCTGGACAGTGTCTACAGGACACCTGGCAGCATTGGTTGCAGTTGGGCCAGATGCCATCTTGGCAACCACAGCAAATGGGTGCCAAATTGGTAGGTGCCGTGTGGCCTGTGCCTGGGAAAAGGTAATTATTGGGCTGAGCTGGAGGTGTGGCTTGTGTTCTGAGCTTCAGGAAGGCTTATGTACAGGCCGAGGCCAGGTGGCCAGCCTCAGAAGGACCTAGAGCCCTGGATGGTCTACCAGAACCTCTTGTCCTGCATTTCTCAGTTTTTTCTTGGTGTGTAGCAGGCATGCCTTCTTTCTGGTCTGAAATGCCTTCGAGCTGTGAAAAACAGAACACTATAAAGTGACAATAATTGTCCTCCAAGAGGAACTAACATTTGTGGCTTGCCTACTCAACACCAGGACTGAGCAAGGCTCTGATACACCATCTCAGTCAGTCTTTACAGTGACTGTCGAGATGGTTTGTTATTATTATCATTATTAGAAGTTAAATAATTAGCTGAAGATCCACAATGAGGAAATGGGAAGATCCGGTATTTCCTAAAACCATGTGATCCAATTCCCTGCTCCATAAGGCTTCCTAGGGCCAGCAACTCACAAAACTATGAACTATGGTTTAGCAATTACGATTTACCATGTGGTTGTCCCACTGGAAAACAGTGTAATTTAGCGGTCCAAAAGCGCAGCCTCAGGAATTAGGCTGTCCTGCTCCAAATCCTGTCTCTGCCACTTAGTAATGAATGCCTTTGAGCAAATTACTTTCCCTCTGAGCCTCAGTTACACCATCTGTAAATTGGGGCTATTAATATCTACTAATGATACCTATTAATAATCTAAGAGTTGTGAGGTTTTACTGAGATAGTTCTTACAACCCACTTAAAATAATGTCTTGTGTTCAGTATGAGCCCAGTGTTAGCTACTGTTCTGATTATTGTCATTATTGATCAGCCATGTGACCCTAGGATAACTGCATGATCAAGGGGGAGGTGAGAGTACAGTCGTTTGCCAGGCAGCAGCCATACGGCCAGGAGCTTTGCTTTCTGGCAGAAATACTTGTCCAGTGTCTCAGGTAGGTGTATTCAAAACGTTGTAGTTCTGAGAACGGTAATTCTGTGTACTTTGTAAAGAATTACAAAACCTCTGTAGGCACACACAGAGCAAAGTGTTGTATACGATGGTTTAGATTTTTGGTAACCGTCTGTGCTCAAAGATACACACACCGAGCTGAGAAAAATCACTGCCGAATTTCCATGAGTCTGTGGTTTCTCCTGTCTTCCCAGGCTGGGTGGGGATGGTCAACTACCAACTCCAAGGGCTGGAGCTTCATTTTGAGGCTCTGTTGCTCATTTCTGGGGTCTGGACTAAAAAATGTGGAGGGAATGCAGAAGAGCAAAGAGGACTCTAAACTTTTAAAACCTTTAAGACAAAAGAGAGACCGACAGAGGGAGGAAATTCCGCCCCATTTTAAGGTGTAACCACATCTGTCACCATCTCTCTGAAGCAGTGAGAGTCCCCTTGCCCTCATTGTGGGGTTTCTACTTTCTCCCCTGAGTCCTATTTGAAGGTGAGTTTGCATTTTCTAACAAGGTGAGTCTGTGTCGTGCTGACCAGCTTCACATTCCAAGTGCAGCCTTTCTCAGAGAACAAGGGCGGTCTGTGTCCTTGGCGTTTCTCCCTGGTCTCCCAGTGCCGCCTGCCATGCACGTGCCACGCCTTCATCTCAGGAGCCACGGCCGTGCGAGATAAGCTCGCTGTGACATCCCACAGGGACGTCTAGACAGAAAGCCCCATTGTGTGAGCACCCTCATGGCCGTGACCAGATCTCGAGGAGTTGAGAAGGGGTCACACACCCCTGGGGAGGGAATGGTGGAGGGAGGAGGGTTGATGACAGGGTTTCTGGGGCAGGAGGGATACCGTCACCATTTAAGTGGGGAGAAAGGAAGGGGTGGAAGCCACCCTGCTAGAGACTGAATGTGTGTCCCCCCAAAATTCATATGTTGAAATTCTAACTCCCAATGGGATGGTATTAGGAGGTGGGGCCTTTGGAAGGTGATTAGGTCATGAGGGAAGAGCCCCCATGAAAGGGATTAGTGCCCTTATAAAAGATACCCCAAAAAGCATCCTCGAATCTTCTGCCATGTGAGGTCACAGCAAAAAGACAGCTATCTGTGAATCAGGAAGCTCTCACCAGACACCAAATCTGCCAGCACCTTAACCTTGGACTCTCAGACTCCAGAACTGTGCGAAGTAAATTTCTGTTGTTTATAATCCACTCAGTCTGTTGTGGTATTCTGTTAGAGAAGCCCGAACGGGCTAAGACACACCCATCGTGAAATTTCTTGGGGGCACAGAGCACGAGCACCAAAGTCCGAAGCATGCGTTAGACACTTGGTGGCTGGCTGGCTATCAGAGGTTAGGGTCGTAATAGAAATTTTTGGTTTTTCACTGACTGTCCTCACCTTGGATGCTTTCAGTCTTGTATTATGCGGGATATAATCAGGGGTTCTCAGGTTTCAGCCTGCGTAAGACTTGCCCAAGAGTATCTAATAAAAAGGCAGATTTCTTTGGATCCTTACCCAGAGATCCTGATTCAGTAAGTTCACGCTATTAGAAACACCAGGATATTGGGTAAGGGACCAGTTTCTGGCAGTTTACAAACCTGAGCACTGGTCCAGGCTCCATTCCTTATCAAATCTGTGTTTTAGAGCAAATTGTCCTCCCGGAGCGTCAGTTATCTGATCTGTAAAATGGGGAGTATGAGACTTCCCTTGGCAGAGTTGCAAGTAGTTCACATGCTTGGTACAAAGTAAGCATTCAGAACAAAGTAGGTAAATTTACCCATTTCACGGCTGTCCAGTTATCTGCAATATCTCTCAGTTCAGAACTGTGCTTGAGTAGGGTTGGGTGTGGAGGGATATGTCTTAGCCTTCATAAGCCTGGAAGAAGAAAACAAAGGGAAGGTTATCTTTGAGCTTTTAACCCAGGGACCAGACAGTTAAAATAGCGGGTTTTATTTAATGTTCACAACAACCTGTGATGTCAGTGGTATCCTGTTTTCAAGGCAGGAGGTGACTGTGTATCTGGGTTCCTGTGAGACAGTCCAGGTTTACACCTGTTAAGCTGGTGTAATAGTTATCAGTGCTCCTTTTCACTTACAGAAGTTGCCAGGCAATACACTCTATGCTTTACTTTCTTGCAGTAGCTCTGTAGGATAATACAGACCCACCTGTTTACATTGTATAAATGAGAAAGGTAAAGCTCACAGAAGCTATGGAGGTCACTAGTCTAAGTGGTTGTTACCTGCTGACTCGCCAACCCCAGTACTTGGGAACATGATTATATTTGGAGACAGGGCCTTTAAAAAAGTGACTCAGTTAAAATGAGGCCTTTAGGGGGGCCCTAATCCAGTCTGACTGGTGTCCTTGTAAGACGAGGAAATTTGGGCACACAGACACATAGAGGCTTCTGCACAGAGGAAGGAGAACACGTGAGGACACAGTGAGAAGGTGGCCGTCTGCAAGCCGAGAAAAGAGGCCTCAGAAGAAAATAACCCTGCTGGCATCTTGATCTTGGACTTCTAGCTCCCAGAATTGTGAGAAGATAAGTTTCTCTTGTGTAAGCCACGTAGCCTGTGGTATTTTGTTACGGCAGCCCGAGCAGACTAAAACAGTGGTTATGCATGATTTGAATCCAGAGCTGACCCCAAACCTGCACTTTTTTCCCATGAATGAACCTTCTATGCTCCATGCCAGGCTGCAGTACAAGTGACCTTATCCATTTAGGTCTCTGGCCTGACATCCAAACTCAGCTTCCACTGGGTGGTCTCCAGTGAGCCAGTTTCTCCAGCAGACAAGGGTGCTGAGTTTTTGATCCCATGAAGAGCTCATTGCATTTCCCAAGGCACCTGGTGTTTGACAGTGACCAGAATAAGGTCCAGTCTCTGGATGGTGGAAGCTTCCTCCTTCTATCACCAAGCAGAGGGCTCCCAGGGAGAGCACCACCCAGCCTTCTGCAGTGTTGTCCTGGGTGTGTCTGTGCTGAGGCTGTACTATAGGGGCCCATTGTCTATATGCTGACTTGATGGGCCTCAGGGGGAAACTGGCTCAGAAGGCTTGAATCACTGGATTGTCTCACCTGTACACCGAAGTCATCACTCAACACGCAAGAGCAAATGCTATCTTATGATATCATCAGAGCCAAGGAAGAGAACGCCCCTTCCATTGAGTAAGGCTTACGCAGGTCTCAGCATAACCAGGAAAGCCAGAAATGTTTGATGGATGCCTGGAATGAAAATGAACAAATTCTTCCTCCTCTCTGCTTTCTTTATGAAAGCTTAATTGCTTGTTAAAATTAGGGCTTTGGCCCTGATGGGCTCGAAAGTAGTTGAGCCTGGCTTCCTGGTCTTACGAGCAAGACTCGAGGTGCAGACAAGTTTCACTTCTCCAGGAGCTGTAATCAGGCTCTTGCCTCTTTTTTAAACAGCTTTGGGATGGAAGGGCACACAGGGTCCCTTTAAACACATTTTTGTCTCCCTCAGGGTACCCGCCAGGCATAGCGCTAGCTGCTGAGTTGGAACAGGGTAAACATTTGTGGACGGGTTTGGCTAACTCTGCATGGTTCCTGCCGTGGCACAGTGGCTGCATTTTGTTTTTAGTCACGACACATGTACTGATTTCTATCAACCATGTCCACTACCTTTTTAAAAAAAATACAGATACTAAAAAAGGATTCCAGTAGTTGTCAAGGTGGTACCTTTCATTTGCTGTATTCTTCCTTTAGATAGACATTATCTAGGTTGCAGGATTACATTGTCTAAGGTGGGACTATATTCTCAGGTAAGAGCTAGTGTAAAATAGTGGAGCACAGGTTTCTTGAGTGCGGGGCGCTGGGATTGAATCCAGGCTTCAACACTATCTGTGTAACCTTGGACAGGTTATTCAGTCTCTGTGGTCATCAGTTTCCCCATCTCTATAATGGGAGTAATGGTAGTACCTACCATAAAGTTGTTACAGTGGTAAATGGAATGATGCATGTATAGAGGTTAAGCCAGTGCCTGGAACATGGTAAGAACTTAACAAATTATTAGCCATTACTTAACAAGTAACTTGGTAAGTTACTAGTTACTACTAGTATGCATGACTGTTCTGAACTGTGGTCAAGTAATATGCCCATGGGAAAAGTTTAGAATAAACCAAAAGAATGAAAAATGTGTTTATCTCAGGGCAAGGGCACTCTGAGTGATGATTTCCATTAATGTGGTTGTAATGGCATCTAAATAAATTCAGAAGGACTGGTATATTTAGCAAAGAGGGCTGAAGGCTAACTTATAAGTAGTACAAGATCCTGATGGTCGAGTAATTTCTTTGCTTGATGTAATGTACATCTTGCATGGAGCCTGGCACGTAGTAGGTCCTCAATAAATGATAGCTATCAGTTTGGTTATTTCTGGTTCCTGGGATGTATTTGCAGACTTAGGGGGAGTATGCATCATTTTGTTTCCAAGGCTGGACTGTCTGTACAATACGTTTTGGTTCTATCAAGGTCAATCTTTGGAGAGTGTATCTGCCACAATGGTGCAGTATGACAAATCAACCTGAAACTCAATGACTGGAAAAAACAAGCATATATTTTCTCCACGTGTGAAGGTTGGCTAGGGGTTGGCTGCTCTAGGCTGGGCTTAGCTTCAAGCTGCAGGTTGGATGGGGTCTGCCCCGACTGTCTCTCATCCTCCTTGGACCAGCAGGCTACCTGGGGCACATTCTAATTGTGCTGATGGCAAAAGCACAAGAGGTCATGCTCAATCACGCAACCACATTTCAAGCTTCTACTATGTCGTAACTGCTAATGGGCAAGCCCAAGTTCAAGGGATGAGGAAGCATGCTCGGCAAAGAAATGCAAAATCACAGGACCAGAGGGTGTGGATCTAGGGAGTGGTGGAAACGAGGGCCACTTATTCAACCTACCCAGTTCCCCACTTGACTTCCTCCATCTAGTCATTGCAGTAGACGATATGAAAGGGCTTTCCTTGCTTTAGGTGGTTCCCTGGTTCCCGGTCCCCACATTAAGATTCTAAAAGCACTCCACTGTACCATCCGAGCACGTTGCAAATTCCCCTTTGATCTCTGGGAGCCTTTCCTCTGACAGACAGGAGTTTACTCTACTGTAAACCAAAGAGTCCCAATTTAGACAGACAGGATGGATTAGGCAGACAGCATCAATGACCTGGTTCCACTTCGTTAGCCTTTCCAGTTAAGGAGGATGTTACTGAAAGTGAGACCTCACAGAGGTACCGCCATACCTTGAATCCTCTGGGCTGAGCCTCTGTAGGGAGAGTCTTATATTTCAAATGTGCACAGAGGAGGGGAACACAATTTTCTTGGCAAGTGAATCCCAAGTGTCAATGACATGGCCATTTGTGAGTTACTTTGTCTTCTTCTTGGCTAGGTAATTAACATGCTAAATAGATAGCATTTTTACTTTTGTTTTTCAGAAGCTTTTTAATGAATATTAGTCCCCTGACCCTGAGCCCAGAGGGTCTCCGTCTCCGTTGGAACACCAAATAAAGAGTTGGTGCGACACTGTATCCAAGGATCAGGCTCTGGGTTTTGTCAACACAGTTGTCAGAGGTTCCCTGTGGTTTCCCAGGAAGGTCTTTTCCAGTGGAGTTGTTCATAGGGGTTCAGGATGGCATTCTCCCCTCTCCACCCCACCGCACCCAGTGGGATTCTGAGCAGTGAAGAGTAATCCCCAAACAATAGCCAAGTGGGCTGTGAACTACAGCTTAATTAATCTGGGCACGCACCCAACACCCTGTGCAATGCTTTGCAAGGACCTGGCTTTAAAAATGAGGCTGATGTCTGAGTCTGAGAAGCAGCTTCTTCTCTTCTAGTCAAAATCTGGATGGTGGGATCTGAATAAAGAGAGGGACAGAGAGACACACGGAGACTGAGCTGAGGCACAGACTTGCCTGTTCTCGCTCACTGAACAGCATGGTGGGATCTGACCCACACTGCCCGGCACAGACCAGGGTGATGGCCTTGCCTCCTGGCAACTAGCATGGGCCCTGCCCAGCATGCTTGCCTGACACAGGGAAACTGGGAGTACAGGGTCCACTCTCCCCACGTACGAGTGATACAGGGGCTGGCTGGGGGGGCTTCGTGAGGGATGCTAAAATAATGAACCTCACTTGAAAAAAAGTGGTTCAGTGTAGGTTCTCCCCCGTCATAGTTGCCACTGCTTTCCCCTTGAGAAGGAGCTAGTAAGGGTTTGAAGACAGAGGCCTGCAGTATTTCTCTTAAGACTTCTCCAAGTTCCTTTATGGGCCAAGACTGCAACGTGGGAGAGAAAATGCCCCTCAGCCTCTTCCCGAGTACGAGGAATCTTCAGTGCCAGGGTGGAATGTGAAAATTAGAGTGAGACGTTCTCTTGGCAACAGTCTTTGAGCTGCACCATTGGAGAAGTGCTGGGAATTAGAACAGGAATCGGGAGAGAGGATTCCCTCTTCTTGAAGGAAAAGTCAGTACAGACCAGAACGCAAAATGATCCTGGGGTCAGGACTCCGACACTCATCACAATTAGGTACCAAAGAGAAGAGCGAGAAATGAGTGACAGTTCACCTAGGGTAGTGGTTTAAGATGTTCCAGTTTCTCTACACTTCCTTTTTTTAAAGTTGTGGAAAGAACACTTCACATGAAATCTACCCTCTGGGCAAAATTTTCAGTGTACAATATAGTTTGTTAACTCTAGGCTCTGTGTTGAACAGCAGCTCTCTGGAGCTTATTCATCTAGTGTGAACAAAACTTTGTGCCCGATAAATAGCACCTCCCCATTTCCCTCTCCCTCCAGCCCCTGCCAACCACCCTTCTACTCTCTGCTTCTATGAGAGTTTAGGTTCCTCATATAAGTGGAATCATGAAATCTGTACTCTCATGTTTATGGCAACCAAATTCGTAATAGCCAAAACATGGAAAGAACCTACATGTCCATTGACAAGTGAATGGATAAAATACGTTGTATGTATATGCACAGAGGAATTTTTTTTTTTTTTTTTTTTTTTTTGTGGTATGCAGGCCTCTCACTGTTGTGGCCTCTCCCGTTGCGGAGCACAGGCTCCGGACACACAGGCTCAGCGGCCGTGGCTCATGGGCCCAGCCGCTCCGCGGCATGTGGGATCTTCCTGGACCGGGGCACAACCCCGTGTCCCATGCATTGGCAGGCGGACTCTCAACCACTGCGCCACCAGGGAAGCCCAGCACAGAGGAATATTATTCAGCCTTCAAACAAGAAGGAAGTCTTGCCATTTGTGACAACATGGATGAACCTTGAGGACACTATGCTAAGTAAAATAAGCTGTTCACAGACAAACAAATAGGGTGTGATTCCTACATCTCCTTCTTGTTCACAGCAGAGGCCAGTGGGCTGGGGCTAATTTGCACGGCTTCCTCGAAGCCTCCTGTGTTGGAAAATCTGCTCGGATAAAGCAAAGTTTCCAGTTGAGTTCGCACTGAGGGGCCGTAAAATCACACCCATTCTCTGTAAGAGGCAGCTTGAGGTTACTTTCCCAGAATCAGGAATTTAAGATGATGAAGCTCAGAGCTGACATAGTCCAGACAAAAATAGCCTTTATGTGCCGAGCTTCCTGTTTTCTTTGGAATCCACTTGCTGCAAACCATTACCTCCTCCCCAGCTGCCCCTTCCTCCTCCGTACCCACCCTGCCCCCCACCCAAGAGTTCACGTTTAATGACCCGAGACATTACCACCAAGCATTTCCAGTCAATTGGCTTTTGTAGCGAGTGAATGAATGGGACTTTCTCTGGCCTTCTCTCGGCTGAAAGGAGTCTTCCCCAGCCCATTGGAATGTGCCACACAGACCAGGAATTAAGCTCTTCTTTTCCTCTCAGTCCTTCCCTCATTCTTTCCAAGATCAGACACAAAGTGGTGGCCTTGCCCCTAATGGGGATTTTATATGCTTTCAGGTTTATTTCTAATCCTCTTACGGACCCATCTTCTCCTTCACATCAATGATTTGAACACGCTTTGAGATACTCGGCGAGGGGCCTTTGTTTCTTATTTCTTTACGCTGGCACTTCATGGTTGTGCACGATCTCCACGCGGGTGTCCCCGTATCCCCCTAATGAAAGATTACAGCCTCCTTCATCCTGTGGGTGTGGGAGGAGGTGTGGTGGGGGGAGATTGGGCCGGGCTGTCCTCCTGTCACGTGGAATGGGGGTGACAGAGGGGGGCCAGCTTCCCTGCGGGGTTGCTTGATGCCGGGGCAGTAGGTTACATTTCTCCCACCGCTCACGTGTGTTTTCTCTTCTTTTCCCACAGGCCGCACAACCAAGCCCTGTGATCACCCTGGAGGCCCAGGTGAGTACCTTCCCGTGGTGTTTGTCACTTTCTCTGCACTGATGTCCCCGGACCAAGCTCTCCAGGGAGCGTTCGTGCATCCTCTTGGCTCCAGGATTCAGAAAGGCTGGACGGACACATACGGCCATCCTCCTGCCCGGTTGGGATATGTGCGTGCACCCACATGTGTACACACACCAGCTGATTGTGCATGAGTGTGTGTGCACGCATGCATGTACCCAGGTTCTGAAAGCACCGTGGGAAGAACCAGACCTGTTTCTTTTGAGTTGTCTTCTGCCCTGTGCTTCCGCCCAGCAGTCGCGAGGAGGTGAATGCAGGGGTAGAGGGAAGGCAGAGAGGAGGCATGCAGTGGGGGATGGCTGCCCTTTCATGCCTTGGGTTTGGAGAACTTTCTCCCGGGGTAGTTAGTCGTGTGCTTGTGTCTGCTTGCGCGGTGGGCCATTCTGAGAATTGTGAATCACGGTGGCATTTCTGTGCGGGGTGGGGGGAAGGTGACCAGTGGGCCTTGTAAGGAGGGAATGGCCCTTACTGTCCACTTTCTGCTTTCCGGAGAGCTAGGACAGCGGGGCAACTGTGAGTCCAGCAGACCCAGGTAGAGCCCCAGAGCTGTGTCTTCTGGCCCTGAGGGTCACTGAACCGCTCAGCCTCTGTCTCCTCATCTGGAATATTATTACCACAGGGATAGTGCCTGCCCTGCAGGGCTGTGGTGAGGAGGAAAGGATAGGGTGTCTGTGAAGTCATCAGTATGTGCTAAGCGCTTGTGAGTGTTAGTTTGTTTTTTTTTTAACATCTTTATTGGAGTATAATTGCTTTACAGTGGTGTGTTAGTTTCTGCTGTTTAACAAGAATGTTAGCTTTTTAAACCAGTACAACAGTGCTTTTCTGACAGGACTTGAAGGGAGTGTATCTTTGGATGGATGGTTTCCTTAGCTCTGGGGGTTGGTCAGGCAGTAAACAGAGAAGCCAGGGTGGGTGCCACCAGCGCCCCACAGCTAACGGCGTGTCAGACAGGCGAATGTAGCTGAGCTTCTCAAGGCGTCTCGGTGACTCCTGCACGCCCTGGGACCAGCTGCGCCCTACTCTTCACCCCCATCGCGGGCATCTCTGCCTCGCCCCTCCTTCCTTCATCAGAAAGGCCGGACGTTGGGAGGACAGTGGATTCTCAGGGTTTCTTTGGGCTCTTGTGGCCTCTCACTACCCACCCCCGCTCTCCCCACACACACTTACTTACGTCGGCTTCAGGGATGACCAGACAACAAAGCTGGCAGGAAAGAGCGGGTGGGGGGGAACTTGGAGGGGATAAACGCCCAGTTTTTAGCCTCTGTTTGGCCATCCTCTGGTCTGGTTTTTGCCAGACTTCGGCCAGTCACCTGTCACCTCGGCCACGTTTGGCAAATGTGAATTGTACCTGTGCCAAGTCACCTAGAAACACATCCTCCCTGAAATGAACATATTTTACTTTCAGAAGTAGACTTACGCTAAGGTAATGATTCCCGATCAGGGGTATCTTTGAGCCCCAGAGTACTTGTGGCAATGTCTGAAGACATTTTTGGTTATCTCACCTCGGCGGGCTGGGAGGGAGGGGGCTTTACTACTGGCTTCTAATAGGTAGAGACCAGAGAGGCTGCTGAATATCCTACAAGGCACAGGATGCCCCCACAGGAAGAATTACCATGCCTGAGATGGCAGAAGGGCCAGGGTTGAGAAATGCTATCTCAAGGAATAATATTGGTGAAATCACAAGTTTGATGTGCCAGTTACATTGTGTTGCAAAACATTAAATGTTAAATTAATACAGTTGAAAAGCTCCTTTGAGTGCCCTCTAAAATCACTGCAATGTTCTCTCAGAAGTACGTGTGCCATACTTTGGGAAACGTGTCTCTCCCCATGTGTTTTGAGAGAACGTCCAGGGTGGGTTTTTGAAATGCTGGCCCTTCTCTTCTTTTTTTTTTCTTTTTTTTTTGTGGTATGCGGGCCTCTCACTGTTGCGGCCTCTCCCGCTGCGGAGCACAGGCTCCGGACGCGCAGGCTCAGCGGCCATGGCTCACGGGCCCAGCCGCTCCGCGGCACGCGGGATCCTCCCAGACCGGGGCGCGAACCCACGTCCCCCGCATCGGCAGGCGGACTCCCAACCACTGCGCCACCAGGGAAGCCCGGCCCTTCTCTTCTTGATCAGTCTTTCCCCAGAAGGAAAAGTTACTAGATTCAGGGAGACCCTGGGTACGTAGTCTGCACCCAGAATTCTGGAAGCCAAATCTGAGGTGGAGTGGCTGCAGCTTGGATGGTTCTGGATGGTTCTGTCCTTGGCCCTGCTGCATCTTTCGCCCCACCAGCCCTTCAAAAGCTCCATGGGAAAGAACAGTCACATGCCCTGGCTCTGGGCTATGACAGCTCACCCCTACCTACACAGTGACCTCTCCCCGAGTCACATCCATCGGCCTGAGAGCCCGGAGCCCTGGTCCGCATGCAGCCAGCTGTGGCACGTGGCCGGCTTTCTGCCCTGGTGCCACAGCACTGGGGAGATGACTCAATATGTCTCCAAACAACACTCCGTCAGTCTCACCTGGAGCTCGGTCTTTGGGGAGCTGTAGGATGCTGTTGTCTTTCCCCGAGTTCTGGTTTCCCATGTTAAAGGGACGTTGGAACCCAACCAAAGTGCAGATGATTTTTTGTTGTTGTTGTAACTGTTGGCACAAGCCCGTGGCCAGATCTGACTTTGTGCTGGGCCTCAGCCCATCATGGGACTCAGGATGGGATCCTCTTCAGCTGCCTGCAGGCAGGTCAGATGAGAGGGGCAGGGAAAGGTTCTCTGGCAGGACATGGCACCCCAAATATTACCCGTATGGCACAAGCAAGGTGGTAGATGTGGCCAAGCTTGGAAGAGCCAGCCATGCAGAGGTGAGTGGTAGATGTGCTCTGAGCCCTGGGTCAGTTCCCACTTCCTCCCCCTGTGCCCTTTGCTCCCAAGAAAGCCATCACCTGCTCCATCCTGGAGCACAGGTGCCACAGGTGGGCCTGAATTTGAGACTTCACTGTGAGCCATGTCTGTACATCATGCTTCAGTGGCGAGCTTGCCCAGGGCCCAGTCTGCATAGGGACATTGGGCCAGCCAGGGACCCTTCCCTCCACGCATTCCCTCTCTCCCTAGGACTCACTGCATCAGCCCCCGCCCAGTGCTTAGTGCCTCTGTCCCCGGGCAGCTGTTCTGAGTTGGGGGGGTTGGATTGCTTGGCTGCTGAGGCCTCCTCTAATGCTCTGCCACTGGCACGGCAAAGCTTCGCATCTGTTGGCATCAGCAGGACTCTCTCTGCTTAACAGCCAGATTAATAGGATGAGGAAGTCGAGTAAGGTTTAAATCCCTGGTGTCAGCTTTCCCTCAGCAGGTTGCCCCTGGGGGGTACCGAGGACTCCCTGACTTGCAGTGGTGAATACTTTTCTGGTCTCCAGATGGTGGTTACCTGGGAACCAAGTGACCTAGAGATGAAAAAAAAAGTCTCTGAAAGGAATTTGAATTTGGTTAGCAGCATCGTCAATCATCCCCAGTCTTACTGATATTTACCACTTGCCAAGAACTGGCTTCTCCCACTGAATCCTCAAATGTCGTTATTACATAGGTCTTTTCATGATACCCAATTTCCAGATGAGGACCCTAAGGGTCAGAGAGGTTAAGTAACTTGACCAAGGTCACACAGGACCTAACATTGGTGAGTGTCTGACTTGGGGCCATATGACATCAGAATCTATCTTCTTAACCTCTCTCCTATTTTTCCAGAAAAAAAAAAAGTTGCCTAGAAAGATTTGCTGATGCTCAGAAAAGCTGGAGGGACGAGCTTGACGAATGCACCCCAAGTTCAATATAGATAAATAGATAGACGGATGGATAGTGCTTTGTACAAGTATCCACAGATGTACTTAGATAAGTAGGTAGAGGAATGATAGATAGATGATAGGTGGGTGGATATATAAATAAATAGATAATAATGCTTTACATGATGAGTGATTCTTTGACCGATAGTTTTGCCACAAGGCTGGTAGGTAAAAGGGTTTAAGCAATGGACCCAATCGAAAATTTATTTTTAAAAGAACAAAAATGAAACGTCTCCCTGTGCATCAGTAGTGTTTTGGTAAATATGAATGCTCATTATTTGATCCTTTCTTTCTCGTTGATCCCCACGATGGTTTGGTTTATCATTTCTGACTTCGCTCCAGTTGGCAAGACCTCTCGTTACTCAATTTTAGCTTCTCTGTCTCCCTTCCTGCCACCCCTTCCCCCAGCATCTTCACTGTCAGGTAGTTCATGGCCTCTGCGCCAACAGTGAGGTCCCCTGGGAGTTGTAATAAAGGAACTCTTCAGTGAAGCTCTGTCAGTCTGGGTCTGCTGTACTTGGAGGGGAGCAAACCTTCCTTTACGCTGAGATTCCTCTCAGGACCTGAAGATCAGGGCCATCAGGAGAAAAACTCCTGACTGCTCAGCTTTCAACAACCAACCAGGTACTTGAATTTCTTTGATCAACCAGCTGGGGGTATAAGGGGAGGGAGTTACATTCACATTATTTAAAGATGACGCTGGGGTCACTGAAGATTGTGAACAAAACTCACGAAGAAAACGAGTAGTGGCTGGAAGGAAATCAGTCCGTGAGAAATTCATCCAGTTGGTTATTTAATAAATAGTTTGGGGTCCAGGAAGAGGCCAGGCCTTGATGCTAAATGTACAGCAGTGAACAAGACAGAAGGTACCTTGCCCATGGAGCCCCCATTCTGTTTGGGGGAGTCAGACAGTGAGTTTAAGAGCAAATAAATATGCCCATGGTTTTAGGGAGTAATGAGTGAACGAAAAGAAGACCAGCGTGTCTGTCAGTGGGAGTGGCCGGGCGCCACAAGGGGGAGAGTGTTCAGGGAAGTCTCTGGAGGTGAGTTTTAAGCTCAGGAGGTGACAACTGAGCTGAGAGCTTACAGTAGAAAGAGTTAACCAGGCAAAGAGATGGCAGTAATTGTGTTCTGAGAGTTTTGCATATTATATCTGGGTTCCTGTAAAAATAATGCCAGTTCTCCTTAGAATCAATTAAAAGGTTTAGCTCCTTGGAGCTCCTTCAATGCCTTGGTGTCATTGGAACGTCAGGATGAATAAGGAATTACCTTATCAGACAAGGGTGAAGGGCAAGGACTGAGGGGGTGGGACAGAGGAAAAGGGGCTTAAATTTGGGGCAGTCAAACTAACACCCGCGGCGAGCATTTTGACAGGGAACTTCTGACCCGAGCAGTGTTGTGCTGTGATAATGGGGCTTATGTGAGAAATCAGCTAATAGTCATCATTAGCTAATTAGCTGGCTCCCTTTCAGCTGAACTGAAGCCTGAGTCTAAACCAGTGGTTCTCAACTTGGGGCAAATTTACTACCTTCACACCTGGGGACATTTGGTGACGTCTGGAGACATTTTTGATTGTTACAGCTTGGGGGCTGGCGAGTGCTACTGGCATCTAGTGGGTAGAGGCTAGGGATGCTGCTAAACACCCTACCACGCATGCAAGAAGGAATTATCTGGCCCCAAATGTCAATAGTGCCAAGGTTAAGAAGTGGTGGTGTAACCTCATGTGCTACCTGGACAGCTTATTTTACAAAGACAGTCCCAGCCACATAATTGTGACCGTGTAGAAGGGCGAAACTTGTTCCTTCCCACCTCCGCCTCCGGGCTCTTGGCCGTGATACCTCCATCCCCCAAAGCCTCTAGGTCTGAGTTGCCAGGGAGTGACTGCACGCAGGGTCATGACTCATGATGCGTATGAGCATGTGTACAGTGTGTGGAAAAGGGAAAAAACCTCTTAGAGATAGTTTTCTGAGAGATGCTAGGGCCCAACAGCATTTGGAGAAAAATGGCACATATATACAATGGAATATTACTCAGCCATAAAAAGAAACGAAACTGAGCTATTTGTAATGAGGTGGATAGACCTAGAGTCTGTCATACAGAGTGAAGTAAGTCAGAAAGAGAAAGACAAATACCATATGCTAACACATATATATGGAATTTAAGAAGAAAAAAAATGTCATGAAGAACCTAGGGGTAAAACAGGAATAAAGACAGACCTACTTGAGAATGGACTTGAGGATATGGGGAGGGGGAAGGGTAAGCTGTGACAAAGCGAGAGAGAGGTATGGACATATATACACTACCAAACGTAAGGTAGATAGCTAGTGGGAAGCAGCCGCATAGCACAGGGAGATCAGCTCGGTGCTTTGTGACTGCCTGGAGGGGTGGGATAGGGAGGGTGGGAGGGAGGGAGACCCAAGAGGGAAGGGATATGGGAACAGATGTATATGTATAACTGATTCACTTTGTTATAAAGCAGAAACTAATAAAAAAAATGAAAAAGCCCATCTACGTGGCTGAGTTCAGAGAGGGTTGGGCTAACGTTTCTGGACCAACAGAGTAGGACTTGTGAAAACCTCAGCTTCAAGGCCCAGTTCCTCTTTCAGAGGCAGACCACAGCCTCTTCTGTGCAAACTTCTTTCTCCAGAAGCTCTTCCCCACTCCCGGGATTAAAGCAATTGCTGTCTCCTCGCCTCGCTTCCAGCTCTGGGCTTCGATTAACCTTTTCCTCCGTGGAGAGCGGTTTGGGGAGTGATCAGGGAACTTCTGAATGGCTCTTACCTGAGTCTCCAGCCCATTAATTCTTACAGTGCCTGGCATCTGTTGAGAGGACGTTGAGACCAAATTGCTTCTCATCCCATCTGCTTTCCTCCCCCCAGCCTCTTTGGGGGAGCAGAACCTCTCCAGAGCGGACAAGGCTGATTTTGGGACAAGCCAAATCCCTCCACCACGGTCTTTTCCTCTGGCTCTGATTTGCTGGGTCTTTAATTAGACCTGGTGGGAGAGGTGGGGCAGGGAGGAGGTGACCAGCTGGACCACTGCCCGGGCCAGGACTTGGCTTGCCAGGCAAGGAGGCTGGACCTGGCGGTAGAAACGTTCTCGGGGAGGATTTGCGTTCCTATGGCCATGGTGCGTCTCTAGTCTGTATGACTCAGGGCAAACGAAGTGATGCAACGTTCCATAAATAGCCGGCAAGTTCCCCAAAGTGTAGCCACATGCGCTGTTACGAAAAATAGATCGTGTTGAGGTCATTATTCCTCTGTTCTCCGTGGGAGATGACTTCTCCCAAGACATTGAAGGTTTGAGTTTAACTGTTGACTGAGAACACTTCAAACTATTGCTCTTGTCAGTAATGACCAATATACATTGACTATAAGTTTACTATGAGCCGAGAACTGCACATTGTATGTGTATTTGTAAACTTAATGCTTTTAGCCAATATCCACTAAGCACTGGTAACGTGGGCTGGGCGCTCTTCTAAGTAAGCTCTTTACATGGATTCACTCAACTCAGATTTCACAGCTGCCCTAGATGGGAGGTATTAAATCACCCCTGTTTTACAGATGAGAAACTGAGGCATAACAAGATTAAGCTGCTTGTCCAACAGGTAACAAGTGGAGCAGCCGGGATTTGAACCTGGCAGCCTAGCAGGTACAGATCTTAGCCCCATTTTACAGAAAAGCTGACTAAGGCCCAGAGAGACCGAGTTTCCTATAAAAGTTTTACAGTCAGTAAGTGGTTGAGGCTGGATTAGAGCCAGGTTACAAATGAAGCACCGTCTCCTTCGCTGCTATGTTGCTGAGACATAGATTAAATATAGACAGAGAATAGATACAGATGATAGATAGGTATAAGAGGTAGATATGTAGACGTAGTTATAGATCTGTAACTTAATTACATAATGTGTATGTGATATACAGCGTATACAGTCAGCCCTCTGAATCCCCCATCCACAGATTCAACCAACCGTGGATCAAAAATATCTGGAAAAAAATTCCAGAAAGTTCTAAAAAGCAAAACTCGAATTTGCCATTTGCTGGCAGCTATTCATTTAGCATTTACATTGTATTAGGTGTTATAAGTGATCTAAAGATGATTTAAGGTATACAGGAGGATGTGTGTAGGTTATATGCAAATACTATGCCGTTGTATATAAGGGACTTGAGCATCTATGGATTTTGGTCTGTATGGGGGTCCTGGTACCAATCTGCCTGGAAATACTGAGAGATGACTGTATATACATAATACATATATACATTATGATATCCATTATACATTAGATTTCATATATTATACACTATACATTAGAAAATATAATTCTATATCTATCAATATATCTAATTTATATCTCTATATCTGAACCTATATCTATCTAATCTATATCTATATCTAACATATATATGTATTATAGTGCATATACTATAATGCATGTATGTGTAATGTATACAAATAACATATATATGCTACATATAGATTAGATAGATATAGAGATTAGGAATAGAGAGATAGATTAGATATAGAACATATACAGATACGAAGTAGCAATAAATGTAGATATAGACATAGTTAAGATTTAGATATAGATATAGCTACAGATATAGTTATATGTATAGTTACAGATATAAGTAGAGTTAGAGACAGAGGTAGAGATCAATCCCTTGGCCATCCCCAGCAGACGGGTTTGGAATTATCTGTCCGTACGGAGTGAATTCCAGGTGCGGAGCCGAGGTTCCATGCAGCGGGAGGGCCCCCTTGCAGAGAGCAAGCAGAGTGGTCTCACAGTGAGAAGGAGACACTCACGTTTCCCTTCCAGCAGATGCACCTTCTTGAAGAGCACCCGCCCACACAACTTCCAGCACTGAGGGGAAGCCCACAGTGCCACCAGCTGAGCAACATGGCATTGTCGCCAGATTTGCATCGAATTACAAGCTGGAGTCTCGGTGAGCAGGCGTTGCTTCTGTTTGGCATCCATAGCACATGGGCCAGGATCTTTGAGGCTTAGTCTGTCTGCTCCGTGAGGTTTTCAGGCAGGGCGGTGTGAACCCAGGAGCTTAAAAAGAGAAGTTTCCAGGCCTAGAATGTTCAGGCTGGGTTTGAACGTCTAGTTGTCGAGATAATTCAGTCAAGAAAATCGCTTTCACATAAAATAGCAGCACGACGGAGGTCCAGGTGGAGGAGGGACATCAAAATCAATACCCAGAGCCCAGACTTGGAGGATTTAGGAACCAGAGAGGATCTGGATGCTGCTTCTGCAACATCGCCTGCATGTTTGCTCCACACCTAGGACTTTTTTGGTTTTTTTGCAGTACGCGGGCCTCTCACTGTTGTGGCCTTTCCCGTTGCGGAGCACAGGCTCCGGACGCGCAGGCTCAGCGGCCATGGCTCACGAGCCCAGCCGCTCCGCGGCATGTGGGATCTTCCCGGACCGGGGCATGAACCTGTGTCCCCTGCATCGGCAGGCGGACTCTCAACCACTGCGCCACCAGGGAAGCCCTGCTAAGTGCTTTTTAAGTGTCATCTCATCTAATCGTGATGGCAGCTCCTGGGGAAGGGGCTCACATTCCCCTCCTTTGCAGGTAAAGACACTGAGACATTGACAGGTTAAGTACTTGGTTCAAGGCCACAGCCCTCCTGAATGGCAGAGGGAGGACCGAAGCCAGACCTCCGTCTCCTGCAGCGTTTGCTGTGCCCCCTGCCCCTCAGGGCTCACCTTTGTGCTTTATATGTGGAAAAACCCAGAGTGGCTCCACAGCTTTCATGGTCACCCAGCATGTTAGTGGCAGACCTGGATTCAGGTGACACTTCACCATTGCCAGTCAGATAAGCCACACGTGGTTCCTGGCCACGGGAAGTTCAGGCTCCGTGTGGAAGGTCAACAGCCCCACGTCTGCCTCACGCACCCTCTTGCTGATGCCACCTCGGATGTTAGGTCTCAGCTGAGATGAAGCGTGTTGGCTGTATTCTGTCCCCACCCTCCTCAGATCCACTCTCCCCCCATCCTCCCTTTCCTCGGCCCCCAGAGGCTGACCTTGATGGATTTCATCAGCATGGACTTCTCATTGCTTCGGTCCAGGGGAGGCGCTGGCAGGAGATGGGAGGAGGTGGGGACAGGGGGATGGGGTCATTTTCTGTGGGTTGGCTGAGTCGCCTGGGAGGGCCACAGCTCCTGTAGAGCTACCCTGTCCCACAGCTACAACTGCTCTCTCCAGGACCTGATCACTCGGATCAGGTGGTGACAGCTCCCCGCTGTGGCCGGAGCTGCTTTGTCAGTTTCCCTTAGAAAGTGTCTCTTGGTAAAGTGTCCTCAGCTTCCCCTAGGAGAGTGGCCTCTGTTTCCTCGGGGCCTGGACACGGAGCCTCCAGCCCCTTCCTCCCATAGCACTGCCAGTGGGATTTCCCAGGGTGAATCACTGTCGTTTCCTGTCCTGTTGTGATAAAGTGGGGGGTCTTCAAACCAAGGGAAGGTCCCAGAATGGATGGGAGGGAGCAGTGATTCTTTTGAAACTGAATGCCCAATTGTGGGTGTCTGAGCATTTTTCTGGGCAGAGGATCAGAGCTGTCATTCTATTTGTGACAACCTCCCCCCAGAACCAAATCGAGAAGCAAACATTCTCAATACCACTGTGCTAAGTAAAGCATGAGAGGACCCACATGCGTGAGAAAGATGCCCCAGGCAGGGGCCAGTTTGCTCTGAGTCTTGTCACTCACACCCTTCTGTCTGTCTTGGCTCTGAGGCAGTGAAGGACTCCTTCACCCGGGAGGGACCAAGGTCTAGGCTGACAAGGCGGGGAGGGCAGGACTTCAGCTCCTCCCTGTAACCCCAGAGCAGACAGAAAGAGAAAACAGGCTATTTCTGCCAGCAGGGAAGGCCTTTGCAAACTCTCCTTTTCTCATTCTCCGTCACACCTCCAGGAAATATAACTGTCTTAGCATTTGAATCTAATTTCTCAAAAGTGCCACCACCTCGCCTCTGCCTCTGAGAGGCCCAGCACATGGCCATTTCTCCAGTCCAAGTGGTTCTGGCTGGGGAACTGGGCTGTCCTCTCCCAGCAGGTTGGAGAGGTGGGGTCCCAGCTCCAACCTCAATGCAACCCTCCCTGCTGGGTTCAAGTGCCTTTCTGAAAAGGAACATCTTATTAATAATAGTAATCCCTTCTGATTTTCTTCTGGGAACTATAGCTCTTATTTTTCCACTGAAAGGAAGGGGACTGGATGGAAAACTCAAGTTAGCTGTGGTGCAGGTACCAGATGGGTGGGGCTGAGGACAGTGGGACAGTTTTATTGTCTTGAGAAGGAAGAGCCCAGCCAGCTCGATGCTAGAAGAAAGAAACTCCAGCTATACTAGGGGCCTAAAGCGACTTCTTTGCCCCAAGCTCCCTGCCCCAGTTATAACCGGCCCTGGTTATGGGGTGGCAGGAGGTAACTTTCTCATGACATCATCCTAGACCCAGAGTCATACACAGGCCTCCTGGTGGCATCTCCAACTGGCCCACGGGGTTTTGGGGGGCAGGGAGGAGGTTTGAAAGATTTTTGAAAAATTGGAAGGTAAAACTACATTGAGCCTTTAGATGTCAGCTAGTGGCAAGGACCAGCTGCCCCCTTTGGATGGAGCCCAGGGTCCTGGGTTCGAATCCTGACCTCTTCACTTACTGAATGTGTCACCTTTGAGAAGGTATTCAGCCTCCTGAGACTCAGTTTCCCCACTAGTCAAAGCAACCACGTCACCTACCTCCTTGGACTCTTTAGAGGCTGGGGTGATGATGCCCCCTTGTCACTTATAAACACTAACCCCACCCCGCTTTCTCTCTTGTGTCAGGAGCAGACCCCAGAAGCAAGGGCTCTTCAGTCTCTTTGCATTGTCTCCCCATGCAGGAATTTGCTTTGTCCTTTTTCTGGAACATTCTTCCTTCTCTATTCGGATGGCTGCTTCCCTCTTTGCAGAGAGGGAAGTAGCATTAGTTAAATTACCGGTATGTTTTTGGCAGCTGAGCCAGGTGCTTGCGTCCTGTGAGTGGGCTGAGACATTTGTCTTCACGCGGGACAGGGTAGGCTGTGTTGTCACCACACAAGCAAAGCCCAGGTCTGCCTGGACTCTGGGTGGTCAGCAGAGTGGCAGAGGCAGGCACAGTTCTTCTAATGAAAAAACATCCTCGGGAGGGGAGGAGAGGGGAGATGAGGCTCTCCCACTAGCCTGGGCAGTGGAACTGCCCCTGGTTAAGAGCCCCACACAGCTTCCTTAGACGGCCGGACGCCGAGCATCTCAGTAGCCCCCAGGCGGAGTGTGGGCCGGGTCTCATCAATTCTTCTGCCTCCCGTCTGCCCATTACTTCAGGGTCTCCCTTCCCCAGGGCAACCTCGTCGTTCACCCTGCTCATCCACCAAGCTTGCTCAGCTGAGGCACTCCTGCCATTTTGGACATCATTGTGGGTGCTGTCCTGTGCAGCGTACCTGGGCTCTACCCACTACGTGCCAGTGACACCCCCTCCCCAGTTGCAACAACCCAAAATATCTCCAGACACAGCCCGATGTCCCCTAGGGGCAAAGTTGACCCCAACTGAGAACCACTGGCCTGAGTGTGGTTTGCAGGGACCGTGTCATGAAACGGTGCTGGGGAGGGTTAGGTGAAGTCCATGGGTTGGATTCCTCCTATAAATGGCATTGGATTTGACGTCTTTGCTCTCAAGTGACTTTATATGGGTGGGGCGAGAGGGAGAGTTTAAACAAACCAGCACATGCCAAGCCTTTCGTTGCTGGCGAGACGAGATACAAAGGAAAACTCGAATGTTCCAGCAAACTCTGAGGCACGGAAAGGTGAAGGGCCCAGTGTGCTCCTGGGGGCTGGAGACCCTAACCCAAGCCCTGAATGCTGGCCGAGTCGCTTTTAGGCCGGGTGCCTGGTGGAGCGAGGGCCAAGTTCCAGGCAGGGCTCCTGAAGCCTGCAAGCGTGGGGTTGGCAGATTTGCTGTGGTTTGGCGCTCTCAGGAGGGTGTGGGCTTGCCTGACACCCGGAAATAGTCTGTGGCTTTGGGACTGACTGTAACGTGTTCAAACCGGCTGGTTTTACTCCCCAGTTACTAACTCTAACTGTACCACATTCATACGCTGCTCTTTACTCCCTGGACTCCGTGAAAGGGTCCTATGTGCAGAGCATCAGCTTAGAACAACCAGGCCGCTGTGTGCCATGCCGGAGGTTACTTGTTTACGTGTTAGTTTGTCCTTGAGCGTTTCTCCACCCTGTTCTCTATGGCTAGAAACATGTTTGTTTTTAATTTTTATTCATTTGTTTATTTTTAGGTTTTCCTTTTGGGACTTAAGATCTTTTTCTTGATTTGTTTTTCATCATTGCTATGATCAGTAGTATATTGTATTCTCTGGCTAGTATTATATTATTGATTAGTTCATTCATTGAATATTTATTGAGTGCCTACTCTGTGCCAGACACTGTTTTAGGGGCTGGAGATACAGCAGCGAACAAGACAGGAGTCCCTGCTCTCTCACGCCCTCATTCTAGATGGATGGTAAACAAGAGATGTGTGTTTCAGTGTTATGTCAAATGGTGACAAGTGCTAAGGAGGAAAGTGAGGCAGGGGAGGGGTGGGCCAGGCCAGGTCAGTCGAGGAGGGATTGCCCTTTGACTGTGGTGGGGCTGGGGAGGGCTGCCTGGAAATGAGGCAGCGTTTGAGCAGAGTCCTAAAGAGTATGGGTGGGCGAGGAACAGAGAGCAGCCAGTGCAAAGGCCCTGAGGTAGGTTTTGCTTGGCGTGGCTTTTGCACCGTAGAAGCCAGTGTGTCTAAAGCAAGAGTGAGCAAGGGAAAGAGGGGTGGAGGTGGGGCCAGAGCGTTAGGATCTTATTGAACCTAGAAAGGACTTTGCTTACACTCCATGCTGGGAAGCCTCTGGAGGAATTTGAGCAGAGGAGTGACATGACCTGACTTTTGAAAATGGGATTGGTTGCTGCCCTGGTGAAAATGCACGGTTGTTAGTCAAGGGCAGGCACAGGAAGACGGGCGAGGGAGGAGGTTTTGCAATATCCAGGGAAATGCAATGGTGGTTGGGACCAGCGTGTTCACAGTGGAGGCTGAGAGAAGTGGTTTGATTCTGGACACTTCTGAGAATAGAGCCAACTGGACTGACTGTGGGTTGAACGCATATAAAGCAATACAGGCACACAATAACAAATAAATAAAATCAAATAATACAGAAGAGTATTAAGTGAAAGGTAAATCTTCTACCCCTTTTTCCAGTTTTCAGAGGTAACCACTATTAACAGTTTTCTTATTTCTCCTTCCAGGTTTTTCCTTTGCATATTAATGTGGGGGGGCGGTGGGGAAGGGTACATAGGCAGGGATTTTGCTTCCTTGAAACTGAATCTGAAGAAACATATTTTATAACTTGCCGTTCCTCTCTCTGTATCTTAGACATCAACTTATATCAGCACCCATCACTCTTCTTCATTGTTTTTAACTGCCTTCCATTTTCTCCAAGTATTCCCAGCACCCAGCATGGTGTCTGGTACGTAGTAACTGTTCAATAAATATTAATCGAATGAATTAAATATCCCATCATCTATTTAACTGATTTCTTGTTGGTGGACACTTAGATTGTTTCTCTCTCTCTTTTTTTTCCTGTCTTAATGCTGACATTCTTATACACATACCTTTTCACAATTGAGCGTGTACGTCTGTAGGGAGAATGCCTAGATCTGGGACGGCTGGCTCAAAGGGTATGTGTGTTTTAGGTTTTGGCAGGCATAGTGGATCTGTCCTATACAGAGGTTTCTTCAGCTCACCTATCGAAGTGATTTCCTGTTTCCTCTCTCAAAAGCACCGGGGATTATCAATCTGTATAATCTGTGTCAAACTGATGGGTAAAAACAGTACTTACTGTCTTGATTTGCATTTTAGATATGAGTGGGTTGGAGCATTTTTAAAAAGTCGTATCTGTTGATGAATCCCTTCGCTCTGTTTTCCTGGGTGCCAGAGGCAGCACTCTCATCCTTGGCCTCCCTGAGACGTGCCGGGTGATACCCGCGACTTGCCGGGCGCTTGCTGTACCAGCACGGTGCTGAGCGCTACACATGTGCTAACTCGTGTGGTGATGCTCCATAAACGCTGTGAAGGAGCTGTGGTCATGTCCTCCCTCTCAGATCATGAAAATGAGGCTTAGGGAGGAGTTAAATAAGTCCTCGGAGGTCGTGTGTCATGTGGAGTGTACATGGGGAGCTTGCAGACCTCGTTTTATTGCGCTTTGCTTTATTGCACTTTGAAGATACTGTGGTGGGTTTTTTTTGCTTTTCTTTTTTTTTTTTTTTTTACAAATTGAAGGCTTGTGGCAACCCTGCCTTGAGCAGATCTGTTGGCGTCGTTTTTCCAACAGTGTTTGCTCACTTCATGTCTGTGTCATATTTTGGTAATCCTCACCATATTTCAAAAATTTCATTTGTTATGGTGATCTGCAGTCCATGATCTTTGATGTTACTATTGTAATTGTTTGGGCATATTTTAACAATAAAAAATTTCAAATTAAGATAGGTACATTGTTTTTTTAGACATAACGTTATTGTACACTTAATAGACCACAGTATGGTGCAAACAACTTTTACACGCACTGGGAAACCAAAAATTCATGTGACACGTTTTACTGTAATACTTGCTTTACTGTGTGGTCTAGAATCAAACCCACAACGTCTCCGAGGTGCGCCTGCATCGGACCTGGGCAGAACTCTTACCCGCTGTGCCAGACAGATCAGTGGATTTGGTAATGGCCATGATCCCCCACTTTAAGACTTGACCTGATATTTGGAAAACAAGCCAAAGCATTCCCTGGCTTTAGGAAATACATGGACTGGACCTGGCATGTGGCCGCACGTGAGCCTGGGGCCCCAGCCCCTGGGGTGAGAGCTGGAGACACAGCTCTGAGCCAGGCACGCCGTGCCCAAGGCCACACAAGAGACCGGGCTCACCTTTTTTCCCCCCGGAACACATCTCCTCCTGGAACTGGATCTGGGGGCTGACTGCAGAGGTGTCAGTAGTTAGAACTGTGGCTTAGATCAGGTAGCTGGAGAGACGAATGGAAGATGACGCAGGGACAGATGGAAAGAAGGAAGGATGGAAGGAGAGGAAGGAAGAGAAAGGAAAGAGGGAAGGATAGATTAATAGATAGATATAAGATCTCAGTTCATATTAAAAAATCCCTGCTATACACTGACCACTGCTTCAGGTACCCGGGATTGGAAGGTGACGGACCCAGTGCCCTGCACCCGGGGAGCTCACATCTGGAGCAGGGCGTTTAAACCTTTTGTGTTGTGGACTCCTTTGGCATCCGGCAAAAACCTATGGTCCCCTCCCCTGAATAATCTTTTTAAATGCAAAAATATAAATGCATAAGATTACAAAGGAAAGCAGTTGTATTGAAATACAGCTCTCAAAATGTATATAAAAATAACCAATACATTGAGAAATAATGCATCTGCATCTTTATTAACACATTAAGTAACTAGATTTGGCAGCAGGTCTAATAACTGTGGTAATTTTGAAGTAGTGACAAGTGTGAATAATATTTTGCAACATCTGGTACCCAAGCAATGTGATATGAAAATATCTGTCATTTCTATTGGTGTCAGAGTCTCAGGTCTTGCTAATACCTCTGCAGCCTGGTGCCTACTTACATAACTGAAGGACATGCTAAATTTCAGTTAGAGTTAGTGAAAATAATTATGAAAATAAATACGTACATATTCAAGACCCCCGGAATTCTCTCCACAGACCCCCAAGTCCATGGACAAGGACCCCTGGGTTAGATGGAGAGACAAATCCTTGCAAGGCGGTGTGTACTCATTTCACTGAGCACAGTGGTGGACAGGGTCACCTGTATTGTTTAAATGAGTTGTCTTGCTGTCTCCCTGTCTCTGCCCTTTTGTGTTTTTCCTGACCATTTATAATTGAAATTGTTGTAAGATAAATGGACTTCTGATATTTCTCCCTTGTGGAGTGCTGTCAGGGCTGTAATAATGCAGGAGCACCCAGTACAACCCAGAGCACTCCTGGAAGGCTCCCTGGAGGAGCCGTTGCCCACACCATTGTCCTGAAGGGTGAGTGAGAGTAGGCCAGGAGAGGCAGGGATGCGGGGATGGACAGGCCATTCCCAACAGACAGAACAGAGTTGAAATGATGGGTTCTATCAGGAAATTACAAGAAATATGATATTAATGGTGAACAGGGAGAGGAGCAGAGAATGGCAAGAGATGGGCCTGATGAGATGAGAGCAGGCCCGGATGATGTAGACCATTCAGGGAGCTTGAGATTTATCAGGTAGGCAATGAGGAGCCATTGAGGGTGTTTGAGCAGGAGAGTGACATGGTCCAAGACCAGTGTGAGAAGATCACTCTGGCTGCTGCTTGGGGAATAGATTGGAAAGGTGAGCCTGGAGGTAGGGGGACCAGAAAAGGGGCATTCAGTTCAGAAGAGCTATGATGAAGGCCCGAGCGGGGCAGAGACAGTGGGAAAGGAGAGGAGGGGAGAGATCTAAGGGCCATTAATATGTAGAGTGGACAGGGCAGGATTTTGGCAAGCAGTTGAGGGGAGCACGGGATAGGGAGGGCACAGAAAAAATTGAGGTAAGAATGTGTAAATAAAGGACCAATTTGGAGGCAAGATGAAATCTTCTTTGGACCCGGGAGTTTGTGCAAAACCTTGTGAGGCTGTCGAGGAGCAAGTGGAGTGGAAAAGCCCTTCAGGAGCCTCCTATACCTGTTTGCCCAGAAGCCCAAGCCTTGGAAGGGGGTCCTCTCTGGACTTAGCAATATGGAATCTTGCACCTAGGACCTATTTGGGGTGGCATTGCAGTGCTGCAAGTTTAATGCAGGCCACTATCTCCCAGGAACGAACCCAGGCAAAGGGTAGTAAGAACTAAACCACTTTTTAAAAGAAAAACCTGCACTTCGCAGGGATTTATGTGCCTTTCTGGGGCTGAATAATAAATTTTTACAGCTATAGCTGGCGTTATATATGACCTTATAAAATGCCATGATAGCGTCTAACGAATATCGTATCACGGAATATATGACTTTCTTTTCCAAGGTTTTTTTTTTTTTTTTTTTGCGGTACGCAGGCCTCTCACTGCTGTGGCCTCTCCCGTTGCGGAGCACAGGCTCCGGACGCGCAGGCTCAGCGGCCATGGCTCACGGGCTCAGCCGCTCCGCGGCATGTGGGATCTTCCCGGACCGGGGCACGAACCTGTGTCCCCTGCATCGGCAGGCGGACTCTCAACCACTGCGCCACCAGGGAAGCCCTCCAAGGACTTTTTAAAGCATCGTCTCTGGCTTGGACAGGCAGGAAAGCCTCACTGCACTTCATCCGTGTGGGCAGGCGAGCATCTTCTCTGGGACTGCTTGTCACTGTCAAGGTCTCCAGGCCCTGAGGAGGCAGCCACTGGCAGGGAGGGGGGTGCTGATCTGACACACATGCAAAAGCCCCCATGTTTGAGGGATGTCAGCTCAGCTGGATCAAAGGTCAGGCTGGCTCTTCCCCATGGCATTCAGCCTGGCTAGACTTTCTCTGACCAATTTAGAAGTTGACCTTTTACAAGATACGAGTGTCTTTGATGGCCTGGAGGAGCCCTGGGAGAATTCTCACACACACACACACACACACACACACACACACGTGGGGAATGGGATTCCAGTGTCAACATCGTCTCATTGGCCTTTGACTACCCCTGCCTTTTTCTCCGTTCCCATTCCCCCTACCCCGACCTTGGACATCTGCATTCAGAATTCACCATCCTCCAGAAAACAGGATTTTTTCCCTGCCAGAAAAGTGCAATCTGATGACAGTTTTGGGAAACACGGGGGAGTGGCAGCGGGGGCTTGGGTTAATTGTTTTCTGGTTAACTGGGAGTTATGAGAACACTATTGTTTCAACCCTTGCTTTTAAAGTATTTCCAGAGTATGTCAGTCCATATTCCCAGTGTGGTAAATGCATTGCGGGTAACTGAACCTGTTTGTAGTGATTTAATTACACAGGTGTCAATTTCCTCTCCACATTACATGCCTCCACATTCCACCTGTGTCCACCTCTGCACCTTTCTCCATGCTGTGCTGCCCGCCTGGGGTGCCTTTCCTCCCCCTCCTCCTACACAAAGTCTTGCCAGCTAGCCAGGCAAAGCCAGGTCTCGACTTCTGATGGCAGCCTTTTCCAAAGTGCCGCATGAACTGGCAGAGCGCAAGATCGTTCCCAGCAGTGCATGAACAAACTTAAAAGAAATTAATTGCTATCTGTTTAAATTTCTAGTTACATTCTATTTATGGCAAAAATTATACTAGTTTTTCCTCCAGTTTTTGGGTAATATTTGCTTTTTAAATTAGTTCATTAAAGAAAAAGATAGATGAGCTGATGTAAAGAGCATTGGTAAATAAAGAAAACAGCAGACGCTACATGGATAGGTCAAAATCGGAAAAGTTAGCAGATGAATGATTAAAATTTGGAAGGGGTAACTGTTTCTTGCTGTCTTCTTCCTCCTGAAATTCCCAGTGCAGCAGATGGGTAATTCATTCATTTTTCTGATCTCAGTTTTCTCATCATGGTACCTGTCTTATATGTTGTCCAACCCT
Organism: Mesoplodon bidens; assembly: GCF_964165515.1. Taxonomy (NCBI): domain Eukaryota; kingdom Metazoa; phylum Chordata; class Mammalia; order Artiodactyla; family Ziphiidae; genus Mesoplodon; species Mesoplodon bidens. The sequence continues at coordinate 52,806,019 of NC_138171.1, read as the reverse complement.
CGTTCCAGGCAGCCAGCAGCCAGTTTTTATTGGACCCATAATTAATTGATCTTTCTTCATGTGTGATTTGTCACTGCCTGTGCTAGACTGCAGGCTCCTTTGGGGAAAGTCTTTGTAAGCATCATCAAACTCTACACATTCCTGGGTGGTCAGTAGGAAAAAGGTCTTTTTAGAGAAGGATTTACTTTGTTTGGCTGTAAAGTGTGAGTTCATTTAAAGTGAAAGATGGGGCAAATACTGTCATAGTCTGAGTCTGAGAAAGAGGCAGGTGGTTTGGCGGAGGCCATGGTCGGCAGTGCCTACTGCAGCCACCTTTCTGCTGGGAAAGGCCCTGGCAGCCCCTTCTCCAGGTCCTAATAGGCCCACTTGAGGCCAAATTCAACTTGTCCGTTATGACGCACCAGTTGGGAAGAGACACGTAAGCAGTTGTTGACTGACGATCAATTAGTTGTAAACACCCAGAACCAGCGTTCTCAACAGTCAGTTCAGACGTCAGCTCCAGAGCTGCCCTGTCCCGGACGGTGGCCACCAGCATGGGGGTTGCTGAGCCCTTGAAATGAGGCTGGTTCAAGTTGAGTTGTGCTCTAGCAGAACGAGTACCAAAGTATCACATCGATACTTTTTCATCTTGATTACATGATGAAATTATAATATTTTGGATATATTAGGTTAAATAAAATAGATGATTCAAATCAATCTCTCTCATTTCTTTTTCTTTTTTTTTTAAACTGGCTACTAGAAAATTTCAAGTTACATTCATGGTTCACACAGTGATGAAGGAAATCGGGCTAGAGCAGAGCCAAACCTTAGAAAACAATTTTTCTTTTTACTTTTTTAGAGTTAAAAAAAAATTTTTTTTTTGGCCACGTGGCATGTGGGATCTTAGTTCCCCGACCAGGGATCGAACCCAGGGCCCCAGCAGTGAGAGCGCTGGGTCCTAACCACTGGACCGCCAGGGAATTCTCCAATTTTTCTTTTTTTTTTTTTTTTTTTGCGGTACACGGGCCTCTCACTGCTGTGGCCTCTCCCGTTGCGGAGCACAGGCTCTGGACGTGCAGGCTCAGCGGCCATGGCTCACGGGCCCAGCCGCTCCGCGGCATGTGGGATCCTCCCGGACCGGGACACGAACCCATGTCCCCTGCATTGGCAGGCGGACTCTCAACCACTGTGCCACCAGGGAAGCCCCAACTTTTCTTTTTAAATTGTAATGTTCTCAATTCCTAAGCTCAGGGTCTCCTGAGAGGAAGCAAAAAGCTTTCAGTTAATTGATGGTTCTGGTTAGTTGAGTTCACTTAATCAGGGCTTTGCCTCTAATTGCATCTCCTGTCACCTCTCACCAGGTACAGGGCACATCACTTGTTATCAATTGCTCACGCTTTCTCTGTGGCTCCCGCCCAAGCTCCATTAAGAAAGGTACGGGTTGCAGTATTCAGGGGTCCTGCCTGCAGACACGTGGTAGGGTGACAATGGAATGTTGAAAGAAATAGGACTGCTGGGTGCTGTCAGTGCCCAGTCTGGGGATGAATCGAGACCCGGTTATCTGAATGCCAGAGCCCTCGGCACTTTCAAGGAGGCACTTTGCCAGATGACCTCTTGAGGGGGACTTGGCAACAATATATTCTATCCGTGTCTTAACAGGCCTCCATCTCTCAGGAAAGCAAGGCAGTGTGGGAGGCTGGGGTTCCCACCCAGGGTCCTTCCTAGGGATGGCTGAATGCACGACACCCAGTGCCAACAGGTGAGACGGGCAGCAGTTTTTTAGTCCCAGATACAGCCCCAGGGAGGAGGATGTCACATGCCATGAAGGGCCACGCAGGGACTTGCACTTAGGGACAGAGTGACCATCCAGGGCCTCTGGGAGGCTGACTTTGTAGTACCAAGAGGATGAGGGGACCACTGGTTGCCACAAGAGGACGTGGTTACCTTCTTTGAATAATTCTGAGGACTGGCAGGGACCTGAAGCAAGGATGAGCAGGAGTTGCACCTGGTGCCTGCAATAAGAAGAGCCCTTTGGCTCTAGGGGACCTTATCCTGGGGAGCAGAGTAGAGGGGGAATTACATTGAGGCCCTTTGAGTCCCTCCTGGTTTTCCCCAGATACCATGGCAGTGCATAGTATTAATTTTAGCCCTTATGTCACAACGTGGTGGGGGGAAAACTGGATGGTGGAATCATCATATCTGGGTTTGAATCTTGGCTGTGTTACTTATTAGCATTTCAGCTCATGGACCCTCAATAGGCCCATCGGGGATGTTAACATCTACCGTGTGTGTGAGTGTGTGTGTGTATGTGTGTGTGTATGTATGTGTGTGTCTGCCTGTATAACTATCTACCTATCTACCCACATACATAGATACACACACACACACACACTCACACACACACACACACACACATATATTTCTCCTTTCCAAAAGGGTGGTTTAATCCCCACCACCAGCTTTAAACAACAACATAACCACAACCAACTCAAAAACAGCATTTAACGCAAAGCAGATGCGTCAGTTAAGCAAACTGTGTTCTTCCAGCCAAAGGCTACATCTGGCCCTCCATGTACTATTTCCACTGACTTACTGAGGATTTGGTTTTGCATGGACAGAGGCAGACATTGGCTCATTCTGATTCAGGGCCAAGGAGCCAGGCTGTTAGTTTATGTAATGCTAAGAGGACACAGCCTCCACCCTTGTTCAGATAAGGAAGTCCAAGCTCCAAGGGCTTTCCTTGGCATAGTGAAGGCAGCTGCCTGGGAACCAGGCACCCTGTAGCTTGATGGCCGTGTATGCTGCAGCTCCTCCAGAGGTGAGCCATTGCCTTCTTGGCTTAGAGGTGGCCTCACCTGCACAGACACCCAGGGGACCCGCAGGAACCTGGCTGAACAGAAGTACCCCCTCCATGCAGAACCGTGGGGCATCTGTTGGCTTTTTCCTTCCAGATACACACACTGTCTTTCTTCAAAGACAGAACCTCATCCCAGCAGTTCAAGGGACCACCCTCAAGCCTCCTTTGCTGCTTCAGTTCCATCTGTGTGTTGAGGATTTTTCTGCTCCTTGTTCACCCTCCTCCTTGGCAGGGACATTCTCCATGGAAACCCCAGCCTTGGTATGTCCTGGGATCCTGGATTCGCAGCTGTGCTGAGCACTTCAGGGGACTACACTGGTGTGGTTCTTTGAGCAATGTGGGTGGTGGTGTTCTGGAATCCGGCAAACAGCCAGCAGAATTTCATAATCCCACGCCTGGGTCACTCCTCAGCGCCTTCCAGGGGACGAATGGATGTGGATGGACAGTTGCGAGGACCTTGGGTAGCCCAGCCCAGCCCACCTATCAGCTGTTTGCAATGATCTGTTTACATGCATGTGTTTGTTCATAAACAAGCAAACAGCTCTTCAGTGAGCCCATGCTTTGTGTCAGATATAGTTCTTGCCTGCATGGAACTCACATCCCTGTGTGCGTGTGTGTGCATGTGTTTGCATGTGTGTGTAAGTGTGTGTAGGCCTGTCACTAACAAAGCAATGATCATTGATGGAACATTCCCTGAATGTCAGGCCCTGGGCCTGAGAATACTGTTTTCATTTAATCCTCACAACCACATGCAAAAGAGGCTGATGGAACACTTACTACAGTATGAGCGAGGCATTATATTGAATACTAAGCTTAGCGTTTCAAGGTAGAGCCTTCTAGAACCTATCCTATTATTAACCCCATTTCACAAATGAAGAGACCCAAGCTGAGTCGGTCAAGTGCCTTGCCTGGGGTTATACATCCAGTAAGTGGCCAAGCTGGAACTCATATGTCATGCCCCTAACCATGATGCCTCATCTATATACATGGATAGATTTCTCAGTGGGCATGTCTACAAATTCCTGTGCATCCCTGTTTGTATGAGTAGCCCCAAAGCCAGAGGTTACTGGGTTTGAGCGTATACTTTATCCCTCTGGCTACAGTATCTACTGCCATGAGTCTTTGTTTCCTTATCAGTGAATCAGTTGATGATGTCTTGTCTATTAGCCTCATGGAATATGAGCAGGGGGGTCGGGGGCAATGAGATAATGTTCAAGAAAGGCCATTGTCTGAAAAGAATCATATGGATAAAGAACCAAGAAAAGTATCCTATAGATGGAAAAAAAAAACTATTGGGTGAAGAAAGTTAATTTTTATCAATTCTCTACTAAGTTTTCCATTTGATGCTCATAATCACCCAGCGGAGTGGGTATTATTGTCCCCCATATTACAATATGAAAGAGGGAGAATGGTGGAGACAGGGTTCAAATCCAGGTCTGGCCCTGCTGGAGCCCATGTTCTTTGCTCTAGACCAACAGTTGGTAAACTATGGCTCACCAGCCCAATTCGGCCGGCTGTCTGTTTTTGTAAGTGGAGTTTTATTAGGAACACAGCCATGCCCATTCCTTACAGGCTGTCCATGGCTGCTTTGAGCTACAACAGTATAGCCGAGCCATTGTGACAGAGACGATACGGCCTGCAAAGCTGGAAGACTTTGCTATCTGAGCCTTTACCGAAAAAGTTTGCAAACCCCTAGACTCTAATATAAGGCCTGTGGTAAGAATGATTTTTGAAAGTAGGTAAAGAAGAAATGCTAAACAATGTGAACATGCACATGTACTGTGTATGTTGCACGTGTACAGAAAAAAACTCCAGCCATCTGGAGCCTTTGGGAGATAAGACAAACCTAATTTTCTCAAGTTACGTTTTACCCATAAGGAATATTTCTAAATTATATCACGCACTTTCCTACCTTCTGAGGCAGAGTATGCTGGGCATGTGTTAAACTTTCCTTGAAGAAATCTCACCACCATTTTAAGCACTAGATTTTGGATTTTGCTAAAAGCACTAATAACTCCTGATGGCATCGAGAATGCTGTAGTTCTTCACTCAATGGCCCCAGAGTCCTTTTTTTAAAAAAAAACTTTGTCTGCTTTTCTATCATTTTTCCTGCTCTTACATTTCTTGCCCACTGTTATTTCTCCCCGCTTTCAATGTGGCTGATTGTAACGCTCCACTGGCTCTGCTTCTCAACTCCAGAAATCATCACACTCATTGGAAATGTACAGAGAGTAAATAGGTTGTGTTTCAGAAGCTGGCACCTGTGTATCCCTCTTGTCCTTGGCTGTTCTGTGTAGCTGAGCTCCATGGAAGCGAGTTGACACCGTATGTGTTGGTTTCCTGCTGTTGCCCAAAGGCAGGAAGTGGTCCGTGTTTCCCTCTCCATGATGGCCCTGGTGTCCCAGGGTTCAGATTGACAGTAGCCGAGGAAACAGCAAGCACCGGAAGCAGATGGTGAGTGTGGCTGGCACCTCTCACTTTGCAAAATACCGAATCTTATCCTCAGGTTTGAGCTTCAATAGCCAGAGCTGACTGAGTTACTTTCATCTTCATCACAGATGTTAGCAGAAATAAGGCTCAGCATGGTGGAATTTAAGGCTTGGGAAACTTAGAGTTGCCTTTGAAATCCAAGCACAGTTTCATATTTAGAGACGTGTTTTAAAATAGAAACTGATTGTAATCAAGTATGAAAACGCACCTGACCTGAGTGTGGTTAACTATTTTTGTTGACATGTGTGAGTAATTCTTATTGAAATGTACACACTTGGTCTGCCAAACACTTTTAAATCTGCTTTTGTTTCGGTGGGTGGTTGCCGGTAGATGGCAAAAGCTAGAGATGAGGGTAGGGCTAGATGGGTGTGTGTCCTGTGCTCACTGGGACCCTGCACTTGGTTGAATGCTCTCTTGTCACTGCCTTGAAATTCTTAATGGTTTTTTTTTTTTTTGCGGTACGCGGGCCTCTTACTGTTGTGGCCTCTCCCGTTGCGGAGCACAGGCTCCGGACATGCAGGCTCAGCGGCCATGGCTCACGGGCCCAGCTGCTCCGCAGCATGTGGGATCTTCCCAGACCGGGGCACGAACCCGTGTCCCCTGCATCGGCAGGCGGACTCTCAACCACTGCGCCACCAGGGAAGCCCTCTTAATAAGTTTTTAATGAGAGGCCATGCATTTTCATTTTGCACTGGGCCCCGCATGTTACGTAGTCGATTTTGGCCGTTGTGGAACAGGATCATGGAATATCAAAGTTGGAAGGAGCTTCAAGATCAGCCTTCCAAAACCCCTCATTTTATTAATTTTTTAATGTATTTTTTATTGAAGTATATTTGATTTACAATGTGTTCATTTCTGCTGTACAGGAAAGTGATTCAGTTATACATATATATATTTATATTCTTTTCCATTAGAGCTTATCACAGGATATTGAATATAGTTCCCCGTGCTCTACAGTAGGACCTTGATGTTTATCCATCCAATATATAATAGTTTGCATCTGTTAATCCCCAACTCCCAATCCATCCCTCCCCCACCCACCTCCCCTTGGCAACCACGAGTTTGTCCTCTATATCTGTGAGTCTGTTTCTGTTTCGTAGATAAGCTCATTTATGTCCTATTTTAGATTCTACATATAAGTGATATCATATAAAACCCCTCATTTTAAATACGGAGGAACTGAGGCCAAAACAAAGGTGGAAGTGACTTGCCCAAGGAAACAGGGCAATGGATGGCAGATTCAGAGACGTGGGACCCCCGATCTTCAGGTCCCTTGTGATTACAGCCCCTTTCTCCTACACAGAGGCAGTGCTTCCTGCCCAGTTCATGATTAGGGATGATGAGCGAATTTAATAATAATCTAAGCAGTTAATACAGATGAATTTAAGTTTGCCATTTATCCCCCTTTCCCCAACACACATGCACACAGAGTAAGTAACCAGTTTTGTCTGTAACATTCGAAAGTGGTATAATGGAATTCTTATTGACAGTATAAAAATTAGGACAAAACTCAAAAATGCTAGCAATTTCCCTGAATTAAAAATTTGAATGGCACTTTCTTTCTTGCTTACAAAAGTAGTACATTCTCATGGTTGGAAATTTGGAAAATGACCAAGAAGAAAAAAAAAAAATCCCCATGCCACAGTTGATGTGTATTTTTTCCAATCTTCTTTTCCACGCATGCACATTTTTTAAATAGTTGATCTCTAAGTCTATTCGTTGAACCTTTATATTCTGTTTAACATTATATTAGGTTAAACCATATGAAATTGCTGTTTTTGTAGATCAAAAAGGGTTGAATACTGTATTGGCAATTTGATGTTCAACCAAATTGCAAAAGCATTTCCTTAAATCATAGAGTATTCTTTGTAAACGTCATATTTATTGGCTGTATAAAACTCCATCATGTGTCTGCATGCAGTTATGTAACTTTTACTGAACAGTATTAGCCTATTTTATGTAGTAATTAATATACTTATTATAACAGCATACATAATTATACACAAATAACTATGTCTTATGATAAAGCATCTTATTCCCTTGCCTTCATAGATGGAATATTCTTTAATAAAAATCACTTTGATTCTTTTTTATGTTAAAAAATGGTGTTTCATTTAAAAAGCTTGAAAAAGGTGGAAAGAAAGCAAGAAGTAAAATCATCATCCTGAAATATAGTCTTTGGGGCATTTCTTTCTGGTCTTGGTTTCCTTTGTTTGTATGCATTTGAAAGCCTGCATTTTTCTGTCGCTGAACAACATGTGGTGAACATTACATAGAATATTATGAATCTGATTAAGTGCATTCCCAGTGACTGTGGGAAAAGAACTCCTCAAAGTGAGGTCCATGGGTCAGGGCCAGTCACGAAGCGTTTGTTTGTCACTGTCTGTGCTGAGACAGCTTCAGAAACTGAGGGCAAGCTTTTAGAAACTTTTATAGTAATTGGGCATTGCCTGGCACCCAAGCATGGCCAAGCATCTCTTTTTTTTTCCTTTTTTTTCGATACTTCATTTTTTGTTTTATTTTACAAAGCCATCAGTCTGAGATAGAGAGGAGGAAAAAGACCGTTCATCCCAGTGGGATGGAGAAGCATTGCTACATAACCCAGCCAACGCCTGGGCTCCAGCACAGGGAGGGCAGATGCTCCCTCTCTGATCCTAACCACACGTGCGGTACGGGCTTTTAAAATTCCTGGGTTTGCTCTCTTGCTGTCTTTTTTGTCTTTTTCTGTCCCTTTTTGCTGCTCACATTGAGGATGTCTTTCATTTTCTCTGTTCCTACCTTTTCCTCTTCTTCCTTTTTCTTCTCATTTCTCCCCTTCTTATCTCCTGGTAACAAGGGAGGAGGATAGCAAACCCCAGTTACACACTTGTTAGAATGAGTTGGGAAGTGTGTCTAACTGGGGTCTCAGAGTGGCTCCGTGTAAAGCAAACATGCTTTTTCATCCAGCTGTTGTGACACATCTTCCCACAGCTGGAGAACGAGGCTTTTTCTTATTTAGTAGATACTGGTTGCATTTTAGATGTGAAGTTGGCCGTCTCTGAATAACTTCAATGTGTTTTACAGCTGAACATTTTTTTTCACGTTAGCTACACTTTGTCACCTTCTCTATCCCTGTCATCCTTCCCTGATGGAGAGTCAAGAGCTAACTGGGCATTTTGGGGGGCATATGCAGTACCTGATCTTTTTCTCAGCGGGCTTCAAACCCAGAGAAGACAGCTGCACGTTGGTGACGTCTTGTTGCCGGTGAGCAGGAGTGAGTGACATCACGCTTTGGAATGTGGGTCCTCAGGCTCCACCAGCCTGATGTCCCCTGGATGACACGCACAAGGCCAGTGCTGAGAATAAAGCAAACCCCGATGACAAAATAACTGGCTTTAGTTAAATAATTTGCTGTTTACGGCTTCTCTGTTTATGAATCAGTTAAAAGCCCTTTTAAGTGAAATTGGATAGACTGCAAAGTGTTGGTTTCATGTGTTTTATTTGCAGTTTAATCAGCGTGATCCAGCTGCTGGAGTGGGGAGAGTGGAGCAGGGGTTTTAATTATCCCTGCTTTGCCCAAGTTAGGAATTCCCAATGGTGCAGTCTGTGCGAAGATGCCAAAAACTGCATTGTTCTTTAATTAGCTGTTGTAATTGTTTTAGTCTAATCTCCGTGATTAGCAGCAGCATTAAATACAGCAGGAAGAAAAGGCCTGTCCTCTACGCTCTGCCCCAGTAAACAGAGCCTTTCTCCCTTCTGGAGAGGGATATCAGAGAGAATCAATTAGAACTCAACCAGCGTTGATTAGAAGATGATAAAGACCAGCCACCATGAAGAAGAAATGGCTCCGGCGAGTTGGTTTATGGCCCCCACTGCGGCTGGCCGGGTGTGCTCTTCAGCCCTGCCCTGTCCTGGAGGCGCTTGGACAGGCCCCGCTAGATGGCTCTGTCCCTCTCTGGGGATGGGGAAATGGACAGGTCAGGCACCAGCTGTTGCTTTGGCTTCTGGTCCTCTGCTTCATGCGTTCAACCACAAGCTTTTCTTAAGCACCTCTTTTGTGCCAGGCATCATGCCAGGCGCCCGGGCTACAGCATTGATCAAGGCAGGCACAGTCCCTGTCTGCACAGAGTCTGTAGTCTAGAGGAGGAGACCGATGTTAATCAAACACTTGCACAAGTCTTTAGTTCATTGTAAACTGTGAAGTGCTGTGAAGGAGACCTAGGAGGGGGTTTAACGGGGGTAACTCACCTGGTCTGAGGGTCAGGGAGGGTATCCCAGAGAAGTGAAGTATATAAGCTGAGTGCCAACGGGGAAGGAGAGTTAGCTGAACCCAGAGGCCAGAGGAAGGGTGTTTAAGGCAGAAGGAACAGCTTATGCAAAGGTCCTGAGGCAGGGAGGAGCTTGATCCTTCCTTTTCATCATTTTCTTGGAGGCAGCAGTATGGTGGCAGTGAGCCAGATTCTGGATACAAGCTCCCTGGGTCCAAACCCACCTCTGCTACTGACGAGCTGTGTGAAATTCTTCAAGTCACTTCACCCCACTCTGCCTCAGGGTTTCCAGGCTGTAAAACGGGGATGATGATGATAACCATGGTAGTATCTAGTTCACAGTGTTGTTGTGGAGATTAAGATCATACACGTTAAGCATTCAGAACATTGCCTGGCATATGGTGAGGCTCAGGAAGTGTGAGCCAGGGCAGCCTTGACTTTGAAATCAAACAAAATGGGCTAAAATCTAGATCTGCTGTGTGCAAACTTGGTGACCTTAGCCTGGTTACCTGCCCTTGCTGTCCCTGCTTTCTTTTGGATGAAGTGTGGACATTGCCTTGTGGTTTAGTCCTCTTGTAGTCTGTTGTAGATACTCAGAGACTAGTAGCTATTGTCATTTTTCATGAGACATCTGCTTGGCACGTGGCTCAAGGTTGATATTCAGTAATGACAAATTCCCTTGGAGTTTTCTTCTTTCTTATCATTGTCTGTTGTCCTTCCCACACCCACAGAAAGGGTATCTCTATAGCGAGGTTTCCCAACCTCGACATTATTGCCTTTTGGGGCTGGATAAGTCTTTTCTCTAGTGGTGTCCTGTGCACGGTAGGGTGTTTAGCAGCATCCCTGGTCTCTACCCACTAGGTGCTGCTACCATCCTTCTCCCCTGAGGGGTGATATCCAGAGTGTCCCAGACCTTGCCAAATACCCCCATGGGGCAAAATTGCCCCCAGCTGAGAACCACTGCTCTAGAGAAAAATAGAACAAGTAGACTAGCTGTTACTTTGGGAATGATCATTGGATAGTAGGATAAAAATGGTAAAAATCTATTGGAGAAGGGAGTATACAACAGATGGTTTTGAGGCCCTTTGAGCTTAAGGAGTTTACAGTGGTTCTCGAATTCAGCTCTGCCCTGGAATCACCTAGGAAGGATAAAAAACTGATGCCTGCGCCCCCCGCTAGAGGCGCCGATGTACTGGTGACCCTTGAACAACTCCGGGGTTAGAGGCGCCTGCCCTGCACGCAGTTGAAAATCTGCTTATAACTTATAGTCGGTCCTGTGTATCCGTGCTGCCAGGTGTCCACAGTTCCTGGTACCCAAGGCTCCTCATCCTCGGATTCAACCATCTATGGATTGTGTATTACGGTAGCATTTACTATGGAAACAAAATCCATGTTTAAGTGGACCCGTGAAGTTCAAACTCGTGTTATTGGAGGGTCAGCTCTAATTGAGCTGGATGCCGCCCAGGCATGAGGATAACATGAAGCTCCCTAGGTGATTCTGATGGGCTGCCCGGGTTGAGAACCACTGCCTGGTTTCGGAGTGGACATACCTGTGTGGAAGGTAAGGTACTCGGGTGGACCTCGTGTTTCTGTGCCACAAAATGGTAGTGATAGGAGTATTATCACTGCTGCTGCTGCTACTACTAGACGTCGTTTATTCATGTACAGGACCTAATTCTAAGTGTTTTACATATGTTAACTCGTTTAATGCTGAAAACAAGTCTGTGAGGTAGGTACTGGTATCAATACCCCTGTTTTAATGGTAAGGACACTAAGGCACAGCACAGAGTGGTTAAAAACGTTTCCAAGGTTACATAGCTAAAAGCGGTGGAACCAGGAGACGTGTCCGTTGCCCTAGAGCCCATGCCCCCATTGCCGTAGGAGGTGAGGTGGGAAACGGACAGGGTGGGGCACTGGGGGTGGTTTGGTTGGAGTTTGGGGGACTGGGCTGGATGAAGGCTTTGATGTGTACAGAAATGCCAAGCACTCATCCATTCACTCATCAAACCTTTATTGATCACTTGCTGTGTTCCAGGCACTGTGCTAGGTTCTGGAAATACACTGTTGACTAAAAAAGGCATGGCTCCTGTCCTCAGGAGGCTTACAGTCTCACAGTCTGTGGAAGAAACAGAATGGAAACCAGTGAACGGCACTCAGTATATAACCACACGTTGAGGGGTGGTAATAAGAAAATTAATACAGAGCTGTGGTCAAATCTCATAGAGGGACCACTTTAGCCAAGGTACCATAGAGCCAGAAGGAAGGCTGTTCCAGGCAGAAGGAATAGCAGGTGTAAATTCTCGAGGCTCAGATTGAAGACCTGAAGAAGTCCAGCGGGGAGGGGCGTTATGCATGGGGTGGGCAGGGGATTAGGATGTGAGGTTAGAGAGGTGGACAGGGACCAGATGACACCGACCGTTATCCTACTTGATGGCTGAGGAAACTAATGGCCAGAAACAGGGTGAAGGTGCATTGTTTCCCCAAGGTCACACAGCTGGTGTCAGAGCCGATTTCAAATCCAGGCTGTGCGACCTGGACGTGACATGGTCCAGAATGGTCCCTATTTCCTCCTCTGCCCCGAGGTCAGCCTGTTCTGATGTTCTGATGTGGGGTTTGAGAAATGCAGTGAAGACAGGGCTCTTCCTGTCATGCTTCTAGGATCTAAGAGGCAGAGAAAACTCTGGCAAGGTACCGACTGCACTTGAACTTCTTAGGCATTTAATACATCTTTCGTGACCACTGCCTGTGAGGCGCCAGGCTCTGTAATCGACATTTGCCATGTATTTCTGGACATGGCACTGAAGGTAAGCCCTTTAAAATAGATGGACTGTCATTGTCCCCATTTTACATATGTGAAAACCAAGGCCTAGAAAGTGGGGGCAGCTCTTTCAAGCTCACCCAGTAAGGGAGTAAGCAGAGCCCTGGGAGGAAGCTCAGGCTCCCTGACAACACACCATGCTTTCTTCCACTGTGCTTTTCTGAATTGTCCCTGCATTGTCCATGATGCCTGGAAGTTCATTATATACATTTGTATAATAGCATCAGTTGTTGAATTCATGGGCCAGGTTCTGAACTGCAGTAGCGCTTGAGATCTACATCATTGATTTCTGTATTGCCTAACGTTGCATTTTGCTAAGTCACCAACTTGGTCCTAGCATACAGGAAAGGGACTTCTAGCTAGAACCAAGCCAGGAGCCCCTGACCCCGTATGTTAGGGAAGTATTGACATAGGAGCCAAGGTGATTCTTGGGCAGTGGTTTACGAAACAAAATAAGATCTCAGCCTTCTGGTGAAAGGTACCCCTCCCCCCCGCCCAAAGCTACATGCACCAGCATGTCTTTGGAACATGGTGGTGTCTTTGGAAGTCCAGCAGACTTAGCAGGATGTCCTGTGCTGAGGCAATGTGGCCCAGTGGTTAAGAACTCAAGCTTTGGGGTGATATCAACCAAAGTCAGGTTCCACTTTCTCTATCATTCTTTCCTGGAGTATTTATTCAGTATCTACTGTGTGTCGGTATCGTTCCTGGCATTGGGCATACTGGGAGTCTAAGGTCCCTGACTTCACGGAGCTCAATAAGTAGAAACAGACTATGAACACCTAAGCAAAGTTATAAATAAGAAACTTCAGCGATGTGGTAAGGTGCTATGAAAAAAAAGGGTGATGAGATGGACTAACGGCTTGTGTGGGGTAGGTGGTATTTAAGCCTAGCTTTGAATGATGAGAATCAATCAGACTGACATTCAGGGATGTAGGGAAGAGTACTCTAGGCAGAGGAGCGGAATGTGCAAATGTCCTGAGGAAGGAATGAGCTTGGCCTGGTGGTTGAAACACAGTGATGAGTGAGGGGAGGAGGGAGGGGCTGACGGGGCGGGGTCGGGGGACAGTCATCGGATCCCATAGGGCCTTGCAGGCTGTGATAGGGAGCTGGGATTTTATTTTAATTACAAAAGAACACATGAGGGTAATGGAATACTGCATATAAATATCCGTACAGTGCCTGGCACGTGTGCTAGGTCCTCTAAGTATTAACTATTTGTTTCATTATTTATTTATGGTTACTTTTTATTTGGACATCATTCCCCAGATCTCTGGAGTATATGCCATGAATCTCAAAGGTTGCCTTTTCTCTCCAGTCCTAAATGACCTAAGAAGTTACAGCTCAAAGAACCCTGAAGAGATGGCACGAGGCAAACACCTAGAAATGGAATCCCATCACAGTTCATCACTGCCAATGATGAGATGCCCATTAAATCTGCCTGGAGCTTAAAAGTCAGTTCTTTCAGATACCAGGTTCTGTGGAAAATTAGCTTTATCCCAAATCCTTCCACTCTCCAAGCCAGCCAAGTAGGGGTAAAACAGGGCCTCAGGAGAAGGGACCCCAACTCAGAAATCTGCATGGAGTGGGGAAGCAGGGTAACTGTGCCCCACGCCCACCCCGCCCCCAGCTGTCATTCAAAACTCAGTACATACCCGCTGCCAATAACCTACAGCACCCCAGGCCCAGATGACATGTGTAGGTATCTCTTGTCGCGTGGTATCCAAAGACTGAGTCAATAAACTTAATTTCCTGTGGATTCCACGGTTTGGTTGCCGCAGCCTAGAAAACTGATCAGATAAAGGCTGTATGCTTCAGGGAGGACAGCTTGTGTTGTGAAGAGTGGGACGCGGCGGCAGTACGGCCGGCCAGCCGGCTGGGATCCTGCCTAGTCCCTCTTTACTCTAGCACTCTGCTGGGGCCTGACCCAGGTATGGCTGCAACTTCCTAACCCTCTGCTGGGAACTTTGGAGGTCGTCATCACATTCTTGTTGGCCCCGGGTCAAAGCACAAAGATCTTGATTTAATTCAGTGGTAAGAATCTTGCAGAGTAACATCAGGGCCAGATCTTCTGATTTGAGTCCAGAGCAGTTGGAGGGAAGGATCAAGGGCCCTGGCCTTGGGGGCAGACCTGGGAACCACCAACAGGTTGGTGACCTCGTGAGCTTCTGTTTCCCAATCTAGGAATCATTCTCTGTCTACCTCATAGGGCTCACGTATTCACCAGAATTTATTAAGCACGTGTTATGTGTCAGGCCTGGGGCTGTGATGCTGGAGGAAATGCAGTGGAAGGCATGTCTTGATCTTCATGAGATACCAGATATCCTGGTGGAGATCATAATGACCCTCTGTGACTGGGTGCTAGGAAAGAAGAGAACAGGTCTGGAATTGAGGGAGGTCCTACATGAGATAAGAGCTCGGGAAAGGGCTCTCCAGGGGCTAACTTTGAGCTGAGATGCAAAGGATGAGGGTGCACAAATGCCCAAAGTGATAAACACACAGGACAAGAAATGGATGGAGATCAAGGTAGCGGAAGGGAGGGGACGGAAGGAGAGAGGCATGAGTTGGGGTTGAATGGAGAGGTAAGTTCAGAGCACGCCAAGCCCGGTAGGTCCCAGGAAGTAGCATGGTTTTATTCTAAGGGTTTGCACCGTCTCTTGCCTGGCAGTTTGCTTTAGCCTCCACATCTGCTTCCCTCTTTCTCCCTGCCCTCCCCCACTCCCCTCCCCTCAAGAGATACGCTCAGCACGGCTTCCAGAGCTGCTCTTTTAAATCATGAGTCAGATGAGGTCATGCCTCTGCACAAAGCCTTCCAGTGGCTCTCATGCCACTTGGAGTATAAGCCAAAGGCGCATCCTTGGCCAGGCTGCCACTAACCTCTGGACTTCATCACCTACTGTCTCCTCCCTCCATGCAGGCACATCACACCCAGTCTGAGCTTTTCTCTTTTCTTTGCCTAAGCTTCCAGGTTATCGGATCGCGAGTTATATAAGACAAGGCATCCCTTTTTGCTTTGGCCGCCAGGAAGCTCAGAGCCTCATCTAATGTCAGTTGTAATCATTCTGTTAGGTTTGGTTTGTAAAGTTTCCCCTTCGTCACTGTGTTTATTGATTTTCTGTCTCTAATGCAGTCATTGTCTGGCTTCTGTGTCTTTCATCGCAGGCCTGCCTTTTTTTAGAATGAGAAGGTGTAACTTGTAAGTTGGTTTCACGTGTTGCGGTAACCTAACGGTGTGTCCATTTCCCCCCTAGTGTGGGTTCTTTTGGAGAGCAGGCGCACTGATGCCATTCATGGAGAAACAATTGTTGGCGTTGCGGGGGGAGAGGGAACCCTCTAGCACTCTGAGGGGACCCGCGATGCATATTCTGGTATATCAAAGCTAGTAGTTTCTAGAGGGCTCTAAAAATGACTTTGACACAGCCGGTGCAGCTGGGGTGGGCCGACTTTTCCTCCTCTGCAGCACCCAAGGTGCTGGTGTGTGGGTGACGATCCGGAGGCTTCTGAAGTCAGAGCCCCATGGGGTTCCTTGCCAGAGAGTGGGAAGCTGGGTGACACTTCAGGGCCACCATTCATTACCCCAGGTCCTATCGCTGCAGAACTTTCTCTGAATCTCTCGGTCCGAGGGTTACGGAGAGCTCCTGAAATGGTTCCTGGAAAAGGGTTATTTAGAGATCAAAACCAGTAACTAGTGAATCAACAAGTTTGCTTTGACCCGTAGAACGTTTTTAGACAACTGGATTTCCATGTTCTCTTGGCTGGACAAGCCCTGTCCGGTGCTCCCGGCCCTCCTACAGCGGATCAATGACCATGACTCAGTGATGCACCCTGTCTGGGGCTGCACTTCGAATCTCTGGACAGAAGAGAAGTAAAAGACCCCCCCCCCCTTAACCCTGCCCGCTCAATCCCACTCTCTCCCATACAGAGCTCTGTGGGTTAACAGTCTAGGGTGGATCCTTCCAGCCCGATGCACGCTTTCCAGTTGGGGAAACCGAGGCTCAGAGAGGAGGAGCTTCTTGATCGGGCCCCGACAGTAGTTGCTCCACGTCGACGCAAACTCGTTCCCAGTGCCGTAGTGGAGTTTTTCAAACTTTTTTTCCCATATGGTTTGAATTTTTTTTTTTTCTTAATGAAAAGAAACCTTTTCTACCTAACTACGCCAATAGCATTATAGCAACATGAAGAGCACCACGTTGACGAAGGAAAGAATTCACCTACAGCCCCACCTATCTGGCCAGAAACCAAGTGCAGCATACATGGGTCTGGGCAGTCCCTGTCCACACACGTAGATCATCCTTACAGATTTGTAAGCACAACGAACGCTCCCTTCCAAGGAGCCCCACATGCCATGAAAGTCAGCAGCAAAGGGGAGCCTTGTCTGGTAGGTCGCTGGCCACGAGGCAGTGTCTGGAGGCCTGGCTGGTGAGGGAGGCCTTGTTCCGTGCTGTAAGGCCTCGCTGTGTATCCCCTCTCCCTGCTCCTGCACCCCACCCTAACCCCAGCAGCCAGGGGCTGAGAGGTTGGCCAAGCAGCCCAGCCTCCTGCTTCTTGCCCTCACAGGCAGGCCTCTGTGGGGTTGCCAGGCGCCAGGGCAGCGGCTGGGACATGGAACAGCAGATTTTTGTCTGTTCCTGATGTTGGCAAGACAGCCCAGGCCAGTCTTGTGAACATCACCAGACCAGGTACCTGGGGGCAGACAGGAGCACCTTTGAGCCGGAGCGAGACTGCCTAGGAGCCAGTGGGACGGGGCATCTGTGGCCACAGCCCTCTCCCCCAGCTTCTCCACTCAGCCTCTGCCAGTGGGCTCTTTCCCAGAGGACCTGGTCCTTCAGGACGAGCCTGGAGCCTCCATTTGCCACCCAGCAGTGGTTTTCAGATATGGATAGCCCCAGAAACATCCCTGATCCATTAGAGCTTGCATAAATATCAGAACTTGCCAGAGAAGCAATAATGAGTATCAGCTTTGAGCCAAACTTCTGGAATGTATTAATATTTCTGCCCCCTGCCCCTCCTGTGCAAGTTGCTTTACTCTCTCTGTGCCTCAGTTTCCTCATCTGCAAAATGAGATTCTGATAGGGTTGTTGTGAGGAATCAATAGTAAATACACACGTACACACACACACACACACACATACAAGTGAGTGCAAGGAAAATCTGAAAACTAAGGTCTGTGGTCTGGTTCACAGTACTGGACTGATGTTCATTGTCTGGCTCTGATATTGCACCGCAGTTACATAGGATGTCACCTTTAGGGGAAGCTGGGCCAAGGAACGTGGACCTCCCTGGACTATCTTGGCAGCTTCTGTGAGTCTATAATTATTCTGTCATACAGAGTGAAGTAAGTCAGAAAGAGAAAGACAAATACCATATGCTAACACATATATATGGAATCTAAGGGAAAAAAAATGTCATGAAGAACCCAGGGGTAAGACGGGAATAAAGGCACAGACCTACTAGAGAATGGACTTGAGGATATGGGGAGGAGGAAGGGTAAGCTGTGACAAAGCGAAAGAGAGGCATGGACATATATACACTACCAAACGTGGGAAGCAGCCGCAGAGCACAGGGAGATCAGCTCGGTGCTTTGTGACCACCTAGAGGGGTGGGGTAGGGAGGGTGGGAGGGAGGGGGAAGGGATATGGGAACATATGTATATGTATAACTGATTCACTTTTTTATAAAGCAGAAATTAACACACCATTGTAAAGCAATTATACTCCAATAAAGATGTAAAAAAAAAGTTGAAAAAGAAAGAAAGGAAAATATGTTAAAGTATGTAAGTAGCCTTAGGACAAGGCTTGATGTGAGGATGAGGATAAGGATGATAATTTGAGGATGTTTCAGTCCATCTTTTATGGCGCTGGGTGACGAGAGATCTTACAGGCCAAGAGGAAGCAGAGCTTCTGTGGCCTCCAGGCTCCCTCCCCTTCTCCCCTCCCCCCTCTCCCTTCGCCTGGCTGATGCAGGATATTCCCTGTGCGCACCTTGCTTCGTGCTGCTGAGCGGCCCTCTTGCAGTGCCCTCTGTCTGGAATGCCCCTCCAACCCTTCTTGTCCAGTGCGCTCCAGCTCACACTTGCCTCTTTGAGAAGACCTTCCTGGGCCCCCGTGACCTCTACCTGGACCTGCACAAGGCTATAAAGCAGTTGTTCTCAAAACATGGTCCTGGGTAGACAGATGGCATCAGCATCACGGGAACCTGAGACAAATGCAGATTTTCCTGCCACGCCCCAGAGACCTCCTGCTTCAGAAAGTGCGGGGGGGTGGGGTAGGGAGATCCACAGTTTAACAAACCCCCCAGGTGAGCTTTTCACACGTTAACAGAAATCACACCTGGGCTCTTGGTCAAGCGCAGATTCTGATTCAGCTGGTCTGGGGTGGGGCCTGGGAGTCTGCATTTCCAAACCAGCCCGCAGGTGATGCAGTTGCTGCTGGGCTCCTGGAGGCCACAGTCCACATCTCCTTTCCACTGCCCAGGCAGTAGGAACTTGGCAATTTGTTGTTGTTGTTGAAACAGCGGGTGGATTTGAAGGGGCTGGTGATCCTGGACTGAGGGGGCGGTTCTTCTCATGGAGGGTGGGGGGCAGGCAGCCAGGACCCATCCTCATGTGGCTGCAGCTGGAAGAGGGAAGCTTGTAAAGTGGCGAGGGAAGGCTTGGCCGCAGACCATCCAGCCAGGCAGACACCACGCTCTGCCCGGCCGCCTTTCTATCCTAATGGTGTCTGGGAGTGGAGCCATGGGACGTGACCCCTGAAAGGGACACTCTTTGTCTACACTTGGAGCAAGCCTCTCTCTTCTTCCCCCTATTTATGCACTTATTTATTCTGCAAACGTTTATTGAAACTGAGTAGAGCAAAGTCACGTTAGTGGGCAAAATAGATTCCCGCTCTGCCCTCAGACAGTGCCGTCGTCTGTCTGGGGAAAGATGTCAGTCATTGAGCAGGACAGTGATAAGTGCGGTGAGATGAAGGCTGAGTGTTCTGAGGGGTTCCGCCGCAGGAGCTGACCAGGGCGGGTGAGCAGAGTTTCCCTGGGGAAGTGACATTTAAGCTGAAACAACGAAGTGTAGACTGGGTAAGGATTAACCGAGGAAGAGGAAGCAGCATGTGCAAAGGCCCTAGGCTCAGTGGGAAACCACTCCAACTCATAATGACTGGAGAGAAAGCTAAGAAGCTGGAGAGAGTGGAGAAGGGAGGGGGAGGGTGTGGGCAGGGGCTGTATCTAGCAGGGCTCTGCAGGCTGCAGTCAGAATTCCATCTTTGTCCTAAGAAAAATTGGGAGAATGGAAGGATTTTAAGGGGAGGAGTAGCATCTGATCTGTCTTTTCAAAGGATTGCTCTGGCTGCCAGAGGGGAAAAGGGATGGATGGGCGGGTGAGGTACACGCAGGGGCTCAGTCAGGAATCTGCAGTTCTCATCAGGTGCAGGTGATGGGGGAGCTGGAGAGAAGTGGATGGGGCCAAGGGAGACCTAGGACTTGGCAAAGGGTTGGAGTTGGGATGAGAGAAAGAGGTAGTGTCCAGTAATTCATTTTGGTTGCAGCTCATTCCTAAAGGCAGATCCCGGAAGTTTCCATCTAATTCTATCTTTATGCCCTGCCACCAGCCTCCAAGCCCAGCTGCCTTTGAGCTCACATGACTTTTCTCCCCGCTACCCTTTTCCCCTGGGGTCCCTCCACCCATGTACCTGTGACCTTTGCTTTCTCTCTCCGTAGCCTCCCTAAGCATCCTCTGAAAGGTTATGTTCAGATGCTAAAGAGAAACGCAGGTTTTGCTACCTCTAAGCCCAAACCACAAACCTGCAACTTAATTCCATACCTCTTCATCTTCTCGACTGCAGAGGCTCATCCACGAAATAGGAACATTAAACCATTTGGGACGAGAAGTGCTTCGAAAGAATCACTTTGGAGGGAGAGGAAGGAGAGGCAGGTTGAGTGGCGGGGATGTTTACTACGATATCCACATGAAATCTTCAGGGCTGGAAAAGTAGGTTCTCAGAAAAGCCTCCCTCTTCACAAGGCGGAGCACAAACGATGCACTCTCGTAGCAGCCGACTGTTTCAGAGAAACTGAGCTGGTGTCTGCCCTGGACGGCCTCTCTCCGGGCTGAGGCAGCCAAGACAAGCAGGGGCGGCTCAGTGCGGTGCCCTCGCTCCACTGCGCCTGCCTTCTTCCAGCAAGTAGGTGCTGAGTGAGGGCCCACTGTGTGTCGGGCGCTTCAGACTAGTGGTTCTCAACCAGGAGGGCCTTGTGCCCCCCAGGGGATGTTTGGCAAAGGCCAGAGACAGTTTTGGTTGTCTCCATTCCAGGATGCAGAGGGAGGGATGCTGCTGGCATCTAGTGGGTAGGGGCCAGGGATGCTACTAAACATCCTACTGTGCACAGACAACCCCCCAACCACAGAGAATCATCTGCCCGCAAATGTCAGTAACGCTGAGGTTGAGAAACCTTGTTGTAGACCTTTGCGCTTCCCTGAGCCTCCCTGGCCCCTCCTCCCCACTGGGCAGATGTCTTTTGAGCTCTCCTTCATGCTAGGCTCCGCGTTGCAGATTTGCTTTTCCACGAACCTTCATTTTTTCTGGTCATTCAGGTTTTCATTCCCCTGTCTCCATCCACCCAGATTTACTCAGCATCAGTCATGGCATTAGGGCACCATGCTAACTATTCTTCCTATTTTACCTCTAATTCTCATGACAATTAGAGGAAATAGGCATTTTTCCCCACAGAAAATAATGAATCCCATACACTGAACATCCGTGTGCCAGGCAGTGGGAAGGATACTGATTTCTACACCTCATGGCAACTCTGACATGAATTAGGTTTTATAATCCCATTTATCCCAACATTGGCGCTTGGATGAGAGAAGGATCTCAGTCAAGTTCACAGGCCTAGGAAGTGGGAGAGAAGCTTGGGATCGGGGCGATCTTTTGGCTGGTTTGCAGAGCATGGGCTGGTGTCTTAGGACTAAACCAGCCTGTGAGGAGGCAGAGAGAGCTTCCGTCTTCTCTGCAGCCTCAGCCACCTTAGAGAAACCAAGCGAGAAGTGTCAGTTCTAGTGGAGTCCTACCCTCACCAGCCCTGAAGAGGAGAAGGGCAGGAGCTCCCTTCATTCTGGGTCTGTGTGTGCCTGGCCCTGGTCTGTGCCCGGCCCTGGTCTGTGCCCATCTTTCATATCTTGGGGACGTCACACAGCAACTTTTAAGGCATGTTTTGTCAACTCAGACACACTGCTGGTATTCCGATCTGGATCTTTCTTTGTTGTGCAGGGGCAAGGGGGTTGTGTACATTGTAGGATGTTTAGCAGCATCCCTGGCCTCTACCCACTAGAAGCCAGTAGCATCCCACCCTACCTCCCCCAGTTGTGAAAATCAAAAATATCTCTAGGCAGTTCCACATGCTCCCTGGAAGGTAAAATTGCCCCAGCCCACAAATTGAAAACCACTGCCCTAAGATAAGCAGCCTCACACCAGTTTTGTAGGAAAGGAAAACACTGCCCAGAGGGAGAAGTCAGTTGCTCAAGGGGTGATAGTTAGCCAGTAGCCTCATCTAAGACTGAACTCAGGCCTCCTGGTCTCCCAGCCAATGGAGCGCTCAGGACATCAGCCGCCATTTTGGGCAGTTGGGGGTCGTGGAAGCGTCTGGAGGAATGGGCCATCCTTCTCAACCCCCTACACCCCTTTGCCCTGTTTTGGAGCCTTCGGGCTCTCCCACTCTGCCCAGCCCATTGTGGATTCTTAAGAGATGCCAACAGACTGGCTGATGGACGTGCTGAGGCTATATTACATCAACCGTGCATTGGTGATCACCAAGAGGGGAAACAGATCTGCTGTTTCTGAACTCCCAATGGCAAGCCTTTCCTGTGATCCCTTTCAAGCTTCTTTATTTTAGAGACTTCCAGGCATCAGTCCCTCTGCAGACCTAGCAGACGGAGGCTGAGCACGATCAACCCATCACTGCCCACTCTTCAGAGGCCATGCTTGCCCCTACTGGGCACTCCCTCCAGGAGCAATTGCTCAGTTGACTTCCATTTGTAGACTCTGCCTCCGAGAGCGCAGGAAGGCCCCTGGGCATGGAAGTAGTCCAAGCCTTGATCAATCCCTTCTTTTATTCAGGGCAAAGTTACAAATGGGCCGAGTCACTGGAAAGATTTTCTACCTCACTGTTCAGAGAAGCCCTTATGAAAGATGTATTGATGGATCCCCTTGCACCAGGATGTTACTGGCCTCAGGAAATAAGTATCTGCTGGCTATCATTCTGCCACAAAAACCCTCTTTCAGGTCAAATTTCCTCTGTGCCCAAGCTCATTTGATTTAAATCATTTCACTGCAAAATATAAATAAAATAGAGATGACTGCTGTAATGAAAAAAAGAAACACCCTGGTGATGTAGTTTTGACTTCCAGAAAATAGGATGTTAAAACTACAGGCTCATATAACTAACGGATTCCCAAGCCCCAGGCACTGGCCCACTTATTTCAGGTAACACAAGTGAGTAACCGCCCGAACGGGTACCGCCAAAGAGACCAGACTCTCAGGTTCGAGACTCAGCTATGACTCACTTCATCTGTGTGACCTTGGTCGAGTAACTTTGCCTCTCTGGGCCTTAGACTTTTCCTCTGTATAATGAGGAGGCTGGAATACATGCCTCTAATATCCTTTGGTTTCATGAATGTAGGGACATTCAAGACTTGGAAACTCAAAACTTACCAAAAGGATACGCGTTAGAGGCTGGGGACTGGTGTTCATTTTCCCAGAGTACCCTTGTCTTTGTGAGTGGGTTTGGAGATGGTGTTAGAGGCTAAACATTCGTAACCCCAGCCCCCTGCAAATTTGTATGTCAAAGGCCTAACACCCAATGTGATGGTATTTCGAGGTGGGGCATTTGGGAAGTAATTATGGTTCAGTGAATTCATGAGGGTGGAGCCCCCAAGATGGGATTTGTGCCTCTGTAAGTAAAAGAAGAGATACCAGCACTCTCTCTCCACTATGTGAGGACACAGTGAGAAGGCTGCCATCTGCAAGCCAGGAAGAGGGCTCTCACTAGCACCTGGCTATGCTGGCACCCTGATCTCACACTCATCAGCCTCCAGAACGGCGAGAAATAAATGTCTGATGTTTAAGACACCCAGTCTATGGTATTTTGTTATTGCAGCACAAATGGGCTAAGACAGATGGATACCTTCAAGTTGTGAGCTTTCAAAGATGTATACAAAGAGGACTTTTTAAAAATTCTGTTCATATCCAATTTTTCAGAAGAGCATCTACCGCATAAAGTGAAACACATGTGTACAGTGGAATTGTATCTTACTTGGGGTTTAGGTTTAAAAGTCAGCAAAAACCCTGTGTGGTCTGAATTTTTGTTCTATCTTGTATATTCTCCTCTCTCATTCCTTCTCTCTTTACTTCTCTCACTTTTTTCCTATTCTTTCACTCTTTTTCCCTCCTCAGTGACCTACATTTGAATGCTCTTCATTCGAATACACATACGATGTATCCCCGCCCCATCTTAGCTCAGGCTACTCCAACAGAATACCATAGACTCAGTGGCTTATAAACAACAGACATTCGTTTCTCAGAGTTGTGAAGTCTGGAAGTCTGAGATCAGGGTGCCAACATGGTCAGTTTCCCTTTTCTTGGCTTCAGACAGCCAACTTCTCATTGTGTCCTCACGAGGCAGGAAGAAGGCAAGAACTCTCTAGGGCCCCCTTTTTTTTTTTAACATCTTTATTAGAGTATAATTGCTTTACAATGGTGTGTTAGTTTCTGCTTTATAACAAAGTGAATCAGTTATACATATACATATGTTCCCATATCTCTTCCCTCTTGCGTCTCCCTCCCACCCTCCCTATCCCACCCCTCTAGGTGGTCACAAAACACCGAGCTGATCTCCCTGTGCTATGCGGCTGCTTCCCACTAGCTATCTGTTTTACGTTTGGTAGTGAGAGAGTGGCATGGACATATATAGGGTCCCTTTTATAATGTCGCGAATCCCATTCATGAGGGTTCTACCCTCATGACCTAATCACCTCCCCAAGGCCCCACTTCCTAAGACCATCCTATTGCGAGGTTAGGATTTTAACATGAATTTTGGGGGAAACCGCCATACGTAACCTCCTAATAGAAGAATGCACTTGGTAAGTTACTCAGGAAATGACACCCGCACGGAAAGGAGAGTGAAGAGCTTTCAGCTGCCCTTTGCTTCTCAGAGGCCCTCGGGGTTGACTTTATAGTTGTTTCCTGGCTCAGGTGTACTTCCCTCTGCATGTGTAGGGGAAGGGGCTTAACACGGCAGTTTTCCCCAGCTGGAGAGGGCACCCCATCCCCCATAGTTAGCCTTACCCAAGGCCGAAGGAGTGATGGGTGAGTCACAGTCGGGTTAGAAGCAGTGAGTTAACACCCCCGCCCAGGCTCCCCATGGCTGCCCAAGCGTCTGGTCTGCCGGAAGGGGGTCAGCACACAGGACTGACTGTTTCTCACACGGGTGGGCTCCAGACCTGGCTCTTTTCATCTGGAAATAAAAATTGTCCAGAAGCCAGAGCCTAGGGTGTTGCTTTAGTAGAGCAACACCTCATCTGTTCAGCAGAAAGCTATTCTGTATTTTAAATAAATGTTCCAGAGAACAAAAGCTGACCCCTATAAGTCACACACACACACGCACACACACACGATTTAGTTGACTTGTCCTCATGGAGGATGTGTCACATCTATGCTTTATCAAACATGGTGTGAAGAACAAAATACAAAGTGTTCTCAATGGCGTCATCATTCTCATCGTTGATTGTTGTGCTGCACTGTGGTTTGTGATACCTGAAGGAGTTATGAGGGTGCGACAGAGCTCTCTGCCTGTCCACTGAAGGCCCCTCCCCCGGCACCTACTCCTCCTGACTCCGCCCTCTCCTCCCTTCTGCAGCCTCCTTGTCAGCGCACTTGCTTCTAGGAGGCCGTATGGATCTCCCCTCCCCAGCCTTCCTCTCCTGTCCTCTCATTCACACTCACGTACACATTCTCATCTGCATCCAGAAGGACATTTTTTTAGAAATCAGAGAAAGTGGTTCGATTAGTAACCATAGATTTATACTCACATTGGACACGTGAACTTGAACCCCAATCTGAGAATGAGCTGAGCTCCTGTCCCGGTTGCTCAAGGCCAGGGCATCCTGACGTAGGGAACTGAACGAGCTTCGGAGTCAGCACCTCCCTGTACAACAGGGGGAATGTGCAGGGTCACTGGGTGTGACCGCGGGAGACACTAGGAAGTGTGACTGCAAACATGCACGTGGGCTTTGGGGTCAAGACTTCGTGGCTACCCAGATGCCATGACCCTGCCTTTTCTGGGTCTGTGGCTTTGTTCTCAGTGAGTTTGCCGACCGAGAATCCCTGCAGAAGAATGTCGGAGCCATGACCTCATTACCCCATCCTGTCCTCTGTCTCTGCAAAGTTGGGGGATATGTACACACTTTGATGTACTTGTCTTGAGCGCTCTGCAAACCTTCTGTGGAAACAGACACCTTCTCACTCAGTTTTACTGGCCAGGTGCAAAGAAGGAACTTGCTCAACTGGTCCTACAATTTCGATGACAACGCATCCAGTTCCCACGACTTTCTGGGGGAAAAAAAAAGTCTTACCTGTGGATTTAGTAGGTTTTTGGCAGGTGATGCATTTGGACATAGGCTTACAGCAGGTTTAGGACCAAGAACACATGTCAGCTGTTTCAAAGGAGCTGAGAGGAGTCAGCTGAAATAAAATGTGTTGCAGTCACTGACTGCTCTCCCCTTCCCAGGCCAAATCCCAGTCCCTTATTTCACGCCTCGACTGTCCCGTCCACGTCCACGTATGGTCCTTCTGTAATCCGAGGAGAGTGAGTCATTGGTCACCGCTTTGGTGAGGGGAGGGGGAACAAAAGACACACGGCTAGATATGCGTCTCTGCGCCTGAACTTGCACCTGCCCTTTCCTCTGCCTGGAGCCCTGTGCTCCCAGATTCCAGCAGGCCCGCTCCCTCCCCTGTCTTGGGTCCTCTTCTGGGGAGGCCATCCCCACATCGACACTTTTAAATTGCAAAACTTCCACTGTTCTCTGTCCCTCTGCTCTGCTTTGTTTTTCTTCGTAGCTTTTATTAGCAACTGACCTACTATGTGCTGTCACTGTTTGCTCCCCCATTCCCATGTAAACTCCATGCGAACATGACCTTATGTCTTATGAACTATATATATACGTATATACACACCCCCGTGTATGTACACATCCATATATGTATTGTTCACATAGATGTTTTGTTCATATATCCTGAGAGTCTGCCACATCATTGGTTTGCAACAAATAAGAATGAACAAATCATGTGTACACATTGATTATAAGACAAGTCTTAATTTCAGAAATGTTAAAATAGGGAAAAATGTTTGTCTTGAAATCAAGAGAACAGAGTAAAATATCCTGAAAAATGCCTGGATTACTTAGATCAACGAGTCATACCTATTCCTGGAATCAGGATGAAAAAGCAGAATGTAGTTTAAAGACGTGTTGGAGTGAAATCATTTCTCTTCTTCCAGCCACTGTAATATCAGAAATAAGGAGAATAAAAAAGTGTTGCGGGCGCCTGTGTTGTAGGCTTGTTTCTGAGCGCTTCCCATGCATTCTCCCATTTAATCCCCACGATGGCATGCTTATCGTGCCAGTTTAATAGAAGGGAAAACTGGGGTCTCAAGAGGGCATCAGGATTTCATTTTTGTTGATTTAAACATTTTTAAATACTCACAAATAAAATGTGAGTTGGGCAGGCTTTCTGTGAAGAGCCAGATAGTAAATATCTGGAGCTTTGTGGGCCAGATGGCCTCTGTCACAACTACTCGGCTCTGCCGGTGTAGCTCTAAAGCAGTTGTAGGCAGCATGTAAATGAGCAGGTGGGGCAGTGTTCCAATCAGACTTTACAAAAAGCAGCTGGCAGGCCAGACTGGGCCCAGCAGGTAGAGTGTGCTGACTTCTGAACTAAGTATAATCTTCATGAGGGCAAAGGACCCTGCCATTTTTTAGTTCATCATTGGATCCCGTTTAGGGAACACAGTGCTTTGCACATGGTAGGTCTTGAATGAATGAATGAACCAGGGACCTGTGGTTTCTGCCTGTTGAGACCCCGTGACTAAAGCTCCCTTTTCCTCTTCATACACGTACTTCCCTTTCCTTCCCTTGACCTTCTCTCCGGCCTGCCTCTCCTTCTCACCACTCCAGGCCCAGGAGACCGCTCCCACTTTCCCAGCCTCATGAAGAACCCAGGGGTAAAACAGGAATAAAGACACAGACCTACTTGAGAATGGACTTGAGGATATGGGGAGGGGGAAGGGTAAGCTGTGACAAAGCGAGAGAGAGGCATGGACATATATACACTACCAAACGTAAGGTAGATAGCTAGTGGGAAGCAGCCGCATAGCACAGGGAGATCAGCTCGGTGCTTTGTGACCACCTAGAGGGGTGGGATAGGGAGAGTGGGAGGGAGGGAGACGCAAGAGGGAAGAGATACGGGAACATATGTATATGTATAACTGATTCACTTTGTTATAAAGCAGAAACTAACACACCATTGTAAAGCAATTATACTCCAAAAAAGTTGTAAAAAAAAAAAAGCCCCAGGGAGTTGGGTGATGTAGCCCAACGAGTTATTCTGCCAGTGGTGGCTTTTTCTGGAACCTCTCAGAGTTCTGTGTGTGTACTGATTCATCTGTTTACACCCCTCCCTGTCCTAGGAAGGGTGTATGGCAGTCAACAAAGCAAAATAAGATTGCATAAATTAAAATGAGGCCAAAGGAAGGAAACACGATGCTGGGGCCTCAAGTGGGAGTCAGAATTGACTTAAAACACAGGCCACGAAGACCTCGCTTGTGCGGGAACTGGAGATTTGGCTCAGAGCTTTCTGGGCAGCCAGCAGGAAAAGCAAATATACTCCCTTCCACCACTTTGTGTCCAAATAACTGACCCAGATCGTTGCTCGTGGCAGGCGAAGCTGTTCTTAGCACTCAGGTCAGTTGAAAATGTCTCCAAAGGTACTCACGAGAGGAAACTGTGAGGGCAAAGGAATAGCAGCTCTGAGCCTTCCTCACAGTGGACATGCTGGGAGTTCCTGGCCGTTTGGTACTGCAGTCCCTGGGCTGGACTCGACATCTTGCACTGATGCTCAGATGGGTGAAGACACATCTGGGTATCTGGGCCTGGGTTGACCTGGCAACACCAGAGTGGATTTCAGGGCAGCTTCATAAACATCTGGACCCTGTGGCCTCCGAGCAGCACTAGAGCATTTAAGTGGAAGCTCTGAGTCAGGGAGACCAGGTGAACATTCTGCCTCTGCTCTTGACCTTTGGCCTAGTCCCATCACTTCTTTGGACCTCAGGCTCATCATCTGAGAAATGAGGGTTGATATTAGCATTCAGCACCCGGATGGAAAGACAGTCCTGCGGCCTCTGAAGCCGTCATTTTGTTTAAGCCTCACAGCCATGTTGTAAGGTAAATGCCATCCCCATTTGCCTTATGCTGCTGAGAACTTTATTTATTTATTTATTTTTTTGTGGTAGGCGGGCCTCTCACTGTTGTGGCCTCTCCCCTTGCGGAGCACAGGCTCCGGAGCACAGGCTCAGTGGCCGTGGCTCATGGGCCCAGCCGCTCCGCGGCATGTGGGATCTTCCCAGACCAGGGCACGAACCCGCGTCGCCTGCATCGGCAGGCGGACTCCCAACCACTGCGCCACCAGGGAAGCCCTGCTGAGAACTTTAGATCAGGGTTCCTCAATCTTTTTTTCATTAGTACCCTCCCAAGAAGAAAAATTTAATTTAATTTAATTTAAGTTCTCCCTAGTGAGAGAAATTAAATAATAAGAGATAAGATTGATCATGTAATGTTGAGCTTTGGAGGACCACAAACCATTGTAATAGCTAAGATTTTTTTCACCACTGCTTCCTCTGAGCCAGTCTTTGCTCCCTTGTGGGGATGATATCACCCCATGAGAACGTGTGTTTTAGAGATATTGCTGCTGCTTAAGAGTCCATTTGATGGATGAAGAAACTGAGGCCCAGAGAGGTAAAGTAACCTGCCCAAAGTCCCATAGCTAGAGAGAGGGAATTGGAATTCAATCTTAGAGAGTCAGCCAGACTCTAGACTGTGCTTTGAGCCACGTGCCAACTAACTGTGCCTCTGTTCTGTGTCCTGCTTTTTTCACTTACCTGTATGCCTTGTCCACTGCTCTGTTTCAGTTCATATAGAGTCACCTTGTTCTTTTTATTGCCGCATAATTTTCCATTTGCATCAGCATAGCCTGTTATTTATCCAGGCCACAGCTGATGAAGATTGGGGTTATTTCCAGTCTCTGGCAATTACAAACTCAGCTGTAACAATCCTCCCTGCGTATATGTCATTTTACTTAAGTGCAAGCAACCCTGAAGGTTAAATTCCTCGAAATGGAATCACTGCACACTTGTTAAAAGATAGCATTTTGGTTGGGAGTGTGGAAACTGTTGAAATTCTTACGGAGCCATCCAAAGTGGACTTGGACGACTTTCTCAACTTCTAAGCTACTGTTTTGACCCCCTCATTCCGCCTGACCTGGTTATTGATTTAGATACGGGCTCCCCACCCCTGCCACCTTTTATGCATTTGGTCACTGGATTGTCCTTGTGTCATCTGGTATTTCCCTACGAGGCTTTGCACAGTTATTTTTGAACTTCAATTCTCATTTCATTAAAAGAAAGCCTGGGCAGCCAGCTTTTATTCCTGCCACCTGGGTACGTGCTTTGAAGAGGGCTTAGAAGGAGGCAGCACATGGCTTCTCCCAGGTCTTGATGCCTCTCGGGTTGGGGGCAAAGCAAAATCCTTCCCTTGTTGCTAGTCCTTTTGAAAGTTTCTCTAAGAGCGAAGTCTCAGTCTGCAGACTTTCCTTGACCTTCACTTATATGGGATAGGGCTGTCCTTTGGCAGTCAAGGAAATCCAGCATGAGTGGTCCTGCTTCAGTATCTGCAGGGGGCAAATTAAAATCGCTTCTCCTAGACCTTAGTGGTAGAGTTTCTATGGCTGAGTCAAGACTAAATCGACTCCCATATACTGTGATCTCAGCTAGAAAACCGTGAGGTGGAAAGGGGACTGGAAACTCATGGAAGTTTCCTTCAGCCCCTCTCTGGAGCAGTGTGGGCTGTGATTAAAGCCTGTGCACTATTAAAATCATCTGAGTAATTAAACCTAATGGTGTTTGGCAGTGGTTTGTTCTGTTAAGTTCTATGAGGAAGACTGGTTAACAGGATGGGAAGGCATGAATAGTATTTGGTACAAATAGAATCTTGCAGCCTACTTTGGTTGTGAAGTCTGGCTGTTGCCACTCCCATTCTGTAAACTTTCTCCAACTCAGCTTGGCTGATTAAACATGGCGGCCAAGTTGAAAATTGGATGTAGCTGGATTCCACGGTGGGTGGTGGTGGGGTTAACCGGGGTGGGGGTGGGTTCTTGGAGGAGATGTCTTCTGAGCAGTTGCATGAGGAGTGAATCATGAGAATATTTAGGGGGAGATTTTTTCCAGGTATAGAGAACAGCAAGTGCAAAGGCCCTGAGGTTGGTTACAGCATTTGCCTTGGGAAGCACCAGTGTAAGGTCTGCAAAGAGCACCACAGGAGGTCAGAGCTGAAGGCTATTCAGTCAAGCCCCTACCCTGTCAGATGAAGACTGAGGCCAGAGCAGGGGTAGCTGACTGTCCCCAAATCATACAGCTGCTGGTGGAACAGTTTTTCAGGACTACTGACTCCCATCCTCACACTTTGAGGGGCCTCAACCAACCTGGCTCAACTCCCAACATCTCCATTCACCAGCTGTGTGGCTTAAATTACTTCACTTCCCCTGAAGTGACCTCAGTTGCCTCATCTGTGAAATGGGAATAATGAGAGTAGTTACCTTCAGGCTCGCTGTGAGGATTAAGTAACACATGGGCTCAGTGTGTGATGTGCAGTAGCTTAGTCTGTAGTGAATCTTAGGGCCGCAAACTTCTTGGTACTGAATATACGCCCCCCCGCCTACTCCCTCACCCCCAGGTATGACACCCATCCTTCCTTACGTGGCTGTCACCTGACCCAAACCACATTTGCGTTTGTTTGGACTTTTCTTTGGGGGCTCTGTTTTCCCGATGAAGACTTCTGGCAAGTGGAGCAGTGAGGGATGTGCTTCGGTTTCCTCCTCTGTGAAAGGGAGCTGTGATTCTCGTAGCTGGCTCTCAGGTGTGTTACAAGGACCTGGCCTGGCAGCACACGTGGGAAGTTCTATGTGCTCTGCGTATGGTAGTGTCACTAACAGAACATGGAGAAAAGGAGATTTCACTCCCTGGTCAAGACGTGGTTTAATCCCTCTAAATCACAGCACTCTCGTATTAAAATGGGACACCCAATACCACGTTGGGTTGTTATGAGAATTTAACAAGCTAATAAGTGTAAACATTTAGCCCAGCATCCAGCGCCCTAGAATCAGTAAATATGACTTCTCTCTTCTCCATTCCTTCCCTTCCTGGCCAAAGTGATTTCCAAGGGTAATTCCTAGTTGGTTCCATTTTACAGATGAGGAAACTGAGACTCAAAGAGGTTAGACTATTTAATACAGCCAGGAACTGAAGGAGCCAGGATTTGAACCCTGGTGGTTTGACTCCAGCCTGGAGAGCCTTCCTCTGCCCTCTCCCATCTCGAAGCTCCCTCTGGATTCTTGCTGCTTTGATTTGATTTACCCGTGAGCTGACAGAAGAAGGCTGGACCTTAGCAACTCATCTGTCCTTGTGTCTTTGGTCTGAGCTAAAGGGTCAGCCTGGCCCTGGAGAAGCCACCCCCCTTTGGCCCTGGGCCCTGGGCTTCTGGCCCCAGCTGACCTCATTCCCAGCGATCCCCGCTGACATTTGTCTCAGATCCACCTCACAGTTTTATTTTCAGAGTTTCTTAGATGTCTTGCACATCTAGTTCCTCGTCCCATGGGACCATGGCTAATTAGCCTTTGATTATTCACCAACAGAGGCAGGAACGGAGACTCGAGTCCTCCGTGCTTTAATCACCCACATGAAACTCAGGCAAGACTGTAGGTATCTGGAAGTGGCTTGGCCAGGATTTGAAGATCAGAGGTGAAAACACCCAGGAAATCACCAGTGAAGCCCCTGCCTTCAGTCCTCACATGGGGAGAACCAAACATTGACCTGCTCTCCTCTGGGGCCCCCTCACAGCCCCAGGTCGCAGTAATCATGTTTGTTATTGTTGATTTTTGCTTTTTTCACTTGGGAAGCTCCTGGCCACCTCCATGTCCCCGCAGCCAGCTTTCCAAGAAGTTCCTTCTGTTGTCACCAGACCAGAGGACAGCTGTCCTCCTTTTAGGCTGCACATAAAGTAGGACATTTCCAAACCAGGAGTTCCACTGTGTGCTTTTGGCAAGAAGAAAGGTCCCTTTTCTTTCATTTTGACTCTGTTAATAGGAGAAAGGGTTCTAAAGAAGATGGAACACCTCCCTACTTATGATTTGTGTTATCTTTGGTGCAGGTGTAGGGTTGTTCATTCATTCAATAAATAATCTCAAACTCACTCAAGCCAAAGTCCTTACAGTGATCTGGATTTGCACTTGTGACTTATTGGGCTGGATAATCATTTGCTGGGCTGTCCTGTACAGTGTAGGAGCTTAGCATATTCCCTGGCCTCTACCCACTAGAATGCCAGGACCCTCCATCCCCAGCTGTGTCAACCAAAGATGTCTCCAGACATGCAAGATGTCCCATGAGGGGTGAAACTGCCCCCAGGAGAACCAGGGTTCTAGAAGGCTTTGTATGATCTAGCCCCCATTCCCCCTCTCTGACTTAATCTCCTACTTTTCATTCTTTTACTTCCTCCATTCCAGCCACACTGGCCTCCTTGCTGGTCCGGACTGGCAAGGTGAGCTCTGCCGGGCACACTGTCACCTCAGGGCCTTTGCACTGCAGCTCTGTCTTCCTGAAACATTTTTCCCCTAGTTATCCACACAGCCTGCTCACTTACCCACTTTGAGCCTCTGCACAAATCCTACCCTCTCAGTTCAAAGCCTACCTTGAATATTCTTTTAAAAGTTGCACCCCTCCCAGCCTCCTAACCCCCCTTTCTCCTGCTCTCTTCTCCCCTCCTCCCCCATTATTTGTACATATTATTATTATTGTTATTATTATTTATTGTCTGTCTCCCTAAGCTAGAATAAAGTTCCATGAAGGCAAGAATTTTGTCTGCATTGTTCACCGATGCCTCCCAAGCCCTTGTATAAGCCCTTCTTTTGTGACAGATTTCTACTGTGCCTGCTGTGTACATGCACCAGGTGTTATCTGGACACTGGGAAGATAATGGTGAGCACGGCAGATCAGGGTCCTGCCCGGACAGAGGTCAGAACGGTCATCACGCAGATCCCACTTGCCCAGAGCTGGAAAATTAAGTTTTGTCCCTGGTGCCACAGGAAAAGGGAGTGTGACAATTCCTCGGCTGGGCAGATAGAAGTCAGGGCCCTCCCCCGGGGCAGCAGGGAGCAGGGCTGAGTTTGGGGAGAAGGGCCTTTCTCCCCGCCAGGTCTCCCCACTTGGCAGGGCAGGGCCCTGGCCCCTGGGATTCCCCGCAGCCAGCCTCCTGCGGGGGCCCCATTGATATTCAGGCCACCCCTTGCTCTGAATAAACATTTCCCTGTCATCCAGCCTTAGGCAGCAGCTTTTGCCTGTGGCCTGAGAGTGTCGGAAAGATGATAAAAATAGTGTTTAGTTACCTGCACTCTGCTTATTTTGTACTTTGCAGCAGTAACACGTCTTCTGACAGGTCGGGCCGGCAAGCTCATCATTTCTCCCTGGCGTTGAGCAGCCTTGAGACAGCCTCCCAGGTGCCCCGTTGTCTGACATGCGTCTTCAGTGTCTTCAGCCGTCAGGGACACTGGCCAGATGGACCCAGCCCCGGCAGCCAGGTTTTCCAGAAACCTCCCCTTCTGTCCCCCGTCTTTGTCAGCAACCCCTAAAGAATAGAACAGAAGTAAATTTGGAGGCTGTGCTGAGCAGAAGAACCCATGCAGGGAAACTGCCCTGACCCTTGTAGATGCTCCTGCATTCAGCCACAAGGCTGCTTTGGGGACTCCTAATGACACTGGCCGAAACATTTTCTCTCCTTTAACTTTCTCCACCAGTTGGTAGCTGTCTTTGCCCCCATTTTACAGATGAGAGGACAGTGAGGTGCAGAGACGTGAAGTGACCAGCTCAAGATCACACTGGGGGCGGGCAGTAGAAGGTGGAGCCAGGATCCCACCCTCTCCTTTCCGAGCCCACGCTGGGAGCAGGGCCCCGTCCTGGCCCCGTCCTGGCCCCACCCTGGCCCCACCCTGGCCCCACCCTGCCCTCTGCCCTTCCCCCAGGGCTCTCCAGGGTTTCTTGCCTGCAGCTGCTTTTTGATGCCCTTTCTGAATAGCAAACCGTAGTCACGAATGTCGACTCTTAAGAGAGGGATTCTTTTTCCACTTAAAATCTTTAAGTTAGAACCCTCCGGGCTCTGGTTTGGGAGTAAATACATGGCTTTACGCCTCTAAAGTGTCACATTATTTAATTGGTACAACTATCCTAAGGGAACCACCGTGGCTTTGCTAAGTGGAGGTTACAGTAGGGAGATGCTGGCAGGTCAACAGAAGGAGAGATTAAAGAGCAGTTGTTGGGTATTAAGCAGAGGTTTCTGGAGCTGTGTGACGGCATTAAAGTCTGGGATGGCAGGATACCTGTCCCGCAGACAGGGAATCATCTTCCCCACGTCCTGGCGCAGCGTTCTCCTAAAAGGGCTGCTCTGGCGCATAGGGCTTGGAGGGTGGAAAGGCATTCTCTGCTCTCCTTCGCTTGCAGCTGCAGATCTGAATCTTGGCCCTGGAATGCTCCCACGTGGTCAGCGAGCCCAACTCAGTTTATGGTTCGATCGCATGGAGCCAGCAGAGCAGTGTCTGCCAGAGGCTGGCCCCTGCCTCTCACATGCGGTGCCCCACGTGGCCCTCTCAGTGCTTGGGACTGAGATCAGTTGGATGGGCCTTACATCCTTTCACCAGAGGGACTGGGTAGGGCATGGAGAGAAGTGGGGAGCAGGCACCTTATCCCCAGGTGCCTCACTTTGTACAGAAAAGGGTTTCAGAAAATCTGTGTGGCCCATAGATGCGGCATCTGTCCAAACGTTCATTTTTTCATTCACCTCCGCTTTAAAGTAAGAGATTTCTCTACTTCACTTCTGATTGCTATTCTGGTGGCACAGCCTCCTACCAAAGAGGTTTTAGACTTCTCCTTTATCACCAGTTTGTTCATGTGATGCTCAGTAAATAAACACTTGACTGTACCAGGGGTGCAGGGATGTGAGCCGGCCAGCTCATCTGAGCTTTTCTGTAGAGCTGTGCAGCAGATCATTCCAAATCAGCTCAGCAGATAAGGAGGCAAAACTAACGCACAGAAAACGCAGTACAATCAGAGCTGATGACACTGAAAAATGAGGGGTGACAGAGGCTTCGTTTTTTGAAAAAATGAGGACTCCCATTTGTGACACAGAAGCAAATAACTAGCTTTGTTTCTCTCTTTGCAGTGCCTACTAGGAAGCTCAGAGACAGAATTCATACCTCTCACAAGTGCCCAGGACTTGTGGTAATTTTCTGGGCGCTTACCAAGTTCCTGGTGGCAAATTAAATTTCCTGTTTCTTGATTCCCTTGCTTACTTCCCCCTACCTCCTGTGTTTTGTCTGTAATTTTTGGTCAGTGGAACAGTGTGTTTTGTCTGTAATTTTTGGTCAGTGGGATAGTGTGTTTTGCTTAAGCCTTTTATTAACATGGAAGACCAGGGGTAAATAGATATCGAGATAAAAATACAATTTGCGGCTATATCTTTTGCGTGCGTATGCCTTTTATTTAAGCATGTTTTGCCCCCTGCACCCCTTTTCGGTATATTCTGAATGTGAGGCACTCAGAAGCTTATTTTGGTCTTCAAAGGTCTAGGAAAGCACAGTTCAGAGGGCTCACAGGATTCCTGGCCTTGGAGTGTGCAGAGGCTGTGCAAGGTGGGCACTCCTGCCCCCAGCCCCCAGCCCCAAGGCAAATCCACACCCCCTTATCGACTCTGGGCTGGAAGTCCAGGATGTGTGATCCATTCTTGACTGTGCCACTAACGGGCTGGTGACTGTGGGCAGGCTTTTCCCCTTCCCTGGGCCTCAGTTTCCACATCTCTGTAGTGGGAAATAATTACCCCTACTTGCTGACCTCATAGGTCCCATATCTTACATGCCACTCGTCAAATGAAAGTCCTTTTAAAACAAGACAGTTGGCAGGTCGCCCAAGGATGGTCGGGATTTAGTGGGAGATCCAGAGGTGTTGACAAATACCCGGACACTGTCACCACCCACACAAATATGACCCTTTGCTAAGTCAGTTATTTCATCTTGATTAAGAGAAGCCTCTGAAGTCAGACAAGCTAGCTGTGAATCTCAGCTCTGTCGTTCGCTAGCTGTGGACCTTGGGTGTTGGTCTCGGTTTCTCTATCTGTATAACTGAGATAATTATGTACAAAGTGGTTAACACGGCTTCTAGCACAGAACAAGCATACGTCATTGGGAACCACTGACAAGTACGTGCTTGTGTCTGGCTTTGGGCTCTTCGTTGAGTGGATCAGACTAATTAGGGTGCCCCAACTACCGTAGAGGGTTCTGGACATAGAATGCACACATAGCTCCACGCACTTGAGGACCCTGTTCTGTGAGGCATCCCTTTTCTCTTAGCCCTTGGCCATCGTGGTAATGATGGCTCCAGAAACAGCTCACTCATTGCCAGGTCCTGGGACCAAGGGTGGCTGTTCTTGGAAACTGAATTTAACCATAATGAAAAATGAGATGGGTCTTCCTCTGCCTTCCTAGTTTTAGGACTTTAAAACTTAAGTCAGTCCAGATAGACATCTTTATTTTTACTTAGAAGGTTAAAAATTCTGGAAAGTTTGACACTAACCCTGACTAACCTTGGATGAAATTTTCAAGACGTGGCTCTCAGCTTCTAAGTTGGATGAGCTCCTTTGCTAAACTCTTAAGTCTACTTTTTTGTTTCCAATTGAAGGGAAAAAATAGCCAAGCTCAGAGTTCATTTTAACTGCCAACAAGGTTCTGTATTTTAAGTAGAGCAGCTAAGAAGTGAAAAGGGCTCAAGAAAGAGGTGGAAAAACTGAAATCTGTTATAACATTTTATTTTCTGGAGGAGATGTCCATCCGTAAAACTGAAAATCACTGAGATTTCATTTGTTCCAACCCCAGTTTTTATTATCTGCAAGAAGTCATCATCACATGCCTTGTCTGCTTCTTAGAGAGAGGTTGTCCCAGAGACCGGGTGTGTGGAGAGATGAAAAAGCTCTCAGAATTACTTCTGTATCACTCTGGATTTTTGATGGGGGGAGGGGGGACTTTTTTGGAGTGAGTCAAATTTCTACAGCTACAGATCTGAAACTTTTTCTTGAAATGTTCTGAACAGGAGTAATTTGCATTCCCAACTGTCACAGTAATGATGTTGGGTCTTGGATTTAGAATATAATCATAACTTTTTAAAGTTCCCATACCTGGGGAATCCAGAGAGCTATCAACCTAACATTAGGAAAACATATCAGTCAAATTGATTTTTGTAAATGACAGAGATTTGCAAAATTAGGGAGTGGAGTTACACACATGCTGGGAAAACAAAGCCACTGAGTTTAGAGTTAGTTGTCACATGTCGTGGAGTAGAATATTAAAATGGCGCAATATAATGAGGGGTTTTACATGGAAATCCTAGAGAAAAGGAAGAAGTGAAATTACAGGGAAAAGAAAGGGAAGAAAGGGTGGTACAAACAGTGATGGTGTAGGGAAGTGATCTACAGCTCATGGGCCAAATCTGGCCCTCCACTTGTTTTTGTAAATAAAGTTTTATTGGAACACAGCCATGCCCACTTATTTGCATATGGATAATGATTGCTTTGGCTCTGTAATGGCAGAGTTGAATAGTTGCCACAGAGACTATATGGCCTACAAAGCCTAAAATAGTTATTAGCTGGCCTTTTACAGAAATAGTTTGTTGACCCCTATGGTCTAGATGGTCTAGATCATCACGGCTAAAAACTCTGACAATGGTGCAGAATCCCTGCTCCATCACTTATTAGCTGCATGACCTTAGAAAGTATCTTCATGTCTCCAAGTCTGTTTCTTTGTTTGTATAATGCTCATTATATCATTGAGGTGATTTAACAAAGCACCCCAAACTCGGTACTGTAAAACTGTAAGTGTTTTTGTTATTAGTTATTGCTTACAGGTCTTTGGGTCAGCTAAATGGTTCTTCTCGTCTCTGCAGTGGCTCCTCTGATCTTGGCAGGCTCTCATGTCTGGGGATCAACTCGCTATGAGGCTGCTCTAGGATTGTCTCATCCAGGAAATGCGGACTCTCCTCCATGTGGTCTCTCATCCTCCAGCAAAGGAACCTGGGCCTGTTCTTACGGCAGTGACAGGGTTCCAAGAGAGAGTGCAGGAAGTGTGCAAGGCTTCCTGAAGCCAGACTTAGAACTGGAACGGGGTCACTTCTACCACATTCTTTTGGCCAAAGCAAGCTCCAGGTAGCCCCCTATTCAAGACGTGGGGAAACAGATTCCAGTCCGAGATGGTAGGACATGCAAAGTCACCTCGCCCAGGGCGGGGATACAGCAGACTGTGGCTTGGGGCCATTAGTGCAGTGGGTCTACTCCACTCCTAATAAGACAAGCCCCAGTAGGAACAAAAGAGTCATGACCATGACCGACAAGCAGGAGGCAGGTAAGAAATCCCAGCTGCTGCAAGAGTGAGGCTGCACACCTAGGGTTGTACTCCAAGGGTGTGGCTGTGATGGGTGTATCTCGCGGCCTCCCTGCTTGGGCAGGGCATCATGCTTATATTGGGGAAGGGCAGGTAACTGCTACAGGTCCACGATTGAACAAGTGCACTGAATATTGCGCCTGGCACCTGTTAAGTTCCCATTTAGTGTTAGTCTTTGTTAATAAGTGATTGATAAACTTGATATCTTGTTATTATTTCCACTACTAGTCAGAAGTACCAGGCTCTCCCTTCCACACAGACTTGGGCTTGGTGTCTCTGTTTTACTTCTTCAGATGCCCAGTCTCTCTCTCTCTCCCTGCCTCTCACCTCTCTCCCTTTATCCCCCATTCCCTCTTTCTCTCTCTCACCCTCTCCCTCTCCCTCATTTAGCTTCTCTCTTGGCGACATTTAGCAGAGAGCCGTTGTGCTCTATCTCTGGGAGCCCAGGCCAGTGAGCCTTTAATGCAAAGTGACATCTGCTCTGAGTCTAGGGCCCTGGGAGTGCTCCCTGGTCACAAGCGCTTTTGGCTGCAGAAGCCTCAAGCAGAGCAGAGTCCCAGGAATGGCTAAACTGTAGCTTGACAGTGTAGATCCGGAAGGGTCACTGTGCAAAGTGGCTGCCTGATTGAGATGGGGAGATAGCGCCACCGAGGTGCCCACTGAAAGAATTCGACAATTGTCTTGCAGTGGAGAGTCACCGTCTGTGAGCCCAGAGTCTCTCTGAGACTGTGATGAAGTTGTCACAGCTCCTGGGGATGGAAGGGGTCTGTTCTGGTAGGATCTCTCTCGACCAGTACACCTTGACTGAGCTTTTGCCCACTTAAGGATACTGGACTGGGCATTTTCTGAGCATCCTTGGATAGGATTGACTCTAGAATTGGGTTAGAAAAGAGGGGTGTGGTGTCTGAGGTGGGTGATGGAACACCTATAGTGATTAAAAGCCAGATGCCAGTCAGACCTGGGTTGGAATCTCATGTCTGCCATTTATCTGCTGGGTCACTACTTCTGTGTACAGTTGTCCAGGATGTACACTGCACAAGGGAACAAGTTGGAGCTAAAATTCAACTTGCAGTTTAGTCAGCAAGGTGTGCACCTAAACTCAGCACTAAAGTTGCCCAGAGTAAGGGACAATTCCTGTTAATAATTCTTACAGAACTGCAGTTTGAGAGAGCAACGGTCTGGGCTGGGTTGCGCTGGGAGAGCTCAACCTCTCTAAACCTCAGTTTCCTCATCTATAAAACAGAGATGAAAATAGTACCAGATCATGAGTTTGTTGATCACATCAAGTATTTGTAAAATGCTTGGAATAGTAAAAAGGCCCAATCAATAATGGTTACCCCTAGTGGTTAAGAGGGCAGATGACCTGAGTTCAAATTCTTTTCTGCCACTTGCTAGCTGTGAAACCTTGGGCAAGTTACTTAAATGCTCTCGTTTATTCATCTTTTAAAATGGGGTGATAATAATATTCCCTTCCCCTGGAGTCATGGGGAGAATTAAACGAGCTAGTATCTATAAAGTGCTGATTTAGTTAGCGTATAAATATCAGCCACGCAAGCCAGTTTTAGTGCTGTTATGACCAAGGATCCACGTGGGTAACAAGTCAGTCTGGGCTGGAGCATTCGCCATGAATAAGCAGCTGTGGATAATTGAAGGTGAGTGGTTTGGGATGCAAGAAACAGCAGCTTGTATGTTGGCAAGACGATGGGCATTTCCACTGTTCCACCAAGAGAGGGAAGAGATTCTCTGACGTAGTAGTTCTAATTTTCCATCTGCCATCCTCTTTCCTGATGCTCTAGCCAGTAGCACACACTACTACCCACCCATAACCCGCTCTCGGTCCACCCTTTCAAGTTCAGAGTAGTGTTGATGGGGCTTGATTTATGGGCTTCAGTGGGCCTGGTTCATATCCCCAGTTCTACTAATTACTAGCTGTGTGACCTTAGGCAAGTTTCTTAGCCATCTTAACCCTCAGTTTCTTTGCTATTAAATGGGAATAATAAGAGGTCACAGGTTTACTGTGAGGGCAAGTCAAGTGTCCAGCACATGTGGGGAGGCACATGGGCTCAGCTTCATATGTTAGCTGCTGCTGGTGTTATTGTTGGCATAACTTGCACACATGTGCACACGCACGCATGCGCACGCACACACACACACACACACACATACACGTGGCAGGTTTGGGGCTAGACCTTTGGGGGTTATACACATAAGTGAGTTCTGCTTCTCGGAAGTACGTATTTGGATGGAGGTTACACCTGTGCGAACCAGTGACCCGCATGCAGTGTGGAGGTGAGAACAGAGTTTTGTAAGTGCAGAGGAGGAGAAGCATGTCTGGTGAGCACAGGGCTGTAAAACAGAGGGGAGACGGAAAGCAGGAGTCCTTTGCATGCTAGCTTGTGGGTGAACTACATTCTCAGCCAAGGCAACAGCAGAGAGCAGCCCTTCCAGGTGGTGGTGGAATGTGCAGCTGGGCTTGAATGCTGATTCTTGGTTCTGGGCATGAACACGCAGTAGCCACTGCATTCCAGCAGGTAGGCACCTCCCGCTCTGAGACCATGATGGGGTAGGGGCTGCCCCAGGTCACCAGGGATCAGAGCCCCCAGATCTGGTGGGAAATGACAGAGTCATTAATTCTGCCACCGACTCACCAGAAGGTTGCCACTAGGGACCTCCTGAGAGCAGGTCAGATGCAGCCCCTCCAGGACAGGTAGCCAGGGCTTCTGGGGGACTTCCAATTAATCAGCTCTACCCTGGTACTTGAGACTCATTAGAATTGTGATTTAGGCCCATTTACTGCCGTGAGATCACAACGGGGTGCTGGGTGATGATGGTCACCCAAGCTTGCAGCCGAAGACTATTAAATAAATTCCCATCACTTCCAGTTTTACTTGTGTCTGTCCCCAGCTGTCCCTGACAACACCCCAGAGTCGGGGAAAGGCCAGAGCAGCACCCAGGAAATGTGTTCTCATCATCATGGACTTGGTGAGGGCTGCCTGCACCTTTGTCCCCCACTCCTCTGTTCTCTGCCTGCGTCTGTGAGTGGTGAGTGAAAGGGCCCCTCCACGCACCAGCCAGAGGGAACTCTGTGAGACATAAGTCTGATCATGGCACATTCTCCTGCTTGAAAAGCCTGGTGTCTTCCAAAGTCCTTATAATGAGATCTGGAGTCCTTCCCTCTAGGTGGACAGCAAGGCCCAGCCCCATCAGACCCCTGCCTTCCTCCGCTGTTGCACCTCAGACCCTGTGGCCACATCA
Source organism: Mesoplodon bidens (assembly GCF_964165515.1). NCBI lineage: Eukaryota > Metazoa > Chordata > Mammalia > Artiodactyla > Ziphiidae > Mesoplodon > Mesoplodon bidens. The sequence goes on along the minus strand of NC_138171.1, from coordinate 52,763,539 downwards.
CAGCCCCACCGGCCTCTTTCTGCTGCCACAATAGGCTCATTTCTGCCTCGGGAACTTTGCTGTTCTGTTCCCGCTGCCTGGTGCCTCTGCCCAGAATCTTCTTTTTTTTTTTACATCTTTATTGTACTATAATTGCTTTACAATGGTGTGTTAGTTTCTGCTTTATAACAAAATGAATCAGTTATAGATGTACATATATTCCCATATCCCCTCCCTCTTGCGTCTCCCTCCCACCCTCCCTATCCCACCCCTCCAGGCGGTCACAAAGCACCGAGCTGATCTCCCTGTGCTATGCGGCTGCTTCCCACTAGCTATCTACCTTACGTTTGGTAGTGTATATATGTCCATGCCTCTCTTTCGCTTTGTCACAGCTTACCCTTCCTCCTCCCCATATCCTCAAGTCCATTCTCTAGTAGGTCTGTGTCTTTATTCCTGTCTTACCCCTAGGTTCTTCATGACATTTTTTTTTCTTCTTATATTCCATGTATATGTGTTAGCATATGGTATTTGTCTTTCTCTTTCTGACTTACTTCACTCTGTATGACAGACTCTAGGTCTATCTACCTCATTACAAATAGCTCAATTTCGTTTCTTTTTACGGCTGAGTAATATTCCATTGTATATATGTGCCACATCTTCTTTATCCATTCATCTGATGATGGACACTTAGGTTGTTTCCATCTCCGGGCTATTGTAAATAGGGCTGCTATGAACATTTTGGTACACGACTCTTTTTGAATTATGGTTTTCTCAGGGTATATGCCCAGTAGTGGGATTGCTGGGTCATATGGTAGTTCTATTTTTAGTTTAGTTTTTTTTTTTTTTTTTTTTTTTTTGCGGTACGCGGGCCTCTCACCATTGTGGCCTCTCCTGTTGCAGAGCACAGGCTCCGGACGTGCAGGCTCAGAGGCCATGGCTCACGGGCCCAGCCGCTCCGCGGCACGTGGGATCTTCCCGGACCGGGGCACGAACCCGCGTCCCCTGCATCGGCAGGCAGACTCTCAACCATTGCGCCACCAGGGAAGCCCTATTTTTAGTTTTTTAAGGAACCTCCATACTGTTCTCCATAGTGGCTGTATCAATTCACATTCCCAACAGCAGTGCAAGAGTGTTCCCTTTTTTCCACACCCTCTCCAGCATTTATTGTTTGTAGATTTTTTGATGATGGCCATTCTGACTGGTGTGAGATATCTCATTGTAGTTTTGATTTGCATTTCTCTAATGATTAATGATGTTGAGCATTCCTTCATGTGTTTGTTGGCAGTCTGTATATCTTCTGTGGAGAAATGTCTATTTAGGTCTTCTGCCCATTTTTGGATTGGGTTGTTTGTTTTTTTGTTATTGAGCTGCATGAGCTGCTTGTAAATTTTGGAGATTAATCCTTTGTCAGTTGTTTCATTTGCAAATATTTTCTCCCATTCTGAGGTTTGTCTTTTGGTCTTGTTTATGGCAGAATCTTCTTGTGTCGGCTTCTTCCTAACGTCAGGCCCAAATGCCACCTCCTCGGAAACGTCTTCCCTGACACTCATCTGTCATTCCCCACCTCTCTCCTGCTCTGTCTTCTTTTAAAGGACTCAGCGCAATATCACATCATATTTTACAACCATTTGTTGCTCTGTTATCTCTTTGACTATAGAATGTAAGTTCCATGGATCTATTTTGTTCACTCCCCAGCACCCAGAACACTAGGTATTGCTTAGAAGGTGCTCAGATATTGGAGGGGTGAATGAATGAATAAGAAGTAGTAGTAACAATAGATAGAATAGTAGTAGTAATAATAATAATAACAATCAATAGCTACTGCTCTTCAAGTGCATGCCATGTTCCTGTCACCAGGCTAAGCACTTTACCTACATTTTCTCATCTGATCTTTGCGACAAGCCTATTGAGGTTGGTGCTATTTCCTCCCATTTTACAAATGAGAAAACTGAGGCTTGGAGATGTTAGAAGTAACTCGCCTAAGATCACCCAGCTTGTAAGGGGTGATGCTGAGATTCAGTTCCGTTCTTAATCCCTGCTCTGTGTTGATCTGGAATAGTGAAGACAGGGGGCCAGGGGCCATGCCCTCTATGCTCCTTCCCTGGCTGAAGGGCTCAGGGGGGCTTATTGCTGTCGACAGAATCACAGCTGGCTCCATCAAAGGCAGTGAAGTTGGTGAGACTGTCTGAAAGTTAAAGTGGTTTTCAAGTGGAAAAATACTGCCTGCAGCCACCACCATCAAACCCCACCCCCCTTGGAATGGTGGTGATGGGGTTGTGTGTGTGACCCAGGACACACGAAGGACCCTGAGACAGGCCAGAAGACAGGGTTCCAGAGTTTTCTTGCTTTACTTCATTAAGAAGATGAGCTGTGTTTGATTTGAAAGTGCTAAGCAGCTAAGCGGCTTGAGCCATTTACATCTTTTCAAATTGGAGCTTTTTTTTCCAAAGGGAAAATCTGAAACTCCGCTTGAATCTCATTGCTGAATACAAAGGACGCTGATACGGGCTTTCAGAGACTCTAGAATGTCAAGTGAGAACCTGGCTGTCAGGGAAAGGCAGCATTGCGTGATTGTGTGTGTGTGTCTGTGTGTGTGAGCACACCCACGCAGGTTCACAGGCCTGGACCATGCTGTCTGGGGCCTCTTTCTTGATGCCCTGCACCCTTCTTCTGTGATGTGAGGGGACGGCCCAGCCAGATGCCTTTGTGTCTTTCTGAGTGACTGTGACTGCCACTGGCCTTCGGAGTTTAAGCTCCTGTCAGATATTAAAGAACAATTCACTTATTTCGGCTAAACAGAAAAGCATATGGAAAAAGCAAACTGCATTAACATCTGCCGCCTGGGCCCCATCTGCTCCCGTTGGCTGGGCTTCGCCTGCAGACGTGCCAGCCTGTCAGCTCTCCACGGCCGCTCCTTTTTCCTTCCAAGCCAGGGAAGGATGTGCCCGTTCATTTCGATCCACTCACGCAGGACCGGGCACATCCTAGGTGTTTTGGAAATGTGGAGAAATGCATGAAATGCAACAAGTGGGGAGGCGGTGGGCTCTGGAGTTCATACTCTGGATCAGCTGCTTACTAGCAGGCCTTAGGCAGGTGACATGCCATTTTTGTGCCTCAGTTTCCTTGCCTGTCAAATGGGCTTAGCAATAGTGGTAGCTACATATAAGGATCATTGTGAGGATGACATGATATAATGTATCTAAATCTCTTGCAATGGATGGGGGGCATAGAGTAAGTATGCAGTAAATACTAGTTCTTGCTCTCAGTAAGAGTGTTCATTCCCTGCTCCCCACCTGTTACTCATCCTCTTTTCTACAGCTCTACAACTTGTCTTAAAAATGGTCACCTATAGCAAATCTTTCAGCCCCCCAGAAGTTCCCATTTTCACATTGACACCTTTAAGGACACAACCCCTTCTCCCCAACCATCGTCCAAAACATACTGGCGTCTGGGCAGGGCTGACCGTGATTCACAACAGGACCTGAGGCTGGAGGGGGCTGAGTTGGGGGGTTGCACCTCTGGCTACACATTGGGATCACCTAGGGAGCTTTGAGAAGTTTCAATCCCCAAGTTCCAGCCCAGACTAACTCAGTCGTATCTCCCAGGTTGCAGCGTGGGCATCAGTATTTTTAAAAGCTTCCAGGTGATTCCAGTGGGCAGCAAAGATGAGAACCAGTGGGCTAAACGCTGCCCATTCTCAGTGCATCGTGTTATCTGAGGGAAGAAAAATTGAGAACAAAAATTAAGGGGAGACGGCGGGTGGGGAATGCTAATAAAATATTGAATGAAACAAGCAGAGTGCGAAGGGGATATTTACAGCCAGCCTGGTGCCATTTTGTCAAACTTATAAACACAAAAAACAATATTATATACTGTATGTGGAAACATAAAAATTTACTAAAGATATAGACACACGGATGTGAAGGGTAGAAGTGACCTCTGGGTTTTTGATAAAGGGGATTAAGTGATGAGAGGTGTTTCAACTGTATCTAAAGTTTTCTTCCTTTAAAGAGTTGAAAAAAGCATGGCAAGACTGGTACATGGGGTGTTATATTATTTTTCTGTACTTTCAGTATGTTTTGAAATCTTTCATAATTAAATGATGATTATATTAGAAATTTCTATATTTGATAAACATTTATATTAAGAAAATATTTAGATCCATTTTAGAAAATGATTTAAAAAACATAATTTTACCACCTCACTTCAGAAGTTTAACAACTTTTTAAATGTCCCAGGCCATGGGCAGCCTTTTGATTGAGGAATGATGCAGGACAGTGGGGTGAGAGAGAAGAAGGAGATGGACAGACAGAGGGACAGAGAAAGGGCAGAGACCCAGAGGTGGAGGCAGGTTGACCCCCTGGGGGTGTGAATGAAGTCAAGGTCCTTATCATGCAAGGCCGTCCCAGTGAAGGTGGGGTGCCCTCCACCTGACTTCTTCCTGGACTTGGAATTGTCCTGTTACTGCTGACGTGGACACCTCAAGCCTTGGCTACAAGCGGTAATTAATACAGGAAGGCGAAAGTGGGGGAGGCCCAGCCTGACCCTCATGAGCTTCTTTGGCCATCCTGATGGAGCCATCAGTGGCCTGGAGGTGGATGAAACCAGACAGTGCTGGGCAGCTGACCTCCGCGGGTCATTCTCCACACAGAGAGTGCGCCCAGGGTGGATCTGAAATTTCAGGCATGGCTGCCCCCAGGGAAACTGCCAGCCCTTTTTCTAGGTGTTTCACTCCCAACAAGAACAGCTCATTCCCAGTCTGTGGCTTGAATGGGGCTGTTTTGGGAAGTGTCTCTGAGCTGAGGCTCCAGAGTCAGGCACTGTGGTTTAAATCCCCAATCTGCGTGGCCTTGAGCAAGTGTCTTTACCTCCCTGAGCCTCTGTTTACTCATTTGTCAAAAAGGATATCCTACGACTAACAGGAGTATTATTTACAGCTGTGATTTGTGTTTTAGGCACTGTCCTACGCGCTTTCCCAGCAATGACTTGTTACATCTTCCTAGTAATGTTTTGAGCTGGTTACAGCTGGGAAACCTGCCCCAAATCGCAGAGCTTTGAAATGGCACAGGGACCCAGGTAGTGCTCATGGCCCTGGCCGCTGAGCAACACTGCCTCTTTGTAAAGCTGTTGGGAGCATTCAACAGGAGACCACATGGAAAATGCTGCCCTAGCAGCAGGGGCTGCATCATGAAATCATGAACACCTGGTGTCAGCTAGGATTCTCCTAGTCTCAACTACAGGCGTGTGGATACAACAGGTAATATTCTATTGTCTTCCTGAGGTCCAGCCAGGAGGGGAAAGTTCACAGGTGGCCTTGGTCCAAGTTCGGACACTTCTGAGGCTATTGAGAGATGAGGCTGGGAAGTTAAGAGCACAAGGTTTGGAATCAGACCGGCCTGGGTTTGATCCCAGCCTTGCCCCTTCCTACCTGTGTGACGCTGCGTGAGTCACATGACCTCCTCTCTGGGCCTCAATTTACTCTTAGGTCAAGTGAGGATGATAACATCCCATATGTCAAAGATCAATGTGAAGGTTAACCGAGGGAATTTTGCCAAGTGTTAGGTAAGGTGCAGGCGCTCTCCCGTGTAGCGAGTGCCAGATGGGATGGGACGAAGCAGACAGACAGGACGGCAGGAGGTGGGATGAAGCAGGGAACTGGGAAAGTGGGCAGGGCCTGCTTTGCTGGGGGAGCTGCAATGACTCGGGCATTTGGCCTGTATGTAGTAGTCAGCGTGGGAGTCCCTGTCTTGCTGTCTTCAACTTATCTTAAGTGAAAAATCCTGACGGTATTCACCACCTGAGGAAAAGGAAAGTGACCTGCCCTGGGGCAGTCAGGCAGCCAGGAGACCCGAGGAGACCCTAGAGGGCTCCCCAGAAGCTGAGGACTCAGAAGGACTACTTAGAGAAGTGTCCCATCCAGAGAGAAGGCAGCCTGTCTTCAGAACCTCGGTACAGCTAGTCGCTTGCACTCTGTAAAGTTCACAGAAAGAGCCATCTAGTGGCCTGAACTACTGTGGTCCATCGGGTCTCCCAGAACCACCTTCTGCTGAGTCTGTTTCATGGGTCGTTTGAGGATAAAGGGGAGCTTCTTTGTCTGACTGCAGCCAGACTTGAGAAGTCAGGGCACGTCTGCCAGGAAAGATCCACTGAACAGCCCCTTGAATAAGGAACTTGTCTGACAGCGAACCATCTCCCCAACCCAGATGGCCCATGTTCTGGGGGAGGAGTGTCACTCTCCAGAACAGGAGGGGCAAGAGGAAGCAGAAACAGCCCTTTTACCTGTCGCCCGGCCACCCGGCCTCTCTCCAGTTCTTCTTCTCGCTTTCCCAACTCTCTGGGGCCAGACAGACCTGGCTCTTTAACCTGCTTAGAGAACCTCTTCCAGCCTCAGTTCCCTCATCTTTAAAATGGGTGGATAAAAACATGTAAGAGATGCTCAGCATTGCATCCACAACACGTCCCGTCTAGTTTTGTCTTTTTATTGAGTTGTTGGTAGGTTGGTTGTCTATCTTGTTCTACTAGAATGTAAGTTTCACAGGAGCAGGCGTCTCTGTATCTTAGTGATAGACATAGCCCTGCTGCCAAGGACGGTGGCTGGCACGTACCTGGCATTCAGTAAATACGCATGAATTGGTGCGCCACAGAAAGTTACTCTAGCAGGTTGGACGAAATGATGTTGCTAACGGCTACCTTCCATTGTCTGTGCTCTGGGCTGTGCTTTTGCACAAAGTCGATATATCTTCTCATCAACCCTGTGAGGTTTAGATATCATTATACCCGTTTTACACAGGAAGGAACCAAGGCTCAGAGAGGTTAGCTAACTTTCCCGTGGTCACACAGCTAGGAAGGGGCAGGGCCAGGTTTCAAATCCAGAAGAGTGAACCCAGAGCATGCCCTTGTAACCCGCCAGCATGTCGCAGTGGCCGTGATTGCCCATTGCCCCCTCTGACTCAGCACAGTTTGAGAGATGAACATCAGACACATCCCATCTGAAGGGAGTGACCAGAACTCTCCTTTGGGCGGGGAGAACAGGGCACACAAAAGTTAGTTGTGAGGAGGTTCTCCATCCTGAAGCTTGACAGAGAATGTCAGGGGCTCGTGGGCCGTGTGGCGGTGAATGGCATGTCCCATCCCACAAGCCACAGCCCCCTCAGGCCAGGAGGCAGGAGCCGTTTTCCACAGCTGTTGACGTGGGCACCACTGTCACCTCCATCCCCACGGCCCTCGAAGGAGACGGCTGTTCTCCATGTCACGCCAAACCCACACGTAAACAGGAAGTACCGGTGGGGCTCCTACAGTTGGCAGAGGGTAGGCCCGCAAAAAGACAGCCTTCTTTGGGAACTTAGCCAGTGAAACCTTGCCTGGAGGCCCCGTCCCTGGTAGGTAGGGCCAAGGCAAACATACGCTCATAAAGGAGATTTAGCGGGTGACGGCAGCACACTCATTTGTACCCCTGCATAGTAAAGATGGTTTATTGGCAGCTGCTGGGAAGCTCAGCTCTGGAATCACATGGATGGTAATATCAGGTGCCTTTCCCTTGTTTCCTCTCCCCACCCCAAATGGCTCTGGCTTTCAGATGGTATAAATTAATTGGGTTTGTATGTATGTATTTGTACATATATATTTATTTATTTACAGGCATCTTTCCTTATTTATATCCCTGCCTCCGTGAGCATTTACATTTCTTTAGAGACTCTGCAGTAATGAGCTTACAAGTGGGTCATTCATTACCCACTTGTGGCAGGGTGTGTGGGGAGCAGGGGACCCGGCAGATGCGAAGGATGAGTTTGATTCATCAGCAGGAGGCCTGTTTGTCTCCTCAAGTGCCCCTTCCCCAGAGGACCTGGATGGGAGAACATCAAGCAGGAGATGCCAGAACAAGGAGGGCTTCCAGGGACTTGGGGCAAGAGAAATATGGACAGTGTGCAGGGAAATAAAACCACAACAGATAGCACACTGAGGCCGGCGGGTACAAGGCTGGGGTTAGTCTCCAGTAATGGAGACAAGGCAGTGGCGCAAGAGGACTTTACACCAAGGACTCAAGTTGTTCAAGTAACCCTCTGCCTGCTGACCCTCTCTCCCCTGTTAAAGATTTCAGCCCACTTAGTGATTGCTCTCTTCCAGGGTCTTTGGTGGAGGTGGTGTCACCCCCTAGGGGTCATTTTGGGTACACGTCGGACGCTCCTCCAAGCCTGGATGTTAACAGCCTGAGGGAGTAGAGTGTAGCTTTTATAGCCATGCTGTGTGATTTGGAGCATGTTACTTAACCTCTCTGTGCCTCCATACATTCATTCACCTGTAATATGTGGATACTCATAGTACCTACCCAAAAGAGTTGTTCTGGGATTCTTTTTCAGCTGTATTGAGGTATGATCGACAAATAAAATTGTAAGTTTTTTTTTTTTTTTTTTTTTTTTTTTTTACGGTACGTGGGCCTCTCACTGTTGTGGTCTCTCCCGTTGCGGAGCACAGGCTCCGGATGCGCAGGCTCAGCGACCATGGCTCACGGACCTAGCCGCTCCACGGCATGTGGGATCTTCCCGGACTGGGGCACGAACCCGTGTCCCCTGCATTGGCAGGCGGACTCTCAACCACTGCGCCACCAGGGAAGCCCAAATTGTAAGATATTTAAAGTGTGCAATGTAAGGAACTCAGTGGGAACCCCACTGACTTCATTAACAAATGGTTCTGGGATTTTTAAAGATAATCTGTGTCAAGTGTTAGCGAGCGCAGTTCTTGGAATAAATGTTCTATAAGTGTTAGCTACGCTCGTTGTTACCAAGTTTGGTTTTGCTGAGCTCGCCTGCCCGTGATGCCCTTGTCTGCCTCATGAACATGCTCTTTCTTCTCAAAACTGGGCAGGAAAACTGCTTTCTCTGTGAAAGCCTCCTCCACTCTCCTTGGACCCCGGACCACGTTAGGTTTCAACTCTTGATGAAACCTTTGGCACTTTTTCATCGCCCCCCTGCCCGCCTTCACTCCCGTCCTGTATTGAAATAAAGTATGTCCACGCCCACTCCCCTGTCCTGTGTCTGAACTCCACCAACAGCAGGAAGCATGTCTTAATTCACTTTCCTATCCTTTGCCTCCACCATGCCTGGTAGGGAGTAGCCACCCAATTAAAGTACATAGAGTAAATAAACCAGTGCTTCTCAACCCTATTGGACCCAACCCCTCTTCCTGCAATAAATCTTTTAAAATGTTCCTTTTGTCTATCATGAAATGAAATCCATACTTGTTATAACCTACTTACACTCACAACTCTGAAACATATCAATATACTGCCCTGATAATAATATAACGAATATATAAAAGTAGTTTAAAATAAAAACAATGTGTATTTCATTCTGTAAATGATCAGGCACAACACCACCAGAGTAGCACTTCCCAAACTGTAATGTGCAGATGAACCCCCTGGGGGTCTTGTTAAAATGCAGATGCAGTGGGTCCAGGTGGGGGCCTGAGATCCTGCATTTCTAACAAACTCCCAGGGATGCTGAGGCTGCCGGCTGATGGGCCTCACTTTGAGTGTCGAGGGCCTGGAAGACACATGGAAAGGTCCAGTGCTGGATGTTGAATCACCAAGAATTATAGTTACAAGAATTGCACACAGCTTGTGTGGCTGTTGATGATAGGATTTTTTTGAAATCATACTAAAATTCTGAATGATGTAGGATCTCCCCTTGAGTTAAAGGTAGTCACTTTCCTAGAAAATTCAGTTACATTAAAAGCATTCAAAAGTACTCTGTCATATGTAAATTTGTATTAGGTTCCTGACCTGCAAAATTAAAAATGAGTTGCTCACCCACATGACATGTAGAGACATTTAGAAGTCCTGCAGGATGTGGGACACTTCCTTACTGCTTTGGGAACATGCATTGCCAGGGATCTGGTGTCCTGCCACCAGTGTCTGCCAGGAGCGTCCCCCAGCCATTGTGGCAATCAAAATGGCACCACATGTTTTAAGAACACCCCGTGGGGGGCGGTCCCACTTCCATGGAAGACCCTGGAATTAAAGGATTCGTTAAGAGCTCTGAGGTCTTTGAGGCAAGGCTCTGAAGTTGAGTTACTTGAAGATCCTGGGTCCTTGGTTTCGAGCAGGCTCACGGCATGCGGGTGGGTAAGGGGACCTGGGCCAGGCTGGACGAGAGCTGTGATGATCTGTCGAGGAGTTGCTCCTTCTCGATGCTGTGGGCCACTGCTCAGCCCAAGATGACTGTCACATGCAGGAATCCAAGCCCAGTGCTATTGGGTCCCCTGATGCTTCAAGACAGTGTGGAAATCCAGATTCTTAGATGGAATCCCTAGGTTTTGAAATGTTGGCTGGGACTGAAAACCAAGCAAATGAAAACACTGTATGAAGCAAACCAACATCTGTGCCCTTGGAACCACTGGGGCCCCAGTTAAGCCCTCTGGTTTAGGTTAGGGATGTGCCAGCAGACGGGGGACTAGCCACTGCCCAAGTGAACGTGCCCCTCCTCGGGGTCACCCCGCTTCCAGCTGGGGACTCTAACCCTCCTCCCACGTGCCCCCGTGCACACGCTGCTTCTCCTGACCTCCTCCAGCCCCCTCCCCCTCCCCCTCCCCCTCCAGCACACCTTTCCTTGGTTAACTTGGGCCCTTTCTCCAGCCATCTCCTTTCTTCCTGGCTTAGCAGTCCTGATCTGGGCATTTTGGTCAGGAGGGGCTGTTGTTTCTGGATGGGAACAGGGTTTGAGCTGCTGAGGCTGCCAGCACCAGCCTCCGGAGCTCTTGCCCCTGGCTCCGTGGTTCTCAACCAGGGTGATTTTTGGCGCCCGGGGGACCTCTGGCAATGTCGAGAGACGTCTCTGGTTTTCACAAGGGCGTTACTATCATCTAATAGGTAGAGACCACAGGTGCTGCTAAACATCCTACAATGCTTGGGACAGCCTTCACAATTAAGCGTGATCTGTCCCCAAATGCCCATAATATCATAGTTGAGAAAGTCCATCTTAGAGGAATCCAGAAGGCTTTGTTACTGAAGCAAGACTGGGTTGTTCATTGTGACTGTCACCGTCACATCCTCCTGGTGGGCTGGAAGGACAGCGTGGGTCAAGTCTGGACTCCTGTGCTGAGGCCCCAAAGATGCGGCATTATGGGGTTGAGGTCCAGGCCATGTGGCCTTGGGCAGTGTCAGAGATAAACAAGACCGTAAGGACAGATTTTAATCTGCAAAGTACTGTTGCACTAGGGGGAAGGGTCCAGTGTGAACTGAACTCCACTATGATTTGTACAGCGTGACTGGGTCTTTTAAAGGGGGCATGAGGGAATAGTGCGGGGGTGTGCAGGGGCTCAGTAGAGTCAGGGAAGTGAAAAATGACAAAAAGCAGAAAGGGGGGGCTGTGTCCCCAGGAAACTCATCTGGGTTTGCTGACTGGCGCTTCTCCAAGTTAGTCCTCTTCCCTCCCACAAAGGCTGGGACGGATGCTGGGGCCCTGTCGTCGGGGGTTGGCTGCAGCAAACTAGATTCTATTAGCAGCCTTGAGTTTGCTCAGGCAGGTGCTATACGGGGGGCTCAGGTCCTCCAAGAGCTGTGTCCTTGAAACGTCAGAAACTATGTTAGTGTTTGCTCACGTCTTTACAGGCCAAGGTGGAGACCTGGTTGAGGAGGGGCTCGGAGGGGCTTAGCTAGAGTTTGGTCAAAGGGGAAATCTTTGCCAGCAGGTCACTCTCCCCCCAGAGGGTGGCCCAGGGCTTCAGGGTTCTGCCTCTCTCTCTATAAAAGTATTTATCAGCACCCCACTTCCAGTTGACCTAGATTTCTATCCGTGTGTGTGTATTTATTGTGTGTGAGAGTACAATATAAATCCACAGGCTTGGCGTATAGGGAAAGACCCAACATAAAAAGGCCCTCAACTCTTTATTTCCTCAATGAGTAGATATTTCGGATGACAAGTATTTCAGCAATTCTCAAACTTGGTGGTCTCCATGGACCCCCTTATATTTTCAAACATTATTTCAGACCCCCAAAAAGCTTTCGTTTATGTAGGTTATATCTATCAATTATTTGCTATATATTGAAATTTAAACTAGGGCATTCTTAAAATGGTTATTTATTGATTTACTTAAATTAACCGGGCTTCCCTGGTGGCGCAGTGGTTGAGAATCCGCCTGCCGATGCAGGGGACACGAGTTCGTGCCCCGGTCTGGGAAGATCCCACATGCCGCGGAGCGGCTGGGCCCGTGAGCCATGGCCGCTGAGCCTGCATGTCCGGAGCCTGTGCTCCGCAACGGGAGATGCTACAACAGTGAGAGGCCCGCGTACGGCAAAAAAAAAAAAAAAAAAAGGAAACTTAACCATAACCCGTTACCTATCTATATAAGTAAAAAATTTTATGAAAAATGCATATGTTTTGTACAACAAAAACAAATTTCGTGAAAAGAGGCATTGTTTTACATTTTTGCAAGTCTGTAATATCTGGCTTAATAGAAGACAGCTGGATTCTCACATTTGCTTCTGCTTTCAATCTGTTGCGATTTCACACATCATGGAGCCTCTACAGACTCCACTGTGTGCTTGTGTGAGAGGATGAGTGAGAAACAGAAAAATAACATCTTCAAATTATGATGGAAATAGTGACCTTGAAGATCCCCTGAAAGGGTCCCCCAGGAGTCCCCAGAGCACACTTTGAGATCTACCTCATTAGATCATCACAGTAAGCATTAATTCCAATTAAATCAACTGTAGCTAACATTTATTAAGTTCTAGGCTTTATGCTAAGTGCTTTACACGTATTATCTCTTTGAGCTGTCATAAAAGCCCCGTTAGGTAGGTACTAGTTATTATGCCCAGTTTACAGAGAGGAAGACTGAGGCTCTCAAAGTTAGGTACTGTGCCCCGGGTCACTCAGTGAGCAAGTGGCAGAGGCCGGGTGGATCTGAACACACTTCACCTCCCGACCCTGCCTTTCCAAATGATTTAGTTCTGCTCATCAAATGATGGGGTGCCAGCTAAAAATGTCGATTGAGTGCTGAGTACATATCAAGCCTCATGCTAATTGTTCTGTTGTTAACTAGAATTAAATATGAGTGTGCCCTATTATTTAATCTCTCCTGCACCTTTGCAAAGTAGGTCTTCCTACCCCTTTATTTTTGTAGATGAGAAAACTGAGGCTGTGAGAGGCTAAGCTTCTTTCTCTGTATCTCAAGGTTAAGGGGCAGAGGCTGGATTCCAAGCCAGCTCTATCCATCCAGCTCCCTCCCTCCTCACCCCATGCTGGGCGTCCCGTTAACAGGACTAAATTTGCTAAATTACACCAGGCTTATTATTGAGGGTTCTGTTAAAGCCTGGCCTGCCCGTGCCCAGCAGAGCTCACGGGTTTCTAAGCTCTGGCCAGCCCTGCCACTTTTTGTGCATGCAAATGAGCCAGGCGGGCGGGCAAGGGGCCTCTGTGAGGTCTATTTGCATTGGCAGCCTGGTAATTGCATGTCCTAATTGGGTGCAGCCATGCACACTGCGCCTCCTCCATTCCACTGCCCTGGCACAGAAGTCCTTCTGGAAGCAGGTGTGGGCTTCTCCCCCATGTGCCCCTCTCAATGGCCTCGATCACCTTGGTGATTGGAATGAAGCCTCGGACACTGAGTTCAACAGCAAACAGCTACTCAGCTGGCAGTGCATCCACATGGCACAAAAGGAAGCCGTAAACGGGTCATGATGAGTGAGCAGGTGGGACAGGCGCCCTCACGCCTGCACAGCGCACCTGGCCGGGGCTCCCCTCTGACACCATCTCTATTCCTCATAGCTGCAGAGAGGCGGTGCAGTGTTGGCGGGTGTGGCCTCTGGACCCCAACTGCCTGGGTTTGAGTCCTGGTTCCTCCACTTCCTAGATCTGGATTTAGTCACTTAACTTCTCTGAACCTTCATGATCCCATCCAAAAAATGGGGAGAATAACGTAGCATCTCCTTCATAGGGTCCTCATGGGGATCAAATGAACTAGTCTCTGCAGAGGGCTTGGGAACAGAGCCTGGGGCAGAGCCAGCACTGTATGCATATTTTCTAATAGATGCATGTTTCGTAAGCACCTTGCATGTGTCAATCGCTGTGTTCTGTGCTTCATCTGTTCTCTCAGTTCCAGGGAGATAGATGCCAGCTTCAGCCCCTGAGATGGATGAGGACGTCAGGGTGCAGGAAGGTGAAATGGTCTGTCCCAGGTCAAAGAGCTGCTGGAGAAAATGATCACAGGATGAGGCAGGGAGAAGACGATGCACTTAGGAGCATCCATCTATCCCTCAGTCCCTGGTCTCTTAAAATCCATCAGTTATTTCTCAATGATCTGAAATGGCAGAACTTTGTTAATCGATTGTATTGATTAACGGTTAATTCAGAGAATGTTCAGAAGCACACACACAGGACCTGTCATTTTACAGATGAGAAAATCTGACGGTCGCTAAAGCAAGACAAGTACCCAGGTCTCCTCCTTTCTTGTTCGGTGTTCTTTCCACACAAAAATAAGAGCAAAGGTTTATCAATGAGTGGAGAGTTTGAAAACACAGCAACCCACCTCCACCCCTCGGAAACAGGACCTGGGTGCAGGGGAGGAGGTTGGGCCGATTCAATTGATCAAGCGAGGAGAGATCCATCCTGAAGTCTGAACGTTAGAGAACCAGGAAGGACAGAGCAGACCCAGGCGTCTCTGAAACACCAGCCTGGGTCATGTAACCTGCCTCTGGAAGCAGTCTTGTGCTTGGCATATTTCTACCTGATTGAAATTGACTCTAAACGTGCCCAAGGTTGAATGGGAATAGAGGACATTATTGCATTTAATTATTTCTCCAGAATAAAAATGGATTCTATCAGCAGCTTAGGGGTAAGGCAACAGCAGAGCAATTAGAGTTTTGGAGCTCTCATGCAAACATTTGAATGTGCAATCATTGCAATAAGTACATTAAAATAAAATAAATCAAAGGGTTGCATTTGCATAAATAACCCAAGGTGAGAATGTTGGATTGCTTAAGAATAAACGGGACACAGCTAGCAATCATCATGAAGAAATACTAACTGATCTGTCCTCCAGCTGGAGACCATCAGGGGTGAGTTGGTGGAGGCCCAGTGTTGATTAGTAGGGAAACTTCTTTGCTCATTGTTTCTCCTGCTTTGGGTGTGGTGGGCACATTCTGGAAGTTTTGACATACATTCATCCTCACCAAATACCCATGACATAAGTATTATTTTCACATCCCCATTTTCCAGATGAGGAAACTGAGGCATGCAGAATTTGAATCATGTCATTTCTAGCATCACATTCATTCCTTGGTCAGGTTATTTAACCTCCCTGTGCCTTACTTTCCTCCCCTTCATTAGGACTCATGCTGTTGCTTCACTGGGTATTCGAGAGGATTAGAGACACAAGGTGTGTGAAGGGCCAGAGTATGAGGGGACATGGGTGCTGAGGATATGATCGTCATCTTGCATGTATTTGCCTGGAAACCTCCCAAGGTTGGTTTTTACAGGGAAGGGAACCTGGGTTTGGATGTGTGGATCTTGATTCTCCAGGGGAAGAAGAGAGAAGCTGAGACCCGTTTGCCTCTTGGCGAGCAGGTGAAGAGTTAGAGGGAAGGCAAGGTGATATCTCATGCCCATCGAGGGATGGATGGATAAAGAAAATGTGACATATATGTACAATGGAATATTATTCAGTCTTGAAAAAGAAGGAAATCCGGCCATATGTGGTGCCATGGATGAACCCAGAGGGTGTGATGCTGAGTGAAATAAGCCAGACAGACAAAGACTTGATCCACTTACATGAGAATCTAAAATAGCCAGACTCAGAAATTCGGAGAGTAGAATGGTGGTTGCCAGGGGCTGGGGGAGGGGAAATGAGGAATTGCTAATCAACAGGCATAAAGTCTCAGTTATGCAGGATGAATACATTCTAGAGGTATGCTGTACTACCTTGTGTCTGTAGGTAGCAATACTGTATTGTGCCCTTAAAACGTTTGCTAAGAGGGTAGAGCTCATGTTAAGTGTTCTTGCCACGATAAAATAAAATGTACAAGAAAAGAAAGAAAACTGTGGAGGGAGGGTGTAGGAGAACTCATCAGCTATTGTAGGAAGCAACCCTGACTCAGCATGACAGATCATCCCAGGCCTCTGAGTGATGCCTGGTTCTCACTGACTATGGCTCGGTGGCTTATCTGGAAGCTATCGAATATCTGTGAGCTCTTCATTCCAGAAGACAAAATATTTCCCTTTTCTCTTACGCTCGAATCTTTTGATTGGCAGCTGAGTAGCACCTGGGGCCAGGCGGAAGGCCAAGGGGCCACCGTGAGCTCACCATCCCCATCGCGGGGGTGTCTCTAAGTAGACGACGCTTATAAATGAGGAGTCCTATTAGAATTGATGGTGGCGCCTGGTCCTGATATCACAAATTAACCAGAGGAGCCAACCGTTCTCTGATGGCCAAATTAGCTTCGTTGATTGCAGTGCTTCCTGCGGCTGGTGTTGCTTGGAGAACTTCTGCCAGAAGGTAGTAGAGAACGTGAGCTTTTGAAATTAGTGGTTCTACGGAGGTTTTCTGCTTGGGGGACAAACTGGTGATCATCAGTTAATGATGAGGAAAGAGAACAACCCAGGAACAGTACTGCAGATGTGTTTGATGAGAGAGAATGCAGATGGCTGTGAGGGCAGAGGCCTTTCTGCGCACTCTCTGCCTTCTTGTTAACTTCTAGAAAACGGGCTTAGGGACAGAATTTAAATTCTTGTTCTCAGGCAGCAGGAGTCATCGAACTGATTTTCCAACCGTTAGAGGCAAAAAAATAATAATAAATTGGCTCCTGTATCTGAGGACAGCTAAGAGGAAGAAAGCAGATCAGGTTGGCTCCTGTATTAATCAGGATGAGCTAGACTATGCTGTAGTAACAAAGATCCCCAAACCTCAGTGACAGAAAGCACCAGAGGTTTATTCTGCCCATGGAGGGTTGGTGGGGTCTATCCTCCACCCTGGCCTCACTCAGGAATGCAGGGCCTTCACCATCAGGAGTGTGGCTGGATGCTATGGGGGAAGGAGGGACATGGCAAACTGTGCCCTGGCCCGAGTCACTGGTCTTGGCCACGGCAGGTTGCTTGGCTGTGCCTCATTTGCAGGGAGTGGGAAGTACAATTGTATCATGTGCCTAGAAGGAAGAGAACTGGAATATTTGTCAAGAGCTTTATTGAATACCATCCCCCCATCCAGCTCCATCCCAACCTAGGCTAATATGAGCAAAGAGAGAGATACCCTATCCATTCCCCCACAGAGAAGGGGGAGCTAAATGCTCCTCCCTTGACCTCTCAGCCAAACAGAAGAGGCACTAAACTATAGCAAGTTTTAGAATTAAACAGGTACGCGTTCACAGCCTCCCCTAAATGAAGTCGGGCAAATCACTGAACATCCCCAAGTTCCCCTTGTCCCTCTTTTGTAAGATGGGGGAATGGTAATACCTGTCTTGAAAGTTACTTCTGAAGGTTAAACATGGAAGGGCTTAGCCCAGTGCCTGGCACTTGATACATGCCCATGCCTGAGAGTGTTAAAGCAACAAGCCTTAGCACCTCTTTCTGTAAAATAGTGAGGAGGGTACCCCTTATGGGACGATTGTTGGTATCCAATAAGTAATACCTGTGAGTCGTTTGCATATGGTGCCTGGCTGACAGCGAGTGCTCAGAAAATGCACCTGAGAGGCTGCTTGGGATTCTTCAAGGGCCTCTGGACAGAAAGAAGGGAAAACAGGTATATCAGTGTGGTTTGTTTATAAGAACAGAGGAATGGCCCCTCACTGAGGGGGATTTCTTGCAAGATACGTGGAGAGGTAAGAAAGACTGGAAACAGGTGTCAGAACCAGAAGTTCCCCTTCACAGACCAGCATGTAATAGCAGCTCCTGTGTATGACCAGTAGCCACTCCAGGACCCATCACAGACTCCACTCTCCCTCGGCATCTCCTTGTTTGCTTCTTCCTACCCATTGCCTCTCACCTCCTGCCACCTCAAGCTCCTGGTGCTTCACGGCCCCTCCTTACTGTCCTCTCCCTCTCTGTGACTCCCTGCCACCTAATGGCCACTGACCAGCCTTGACACGGCTATTTGGAGATGACATGCCTATCCCAGATCCATTTAGCTGGGTGGGAGTGGATGGGAAGGCTGCAGTGCTTAAGGGGACAGAGTGATGGGGATCAGAAGGGCTCTGCAGCTTCCTGGAAGTGGCTGGTGGAGCTGGTAGCCCAGGGCATGGGGTCTGCAGTCTATCTGGTTTGAATCCCAGCTTCACCACCAACCAGCTGAGGTACCTTGGATAAGTCACTGATGCCCAGTCCCTGCAAAATGAGAACAAAAGTAACATCAACTTACAGAATGGCCACGAGGTATCTTAGTGTAGTCTTCATTCTTACGGCCTCTTGAAATTGGTGCTTGATGCTAGGGGAGATGGGACAAAGGCAAGAAGAGGGCAAACACGGGCTTCCCTGGTGGCGCAGTGGTTGAGAGAGGGCAAACACGTTGTTGGGCCAAATGGGGACATTGGAGACAAGGGCAATCAAACCAAGCCCAGGGGAACCTTCTAAACTCACAGTTCTTGGAGAGCTGGGGTCTGCACACTTTTTCTTAAAGGGCCAGCTTGAAATATTTTAAGCTTTGCAGACCAGTCTCTAAGGCAACCACTCACCTCTGCTGTTATAGCAGGAAAGCAGCCATAGACAGTCCATAAATGAACAGGCATGGCTGTGTTTCGATAAAACTTTATTTACAAAAACAAATGGGCAGGATTTGGTTCGGGAAGGGCAGTAGTTGGCAGACCTGCTGAAGGAGGAGCCACGCTCAGTGTCAGCTGCACGTCAGCCGATCCTGGGCACCAGCACTACCTCCACTACTCTCCACCACCCTCTTCCTTGAGAACCTTTAATCGGCACATTTAGGAAGACGAACGAGGAAGTCTGCCCTCAGAATTGCTACTCATTGCCAGTGTGTTTCTAGAGCAATGGGTGTAGATTTATGGAGTCAGTTAGCATTCTCTGTGGCCTCTGTGTCCCCTCTGACTAGCTTTGGGACAGTGGATTCTCTTTCAGGTTAAGGCCTTGATAATGGGCTCTAAGCAGAAGCAATGTGTTTTGGAAGTGATGCAGGATGTTAGTTGACCAGTGCATTTGATCCGAGGTCAAAATGGCCAGGGCCCACCTACCCATGGAGAAAGCTGAGTTTTGGGTGCCCACCTTCCCAGAAAGACTCATTTTCTCCAGAATGACTCTTGGCCTTTCTCTTGACACCCTGCCCCCCCACCCCGTGACTTACTCAGTTCTGCTGTAGGTACAGACATCAAGAGTCAAAGCTCAAACCTAAGACTGTCACAGGTTTTCATCCCCCTGGGACTCACTGTAGGATCCTTGCGTAGGATTGTCCTATAAAGGGCATATTCCCCTCAAGATAGCCGGTGATGTCTCCCCCTCAGGATTAACTATGGCACGGTCTGATTTCTCTTACGGGCATAGATCTACGAGCATGTCCTAAAGGCAATGTAAATTATACAGTATCCTACCGATATTTTCTCCCCTTGTAGCTTTATTATGGCATTTCTAGCCATTAAATAAACCATCACCGTGCTTGCTGCTAGAATTTAAACAGGAAGCTTGGAACAAACTGTCCAGATTCCAGTAGCAGAGACAACCAAGGAAACATATGAAAAGGGGGTGTGGTTAATAACAAGCGTTGAGGGTCATAGTCATAGCACGTTAGAGCTTGCAAAAGCTTTATTTTCTAGTTGGCACATCTTCTATTTCCAGGTTGGGAAACTGAGGTTCAAAGGGAAAAACCTACCATGAGGTCTAGCATTAAGCTCATAGCAAAGGCAGGGCATGGGACCTACGTGCCCCACTCTCCAGGGCCAGCCTGCTTAGCGTGATGGCAAAGTCAAGTTTCTCTTCTGTGTTTCCTTCCTGTCTTCTCCAGGATGGCTACTTCTCTCACCGGCCAAAAGAGAAAGTGCGAACAGACAGCAACAACGAGAACTCTGTGCCCAAGGATTTCGAGAACGTGGACAACAGCAACTTCGCACCCAGGACTCAAAAGCAAAAGCACCAGCCCGAGTTGACGAAGAAGCCCCCGAGAGGACAGAAGGAGCTTCTGAAGAGGAAGCTGGGGCAGGAGGAGAAGGGGAAGGGGCGTCTGTCCCCAGGGAAAGGTGCCAACGAGGTGCTGCCTCCTGGTGCGAGAGCCCCGGTCAACGGCAGCCAAGGGAAGGATGCCCCCAGACAGCCCCACGCCCGGAAGAGTGGGGGCAGCTCCCCCGAGATCAAGTCTGACCGGCCCCTCAAGTGTGACATCTCGGGTAAGGAGGCCATCTCCGCCCTGTCCCGCTCCAAGTCCAAGCACTGCCGCCAGGAGATCGGGGAGACCTACTGCCGCCACAAGCTTGGGCTGCTGATGCCCGAGAAGGTCACTCGCTTCTGCCCCCTCGAAGGTAAGTCCCAGCCCCGTTCTGCTCACATTCTCAGACCTTCTCAGAACCACCGCCCTATTTTGCAAACCCCAAATGAAGACAGGAGATCTTTTGTTGTGGGCTTCACTGAATTCAGAAGTCTCGTGTGAGAAAAGTTTCGCAAAATCCAATTACCTTTTGTTACAGCTTTAACCTGTTGCTTTTGTGGCAAAGGATAAAATACAGTGCAGTCGGGGCTAATGTGGAAGTCGTAGGAGGCAATGGTATTGATATGGTTTGTTTTCTGTCTCAGCAGAGTATTGGGATTAAAATTGACACCAATGTTACTGTAATTGAATAAGATTTGAAAGGTTTCTAGTTGGTTGCATTGACACTGGAGGCTCTGGAAAACATCCTTCCCATTTTCCTCCACCTAAAATTCCTTCCTTCCTTATTTTCTCCCTCCTCCCCTCCCTCTCTCTCCCTCCCTCCCTCCTGCCCTGTGCTGGGCCCTCTTCTCTGTGCTGATGACCAGTGATAAATCAGACCTCTTGCTGCGATGCAGTGCGAGTCAGAGCTGTAACAGCGGCGTTCACAAGCACAGGGGAGGGTCCTCAGAAACTGGCGGGGGACAGTTCTGCACAGGTGAGGCATCACCATGCATCTCTGCATCTCACCTCACGCCTCTGACACGTATTCCTTGCTGGCAGGTTTCACCTTTTCCAGTGCGTGTGGAAGGGGAGTAATAACAGTTACCGAGCGCTCACTGTGTCCCGGGCACAGCATGGGCACTTTGCATTCAATCAGCTCATCTCATCCACCACCCAGTGAGGCTAGCACCGTCATCGTGAGCATAACTTTTTTACACGTGAGAGATGTAAAACAACTTCCCTAAGGTCACATGGCTTGTAAGTGGCCTTTCAAGCCTGCCCGTAGAGACATCCTGAGATAGAGATATTGCCATTCTGGGTTAGGTCATATTTTGTCAAGATCCCTTCTTAAAAAAAAGAAATATGTTATGGCAGAAAATTTCAAACCCACCTCAGAGTAGGGAGAACCTTCATGTTCCCATCATCTGGCTACAGCTAACTCGTGGTGGCCACTACTGTTTCACCCATGTACCCTCATCCCCACGTAAGCTCAGTGTGAGCCAGTAGATTTTATTTTTCCTTGCAGAAGACGTTACATCCCAAATAGTTTGTGAATTAGTTCGTCCAGTGGTTTTCTCCATGCAGAGGGTGGACTGCATCCAAAAGACACTTTCTGCAAAGGAAGAGCCAGTGTCATTGGGAACAAACAGAGAGGGATGCATTTGAAATGGAGAGATTGTGTTCTAGTTGAGTTCAGCCATGAACTGATAGGAAAAGCCCTTTCCCCTCGCTGGTTCCGGCTTCCTTATCTGTCCAGGGAGCACCCTGCATTAAATACTCGAAGGGTCTTCCCACTTGGTCTCCCCTTGCGGCCCATTTCCCAATTTGCTCTTGGTCACCCCTCATTCTCATTGGCCATAATCAGTGCAAGGGGTACCCCGCTATCCCTCACTAAATGGTCAAGCATTCAAAATACCTCCTTGTTGCTTCTAAATTCAGATACCACCAAATGCTTTAGTTCACTCTCAAGTGGAGAGAGAAGGTCCCCGACCATGGGACAACCCAGAGGTCCTGAGGGCAGGGGTGGGGGGAGGACACATGGAAAGACCTGCATGGGGCAGGGACAGGGTCCACGCGTGGAAGAGGAATGGGTCCATGGTCCCAGCGGCTGGGTCCGCCTCTTTGTCGAGACAGAAGGTCAGAGCATCAGGAAAGGTGACAACAGAGCTGGACCAAGAGGCGGGGGGGGGGTGGGGGTGGGGGCAGGGGGCTCTCAGTTCCCCCAACATTGGAGGATTTGGAAGCTAGGCAGGAAGATGCCTATGCTTCCTCAATCCCCATCTCTCTCGAGAGAAAGAGGTGCATGGTAAGAATGGCTCCCAAGGAAAAGGGGACTAGATCACCCCTAGAGAAGTCCTAATTCCGTCTCTCCACTGGACAGGTCAGAAACGAGGCCCATAGAGGAGAGGAGACTTATCATCAAGGTCACCGAATCAGTTAGAGGTTGAACTTGGGCTAAAATTCAGGCCTCCTCATCTCTCACACATGCTTCTCTGTTGACCGCTGGTCACAGAACGGAGGGTGTGGATCAGGTGGGGGACGGCCACGTGGGTAAGTGTGTAGAGAGGCTTGGAAGTGTCCACGGCAAGCCCTTCATGTGGTCCTCTGGGTGGGGTGCAGTGGGGACAGCTTCAACTCTTTACTCAAGTTCATCTGTATTTTTTAAGTTTTCTGATGGAAACATGTATCCGTACTATATACTCTCTTTTCAAGAGAAAGGTCTAAAAAGAAAAGGTTTGCTTCTCTCTTGCATTTTAACCCCTGTCTAAGCAGTCCCAGGGTTCCCATCATACTCTTGACGCGACTTGGCAGATTGTGGCAGAATAAATAAGTGGAGATGTTTCCAAAATCTTTTTCTTAGCTAGTGCATGGCCTGGCAGAGGCCTGAGCTGAATGTCTTTCCGTGAGAATGACAGTGGGTACTCGCTGTGTACCAAGGGTCAACACAGTTTTTCTATAAAGGGCCAGAGTAAATATTTGAGGCTTTGTGGGCCGTGCAGTCTCTGTCGCAACTCCTCAACTCTGCCATTATATCTCGGAAACAGCCAGGACAATACATACGCAAATGCACTTGGTTATTCCAATAAAACTCAATTTACAAAGACAGGCTGTGGGTGGGATGTGGCCCATGCTGATCCCTGCAAGGTACCAGTTCTGTGTAGTAATACCTCCAGCACTGTGCCTCCCATCCCACTATATCCTCACACCAGCCCTATGAGGTCGGTCTCTTATCGACCCGTTTAATGGATGATGAAATGGGGGCTCAACGAAGTTTAGTCCTTGGTCACAGGTGCATGGCTAGTAGATGGCAGGGCTGGTATCGGATCTCAGGAATACAGAGCCTGAATCCTCCCGAGAGCCTTTCCCTCTTCAGGAGGCAGAAGGTTTCACTTTAGCCTAAACGGTCCGAGCTGGGGGATGTCCTGAGCCCGCAGGCTGTCTCTCTCCGCCATCAGTACAGTTGCAAGGAGAAGGGTGGGTGTTGATGGGGGAGCGAGCGGGCTGATGTGGCCTGTCCTGGTCCCGCTGAGACACCCCCAGCATGGCTGTGCAGCCTGGGGGATTCCCTGTGGCCTCTGCTGCGTCCGCCAAGGTGGCACACCCTCCAGGGAGCTGGGAGCTGGGTAATAAGATGGGCGTCTGAGCCTTGGCACACCAGCCCGGGCAGTGCCTTCATTTACTGCACCACAGCCTTCCCCTTTTGCAATAAATTCTCTGTGAATAGACTAATTGCAAAATAACCCTAATTGGGCAGTTATCAACGAACAACTTCCCGTGGAACAAAACAGCTTACAATTAATAGCATTTAAACCGTAAACTATTCTTCTGCAGAAAGCTAAGATGTAATTACACCCCATACAGAGATCGCGTTCCCTTTCTGGAAACCATGACACCCGGATTTCCCTCCGCTCAGGAGGGATTTGAGCGCCAGCTCCGCGGGCAGTGAGGAAGCCAAGTGGGGAGGGGAGGGGAGGGGAAGTAGGTATGTGTGTAAACAGACAGACACACTTACACGTCCGCACGCAGATGTACGCACTGTTTGTCATTTTGCCGAACTCAGCGTCACCCAGACTTCAGCCGACAGGATGCCGGAAGTTGAATATCACTAAGGAAACAATTCCTCATGGCTTGAAGTCTGAAAAGTTACGAGGGGATCGATGTGAAATGTCGGCTTATGTGAAGGGCTCCTCCTCCTCCTATCCCCATGCCTCCAGTCCACGCACCCCAGCACCTTCAGGGAAAAGGAAGAGTCTAGAACCCCCGGATTGGTGTGCTCTGCACGGATACCTTGCCCCTGTGACTCGTCTGCTTCACTGCCAGCCTCTTGGAGGAAGCAGCTGGAATGGTGACATGTTTTCAGGAGGAAAACGCGGATCTGCGGACCATCCACTCACAGCCCCCAGGAGTGAGATGCGGTGAGGTCAGGCGGGGCGCTCTACCCCATCGGCCCCCAAGCCTGGCCTCCGAGCGGGTTGTTTCTAATCCCGCAGCGCCCCTCGTTCCTCCCAGAGCCCCCGTGCTCACTGCAGCCGCCAAGCCACCGGACCCCACCCCCACCCACGTTCCCCACCCAGGTGGCCCAGCCCCCAGTGCCCCCCCCACAGTTGCCTAGGTCTCCTGGCCCTTCCTTAGGCTCCAGAATCACCAAAGAGCCTCCAGGCACTCCAACTGGACCTCCCAGAGTTTCATGGAAATGAAACCATCTTGGATGGAAGGCCCAGGGTGGCCTGGGCTGGAAGAAGCTTTTCCATCGGAAGATCTGCTGACACTGGGTTTTGAATCCTGGTTCTGTCTTTGCTAGTGGTGTGACCGTGACTTCCTAGTGCCTCAGCTTCCTCATCTGTAAAATGGACACAGATACTCGTACCCTATCCTCAGAGGGTTGTTGGCTGACATGGGATCATGAAACCCCTGGTGCAGAGGGGGATAGGGTACAGTGAATGTGTTTGGCTGTCGGCTGTAGTAAGACAGTGGTGGTGGCGTTGAGAAGAGTGGAAGGCCCACCTGCAGGGTGACCTCCCCTTGCCCAGCCCTAGCTGTCTCGCTCTGGTCTTCAGACAAGGCCCCGCGTGCCTCAGCCACTCCCTCCTGCTCGTCCCAGCCCCCTCCATTGTTGCCCCCACTGCACACTCCACCCCACCTCTTCCCTCTCTAGATCTCAGCCTAAATGCCCCTTCCTCAGAGAATCCTTGCTGGACCACACCTTCCGCGGGGAGCCCTGGCCACAGAGGACACACTAACCCTGGTGAGGGGTTGCTTTCCCAATAAAGACCATTTGACCTGTAAGAGGCATTCTAAGCAGGCAATGCCTCATTATATTGGGAACAATTAAATATCAAGATGCTCTCTCCAATGGCCCTCATAGGCCACCAGCCTCCTTCCATCTTGAGTTAAAATGCCTCAAGAAAAAAAAAAAAGCATCTCAAGAGAGGCCCCACCAGTTACCCGGGTGCCTCTGACACCTCCTCACTCTTTGCTGTGCCAGGTAAAGCCAGTGGAGCGACTGCAGCCCAGGTGTCCAGGTGAAGAATGAGAGATGAAAACTGAGAGGTTCCACGGAAAGCAGTCACTGAGAGGGGGGTTGGGGGCCACCGTAGCGGGGGCTCCGGGCCCGAGCCGCTGAGTGGGCCGGTGGTCCCCCGATGAGTGATGAGCAAGGGCTCTCCCTCTTAAGTCAGCGGACCAGCTGCAGGTTTGCAAGCACGTGCACGTGGCAGGGGCAGGGGCTCCAGTATTAGGAGTGAGGACGGACCGGAGGAGGTTTCTGATGAAAAGGCAACTATCCTTGGACGCAGCAACCCGTCTTTACCCATCAGTCTTTGCAGGAAGCCAAAGACTCTGGAAAAATGGGCTTCCAGATGGAGGTGGCTGAGGGGAGACTGTCGCGTCCGATTCCCCATCTGTCGGGCAGGAACACTGCTTTCTCCCGGGTCTTTGCTGTATAGCCTAGGATGAGACAATGAAGGAACAGCCGTGGACAACTCAGAGCCACCACACCACTGGGGTGGCCGTGATGAAGCCAGATGATCCTTCGATGGCTCAGCCAAGCCGATGGGGCTGACTTGCCCAAAGGCCAGGTATGCAGAGGACTCTTTCTCGTCTTTCTCTCGTCAAACCCCAGTGAAAAGGAGGTTTCCGGTAACAGTTCATTGGGGTCGGAATAAACTCATGCCAAGGGCCCTCCTTGAGCTTCTGAGTGAGGGGTAGGACCCTGACCGCGGTCAGTCCAGGAAAAATCAGCAGGCCCCATTCATTGGTCACCCACTAGGTGCCATTCGACGTCCCAGGCCGGCACTCCCCAAACGTGTTCTGCGAAGGGCCAGATAGTAAATACAGTATGAGGCCTTGCAGGCTGCAGGGTCTCTGTCACAACTACTCAACTCTGCATGAAAGCACCCACAGGCGATACATAAATAAACGACCAGCATGGCTGTGTTCCAATAAAACTTTATTCTGGTCATCAGAATGTGAATTTCACATAATGTTCATGTCTCACGAAAGGTCATCCATTTGATTTTTTTTTCAGTTATTTAAAAATGTAAAAACTGCTCTTAGCTCGCAGGCCATACCAAAACAGGCAGTGGTGAGCTGCTCTTTGCCAGCTCTTATTCTAGTATCTGGGGACGTAACAGTGAACAAAAGCACAGGATGCCTCGTCCCTGCAGGGCCTCTGCCCTGCACAGCTCAGAGCACCATGTCTGTTGCCACCAGCTGGATGGTGACTCTGGGAGGCGTGCAGCCTGAGGCCCCACCTTGGTGGCACTTCTTCGGTAATGGGAGAGGCCACTGGGGACAGGTGACCCAGTAGACCTACAGTCCACTGTCTGGTGTGACGAGAGCTCGTAGACAAGCACAGCAGGCGACAGGACAGGGGAGGTGGACGTTTCTGGTAGGTGGCCACAGAAGGCCTCTCTGAGGAGCCTCGGTGGCAGTGTCACCGGGAAGAGGAAACAGTCCTAGCAAACAGCCTGGCTTGTTCCAGAGGCAGCCAGGAGGTCAGTATGGCTGAAGCAGAGGGAGCAGTGAGGGGAGCAGAAGGGTGAAAGGTCAGAGGCCAGGGGTAATGGCCAGGCCACCACAGGGGGTTCGGATACTGATGTCAAAGAGATGGGAGCCATTGGAGGAACTGAAGAGTTTTAACATTATCTGATTTTGAATTTGTTTTTTAAATTTTATGCTACTTTAAAATTTTTTTATCTTATTTTGATAAGAACACTTAACGTAAGATCCACTCTCTGAACAGATTTTCAAGCGCACAGTGGTGTATTGCTGTTTCCAGGCACAGTGTTGTACAGCAGATCGCTAGAACTTATTCATCTTGCTCAGCTGAAACCTTATACCCATCGAACCCCATTCCCCATCCCCCCAGCCTCTGGCAACCACCATTCTGCTCTTTGCTTCTGTGAGTTTGACTGTTCTATATTCCTCATATAAGTAGAATCGTTCAGTATTTGTCCTTCTGTGTCTGGCTTATTTCACTCAGCGTGATGTCCTCCAGGCTCATCCATGTTGTTACACATTGCAGGAGTCCTTCTTTTCTTAAAGCTGAATAATATTCCATGTAAGTCCGAATTTTTTAATCCCTTCATTCCTCAGTGGACCTTGAGGTTGTTTCCACATCTTGGCTATGCTGCAGTGAATGTGGGTGTGCTAATATAATGTCTCTTTGAGATGCTGATTTCACTTCTTTTGGATAAATACCCAGTGAGATATCACCTCACACAAAAGACAACAAGTGTTGGTGAGGAGGCAAAGAAATTGGAATCCTTGTACATTGTTGGTGGGAATGCAAAAGGGTGCAGGCACTGTGGAGAACAGTTCAGAGGGTCCTGAAAAAATGAAAAACAGAACTACCATACGATCCACCAGTCCTGCTTCTCACATGATTTAGCTTTAAGGAAGGAGTAGAAACAGGGGAATTGTGGAGAGGTTCTTGCAGCGGCCCCAGTGAGAGGATAGGGTAGTAGGAAAAAGCTGCTAGGATTGGCCGATGGACTGGATGGGGGTGACCAACTGTTGGTGTTCTGGGCTGAGGGGTTTCTTTGGGGCACAAAGACGACTCAAGCCTGGCTCTTGAGCAAACATTTATTGAGCTCTGCTGTGTGCCAGGTCGTGTGGCCAGCAGTCCCCCAAGGCCCCCCATCGGAAGGTGGGTCTCCAAAGGCCAATCCCACGTGGACTTCTTCTAAAGCACCGTGGTATTTTACCCCCTCCCCATTTTGGAATTGTAAAAAAAGCCAGCTGTTGCCCACATGGCTTTTTAGAAAGAGAGATATGCAGTTATGGGAAATATCATAAATGCCCCCCTCACCTCCCTCCCCCCTTCCTCCTCCCAGAATGGCCTGCCAGCTGCACGGCTCTGCCCTTCACTCTGAAAGGTGTCATTAGGGTGTGTTTGTTCCCTAACTGCCATGCCTAGAAGGCAGAGCTGCAAGGTTTAGGCACGGAGAGAAGATGAAAACACCAGCCCTGAAAGAGCGGGATTAGCGCCCTCCCTGGCCTCACCCGGGCAACCCATTTGGAAACTTCAGGCAGACATTTCCCAAGGCTTCTGCAGTGTATTTGAGACAAGGGGATCATGGTTAGATGGATTTTTTTTTTTTTCCTTCTCATGTGCTCACAATGACATCTAGAGACTAGGGCACTGGGAGCATGTTGATAACCCTGCATTTGTGGACCACTGCTTGGAGCAGCTCTGCAGAGAGCCTGACTAATCGGGGGCTTTGCAGACCAGTAGGGATTTTGTTCTTACCTGGGGGAGCTGCTGAAGGGATTTGAGCAGGGCTGGGGGTGGGGGCTGACCTGACATGTATAACAGGATCCCCTGGCTGCGGTATTGACAGTGGATGCTAGGGGTGAGGACGGAAGCCAGGAGAGCTCTTAAGAGTCGCTGGTCAGCATTTGCTCTGAGATTGCACATGGTGCATGAAGAAAGCGCCCCCTACTGTTTATCTGTCTGTGCCCCAGACCCATCCTCCACGTGGCAGGGGCTCTGTCTTACTCATCCGAGAATAGCACTGCTTGGCATGTCATAGGCCTCAATCTTATCCTCCCTGGGTAAGAAGATAACACGGTTGTTTTGAGCTTCAGTGGCTCAAGCTACCCGTCCCGGGAGCTATGCAGAGGCCCGCATGCACTGGGACAGGAATGGAACAGTTAGAAGTCTGTGAGTGGCATAGCCACCAGCTGGGGACTGAGAGTGTTTGTCCCCCACTCCCTTCAACATTCACTCATTCAGCAGTTATCCACCGAGCATCCTCTGTCTATGCCGGGCACTAGGTTTGGGGGATCTGTTTGGGAGGAAAACAGACAGAATCCCTGTCCTTATGGAGCTTGCAGCCTGTTAAACGTGGGAGGGGAGACACATGAATCCAGTGAGCACAAAAATAAATGCAGAATTGCAACTGCACCACCGATTCGGCAGAGACATGTGGTTGAATTTTAGTGGGACTGAGAGATGAAGAGTGGGAGGAATTACCTAGGGAAAGAGCAGGAGGTGGAGTCTTCCAGGACAAGGGTCCATCATGTGCAAAGGCTCTGAGGCAGTAGAAGGTATAAGGAGATTGAAGAACTAACAAGACCACCTGGGGACTCTGAATATGAGCAGGAGGGTTGGTCTGTCATCTTCCCAGCTGGATTTTAATTCCCCAAATCACTGGGTCTAGATGATCTATGTCTTTGTCTTGAGCGAGGAGAATGGATCAGAGGCGTCTGTAGGGACCAAACCGAAATCACCGGAGAGCCAAGGGAAGACCAGCCCGAAAGACAGGCAAGGCTCTGGCAGTCCAGGACCGGGGACGGGTCCCACATCCCCTCCAGAGAACCGTGCCCCTTCCACCTTTGGGCCCTGACCCCCACCTCCACCCCAGCCTGAACACGGGCTGCCAACTCCTGGGGGCCTCACCTCCTGTGGCACCTTTGTTTTCCAGGACATCCAGGGCACAGAGGGGAAGCCTCAATGCCCCCAGCGGTGAGTGAGACAAACTCAAGCAGGCAGTGTGCCCGGGGGTGTTCCACTGGCACTGAGCTAGTGCAGGTTTAGGGGAAGGCTCTGAACCAGTCTCCCCAGGAAAGCCTGGTGGCCCCTCTACCACTGAGTGAGCTGCCAGACCCTCAGACAAGGCACTTGTTTTCTCTGAGCCTCACTTCTTACCTGTAAAATGGGTTGTTTGATGCCTCTCCTGCCTCCTCGGGTTGCTGTATGAAATACCATGTTTGAGAATATTTAAAAATTTTCCCTCTATTCAGTCAGCGAATATTTACAAGCACCTGTTAAAAATCAGCATTAGGGCTTCCCTGGTGGCGCAGTGGTTGAGAGTCTGCCTGCCGATGCAGGGGACATGGGTTCGTGCCCCGGTCCGGGAAGATCCCACATGCCGCGGAGCAGCTGGGCCCGTGAGCCATGGCCGCTGAGCCTGCGCGTCCGGAGCCTGTGCTCCGCAACGGGAGAGGCCACAACAGTGAGAGGCCCGCATACCGCAAAAAAAAAAAAAAAAAAAAAAAAAAAAAAATCAGCATTAGATTATTGCGGTTCAGAAGCCAGCCTCCCAGTGTGGGCACAGTGGACCCGCTTACCCAGCCGGGCAGTTTAGGATGCTTTTCTCAGCTTCCATGAGTGTCTCGCCCAGAGCCTTCCCTGGGACCAGGTAGACAATGGCGAGTCACTTGGACAGTTTCTTGTGCTCTGAGCCGTTCCTTCCTTTGGGTGCAGCTGCTTATGTGTCAGCCGCCCAGGGCTGGGAAATCAGAGCCCTGGTGCAGAAAGAGAGCCCGGGCGTGGCCCTTGTAGCGGCCGGTGGATGACAGTCAGTCCAAGCTAGTCCCTCCTTTTTGCACAAATCAACAAAACCAGCTTGCTTTTTCTCCTCTCTCAAATTATTTGTCAGTTAAGCGTTAGGAATTCCTTTCAACATCACTTCCTTCTGGAAGTCTTCTGGGACTCTCTCCCTACATCTCCATGAGGGGCTCAGACTGTGTACCCCCAAATCACCTTACCCGCTCACCAGTGGAGCACACATCACATTATCCTGGAGTTGCCAGGGTCATCTGCAGCCCCCATTTAGCCACGAGGCCAGTCTCATCTGTGTTCCAGGTCATACCTCCAGCCCCTGCTGGAGCAAAGTCTGTTTGCTAACCCCATGTTACAGATGGGGAAACTGAGGCTTGGGGAGGTCGAGTAGCTTGCCCGGGGTCACACTTGCAAGTGGGAGACCTTTCAGACTCAGTTCTGTCTGCCTGACTTCAAAACCCACATCTCAGCCTCTTTGCTCTGTGGAGCCTTTAGTAAACCTGCCATCGGAATGTGTCGAATGAGTAATGCAGTTTCTCCAAAGATAAAGGGAAACGCAGAGGCAATGTTAACACCTATCTCTAGCTGTTCATTACTCTCCTTCCCCGCAACCAAAAAGAGCAGGGCGCCGAAGTCTCCGTATAAGAATCTGTGCTTAGATAATAATGCTTAACCTTGACCTAGGGATTGCTAAATGCCAGGGACTATCCTAAGCGTTTTAGCCATATTAGGTCATTCATTCTTCTGACAACTCTGTATTTCAGGAAACTGACGCACAGAGAGGGAGGACACTTGCCTAAAATCACACATTTGCTCAGTGACAGAGCCAGGCTCTGAGCTCAGAGGCTTTGGTGCCAGCGGCGAAATGCTGAACCACCGTGCTTCTATCCCTCTAGCAGCGGCTGCCTTTTAGCTGCAGTTTTCCTCCTCAAGCTCTGTCCATCTGTCGCAAAGAGATCCATGCAGTCAAGTAATATGCCTGGTGCTGGAGCGGGGCTGATCCCGTGAAAGACCTCAGGTCTCACCTGCAAAGCTGCGTTGGGTGAAAAGTAGCCAGCGGCGGTGGCCTCCCATTTTTCTGCCAGTTTCTAGTTTCCATGGTATATTTGTGTTAGTGTAAAAATGACAAAGCAATAATTTTTCATTGTATCCTTCAGTCACCCATGAGAGATTGGATTTAGGTCACAATTTATTACCCCGTGGAATTGAATCCAATTTTTAACACCATGTCAGCCATGCTGGTATTAGAGCCTTTTAATGGCTGTGAAATTTATACAATGATAAAGTAATTTAAAACATATGTAGGAAGAGCATCAGGCAAATTGATGTATAGAGAACCCTGTGGTAAAAATTGAATAGGAGATAAACATGGAAAATGGTGATTGATTAGAGGACAGTTGAAATAGGGCTCGCTTTGAGAAACTCTTAATGGCGAAATTAGTAAATTAATTTATTCCTTGGAATTTTGAGGGGGGTTTATGTTGCCCTAAATCAGAATCGAGGATGAGGCACAAAGTGCAAATTAATAGCTCACCTCAGAGCATGGCACCGTTTGAGCGAGAAGCCTCAGCTGAGTAACTGGGAGGCTGCCAGGAGCCTGGCCCTGGTGGTGTTTCCAGCGGCCAAAGTGAAAAGATGGGGAGAAGACAGGGCAGCGGGGAGGGAGGCAGAATTTTTTTTTTTTTTTTAATTTTTAAAACTTGCTCAAATAATACAGAAAGCATGCTTGTTATAATACCTTTATTCAAGTGGGACCATATGCATTCTCATTATTTCAAAAAACTGGAAAACACAGTAGATAACTGGAAAATCTTTAAAAACTTGGCCAGTCCCCTCGGAGAGGTAACCACTGCAAGCACATTTTTGGTTTTGTTTAGATCTTTAAAACCAGCACTTGCAAAAATAGAGTTTGTTTTGGAACAGAGGGTTTATAAATAATAAGAAACTGATGTATAAATCTGGAACTTACAAAAATATCACATCTGGTTTGGGGCATGGGAAAATTCAAAAATCATGTGAAATTGATATCTGGTTCTGGAACTTGCTTTTTTTCATCTGGACGTGTATCTAGGTCTGAGACCTGTATCCCTGTCAGGAGATGGAGAACTATATAATCCTTTTATTCTGTTTCCCAGTATAATGTTTATTTACGAGACTCCTTTTTTTGTTCGTTTGTTGTTGTTTTTGCGGTACACCGGCCTCTCACTGTTGTGGCCTTTCCCATTGTGGAGCACAGGATCTGGACGCGCAGGCTCAGCGGCCATGGCTCACAGGCCCAGCCGCTCCGCGACATGTGGGATCTTCCTGGACCAGGGCACGAACCCGTGTCCCCTGCATCAGCAGGCGGACTCTCAACCACTGCGCCACCAGGGAAGCCCTACCCAGTCTCTTTTATTGCCTATATAACTCTTTGTCATGGCTGACTGTTAACTCTGGAGTATGGCTTCACCACAGCTTAACTAGCCATTCCCCTATTGGTGGACATTTAGGTTGTTGCCAGGTTTTTGTTAGGTGTCTCTTTTCTCAACTCTCCCAAAGATGGTGCATAACCTCTACCATTCTAGGTGCATCAGAGAAAAGCTAATTGCTGCTTATGATGGATGCCTCAGGACATTAGAGCTTAATTCTCTTGGGGACCCTGAGTTGAGACTGGCTGCTCGGAGCATCTGAGAATTGGAATTGGTGGGTCCAAAGGCTTGTCTGTTTTAAATTTTGGTAAATACCATCAAACTATCCTGCAAACACGCTGTACCAATTATGGCAGCCTGTTCTATCCTGTGTTAGTCATACACAGGATGTTGGAAGCTTCCAGAACATCCTCATCCTTCTAAAGGGATCTGCTTTCTTCCCAGGAGCCCTGGTCAGGTTTCAAATTAGTAACGGCTCTGCATCCCAACCTTCTGAGATCCTAGCAAGTCTCTTCCATGACCCAGGACAGTAGTTTGAACATTGAACTCCTTAATACATGGGCACCTGGGCCTGCCCCCAGAGATGCTGGTCCAGGTCTAGCACGGGACCCAAGAAATTACATTTCTAACAGATGCTGCAGTTGCTGCTCCAGAACCACACTTTGAGAACTACTGACCTGGAAGAATGATTCATCCCTTCTAGTTCTGCCCGTTCTCCAGGTCATTGGTTCTGAATGGGGCAGTTGTGCCCCCCAAGGGACATCGGGCCACACCTGGAAGCATATTTGGCTGTCACAACCTGATGCAGGGGCAGGGTGCTATTTGCAACTAGTGGGTAGAGACCAGGGATGCCGACAAATGTCCTACAATACACAGAACAGCCACACAATACTTTTCCGTCCCAAAATGTCAGTAGTGCCTTGGTTGAGAAACCCGCCTGTGGTCCTACCGGGATGGTGTGTCTGAGACGGGGCCATCTGCCTCCCTCCGGGGGCCTTCATCTCCTCCATGTGCCAGCTCACATTCAGCATGGATGTGTCGCATCCCCAGCCTGGTTCCTGGCCATGGAATGCCTCCACCTCACCCCCCCCCCCACCTTTCTAAGCCCTTAGCTGGCTCCTTTCCCCCTGAAGGCTCATCTCCCCAGTCTGAAGAGCCAATAACAATTAGATACCATGTATTGATTACTGACTGTTGCCAGGCTGCGTGCTATGTACGTGGAATTGTGCTTAACAATGAAAGCTTTAGTCAGTTGGCCTGGGTTTGAATTCTGGCTGTGCCACTCACTAGCTGTGTGACCTTGAAAAAGTAACTTCACCTCTCTGTCCCTCATTTTTCATCTGTAAAATGGGGATGATGCCTGACATTCCAGTTTATCCCAGACAGTCTCGATCTGTGCCTGTTATTATTAATAGTGCTCCCTTTCCCTCTCTAGAGTTACCCAGTGTGGGCAATAAATTCTGTAGTCCCTCTTATGATAATAATAGTCTAACCTTGTAGGGTTGTTTGAGCACTGAGTGAGGTGATCTATGTGGCGTGTTCATGCAGAGGCTGGCCCTAGGAAGTGCTTGATAAAAGTTAGCTCTTCTCTTCTGGGTCTATACCTAAAAGAATTGAAAGCAGGGTCTCAAAGAGATATCTAAACACCCATGTTCATAGACGCATTAATCACAAAAGCCAAAAGGTGGAAGCAACCCAAGTGTCCATCGACAGATGAATGGATAAACAAAAATTGGTCTATCCATACAATGGAATATTATTCAGTCTTAAAAGAGAAGGAAATTCTGGCACATGCTGCAACATGGATCAACCTGGCAGATGTTATGCTAAGTGAAATACGACAGATGTAAAAAAGACAAATACTATGTGATTCCACTTATATGAGGCCTCTAGAGAAGTCAAGTTCATAGACACAGAAAATAGAACGGTGGTTGGTTGCCAGGGGCTGGGGGAGGAGAAATGGAGAATTGCTGTTTAATGGGTAGAGTTTCCCTTTTGCAAGATACAGAGAGTTCTAGAGATTGGTTGTACAACAATGTGAATGTACTTAACGCTACCGAACTGTACTTAAACTTGAAAGTTTACAAATGGTTGAGATGGTAAATTTTATGCTCTGTGTATTTTACCACAATAAAAAATAAAGTTAGTTCTTCTACAGACGTATTACCTCACGTACGCCTCACTCGGCCTCAGTGAGGTAAGCTTCGTTCTCTTCATTTTATAGACAAGGATCCTAAGACTAAGTGAGGCTGGGTGATTTGTCTACACGTACAGACAAATTACGGAGAGAGTGTGGGACATTAGACTGGGGCCCAGTTAGAAGGTTCTTAAAGTCTGGATAAGGCATTTCCCTAGGAAAGTAGGGAGCCCTTGATGGGTTTTGAGTAGGAACAGTGGCATGATCTGATTTATGCTTTATGACAGGAGCAAACTTTCCATAAAAGGCCAGTTAGTCTTTTAGGGCGTATTATATAGGTCTTTGTCTTAACTACTCAACTCAATATGCAAACAGTATGGAGGTGAATAGGCCTGGCTGTGACCAATAAAACGTTATTTACAAAACAGACAGGCTGGATTTGGCCCGAGGGCCATAGTTTGCTGACCCCAGCTTCATAATGAGCTGACTGCTGTAACTTCTCAGCTGTGGTGGGTTGGGAAAAGAGTTGCAGAAGACAGGATATTTCCTTGCCTCTTCCCCAGCCATACGCCCAAGGGAGTCCCCCACGTCATCACCTGGAACTTGTAACGAGCCTCCCAAGGAAGCAGCAAGCCCCCACTGGTGGCCCATAGGTCCCAACCTAGGTGCAGCCTCCGCTCCCCCTAATTATACTGAAAGCCCCCAGGGGGCAGGACCCTGACAAGGTGACCTGGAGGCCCAGCGAAGCCACAGCAGCCAGGCCAGCCGTCTGGGCCCTGGATGCCGGTTTGACAGTGTTGTTTGTTTTAGGACTTTATTAGCATTGCAGCCGGGGACCCAGAGAATTTAGAGGTGCTGTTGCCATCGCTTTCTCAGCCTAGACCTCAAAGGGCAATCACCCTGGTTATCCAGGCCTCCCTCCTCCCCTTGTTTATTGCTGTGGATACAGGAAATGCACTGTTATGGTGCATGGAACGCTATCAAGGAATTTAACTGTAATTTAAAAGGCTCTATGGGGAGGACCCCAGTGGCTGATTAATAATGCATTTGAAGAACAGTGAAGACTCCAGCAGATCAGTGGAGCTCAGCCTCCAAACTTTATTTATGCAGCTGGAATCCTATAAGCCTCCTCTCCAGGGGGTTGTCTGCACTGGGGTTTCCTGATTTGAATTACCTTGGGCAGGATCCTTGCGAAGTTGAGAATTGCAGAAACGGGACTACTGAGGTGATGGACAAGGACATGGGGTTCTGATCCTTGGGATTCTGGAGGTGAAGCCTGGTTCTCCAGGGCTAGCTATGGAACCTTGGGCGTGCTGTTTAAAAACCTCTCTGTGCCTCATTTTTCCCATCTGTAAAGTGGGACTAAAGATAGTATCTAACTCATAGGTTCCGTTAAATGAGGTGATGCGTATAAAGCACATAACACAGGACCTGGCACATACAGAGCAGGTGCTCGTTCAGTATTAACTGTCCTATTTCTGCCATCCTCACGTGGATTAGTATTCCCTTCTGAGGCGCTCAGGTACTGAGGCTGGCTCAGGCTTGCTTCTGAAGAGATGTAAAAAGTCAGTTTTTATTTTCACATCTCACCCAGCACTGAAAACTTTCCTTTCTGCCTCCTGAATATCACTCACTGGTCCCTGTATCTCTGTCTCCTGGACGAGTTGCCAACATCTCTTGTGTGGGTTGTGCCAATACGTCCCTAACTCATCTTCTCACATCTACGCTGCCGCAACCCCCCTTACCCCGCTGCCAAGTGATTCTCCAGTCTGCATCCAGAGCGTTCTTCTTAAGGTCTACTGTGGACATTGCTCCTTGTCTGCGGAAAACCTGCCAAAGGCTGCCTATGGCACTAGGGCAAATCTGCCTCCTTACGTCACCCTTCAGAGCCCCGCCTCCCTCTCCAGCTTCATCTCTCATCATTCTCACCCCTCCTTCCCCCATGGCTCACGGTGCCAGGGCCCACCAGCATCCTGCAGCCCCTAGAGAAAGCAGACTTCAGCCTAAGGCTAGCCCACGTGCTGATCTCCCTGTCCAGACCCCTGTTCTCGTGTCTCTCCTGACAAGCTCCCATCATTCCTTGGATCTGAGTTTAAATCAAGTTATGCTTTCTCAAGGGAACCTTTACTTTTCTTTTATAACTTTTATTCTGGTTTGTCACATACATATATTTTTGTGGTTGTTTCTTTAGCATCTTTTTCCTAATTAGACTCAAATATCCAGGAAGGTCGGTCCTACATTTTTATTCACTACTTACCCCATCTGGCACAAAATAGGTACCCAGGAAGGATGGATAAGTGGATGGATGGATGGATGGATGTGTTGACAGATCAAAAGATGGGTGAATGTATGAATGGATAGATGAAAAGATGAGTGGATTAAATGAATGGATGGACAGACAGATGGATGAATAAGTAGATGGATAGATTAGAGAAATCGAAATCTGCAGGCAGAGTCCAATAAACATGTTTTGGAGCTGGTCCAGGTGAGAAATGACGATGGGTTCAATTAAGAAAGAGAAGGGCTTCCCTGGTGGCGCAGTGGTTGAGAGTCCGCCTGCCGATGCAGGGGACACGGGTTCGTGCCCCTGTCCGGGAAGATCCCACATGCCACGGAGCAGCTGGGCCCGTGAGCCATGGCCGCTGAGCCTGAACATCCGGAGCCTGTGCTCCGCAACGGGGGAGACCACAACAGTGAAAGGCCCGCGTACCCCCCAAAAAAAAAAAGAAAGAAAGAAAGAGGAGAGGTTGGATTTGAGAACAATTCAGGAGGCAAATTTGATAGAACTTGTCAGTTGGCTGTAGAGACGAAGGATGGAAAGGAATCAAAGGAGATACCTGGATTGTTCATTAGAGTGACTGGCTGGTGTTGGTAAAAACCAGCTGAAATGGAGAATTTACCGTTTACCATGTCTGGAAAATGAAGCTGATGACTGCACCCACATCACTGTTGTGAAGGTAAACAAGATAATGTAAACTCCTTGGCTATTTTGCAAAAGCCGATGGAAGTGGGAAAAATTTCCTAGATTCTGAACTAAACTGGAGTCCAGTTCAGGTGGAGCTTTTGAAACAGGAAGAACAGCTGTGCAAAATCCTGAAGTAGCCAAGCACTTGGCAGGACCAAGAACAGACAGGAGGAATGGGTGACTGAAGATCAGTAAGAAATGGGGGGTCCACTGGGCCATGAAGACAAAGAGGAGGGTAGGGTCTGATTGGGCAGGGCCTTGTAGGCCATGAAAAGGAATTTAGAATTTTTCTTTGGTGGGGTCCAACAGCATCACAAAAACCACACCTGATTTCTCAAAGACAGGAGTCCTTGGTCCAAATGGGCTGGCAGCCTGCTTCCATAAAACCACGGCTGCACCCATTCATATACGTAATGCCTATGGCTGGTTTCCAAACTCAAGCACAGAATGGAGTAGTTACAGCAGAGGCTGAATGGCTCCCAAAGCCTAACTATTTACAGTCTGTCCCTTTACGGAAAAAGTTTGCTGACCCTTGTTCTAAGATAAAAAGCTCCCGCTTGCTATGTCCTGTGTATATTCCAACATTTTACAGATTTGCCCTAGCCTTCAAAACTGATTGACGGGAATAAATTAAAAATTTAACAAGGAATGACTAAACCATTTTGGCAGGGTTTCATTTGATTTTCAGGGATGGGGTGGATGGATGGAAAAGTCAGAGGAAAAATGCTCTGATTCTAGCTCATTATAAAAAAAACCTCCACCCTATGTCCCAGATACACCTACACTCACTGGAGAGATGCTTCAGGAAGGCAGGCTGCCTGACGCATAACAGATGCTCAGCAGATGTTTGTGGAATGACTAATGGATGAATAATGACTTTCAGAGGAGTTTGCTGGCCTCTCACCTGGAGTGTTTTAATACTGACTTGGAAATAGGATAAAGACTTAACCAGCCTGCTGCTGCCTTTTACCTGGGCTCTCTATCAGCTAACTTGTCCTGAATGGCCTAAACCCCCAGTGTTCACCTGTGGCACCAGAGGAGCCCCTGAATTTTGCCAGCAGACGACACACATCATCGACACCACTGTGGTCTCACAGGGAGCAGAACTGGGCCCAGATGAATATGGTATCATCATTTTAAAATGCTGGTAAGAAATGCTGATGATTACGGTCTCCGGATTCTAATTACACCACTGCGTCTCTCAGGAAGGAAGAGACCTTTTGCCACAGGCGCACTTCGCAACTCATCTGAAACCCAACGGGCTCTGGTTAATTACATGTGCACTTCCTGAAACCATGAGAAAGGTTCTGACAAACAAACTCACCGCCTGTCAGGAAAAAGGGCATTGATCTTAAACCTTGAACATCACCGGTATCTCCAACCAAGACACAATGTTATGCCCGGCAGGCGAGGGGAGGGCACACCAGCTTGGGTGAGAAAATTCCATTTGGAAAAAAGATGAATAATTTCTCCTACATTTCTTTGAGCTTCTTTCCAAAATGAGACTGGGAAAGAAAATACTGGAAAATACAGATCTGACTCTGGAACCCTTTCAAATAATAGTAATTATAATAATAAAAATAATAATAGTATCACTCATTGATTGCTATTATTTCCACTTCTGGACATTAAAGTTTGAGAAGCACCAAAGCTTTATTACCAAGCAGTGTTATTACACATGCTTGCATCTTTAATTTTTTAAATCCCTGAATGAGATTCACCTGAAGGTTGTTCTCCATCTTACTTTCTTCATTGAACAGTGAACAGTCAATCCTGGTGAGTTCCCAAATCAGGCCTCTTCCCAGAGTTACAGAATCCTACACTCAACTGCTAGGTAGATATTATGGGTTGCATCATTTCCCCAAAAAGATGTTGAGGTCCTAACCACCAGTACCTGTAAATGTGACCTTATTTGGAAGTAGGATCTTTGCAGAGGATCAAGTTAAGATGAGGTCATGAGCGTGGGCCCTTAATCTGACTGGTGTCCTTATAAGAGGGGGGAATTTGGACATAGAGATAAACAGGGAGAATGCCATGAAATATAAAAGTGGAGATGCTGGTTATATATCTACAATCCAAGGAATGCCAAGGGTTGCCAATAAACCACCAGAAGCTAGGAGAGAGGCATGGGACAGAATCTCCCTCACAGCCCTCAGGATCTCCACTTCCAGCCTCCAGAACTCTGAGACAGTCTGTCTGTTGTTTAAGGTCCCTGGTTTGTGGTACTTTGGTAGGGCAGCCCAGGAAACTAAAAGAGTAGACATCGCCACCCAGAGGTCCCACTGGCACCTCAAACCCTCCACCAAATCCAGCCTTCTGGTATTCCCCTTTTCAGTCATTCACTCTAACAAACGACCCAGATGTCTTCTTTGCTTCCTGATAGCCATTTAGGCTAGTAAACAAAAGAGAGGCATTTAAACCCTAACACCCTCTGACTGTCCCTCTTAGCCTTGGGGCTAGGGCTCATCCACTGGCAGGTCTGGACGAGATGTTAAATATTCTGAATCAGTTGCTAATAATTAAAAATTGGAGATCTTCATTTAAATTTCCAAATTTCCAGATTCCCTTGAAATGAATGGGAAGATCTGGCAGCCCCAAGCCTGCAGTGCCCCATGTTGCAACATTTGTCTGTTTCTGAGAAGTAACCTCTTCTGCTGGGACACAGATTCTCTCTCCTGCAGTCCCCACCACTTAGTCTGGTTTCCCCCCGGGCCTTCCTCATTCATCAGGTTACCCACCTGGCCCCTGACAACAGCAGTTGACAGGATGCCAGGGGACCAATTCCAGCACAGTGGACAAGGCTCCAGAATTTCCATGGTGAGGAGAAATTAAACCATCCCATCATCCAGTGAGCACCCCAGTTTCCACTGAATCTCCCCCACCTCTTAATGACTTTGGTCCTTCCTTCTCCCCATCCATACAGTCTTGGATAAAATAATCAAGTATAAAGTACGTGGTTAAAAATATAAGGATGATAGCACCTAGGAACTGGCTTTGGACAGAAGCTGTTTCTTGAAGGATGCTCGAGGTGCCACTTTATCAACACATCAGATTTTCTGTAAATAGATGCAGGCAGTAGGCAAATGTGTTTCCAGCCTGAAAGCCCCATGATCAAGAGAGACACAATCCTTAAAGGAACTACTCTGAAGGCATTTGTTATAATTCCCCACTCAATATCTCAAATGCATAATTCCTACCCTGACTCAGCGCATCTTTGGGGACTGAGAAATAAACAATCCCTCTCATGTGTATGAGAGTTCAGATCCTGCTGCCACCGCTTTCTAGCTGCATGACCTTCAATAGGCCACTCACCACTCTGACCCCTTTGTAAATGAGGATACTGGTACCTCCCTTTGCAGATTCGGTGGGAGGCCTAGGAAGAGCGCTCTGCACTGTGCGTAGCACATAGTAGGTCCTCAAAAAAACCAGCATCATGATGGTGTTGGAGACTTGATCCTACCAACTCTAGGCCACTTTCAACACACTTCATCTTATGTGTGATTCGAATGGCTTTGATGTGTCTGGGATCAGGGAGTTTTTCTTTCTGAAATCCAGAACTTCATTTAATTTGGCATCGGGAACCTTCGTTCCCAAACTGAATTGGAGTGAGTTGTTTTTCCACACTAAAACAAAACAATGAATGAAATGGAGCATTGTGACTCTACTTTTTTTTTTTTTTAAGGGAGTTTCCCCATTTTCTCATAATGAGAGATCATTAAAATAACCAGAAGACAAATGGCATCAAATTAATTAAAATGTAGATCAAATGATACTCTATTACCTACTTTTGCTCAATTGCAGTTGAGGAATGCATTGATTAAGCTGCCAGCAAGCTATTATGGTCATATTTGTTCCTAGAGCATAATCTATTTTATTATGATAGGATAATAACTAACACAGTCTTGCAGACAGACATTTCTCTGTGGGCTAAGTAATCATTTACTGTGGATCCTCACCAAAGAACACTGGGTTCATTTTGTTCATGGTGGAAGGGAGCCTTTGAGTTGGGGAGGGGAGAAGATAGTTTATTTTCTTTGTATTTATCACATGGCTCAGCTTGCTGGATTCCCAGGTGGAGGACACTTGGAGTACTGCTGTGACATCTACAATGATCCAATAGAGATTGTAGAAATATTTTTTTTAAAAAGGGTAATCAGTGAGCTTATTTAATTTTTTGTTGTTTTTATCTACTCCATACCCCATAGTGGATTTGATTGATTTCTCATGTGCTTATTGATTCATTAGGTTCATTTATTCATTATTCATTAGGCAAACAGGTGATAGGGTATGGCGGAGGGCCCAATCCTGGCCTTGCAGAGATCAGTATCACAAGATCTCGAATTGCTCACAGCCTAGGGGGAGAGGCAAGGGCACAGCTGAGCAGTTAGGCTCTACAGGGATAGACATATGCACAGAGATTGCTCATAGCAAAACTGGAGAGGTGATTTTGCCACTGCATGCAGGCAGCCTCAGAAGTGTAGCCCCTAGAGTAGCAGTGATGATGAACTTGAATGCAAGAGGCAGACCGTCTGCATTTGAACCCAGACCCCATCACTCACAAGCTAGGAATTCCTGGGCAAATTACATCATTCCTTTAATCCCAAGTTTCTCCTCTGCAAGCTGGGGGTGATAACAGGACTCCCGCACTGTTGTTCCATTATGTGGATGAACGCTTTGCATTTCCTGTGTATTGTCTTGTTGAAGTCTTCAGTATGGAGGAACTAGTTGTCATGGCATTCTTGCTTTTTTTTTTTTTTTTTTTTTTTTGCTGTACGCGGGCCTCTCACTGCTGTGGCCTCTCCCGTTGCGGAGCACAGGCTCCAGACACACAGGCTCCGCGGCCATGGCTCACGGGCCCAGCCGCTGCGCGGCATGTGGGATCTTCCGGGATAGGGGCACGAACCCGTGTCCCCTGCATCGGCAGGCGGACTCTCAACCACTGCGCCACCAGGGAAGCCCGGCATTCTTGCTTTTTACCCAGGAAGAAACTTAGCATTTAGAGAGAGTAAGCACCTTGCCCGAGGTCACCAAGACAGCCAGAGGCAGAACCAGGAGAGGAAGGCAAGTCTCCTGTCCTCCCAAGTGCATGCTCTGAACCAGAATGAAGT
Source organism: Mesoplodon bidens (assembly GCF_964165515.1). Taxonomy (NCBI): domain Eukaryota; kingdom Metazoa; phylum Chordata; class Mammalia; order Artiodactyla; family Ziphiidae; genus Mesoplodon; species Mesoplodon bidens. The sequence continues at coordinate 52,720,101 of NC_138171.1, read as the reverse complement.
GAGCATTTTCATACATCTGTGTTGTTTAACGCAAGGGTCACAAAATACCCTGAGGGACCAGGCAGGACGTGAATGCCTGGAGCAGGCAGGCGGGGATGTGACTGACTGAATAATAGCACAGGTCCATCTAAAGCCCCACAGGATCTTGCCTCGTGGATTACAGGCTCAGGCTTGCTCACTCTTCTAATTTTTTTGACAATAAGAAATCTGAATTTTTGTCCCAAATCTCTTGATTTAACTGACAATTATTTTCATTTAAAACAGAGTGTGGGGCTTCCCTGGTGGCGCAGTGGTTGGGAGTCCGCCTGCCGATGCAGGGGATACGAGTTCGTGCCCCAGTCCGGGAAGATCCCACATGCCACGGGGCGGCTGGGCCCGTGCGCCATGGCCACTGAGCCAGCACATTCGGAGCCTTTGCTCCGCAAGGGGAGAGGCCACAACAGTGAGAGGCCCGCATACCGCAAAAAATAAAAATAAAAATAAAAATAAAATAAAACCAGAGTGTGAGCCCAACAAAACCTGTCTGCAGATGGGGCAGGCCCAGGGGCTGCCAGCCTGCAAGCTCTGCTGTGAAGGAAGACCTCTCTGCAGGCCACTAGGTGCCTTAAAAGCCTCCTGCACACTTCGTCCTACTTCAGTTTCTGCTTGGAGGAGCCTTGCTGGTCTCCGGGCAGTGAGAAATCTCTGGCACAGGCTGGCAGCAGGGAGCAGGGCTGCTTCTTTTCCAGCCCCTCTTTCTGCGGGGCTCAGCCCCAGCACCCAGCACTCACTGTTCACAAGAAGGATGGTCAGACTCCATCCTGTAAGGAAGCTTGTCTTCTGGGGCTGCCCCGACTCTCAGAGTGATTTGAAGCTGGGGATGGGCTTGCCTTGTGGGGGAGGGTCTCCTTCAAGCAGGCAGGGATGCAAGTTTCCCCTGAGTTGTTTTTGTTCTCATTGTTTCTTTGGGTTGGGAGAGACAAATTGGACCATTCAGGCGCCTTAGTAATCCACCCCATTCATTGTTAGCATGTGTTTACTAAATGGCCATTCTTTGCACGGGCCAGGGGAGGGGAGGGGTGCCCTGTAGGGCAGGGGAGACAAGTAGGTACAGGAATCCTGAGATCATAGGGCAAGTATGGTGGAGGCATTAACAAAATGCTACAGAACACAAGTGGGGAAGAATTATGCCCGAAGGAGGCAATCAGTGAAAGTGTCATAGTCTTTGAGCTAAATCGCTAGGTGTGGATATAATTTCACCAGTTCAGGAGAGAAGAGGAAGGACAGTCCAGGCAGAGAGAGAACACTACCACCATCACCATCATTGCCACCACCACCGTCGCCAACACCATCACCATCCAACACCACCATCAGCCACTAACCATCACCATCATATGATCATCATCTCCATCGCCACCAGCACCATCACCAACACCATTGCCAACACCATCATCATCACCTCCATATCACCACCACCGTCACCACCACCGTCTTCACTATCCTCAGTGAATCAATAGCCAACATTACTGAGAGCTTAAAATAAAGTCCTTTATATGCTTTATCTAATTTGAACCTCACAACCCTTTGACATGGGTACTGACTGTATTCCCATTTAAAGATGAGGAAATTGAGGCTTAGAGAAATGAGGGGACTTACCTTCTCACAGCTCATTAGTGTGACTCCAGATTCAAAGCCAACTGCCTGACTCCAGAGCCTGCACTCAACCCCTACACCTCACTGCCGGCCATACACCGATACCTGAAGGGGACAAAGGCCTCAGAGTACATGTGAAGGGATTAGGGCGCTGCTGGCACGTAGTAAGTGCCCAATAAGTGTTAGAGACTGTAGATTCTTTCAGAAGAATGTTAATGGCTATTGCCCAGTCAAAGGGCTTCTGTAGTCAAATACCTGTAGGAAATGGTAGCTCAAACAAAGTGAAGCAAGTTTGGCTGCAGAACTTGTCAGAGCCTTCCAAGTGTAAACACACATTGGGAATCTCCAAGAAGCAATGCAGGAACCTTTACCCCCTGAGCATATGGTCAAGATTAGGGTTCCTTGAGAAACACAGATCATGAGATAAATAGTCAAGAGCATCAAAGTGGGTTTAAGTGGGCTCAGGATTTCTCAACTGTGGCACTATTGACATTTGGGGCTGAATCCTTCGTTTTGGGCAGGGCTACAGTATGCACGTTGGATGCGCTTTGGCCTTGACCCACTAGAGGCCAGTAGGACCCCCTCCCCTAGTTGTGATCATCAAAAATGTCTCCACACATTGACATAATGGGAGACAAAGTCACTTCCAGCTGAGGGCCACTGGCTTAGCTATTTAGAGCTAAAACAAAAAAGAGAACAGGCCAGAAGTGCCTACATTTAAGGGGCTGGAGGATGAAGGGAAGGCCACTGCTGAGCCAAGGAAAGGAGTAAAAAGAGCTTGGATGACCTAGGAGAGGCAGTACCAGGACTGCCGAAGGAGCTGTGGGTTCCCAGAAGATGAGGTGGCCCCCAGTGGTGTCAAAAGCTACGGAGAAGAGGGACCTAGGGAAAAGAAGCTCCCAATCTTCTCATTGACTTCCTTTGAGGAAGCAGCTCCAATGGAGTAACAAGCAGCAGATGGGTTCCAGGGACCCAGAGGCAGAACTTGCACTGTCCACGGAAGGACTAGAGCAGCCAATAGCAGAAAATGCCATTAAGATGGGGAAATCTGACCTGGTCCAGAGAAGGACGGAGGAGGGCATGGTGGAGAGGGAGTCAAGGAGGAGGTGGGTTGGGGCTTCCCTGGTGGCGCGGTGGTTGGGAGTCCGCCTGCCGATGCAGGGGACACGGGTTCGCGCCCCGGTCTAGGAAGATCCCACATGCCGCGGAGCAGCTGGGCCCGTGAGCCATGGCCGCTGAGCCTGCGCGTCCGGAGCCTGTGCTCCGCAACGGGAGAGGCCACAGCAGTGAGAGGCCCGCATACCGCAAAAAAAAAAAAAGGAGGAAGTGGGTTGATGAAGATCCAGAAGAGGGGATAGGCAGAGAAAGGTTCAAGGACATGATCCTTTCACCAAAAGAGGGGCGGTGGGCACTTGCTTCTCACAGACTCACAGACATCTTTGGTTTAGCCCACTGTATTCGTTTCCTAATTCAGTGGCTTAAAACAACATGAATTTATTGGTTCATTCTAAAGAATGGGAGTCCTGGAGGTCAGAAGTCCAAAATCGGGTTGTCAGCAGGGTTGGTTCCGGGTCAGTTCCTTCTGGGAGGGGTGAGAGGGAGAATCCATGCCTCTCTCCTGGCCGCTGGTGGTTGCTGGCCACCCTCGCATCCCTCGGCTTGTGGATGCAGCACTCTATCTCTGCCTCCTAATGGGGCTGTCTTTCCCGTGTGCCTTCACCTGACATTCTTATGAGGACACCAGCCATTGGATGTAGGTCAGCTGATTCAGCTGACCTCATCATTTTTTTTCTTTGCAACAGGTTCTTATTTTTGCTTTATATGTATTACAGGATTTGAAACCTAAAGAAATACATTTTCTCTTCAAATTTGGATGTGTATATGAATATCATTAGTCTGGACTCAGCACACTCAATGCCATGGTTTCTTGGCCTGTATCTGCTCTGAAATCATCAAGCTTTGTCTGTCTACCCAGGGGCCCTGAGAACAAAAAAACCACAGCCAGAGTTTATAGTTCTTAAAAGCAAATAAACTTGAAAAGAAAAACCAGTGAGGAAAAAGGTTTGATTCACCTTCTTAGGGTCTGTAGCTGGGAACCCAAGTTGATTTTGAGGGACATCTGGACTGTCTTGGGTAGTTGGGGCCTCATACTGCCTTTGCTTCTTTAATGGTTCAATCAAAGGCAATTCCCACAAAAGCTGGCTAAAAGAGCCAATGCCCAACTCCAGGGCCTGAGGGTTCTTGGCATGGCAGAGTTTTCTCTTCCCAAGCCCAGAGGCTGACCATCTGACCTACACAGTGGAACAGGGCTAGAATTTAGCAGAGGGGTTCACAGCTGACCTCATCTTAATTTAGCTAATGACAACTGCAAAGACCCTGAATAAAGTCCAGGTGGATATGAAGTTTGAGGAGACAGCTACTCAACCCAGTATATCCACATACAGATTTTTTACAAATTTGACTCAATAACCATTTTAAAAATTGGGATATGGAACATAAGAATCAGTATTTCTGGAGTCTTCTGGAAAACCAGAAGCTTTAGCAACACTGGACTGTATCCCCCATGGCAAAAACAGTTGGCACAGACAAGTGATTGCCCGTGTTAGGGTGAGTGGGCTCGTTCTAACCTGCCACAGCTCCTGCCCAGCCTGCTTCCCTCATTGACCTTACCTGGGTGGCCCCTGTATGGGCTGGAGTTTCAGATGCCTGGCCAAAGCCCTGGGAGCAGGGCCCCATTTTCTAAACTCCTGACGGCCTGATGGAGATCAGCTGTCATCCTCCCTTGATGTTCTTTCTGATCCTAGGTTTAACCACAGTCATGTTCAGCCATCCAGCTTGAAGCACACAGCTGGGATTACACAAGCAGGTAACCCCACTGGGCCCTCCTATGGGTGTTGGACCAGGACTGGCTGGGTCTGCTAGTGTTTCTCCGGTTAAAGTTCAGGAGGCCCTTGCCCATGGTGGTGGTTCTGGAATCCCACTTCAGGGCATGGTGCCAGCTTTAGAAATCAAACAGATCTGACTTTGAGTTCTAAGGCCAGCCCCAAGTACCTGTATGGCCTTAGAATGAGGATTTTGTGAGAATAGGAAATAATGTATGGAAAGTGCCTCAGACTGTCCCAGGTTTGAAATGAGCACTTGATAAATGCAACCGTGACAAATTATTACCAGTTCTATTGTTAGATGAGTTCCAAGTCACCAGACAGATGGCACATCGCATTCACAGGTCAGGGAGAGCAAAGTGGATGGAGAAGAGGGAAGACGAAGCCTCCCCCAGTCACAAGCCTCAGTAAGGAGGACAGCAGGATTCTAAGTCACCCATTGGCCATTTCAAACAGGAAGTCTTTTAAGCAGCTACCACCCATCCCCTTCTCCCCCACCTCCACCCATGTTCTGTGCTCATTTCATATGCACCATCCAGTGTTTAGGTGACACTTTATTAAGCAAGGTCTGCCTGTGACCCAGCAAGTCACAATGAAGACAGGAATTAAGATATAGCTTCCTGCAATGCCTAATTGGATTACAAGGATCATGTGAATGTGGCATTGACTATGAAATGTGCAGGGGATTATTCAGTAATGACTTTTCTTCTGCCGTCCTTCACTAATCCTGTCAATCAGGAATAGCTTTAGATTAGGAGAGAATCCCAGTGGAAGGAGCTGTCTTCCTCAGTTACAGTTGGGCCTTCCCGGGCGTTGGGGGAGCAGGGTGGTTACAGGTGATTGATTGCCCGGTGATGACAGCTGCCGTGTGTAAGTCAGTGACCCTGGTCCGTATCACTCATCTGGATTCCTGCTCCAACCATCCTACAGTCAATGGACGTTTCTACCCTGGGATCTACCCAGAAGCCCAGGAGTCTCTGTTACTTCCACTCCCTTAAATCCATGTGGTCACTCTCAATTTAAACTCCTGAACATCTCTTGTGTCCATCTCCTCCTCCCCCACCATGTTCCCCCCATTAGGCCTTTATGAGCTCTCTCTTATGGTATTACTGTCACTCCCCCACTCTGTCTCTTGCCTCTATGCCTCTCCAATTAAAACAACAATAACAACAGCAAAAAGATAACAAAAACAGGGCTTTCAGAATGAGTGTTGTTTTTTTTTAAACGGCTACAAATGCTTGGCTTTTTTATTTATTTATTTATTTATTTATGTCTGTGTTGGGTCTTAATTTCTGCGCGAGGGCTTTCTCTAGTTGTGGCAAGCGGGGGCCACTCTTCATCGCGGTGCGCGGGCCTCTCACTATCGCGGCCTCTCTTGTTGCGGAGCACAGGCTCCAGACGCGCAGGCTCAGTAGTTGTGGCTCACGGGCCTAGTTGCCCTGCAGCATGTGGGATCTTCCCAGACCAGGGCTCGAACCCGTGTCCCCTGCATTAGCAGGCAGATTCTCAACCACTGCGCCACCAGGGAAGCCCACAAAATGAGTTTTTAAAAACGTCCTTCTGCTCATATCACTCACCTGATGAAGATCCTTCCATCACAAAACCAGTAAATACATTGCGTGTTTGGGTCTCCTCTTCCCTCCGGGGCCCAAGCAGACATTACTGATCAATACTGCATTGTTTCCTGCCGAGCAGGATTTGAACAGAGCTTTGCTATGAGCTCATTGGCACTGATATGTCAGAGTCCTTCGTCACCTGCCTTCTGCCTGCCTGTCTTGTTTGTCTCTTGCTGCTCCAGCCCTTCCCCCACCTCTACTGTGGAATTCACCTCCCAACAATCCTGAGCTCTGGGTAGTTATGAACGACTCATGCCGCCAGGCCTTTGCATGTGCAGTTTCTTCTGCCTGGAATGCCCTCTCACACGTGTCTGCTTGGAAAACTCTTCCTTCACTCAGGTGTCATCTCTGTGAGTCCCCAAGATGTGGGCATTTTTCTCTAAGCACCCCCTTGCCTGTGCTTCCTTTTCAGCAAGTGTCCCATTGCCCTGAAGTGGTTGGTTTGCATGTCTGGCTGCCCACTAGTTTTTCTAGCTCCCTCAGTGGGGACAGGGACAATGGCTCATGCGTCACTACGTCCTCAGCACCTATCATGGCTTTACTGTGGTCACTAGCTGTTTATCAAGGAAGTGATTGGATAAGTAGCATCTCTTTATTGACCACTTACTTTATGCTGGACACTGGGCTAAGCACCTACATGCATCATCATCCTCCATTCTTCTATGAGGTAGTCAGGCTTTTTTTCCATTTTGTATGAGAGGAAACCAAGGCTCAGAGAGACAAAGGCACTTATGGGCTCAAGGCCACACCCAGGAAGGACCCATTTCTGTGTAAACTGTTCCCCCAGGGGACATTTTGGCAATGTCTGGAGACATATTTGATTGTCACAACCAAATGGAGGGTGCTCCTGGCATCTAGTGGGTAGAGTCCAGAGATGCTGCTAAACATCCTACAATGCACAGGACAGGCCCCCAATAACAGAGAATTACCCAGCCACCATTGTCAATAGTGCCAAGGGTGAGAAACCCTGCCCATGACCCTTCGCAGATAATCATGGCCTTGAACACCCCTCTGTAGTATGTGTACCTTTTAACTGTTGGTGTTTTCACTGGTTTTGGTTGCTAAGGCTTACAAACTGCAAAAATACAGTTAGAAGGAGCTGCCCTCTCTTTGGTTACATCAAGACTGGATGGGGACACACATCCAGGTGTACATTCTAAATCATAGGCCTTCAGAAAAGACATTAAACCATGACAACACCCAAAGACGATAGATAGGTCTCAGTGTAGCTGTCTCCTCCCCAGTCTGTCCACCCCTGAGGGGTCACCTCCAAACCCACTGCTTTATGCAGATTTCCAGCAGCTGAAATAAATACATGCAAATTTTGGGGGGGTGAGGGGAGGGAGCAGATGCTCTTAGGAGCAAGGTAAATAAGTAATTCAGATAAATGCAGAGAACCCATGATCCGATCTGCTTACACCCCATGAAGTCAGCAGAGGGTTAACAGTACTCAATCCATTTTCATCAAGAAATTTGAACTTTGGTCCCAGTGTGCAACTTAGCTGCGATTTTACATTATTTATTATTCATGGGGCACTGTAACTTACCACAGTCTCTGAGTAATCTTTTTAAGGCTGCCAAAAGAACTGGTGTTAATTGCTTACACTGGAACATATTTGCTGTTGGAAATGTCACACTGTAATTATATCCCATTTCGCTGTCTGACAAGTAATATACTAAAAGAAAATTGGGTTTCTTTTTTTTCCCTTCTTCTTCTCCTTCTTCCTGTCATGTGTAAGACCATTCCCGAAACCCTTCAGGCGGCAAGAAGGTGGAAAGTTTCTTTACTTGTCAAGAAGTTAGAAAACTTTTGGGGCTGGATGATGGTGATACACACATGAGCAGGGCTGGCTCATGGACAGACGTGCCAGCTGGACAGTCGCTCAGAGCCCACGCCCAGAAGGGCCTGCATTTGACTTATTGCTCTGATTTCACTCTCTTGAAATTCTTGATCTTTTTTTTTTTTTTTTGCGGTACACGGGCCTCTCACCGCCGTGGCCTCTCCCATTGCGGAGCACAGGCTCCGGACGCGCAGGCTCAGCGGCCATGGCTCACGGGCCCAGCCGCTCCGTGGCATGTGGGATTCTCCCGGACCGGGGCACGAACCCGTGTCCCCTGCATCGGCAGACAGACTCCCAACCACTGCGCCACCAGGGAAGCCCTCTTCGTCATTTTTGAACAAGAGGCCCCGCATTTTCATTTATACTGGGCCGTGCAAATTATGGAGTCCAACCTGCAAAAGTGCAAGGAACAGGGCAGTGACATGGCCCATGGAGGTGTGGTCAAAGGTGAGGCAAGAGTTGATGTGAAAGGAAATGGTGAGAATTTCTGGGACACAGACAGTTATAACTGGAAAAATATGTGTATCTGTTTGTGTGCATGTATGTGTCGTAAGAATCGGTGGCTTGTGAGGTCAGGCAGGGCAGAATGTCTAATCAGATGGCTCTTTCTGGAAGGCGAGTGACTATATTTGGGTGGCTGAGTTTCTCTTAAACCCGGGGTTGCTCAACTATGGCGCCCACTCCTGTTGTGTAAGTCAAGTTTTGCTGGAATGTAGCCACATGCGTTTGGTTAGGTGTTGTCTGGGGCTGCTTTCTCATACGAGGGCAGAGTTGAGTAGTTGCAGCAGAGACTGTATAACCCGCAAAGTCCAAAATGTTTACTCTCTGGCCCCCTACAAAAGAAGTTTGCTGAGCCCTGTCTTAAACCAAGGGGGGACTTCATCCACCTGGCTGCACGAGGGGCTCAGAAGTGCTGTCCCAGCTGGGCAGCCACTTTCCCATCTACAGAAGAGAGGGGAGAATGGATTTTGATGGGTGGTTAGCTGTTTCTGCCACACCCATTGACTTCAAGAGACTGAACCGTTTGCTCACAGAGAGAGGTCCACCTGACTTGAAAGTATTAAAGTGCATGTTCTTTTTTTGATCTGATATAAAAACATGTACCTGTCACTTCCCCATTTCTCCAACATCCTCTCCTTTTCCTCTCTTCAATAAATAAATATGCATAGTTTCTCTTCTGTCAGTCTTATTCCAGGAGCTGACACCATGTTTTTTGAGGGATGTAAAATAAGAAATGAAGTCTGCTTGTGTTGAAAAAGATACTACAAATTTATTCTATAAATACTGAATCAGGGTATACTATGTGCTAGGCCCTGGGCTAAGCACTTGGGATAGGATGTTGAATAAATTGTCCAGGTATAAGTAATTAATTAAAGTCCATGTTTTCTAAATTGTAGTAGTTTACCTGCATCAGGTCACAAACAGACATGCGCTGAGTAATCTTCTGCACACAGCACTCTGCTCAGACTGAGAAAGAAAACTAGCTGAGTCACAGTGGATCTTGCCCTGGAGGGGAGATGAGGCCTGCACGTGCTTGATCCTCATAAAAGGTGATGCTGCTAAAGGTGTTTGCTCATTCAGGCACCGTTTGGAAAGTTTAGGCTAATAACTAAATGCCTGCACCTGTGCCTGGCTCGGTGCCTTGCCTTCCATTCATGTCCCCGACTGGTTGCTGACAGGCCAACGCTGAGAGCCTATGTAATAGCTACCAGTTACTAGATGGTTACTCTGTGTCACACCCTTTAATTAAAATATGTAGGTTAATCCTCCCAAGTATATTTCCATTACATCTGAGGAAATCAGGCTCAGAGAGGTTCCTGTAACTTCTCCAGATCACACTGTTAGCAGGCACTGGTCCTAGACTTTTCTGCTTTCAGAGCCCAAATGTGCAATCAGTATATTACTTAGGGCAACATTTGCTGCTGTAAGAAACAGACCTAGTAACGTATGATGCCTCAAACATGAAGGAGGCTTGTCTCTCAATGCTATGCCATCCAAAATGGATGTTCCTGAAATTGGTTCCCCTCCAACTGGTGATTCAGGGACCCGGGCCCCTTCAGTCCTATGGCTCCACCAGCTTCAACACACAGATCGCCGTGCTCTTCTGCATCCAGAAGTGGAGGGGGGAAAGCGTGGAGGAGAGTGAGAGGGAGGTACCTGCAGGTCAAGCCTAAAATGCATGCTTGTTACTTACACTTGCACTTTATTAGCTAAAATGCAGTCATTGGGCCAGATGTAACTGCAGAGGATGCTGGGAAGTCAGTTCTAATGAGTGGTAAGGAAAAAGCAGAAATGGGTTTACCAAGGAGCCTGCACCACTCTGCTTTGCTCTACTGCTCTGGTCTTGCTTCCTCTACTGCTCTGGTCTTGCTTCCCTCTCCTTTGGGTTATTTCTATCCAAGCCCAAGTCCCCTGGCCCCTTAGAAGTATGTGACCATGTGGCTCTTTTCCGGCAAAAGGGTCACCTTCCCCGATGCTGGGGATGCATCTTCAGGAAACATTACTCTGTTAATGTGGCTGCGTGTCTGACGGATACGGGGCACGGGGGAAGGCGAGGTTAGTAATTTAGTTGTCATTGGCTGACAGGTTAGTCTTACAATATGTTCCCTGCAATTCAAGGCTTGCAAGAGAGAGACGGAGAGAGGCACTGAACAAATGTCAGCTTTTTTTCCCCTGGCACAGCTGTCTCACACTGACCCCGACAGTGGAGTTCGGGGAGTGTCTCGGCACCGTTCCATCAGCACTTCTTCCCCTCACCCTTGGCGTTCTTGTCTCATTTTCCTGGCGAGGTTCCCCTGCATGGGGTCCACAAATAGCGATCATCACGATCACCAGAGGGCCTTGTGAAAGCTGTCAGGAGAGTGAGCTCCTGGGAGGAGCCCAGGAATCTGCATTTTTGATAAGCTGCCCAGTCAATCTTTTGCAAATCACTAGTTTCAAGCAGAGTTTTTCAACCTCAGCACTTGATATTTTGAATCTGATGAATCCCTTTTGGGGTGCTGTCCTGTGCATGGTAGGATGTTTAGCAGCATCCCTGGCCTCTACCCACTAGATCCAAGTAGCACCCTCTCCCCGAGTCATGATAACTCAAAATGTCTTCAGACAAATTGCTAAATGTTCCCGGGAGGGAGCAGAATTGCCCCTGGTTGGCTTAGAACATGACTCACTGTGTTTCTGTGCCATAAACTGTAAATGTTCCCCAGGCACCCATGTTCTCCTCTCTCTTGCCCACTCCCATGCTTCTGGGTGGGGTCCTGGGGCTGGGTCTCCCTAATAGGGACATGAGTGGAAGTGATGGTTCACTTCCTGACCCTGGCAATTAAGGGTGGGTGTGAACTCCACCCTGATCCCTAACCCCTCTGGGCAGCAAGAAGACTCTGAGATGGTGGAGTTGCAGTGGAAACAAAGTGGGTCCTCAAGTCACCTCTTGGAGGATAGGCACTGGGAAGGAACTGCCAGCGTGGCACACAAGTGAGAAATAAGCGTTGGTTGTGTCAAGCCACTGAGATTTGAGGGCGTACACATTACTGCAGCAGAGCCTTGTGTGGCCCTGACTAATACAGGGTCTAGTGCTCAGAGGCTTCCATGTGAGAAGCAGTCACCTTCTTTCCCTCACCTGCCCCCCGAAACAGTTTCACAATACATTTAAAGCAGAAGCGGGTAGTGTCTCTGAAATCAGATTAGCCGACGGTACCTGCCTCACAGTGTTTCATGAGGATTCAATGGGGAAAAAGTGCAGCAGAGCAAACAGAAAACCAAAAACGCACTTGACACTGTGCCTGGCATATTATAAGGGCTCAACAAAATGTGAGCTTTTCTCAGTATTCTATTTCTGGCAGGTTCAATGTAGACATTGTTTCTTGGGGTTTTTTTTTCTTTTTCTCTTTTTGCTATATAGCAGGTTCTTATTAGTTAGTTATCTATTTTATACATATTAGTGTATATATGTCAATCCCAATCTCCAGTTCATCCCACCCACCCTCCCGCTTTCCCCCCTTGGTGTCCATACGTTTGTTCTCTACATCTGTGTCTCTGTTTCTGCCTTGCAAACCAGTTCATCTGTACCATTTTTCTAGATTCCACATATATGTGTTAATATAAGATATTTGTTTTTCTCTTTCTGACTTACTTCACCTGTATGAAAGTCTGTAGGTCCATCCACGTCTCTACAAATGACCCAATTTCATTCCTTTTTATGGCTGAGTAATATTCCATTGTATATATGTACCACATCTTCTTTATCCATTTGTCTGTCGATGGGCATTTAGGTTGCTTCCATAACCTGGCTATTGTAAATAGTGCTGCAGTGAACACTGGGGTGCATGTGTCTTTTTGAACTATGGTTATCTCTGAGTATATGCCCAGTAATGGGATTACTGGATCATATGGTAACTCTATTTTTAGTTTTTTAAGAAACCTCCATAGTGTTCTCCACAGTGGCTGTATCAATTTACATTCCCACCAACAGTGCAAGAGGGTTCCTTTTTCTCCATACCCTCTCCAGCATTTATTGTTTGTACATTTTCTAATGATGGCCATTCTGACCAGTGTGAGGTGATACCTAATTGTAGTCTTGATTTGCATTTCTGTAATAATTAGAGATGTTGAGCATCTTTTCATGTGCCTCATGGCCATCTGTGTCTTCTTTAGAGAAATGTCTATTTAGTTCTTCCACCCATTTTTTTGATTGGGCTGTTTGTTTTCTTGATATTGAGTTGCATGAGCTGTTTATACATTTTGGAGATTAATCCTTTGTCCGTTGATTCATTTGCAAATATTTTTTCCCATTCTAAGTGTTGTCTTTTTGTCTTGTTTATGGTTTCCTTTGCTGTGCCAAAGCTTTTAAGTTTCATTAGGTCCCATTTGTTTATTTTTGTTTTTATTGCCATTACTCTAGGATGTGGGTCAAGAAAGATTTTCCTGTGATTTATGTCCAAGATTATTATTCCTATGTTTTCTTCTAAGAGTTTTATAGCATCTGGTCTTACATTTAGGTCTCTAATCCATTTTGAGTTTATTTTTGGTATGGTGTTAGGGAGTGTTCTAATTTCATTTTTTTACATGTAGCTGTCCAGTTTTCCCAGCACCACTTATTGAAGGAACTGTCTTTTCTCCATTGTATATCCTTGCCTCCTTTGTCATAGATTAGTTGACCATAGGGGCTTTGGTTTATCTCTGGGAGTTCTGTCCTGTACCATTGATCTATATTTCTGTTTTTGTGCCAGTACCATATTGTCTTGATTACTGTAGCTTTGTAGTATAGTCTGAACTCAGGGAGTCTGATTCCTCCAGCTCTGTTTTTTTTTTTTTCCTCAAGATTGCTTTGGCTATTTGGGGTCTTTTGTGTTTCCATACAAATTGTAAAATTTTTGTTCTAATTCTGTGAAGAATACCATTGGTAATTCTATAGGGATTGCTTTGAATCTGTAGATTGCTTTGGGTAGTGTAATCATTTTCACAATATTGATTCTTCCCATCCAAGAACATGGTATATCTCCCCATCTGTTGTGTCATCCTTGATTTCTTTCATCAGTGTCTTATAGTTTTCTGACTACAAGTCTTTTGCCTCCTTAGGTAGGTTTATTCCTAGGTATTTTATTCTTTTTGTTGCAATGGTGAATGGGATTGTTTCCTTAATTTCTCTTTCAGATCTTTCATTGTTAGCATATAGGAATGCAAGAGATTTCTGTACATTAATTTTGTATCCTGCAACTTTACCAAATTCATTTATTAGCTGTAGTAGTCTTCTGGTGACATCTTTAGGATTTTCTATGTATAGTATCATGTCATCTGCAAAGAGTGACAGTTTTACTTCTTCTTTTCCAATTTGTATTGCTTTTATTTCCTTTTCTTCTCTGATTGCCATGGCTAGGACTTCCAAAACTATGTTGAATAAGAGTGGCGAGAGTGGGCATCCTTGTCTTGTTCCTGATCTTAGAGGAAATACTTTCTCAAAACATCACTGAGAATAATGTTTGCTGTGGACTTGTCATATATGGCCTTTATTATGTTGAGGTAGGTTCCCTCTATGCCCATTTTCTAGAGAGTTTTTTATCATAAATGGGTGTTGAATTTTGTCAGAAGCTTTTTCTGCATCTATTGAGATGATCATATGGTTTTTATTCCTTAATTTGTTAATATGGTTGTGTCACATTGATTGATTTGGGTATACTTAAGAATCCTTGCATTCCTGGGACAAATCCCACTTGTTCATGGTGTATGAGCCTTTTAATGTGTTGTGGGACTCTGCTAGTATTTTGTTGAGGATTTCTGCATCTATGTTCATCAGTGATATTGGTCTGTAATTTTCATTTTTTGCCTGATATCTTTGTCTGGTTTTGATATTAGGGTGATGGTGGCCTCGTAGAACAAATTTGGGAGTGTTCCTCCCTCTGCAATTTTTTGGAAGAGTTTCAGGAGGATAGGTGTTAGCTCTTCTCTAAATGTTTGATAGAATTCACCTGTGCAGCCATCTGGTCCTGGACTTTTGTTTGTTGGAAGATTTTTAATTACAGTTTCAATTTCATTACTTGTCATAGGTCTGTTTATATTTTCTAATTCTTCCTGGTTCAGTCTTGGAAAATTTTACCTTTCCAAGAATTTGTCCATTTCTTCGAGGTTGTCCATCTTATTGTCATCTAGTTGCTTGTAGTAGTTTCTTATGATGCTTTGTATTTCTGCAGTGTCAGTTGGAATTTCTCCTTTTTCATTTCTAATTTTACTGAGTTGCGTCCTCTCCCTTTTTTTCTTGATGAGTCTGGCTAAACGTTTATCAATTTTGTTTATCTTCTCAAAGAACCAACTTTTAGTCTTACTGATCTGTGCTCTTGTTTTCTTCGTTTCTAGTTCATTTATTTCTGCTCTGATCTTTATGATTTCTTTCCTTCTACTGACTTTTGGTTTTCTTTATTCTTCTTTCTCTAGTTGCTTTAGGTGTAAAGTTAGATTGTTTGAGATTTTTCTTGTTTCTTGAGGTGAGTGTACAGCAGATATTAACACAACATTGTAAATCAACTATACTTCAATAAAAAAATAAATCTAAAAAAATAAAATAAAATAGATAAACAAGAAGGACCTACTGAATAGCACAGGGAGCTATACTCAATATTTTGTAATAAGCTATATGGGAAAATACTCTGAAAAATATATGTATGTATATGTGTGTTTATATAAATATATAGCAGAATCACTTTGCTGTACACCTGAAAGTAGCACAACATTGTAAATCAACTATATGTCAATTGAAAAACATGAGAAAAGTCAACAGGGACGTTGGCCAGAGTCCCCTCAATTCATCCAGACCACCTTCAGCCCAAGCTGCCACTGCTCCTCTCAAGCACATGGTACTGAGAACGCTTAGGGGCCCTGGCCTGGGTGACAGCTTGCTGAACTTTCAATTGTGCTTGTATATTTTTTATGACAGTCTTAACAAATTCTACCCACTGATGCATTATTTAACCAAATGTCATTTCTCTGCCTTTCTCATTTAAGCATCATCTGTTAGATTTACACATTGGTACCCCCATGAAATTAACATTACACATGTTTCCTTTTGGAGCTGACTGAATTTAATTTAATTTAAATTGTTGTCACTGTCAGTGGCCTTCCAAAGCTGCAGTAGTGCGGGTCTTGTCTCCTCAAAGGCTCATCTTAACCCCATCCTGTCTCAAAAGCTACAACTCTGCTTTCCCCTAGAGTTCTCTGGTCTAACATCTAGTCCACATGTAAGATGAGCTTCGTCTGCCAGTTCATTTATAGGGGTTCTTATTTACGAAAGGGTATTCTCAGAAGTCCCCTGGCTTAAATGAAGCTTCCAAGCCATGGTTGAGAAACCAGGGTCCCTTTGGTCTTCTAGGCTGATCAAGAAGTCTCAAACCAACATGTTAGGGGACTTGATTAATACAAACACCATGGCAAATGATGGTTATCCCACCATGAAGCTCTAGTGGTGAAAGACAAGACATAGCATTTGTTCATTCTACATTTATTTAGAGACTTGCTAGGAGAGAGACTGCGCCCATCTGGTCCATGCCAGACCCCTCAGTGTGTCACCCAGTAGCAGGCATCTGATAATTATTTCTCAAATACGTGATATTCAGTCATACCTTGGAGACATTGTGGGTTTGATTCCAGACCACCACAATAAAGCAAATATTGTAATAAAGCGAGTCACACGAATTTTTTGGTTTCCCAGGGCATATAAAAGTTATGTTTACACTATACTGTAGCCCATTAAGTATGCAATAGCATTATGTCTAAAAAAACAATGTACATGCCTTAATTAAGAAATATTTTATTGCTAAAAAATGCTAACCAGTCTGTCAGCCTTCAATCAAAGGCTTTGTAACATCAAAGATCACTGATCACAAACCACCATAACAAATATAACAATAATGGAAAAGTTTGGAATATTGCGAGAATCACCAAAATGTGACACAGAGACACGAAGTGAGCAAATGCTGTTGGGAAAATGGTGCCGATAGACTTGCTCAACACAGGGTTGCCACCAACCTTCAATTTGTAAAAAAAAAAACACAGTATCCGCAAAGTGCAATAAAGCAAAGAGCAATAAAATGAGGTGCGCCTGTATCCATCCTGTTGTGCGCTGCCCACCCCAGGGCATAGCACTCACAGGCATTTATAATTATGTATCAAATGAATGGTGTCACATGCTTGGGAGACTTTTAAAAATTTTTTTACAGTGATCTTAAGCTGTACTGTACCACAGATGTCAGCCAAAGTCTGATGATGTCTACTCACTCTCAGGAAAGATCGTGACGAAGGCACCCTAAATGCAGCAGGAGCGAACTGAAGTGAGCTGGGGGTGCACACTTGGCCTGGACTTGGAGTTCGGTCGGGGGCGGGGTAATTGCATAATAATAATTTCCAAGTACTGGAGAGGCTGCAGTGCTATTTTTGAAGGCAGAATTAGGACCAATGGATGAAACCTTCTGGCAGGCGTAGTTTGGAAAAACACAGCTCAGCACTGTCCACAAGCGTGGCTAGCTGCTGTATAAGGCACTGAGGTGCGCATCTTTAGAGGTATTCAAGAAAGAACTGACAGACCCTTCACTATGTTTTTTGTCATTACACTAGAGAAATTTCAAAAACACAGGAAAGATAGCTGATTCACTTTGTTATAAAGCAGAAACTAACACACCATTGTAAAACAATTATACTCCAATAAAAATGTTAAAAATAAATAAATAAATAATTTAAAACCCCCAAACAAACACAGGAAAGGATTGTGAAAAACCAAACGGAAAAAAATGGAAAAACCCCCACCCCTTTAAAAAATTCTGCGAAGTACCGTTTTTACCTCTTTGAGACCTTGACTCGTGGCCTTTCTTTTGCCTGAAGAGACACCCTCTTTACCTGGCTCCCACCTCCTCGTGTTTCAGATCTGGGCTTCACTGTTGCTTCTTCAGGGAAGTCTGAACACCTGGTCTGCATGGATCCCCCCCACCCCGTCTTCCTCCTCCTGGTACTCTGTACCTTTTCTTCATTGCATTAAACATCTTTTGTCAAATATGTTTTGTCTCTTCCCTTCACCCACCCCTCTACTGGACTGTAAGCTCCCTGAAGACAAATTCAATATCTGTTTCATTCTTCTGAGCATCCCCAGCTCCTGGCGGGGACATTGGTCATGGTAGATGCTCAGTGAATATTTGTGAAGGAAGGAAAGAAAGCACATCTGTGCTCACTGACATGGAGAAGATGTCAAGAGCATATTGTTGAAAAGAGAACGCATATGACAAAGCAGAAGGTACATAATAATATGTAATATGTGTGCATAAAAATATTTGGAAAACATTCACCAAAATGTTAACAATAGTGATATCTGGATGCTCTACTATTTGAGATTTTTCTCTTTTTTTTTCCTTTCTTCATATTATTCTGTATGCTTGAATTTCCTATAATAAGTATATGTTATCTACATAGACAGAGACACCAAAGAAACCACCCAGAGCTGGCAAAGCTAGATGGGCTGCTTCTTGGTTTAATCCTGTAACTGCAGCTCCCAAGTGCCGTGATCTCCAGTCTGGGTGTCTGTCCCCGTGCCCTAGTCTCACCAGTGCAGGGAAACGGATCTGTCATGATCCCAAGTGCACCTGAGATGCTGTGTTACTCATTGCCATGAGCCCTCTTGCACGTGTATTTTGACATCTATTTCTTCCTTCAACGGGAATGTATTCAGTGTGTCCCAGGTGCTTCTGGCATTGTCACTGGACATTGGGCTGAGCCCCGGGGAGGCAGAAGTAAAGAAAAACGTAATCCCTGCCCAGTAGGAACAAAACCTAATGTTGTATTGGATTGACTGTGTCTGTCACTGCTGTTGAAATCAACTGGACAGCCTGTTAGCACTGGGGGTAGCCAAGAGGCTCCCACGGGTACTTATTTCTCAGAGGCAGGATGGCTGAGGTTTCCGCAATCAGCTCGCCTAGATTCAAAGCCCAGCTCCATTATTTCCTAACTGTTTGGCCCTGGGCAGATCCCCTCTGTGGCTCAGTCTCCTCATCTGGAAAATGGGGATGACAGTGGCACTCATCTCCTAAGTTTGCTGCAAGGACTAAATGGCCGAGTGACCAGCACAGAGTAAACGCTGCACAAACGTGAGCCTAGGTCATCACTCCCGTCTGCGTTCCGTGGTGTGGCAGCATTAACGTGACAACTGGGTAACAATTGGAGGAAACATCCCTATTTAGATAGAAGGCACCTGCAGGACATATTTACGGTGTAGGATCAGGAGGCAGTGTTAATGGCCCTTAATGTAATTACTATAAGGATTTTTATTAGGAAAATTCCAACCAATTTGGCATTAATTAGTGTACTGTTACTTTAGCGTATTATTCTTCTAGTCCTTGGAGAGTTGGAGAAAATAAACCTGTTATTTTCTCAAACCCTTTCCTGAGAAGTAAATAAGTGTTGTTCCCTCCTCCAGTGGCTCCATTTGTAATAAAAATAGATGAGTCCCTTTGTTTTTCCAGGGCAGGATTTATGGAGCCTTCGAGGACCTTCAGGAGAGGTGACAGGAGGACAGAGATGAAAGTGTCAGGCGGCGGGAAGGCTCTTAGGAGAACCTGTGAACAGCAGCTCAGGCTCGGAAGGCAGGGAGGGAGCAGGTGATCTTAACACCTCAAGCTGCAGCCTGCAGGAGGGCCCAGGCTCCACTCTGCACCCTGAAGCCAGGCTTCTCACACCAGCCCACCTGTGGTTCCACCTGCAGTCCACTCCTCAGCCACCCTTAGCAAGCCCGTTGTGATGGTTTGTCACTCTCTTCCACTGCAGCCCTTAAAATGGTGCCCAAGACTCTGCATGGGGCCCCTGCTATCTTTCCATCCCCATCTCACCCTGTGCTCTGTCGTGGCCTCTGTGCTCCAGCCACACTGACCCTCTTGCATGTCCCCTCATTTACCATGCTCTCCCTCACCCCAGGGCCTTTGCATATGCTGTTCCCTCTGCCTGCTCCCCCCTCTTACCTAATCAACTTCTTACTCAACCTGTAGATCTTACTCCAAGGAATGCATCCCTTGAGCTCCGACTAATATATTAGTCTGCTCAGGCTGTCATAACAAAATACCATATAACAACACTTACTTATCACAGTTTTGGATCCTGGAAGTCTGAGGTCAGGGTGCCAGCTGGTTGGTTTCTGGTGAGAGCTCTCTTCCTGGCTGACAGGCTGCCTTCTCCCTATGCCCTCACATGGCAGAGAGAGAGAGAGAGCAAGGTCTCTGACGTCTGTTCTTATAAGGGCACTCATCCCATCGGATCAGGGCTCTTCCCTCATGACCTCATCTAACCTTCATCACCTCCTAAAAGGCCCATCTCCAACACAATCACATGGGAGTTAGGCCTTCAACATAGGAATTTGGGTGAGTGACACAATTCCATTCATAGCAAGTCGTATCTTTGAAAAAGGAACAGAACAGTTAGGAACAGAAACAGGGGTTTGATGACATTATGTTACAGCTTCCCGGAAAGGGAAACTGGGTGAGTACAGTGGGAAGTGAGCTGGAAAGGGGAGAAGAGAAGTAGAATGCAGTTCCTTGCGTGTCATTAAGTAAGGTAATTGTAATGACAGCCACCGTTTAATTTTCTTCATATCATGGAAATGATCTGGGAAATATTTATGTGTATGTGTTGATTGTCTGTCTTCCCTTTGGGAAGGTCTGCTCTTCAGAAGCCCAGGCTCTCGGTGGCATGTGCTTTGCTCTGTTACACCTAGAACACTGCCTGCCTGGCATGTCGTAGGTGCCTGTTCCAGTTACTACTGCTGAGTAAAAAAAACCACCCCAAACGCAGTGGCACAGAACACTTCATTTTTTATGCACATTGATTCTGTGGATCGGGAATTCAGAAAGAATACCTAGGAGATGGGTGGTGGCATGGACAAAATAGCCCAGGTTAAGAACCACCACTCTGTACTAGGTTTTCTGAGCACATGATTCCATGGGTCCCTCCCTGTGAAACAGGAGTCAATATTTTACCCTTTTGGTACTGATAATGGACTAGAATCTTAGAGGTGATATAATTTGCCCAACCTCACAGAGTTAGGGAGTGAAGAGCTGTGGTTGGAGCCCGATCTCTCTGATTGCAAAGCCAAACTTCTTTCCACTTGCCATGCTGCCTTTCCAGAGTGACTGCCCATGTTGCCAAAAGTGAAGTAGGCCATCTTGGCAGGGAACCTTCTGCCTCCCAGTAAGATGAGTGGTTCTCAAGCAACAACCGTATTGATTCACTATAGGGGACCCTAGGAAATGTAAAGGGGAAGAGGCTGTTTGGGGGACAGCGCAAATGTCCCGTAAGGCATGAGACAGCCCAACCCAACAAAGAATTATTATCTCTCCTCAAATGCCAGTGGTCCCTGTTGAGAAACACTGCTTGAGAAGGGTGGGGGGGAAATGTGTGAAATATTAATCTGTACCAAAACCGTCTGAAAGGTTACTCGGATAACAATAGAAGCTGTTCTTTCCTTGCATGGTTTAGCTTAGGGCTTGCCTTAGTCCATTTGGGCTACTATAACAAAATACCACAGACTTGAGTGGCTTATAAATAACAGAAATTTATTTCTCATGGTTCTGGGGGCTAGAAAGTGCAGCAGATCTGGTGTCTGGTGAGGACTTGCTTCTGGTTCATAGAGCACTGTCTTCTCCCTGTGTCCTCACTTGGCAGAAGGATAAGGGAGGTCTCTGGGGTCTGTATTATAAGGGCACTAACCTCATTCATGAGGGCTGCACCCTCATGACTGAATCACCTCCCAAAGGCCCCACCTCCCAATACCATCACCTTGGGGATTAGATTTTCAACGTATGATTCTGGGGGGCACACAAACATTCACACCATAGCAGGGGTTAAAAGCCCTCATTTTAGTGGCTGACAAATGGAGATTTGAATCCCAATTCCACAGTGTATTAACAGGCCCCAGGTCACATAACCACTCTGAGTCTTGACTTCCTTATCTGTAAAATGGGAATAATTAGAATACCTCCCTCATAGGTCTGCCGTAAGAAGTAAATGAGATAATACCTGTTTAAAAACACTCTGCCCGGGCCTGGCACACAGTAGTAGCTGTTCATCATAATAGCGCTTTCATCCTTGATGTGTGGGAAAAGTAACATCAGCAGGATGGACAAGAGCTTGCAGGCCTCAGCACAGTGCTTTTGCTGGGTAGCCGGCAAAGTGACTGGGACCCAGTGAATTGCGGCGAAATGCACCATACGCCATCAATATTTATCCCACTGGTTTCCATTTATTGAGCAGTACATCATTAGAATATCCCAGGGCTCTTGACAATAAAATCAATAAGACGGTTCAGCCATGGGCTGTGGTTTAATAACTCCAGACTTGAATGAGGGGGGAAAAAAAATCAATGAGCAGGAAAATTTCCTGAGTGCTTGATCAGGAGCGGAGGGAGACATTTCTCAGAGCGGGAGAAAAATAACGAGTGAGGCAGCCTTGGGTCTCCAGCGGAGCGGGAGGCTGTGAGCATGTGAGGTGGCACCCAGAGATGTATCTGGGTAAAACTCTTTCCACCTTGAGAGATGCAGGTTTTAAGAGGAGGTTGAAAGGAAAAGAAGGTACAAAATGTGGTCCTCAACCCTGACTGCATGTTGGATCACTTGGGGAGCTTTAAAAACTCGCCAATACTGGCACCCACCAAAGTAGTTAAATTATTATTTCTTGGGGTGGGACCAAGGCATGGGTTTTGCTTTTTGTTTTGTTCTTTTACAACGTTCAGGTCATTCTAATGGGCAGAGGTGAGCATCAGTAGCCTGGGCTAGTGGTTTCAAACGTCAGCTTGCATGAGAATCACCTGGAGGGCTTGTTAAAACACAGATTGCTGGTCCCCACCCCAGAATTTCTGATTCACAAGGAGTGGGGTAGGGCCTGAGATTCTGCCTTTCTAGCAAGATCCCAGATGATGCTGATGCTGCGGACCAGAGACCACATTTTGAAAACTTCTGTTCTACAGCAGTGCTTTCCACCAAGAGTGATTTGGCCCCTCCTCCCAGGGGGCATTTGTCAATGAATGGAGACATTTTTGCTTTTTCACAAGTGGGAGGATACTGCTGGTATCTAGTGAGTAAAGACCAGTGATGTGACTTAAACGTCTTACAGTGCATAGGACGGCGCTCATCTCCCACTGCAAAGAATTATCTGGTACCAAATATCAATCATGCCCAGACTGCAAAACCCCATTCTAAAGTAGACAGAGGTTTAGAAGCCATTCAGGGAATATGATGCTTTGGGTCCAGATGAGCTTGGCAGTGGGAGCCTGAGTGGAGACAGAGATGCCCAGATTCTTGCTAGGAGCATGCATGGAGCATGGTATCTGAAGCCATGTCAGTTTGTTTCTGTTTCTTAATCTCTTCTTCACCTCCTGGCTCTGTGACCTTGGGTGAGTTCCTCACCCTCTCTGAGCCTGGGCCAATTATCCGTAAATGGGGATAATTTCTATATGCAGCATTGCTATGAGAGGTAAGAAGTCTGTGCAAAACACTTTATAAGTATTAAATGCTCAACATATTGGAGTGCAAGTCAAAAGGACAGTGTTTCTCAGCAGACCCCTGTGTCTGTCTCTCTGTCTGTCTGTCTGTCTGTCTCTCTCTGTGTGGCAGGAAGGTGGCCTCCCAGTGGCTACTCCAGAAAACTCCCAACGAAACCCTCCTGGGCCTCTGAAGCCTGGAAGGCAAATGTTATCTGGACCTACAAGTCCTTCCATGAAATACGAGGCTGCTTGGGTATCAGTCTGTACCTGGCCTTCACCTGCCCTCATTTGTTTAGCAAACTCAGCACATCCTAGTTGAAAAGCAAGTTTGTGGAGTCTAATTAACATTCTCCAAACTCCCTTCACACTCTCTCACCTTCACGATTTTGCCAAATCCCTATTTGCCATTATGCCCTATTATTTGCATAATGTTTTCATTGCAATAGACTCACTTTCATCTTTACTTAAGTCAATTGTATTTTGAAAGTCATTTTGCATCACTGCCAGAAGTGGAGATCTCTCTCTCCCTTGCCATAGAGACAGCAACCATGCAAAAGAATCGGTGAAATCACAACAGTGGTCTTCAGTGCCCATGGTTACTTCTCTTTTCTGCCGGAGACACCAATACTGTGGGCAGATCTCCCCTTGTTGGGAGAGGAAGTTCAGTCCCCTTGCTGTTGAGGAAATGTTTGCATTGATCTGAGACTCCCTTGGTGGGCTGGCTAATCAGAAAGGCTGGATGAGAATTGAAAAGGGAACCCTTTCCCACTCTGACTTAGTGCCATTCAATGTCCTGTGTGTGGGCTATGTAAATCCTCCCTTGGGAAGAACACCAGCTCTGAAGTCCTTATGGTCAGGTCCTGCCTCCCCACCCCCACCCCACCCAGCTGTGTGGACAATTACAAGTTTCACTGCATTGGGCAAGGGTTCCAGAGTCACCCCGCATGGGCTCAACAGCTGGCTTCTCCACTGTCGAGCTGCGTGACCATAGTTTGCCTGTGTTATAGCTTTTAGTCCTTACAGCATCCCTTGGAGGTGAGCACTCTTTGACAGATGAGGAAACAAAGGCACACAGCAGCCAAATGACCTGTGAGTAAGTGGTGGGTTCAGGATGCAGACCCAGGCTGAGCCCCTACATGGGATGGCTGAGTTCAGTAGTGCAGGATGGGCTCCTCAAAAAATAACTTAATAAAAATAAAGTTACCATATGATCCAGCAATGCCACTTCTGGGTATATACCCAAAAGAATTGAAAGCAGGGTCTCAAAGAGATATCTGAACACCTATGTTCATAGTAGCTTTATTCACAAGAGCCAAAAGTTGGAAGCAACCCGGCTGTTCACTGACAGATGAATGGATAAACAAAATGTGGTACATACACAGAGTGGAATATCATTCAGCCTTAAAAAGGAAGGAAATTCTGCCATGTGCTACAACATTTTGCTACATGAAAGAAGCCAGTTGCAAAAAGAACAAATATTATATGATTCCACTTATGTGAGCACCTAGAGGAGTCATAGAGACAGGAGTAGAATACTGGGTGCCAGGGGATGGGGCACGGGAACGGGAGTTAGTGTTTACTGGGTATAGAATTTCAGTTTTGCAAGACAAAAAGGTTGGTGGTGACGGTTGCACGACCACGTGAAGGTACTTAACACTACTGAACTGTATGCTCAAAAATGATTAAAAAGGTAAATTTTATTTTATGTTATGTGTATTTTACCACAGATTTTTTTTAAAAAGAAGAAATTCAGGGCTTCCCTGGTGGCTCAGTGGTTGAGAGTCCGCCTGCTGATGCAGGGGACACGGGTTTGTGCCCCGGTCTGGGAGGGTCCCACGTGCCGCGGAGCGGCTAGGCCCGTGAGCCATGGCCGCTGAGCCTGAGCGACCAGAGCCTGTGCTCCGCAACGGGAGAGGCCACAGCAGTGAGAGGCCCGTGTACCGCAAAAAAAAAGAAAAAAGAAAGCCCACCTGATGTGATATATACAAGGGAGTATCACTCAGCCTCGAGAGAGAAGGAAACCCTGCCATTGCGACCACATGGATGGAACTTGAGGACATGATGCTAAGTGACCTAAGCCAGAGAAAGACGAACACTGTGATATCACTTATATGTGGACTCTTAAAAAAAAAGTTAGACTTTTGGAAATAGAGTAGAGAAGTGGTCACCAGGGGCTGGGGCGTGGAGGAAAGAGGAGAGGCTGGCAAAGGATACAAGCTCTCAGCAATCAGATGAATAAGGTCTGAGGATCTAATGTGACTGTATCATGGTGACCATAGCTGATAGCACTGTGTTGTACAATCGAAATTTGCTGAGAGAGTAGAACTTAAACGTTCTCACCCCCAAAGTACATAATAAACAAACAAATAAGTGAGGTGGTGGATGTGCTAACTAACCAGATGGGGAGAATCATTTCACAACGTGTAGTATATCAGATCACCCCAATGTACAACTTGAATTATCTTACAACCTTATATGTCAATTATACCTCAATAATAATAAATTATACCTCAATAAACCTGAAAAAGGGAGGGAGGGAGGAAGAAACGAAGTGAATTACCAAAAACCAACCCTGTCTCAAGGGAGGACAGTTTTCTATTCAGTGACGCTAACTCCATGATTGGGCTAGAATCCCAGACTATGGGAATGTTATCTACTCATCTGCTAGAATAAAGCATGGGTTTGTCTCTGAGCCGACACTCTACAGAGAGGGTAACTCGTCAGTTACTCAGGGCCTCTCAGCCTCAGAGTCCTCCATGGTGAGATGGGGGTAATAATCACGGTGCCTGCCTCGTAGGCCTTAGGAAAATTAAGTAATGAAATCATGTATGCTTAGGGCTCAATATGCCTCAGACATCATTATTTTTCTAGAAGAGTCTTCAGGACCAAGGAAGGGAAATGACTCGCCTAGGGCCCCACGGCTGACTCACAGCAGAAGCAGGATTTGGACCCAGACTTGTGGCCCTTGGTGTGCTGCCCAGTGAGAGAAAGTCCCCTCGGCCGAAGTCTGACAAAACCTGGAGCCTGTCAGGCTTTCCCCTCAAATGACATGAGCCCCACTCCGTGCGGTGTGCCTGGTGGGCAAAGGTGAGCCATCCACAAGCACAAATCACCCCACCGCCAGCAGGGCCAGGGATGGATCACTCATCCCTCTTTATTTTTTAAAAAATTTTATTGTATTTTGGAAGAACACTTAGCATGAGCTCTACCCTCTTAGCATGGTTTTAAGTGCACAATACAGTGCCGTTGGCTACAGACGCAGTGCTGTACTCAGGTTCTCTAGAGCTGGTTCATCTGCCTTTTGCCTGAAACTTTTTGCCCATTGATGATAACTCCTCATCTCCCCAACCCTTCAGCCCCTAGCCACCATCTTTCCGCTCTTCGAGTCTATGAATTAGACCATGGAAGATAGCTCATGTGAGTGGGATCACACAGGATTTGTCTTTCTGGGACTGGTTTATTTCGCTCAGCGCGTGTCCTCAGCGTTCATCCTGGTGGGAACGCAAAATGGAGTAGCCTTGATGGAAAAACAGTATGGAGGCTCCTCGACATATTAAAAATAGAACTACCGGGCTTCCCTGGTGGTGCAGTGGTTGAGAGTCCGCCTGCCGATGCAGGAGACGCGGGTTCGTGCCCCGGTCCGGAAGGATCCCACATGCCGCGGAGCGGCTGGCCCCGTGGGCCATGGCCGCTGGGCCTGCGCGTCCGGAGCCTGTGCTCCGCAACGGGAGAGGCCACAGCAGTGAGAGGCCCGCGTACCGCAAAAAAAAAAAAAAAAAAAAAGTAATCCATTTTACAAAATGCAGTTAACACAGCAAAGTATAAAGAAGAAATGAAAACCATCATGCCACCACCTGACCCTCTGTTAATATTTGGGTCCATGTCTTTTAAATTGTTATGGTTTGCATTATAGGACTTCTCTTTTGCTTAATATATTATAGACAATGTTCTGTATCAACAAGTATTACTAAGACCTTTGGGTCGACTCGCATTTTGGACCATTACACACACTATTGAGGTGGAGGCCCCAGAACCTTTGCACTTGCTATGCCAGCTGCCCAGAATCCTCCTCCATCCATGATAATTGCATGACTCACTCCCTCAGTTCACTCGTTCAAGCTTGTTCAAGTGTATCCATGTCACATCAGCCTACATTTGGCCACCATAGCCAAATAAACCCCACCCTGACCATGCTTAAATTTTTTTCTTCACAACTTATGTCACTGTTTGCAATCGTATTCTCTATTTGCTTACTTTTTTAGTGGCTTTCTATCCCACTAGCCTAAGCAGCGTTTGGGAAAGGACTCTGTTGTGTCCACTGACAGGACCGGAACTGTGCCTGGCACAGAGGAGATGCCGCATGAGTAACTAAATGAACAAAGAACATCCTATACACAGAGATGGGCATATTTGCCTTCTCCTTCCCCCAGGATAGATTTTTAGGCATGGAGTTACGGGGTCAAGGGGACTGCATATTGAACACTGTATACTTTTGCCACATCACAGCCAAGCTGTGCCAGCTGCCACTCCCTCCAGCAGGGTGGGAGAGAGCCCATCCCCAGTTCCCACCCTGCTGGGAATCTCACCTCCTGGTGCAGGAGGCCGGGTGCTTTTCAGGAGCACAGTCCCAGAAACGGTGGGTCAGGTGGAGGAGGCCCACCCCCAGGGGGGTCTCTCTGCCTGGTCTACGGGGTGTTTTCTTGTCCTCTCCGGCGACCCCGTGTCTGAGCAGCTTGCCAGAAAGGGCGATGCAGGAGCCGGGGGTGTGGAGCAACAATAGGATGCTGGTTACTGGCAGCTGGCAAAGGGCACCATGAACCTCGGCCCCTTTGAACAGTACCCCACCCTGCTGCAACTCGGGGCAGAGAACTCGCACATTCACTCTCCTGTTTATTCGATAAAACCCATCAGGGTCCAACCATGTGCCAGAATGGGGAACGTTGCCATTGTGGTCGTGGAGCCAGCCTGAGACTCTCCCACCAGTTTGATGGGTCCTCGGCAAGGCACTTCGCCCCTCTGAGCCTCACGTTCTTCCTCTACCTCTGGGCTCATAAGTGGACAGGGCTGGTCAGGGCACAGGCGAGGGGCAGGTGTGTAAAGGATGGAGGTAGACTGGGGGGCAGGGGGAGAGGAGCAGGCAGCGTCTCAGGCCTGGAGGCACTGTTTGATTCTGAGATTCTGGAACTTTCGTTGGCCTTTGCTTTTCAGGATAGCTGCAGTGCTCTGAGGTCGAGTGGATCCAGCTTTTACAGCGTGGCTCCCCTCTGCCTAAGCTGTCTCAGTGTGTGTGTCTGGTTATGTGTGTTTGTCTCCATTTATGTCTGTGTGTCTGTCTTTACCCGCGTTTCTGTGTGGGTCTCTCTACATGCGTGGTCCCCCGTATGTGTGGGAGGGGAAGGTCCTCCTGTCTGTTTGCAGGTCTCTCTCTGCGTTTCTCTCGATGTGTGTGGCCTCTCTGTATCCCTCCCCCGATCCCCACCCCTCATCCCCATCTCCATCTCTCTATCTCCTTTCTGTAGATATTTTTGTCTTTCTCACCCACCCTTATTCCCAAAATAGCAGTGCTCCAGAAGAACTCTGGGTTTTTGTTCTCCCTTGTCTTTACTCTCCCCAGACCAACCGTCTGACCCAAGGATGGCTTTATACTATTTACGCCCGGGAGCCTCTGCTGCTGGTGTGTCAGTGTTTGATTTCCCAGTTCTCCTTCCCCTTCTCCAGAAGGGAAGCATCCATGTCTGCGTCTGTCTGTCTGTGAATCTGCTCTGCTTTCTAAAAACCCTAAAGAGAAGTTACAAAAGGCGTTTCTCGGGCTTCCCTGGTGACGCAGTGGTTGAGAGTCCGCCTGCCGTTGCAGGGGACACGGGTTCATGCCCCGGTCCGGGAAGATCCCACATGCCGCAGAGCGGCTGGCCCCGTGAGCCATGGCCACTGGGCCTGCGCGTCTGGAGCCTGTGCTCCGTGACGGGAGAGGCCACAGCGGTGAGAGGCCCGCTTACCGCAAAAAAAAAAAAAAGGCGTTTTCATCGTCAACACCCAAGTCCCCTTAGACACCAGCGACCTTCACTCCCCATCCTGCTCTCCGATGCAGCAGAGTGGGGTGGTAGGAGTGGGGCTGGATTGGGGCCCCTACTCCCACCTCTGTCTGCACTCTCTGCGTGACCCGGGGAAACGTGCTGACCTCTCTGAGTCTCGAGTATGATAGAGAATTCCTCCTGGAGCTAAGTAATGACCCACACAGAGCCCCCCGGACCGGCACTCAGATGACGTCAGCTCCTCTGGACCAGAGCAGCCAGTCTTCTCCGGAATGCATTCATTCACTCACTCATTCAACAACATGGCGAGAGACATCCAGGGCTGGAGAGTGTGGCTGTTCCCAAAGGCCTCATAAACCTCACTTGCTGGGAACTCCAGATCATTGTTACCCAGAGACCTTAGGGCAGGGATGAGCAGTATTATCTGAGTGCCACCGGGAACTCCTACAGAGTGGACTTCCTGTGAAGCATAGTGTCCACATTTAAACCTCTGAAAAATCACCCAGTGAAATCCAGGTAGAAAAAAGTGACACAAGTAGCCATTGTTTTTAAGCATCCCTCCCTTTGTTTGATAAAGAGTCTCCAAGGGAGGTGGAGAGAGGTTACAGCCAGCCCTGCGATAATTACGCTGCCTTTGGGCTGTGGCTGTGGGAAAGAGAATGTAAGCTTTTCTCATTTGTCATTATCTTTTTCCTTTGGATTCTCACATTCCTTAATCCATTCATAATCCATTTGTGAAAACAGGCTCACATCCCATGTGCCTTTGTGCTCAAGACTTTGTCCAGGACTGGCAAGTGGGAGGGTTTAAAGATTCTGGGTGGTTGGATGGATGGATGAATAGGTGGTTGTGTGAGTGTTTAAAGGGACGTGATCCTTCCAGGCACACCTCTCGTACGACCACCAGGAAGGCCCAGTGTATTTGCAAGTGGTTTGGAGAGAAGATTAGAGGGTGGTTAGGATAACCCTCTGCTTGCTCCCCAGTTTGTCTTCAACCAGAGCCAAGATGGTAATTATCCCCAGGATCGCAGCTACTGATTGAACAGTCAAGGAGCCAAAGATAGTGGGATATCAGGAGAGCGTGGGGAAATGGGCTCAGGAGCTTTGGGCTAAACTCTCTGAGGTCTCCTCTGTCCCTGCAGGCAGATTGTTCACTCTTTCCCCACCCTCCAAGAGCACACTTCTATCATAAAACAATTGAGCATTGTCTTCTGTTTTTCCCACTTGGCTGAGAGTCCTCAAAGGCAAGGATTTTTTCCCTCAATTTTATTTTTCTAGTACTTAGCACAGTATGTGGCATGTAGCATAGGCTAAGTTAATATTGCGTGGATCACTGAGTTGATCGTTAGATGTTTGGAAGAGTGGATGCATGGATGATTTGCTTAGAGGATGATGGGTGAGTGGATGGATGAATGGTTGGGTTTTTGAGGGGAATAGGGGATAGGCCATTGAATGCTTTGCTAGGTGGGTAGTTAAATGGTTTGTTGGATGGGTGGTTGAATTTGGATGGATGGATGGATGCATGGATGGATGGATTCATGGATGGATGGATGCATGGATGGATGCATGGATGGATGGATGCATGGATGGATGCATGGATGGATGGAGGGTGGATGAAAACATGTAACCTTATTGGCCACCTAGAGTCAGCCTCCCACACGATACAGGAATCCACCTTGCAATGCCTCTGACTTCCTCAAGTACATGCCAATCTACCTGCAATAACTAATTTACAAGATATTTCATTAACTAAGAAGAATTGTTATAAATATTTCCAAAGTCTGGGTATGGTAATGTAGTGTGTATTAGTGGTTAAGCACGTAGGCTTTGGAAACAGACCTGGGTTTGAATCTCAGCTTAACTTAATTAAAGCAGTGTGACCTTGAACAAATAAATCCCTTGGCCTCTCTAAGCTGTGGTTTCCTCATTTGCAAAACGGAGATAATGGCCCTACCTTTCAGGGTTGCTATAAGGATTAAATGAAATAATGGTAAGGACTGCTGAATGCTCAAGAAGAGATACTGTAATCGTTATGATACCAAAATGTACCCACCTGTAACTTTTATTTTCACCAAAAACCAGATGTGTGCCAGATATTGTTATAGTGTTATGTATCCAATGACAAACATTCTGATATAGTCCCTCATCTTTTGGCGTTTATGTTCTAGTAGGGGGTTCAGACAATAAACAAGGAAACAATTTCAGATGGTGTTAAATGCTATGCAGAAAATCGAAATAGGCCGAGGTGAAAGAGAGTGATGTCGTTGGTGGGAGCCGGATGGCCTTACTGTGACCTGTGAACTAGTGACAAGAAGATGTAGGCATACAAAGATCTAGGGAGAGTGTGTCCCAGGTGTCAGGAATGGCCAGTGGAAAGGTCCCAAGGCAGAGACGAGCTTGCTCAAGGAAAAGATAAAAGGCCAAGGGGCGAGGTAGATGGTAGGAGCCATCAAGGCACAGGGGTGTGCAGTCATATCTGCAGGAAGCAGGTCCCGCAGGCCATGGACACAATACACGCTAATCTCAATCCGTCCTCTGGGACAACATAGAAGGAGCCTCGCTCATTTGGTGGCCATTCAGCTTCCCAGTGGCAGCTGACAGGCTCCCAATCTCCTGACCTCCAGGCTAAACAGTCCTAGTTCTCAGCTTTCCCAGTTGACATTCGGAGACACCTGCAGCTGCTACCCTGACAAGGTTCTGAGTCCCACAAACCTAGAACCCACAAGAAATCAGGTTAAACCCAAAGGAAATTCGGCTCAGGAAAACCAGGATATTTCTAGTTGGGACTGTAATGAACTGAACCAGGAAGCTGTGTTCCTCCCTGAAACCTTGCCCCTGGAGCATTTGCAAGGGAAGAAAAGGAGAAAAGGTGTCTTTGAGGCTGCTTCCAGGATAAAAGATGTCTGGAATCATTTATTCAGGAGCATCTGGTATAGGTTCTGGGCTTTCAGAGAAAAATAAGCTCTGACCGTGGCTGATCCCCACCTGGGCTGATCCAGGAGCTCAAGTGGATTCATGAGGACCTAGACCCCCTCCATCACTCAGCAGTGCTTCCCTCTGTGTTGGCTTTCCTCTCCATGTGGGGACAAAAGGGCTCAGCACCTGCCAGTTTCATGGATTTCAAACCTCTCTCATCTAGTAGTTGCAACCAAAGTCCAGAATTCTGTCTTCTTGGCTAAACAGCTTGGTTAGGGCTGAACCATACCTACTGTGGCCAGAGAGAGGCAGTGTCCTGATTAACCAAGCCTCATCCCTGTGGCCACCCCTGAAACTGACAATGGAGAGAGACCCTCTCCTTCCACACAGACTGAGAATTGAGGAGGGGGATGATGCCCCCCAAAATATCAGATGGTAAATTTCCCAATATGCAAGATGGATAACTTCTAGGGATATGCTATACAACATTGTGCTCATAATCCACAGTACTATCCTGTCCACTTAAAAATGTGTTAAGGGCTTCCCTGGTGGCGCAGTGGTTGAGAGTCTGCCTGCCGATGCAGGAAACATGGGTTCGTGCCCCGGTCCAGGAAGATCCCACATGCCGCGGAGCGGCTGGGCCCGTGAGCCATGGCTGCTGAGTCTGCGCGTCCGGAGCCTGTGCTCTGCAACGGGAGAGGCCACAACAGTGAGAGGCCCATGTACCGCAAAAAAAAAAAAAACACAATGTGTTAAGAGGGTAGATCTCATGTTATCTGTTCTTGCTACAATTTTTTTTAAATGGATGCTGTTAGGAGGAGAAGGGAGAGTGTATTCTGGACAGGCAAAAACAGCAAGTGTATCTTGCGTTTCCCAACTTGAAATTAACTGCTCCTTCCTCTGTGATTCAGAAATACACCTCTTACATCTCTCATCTCCTCCTGCCTTGTTCAGTAGTTTAATATGTGTACACATGTCTCCGTCCGTTGTTTTCAGCTCCCTGGGGATGGAAACCATGTCTTCGGGTCCTCAGGGTTCCTACTCCTGTTGTACCAGGACAGCGTAAGAGTCCAGGACTTGCTTCGTTCAGTTGAATCAGGTTTCAGGGCCCAATATGACTCCTGTGCCCCTCAAATAGTTTCCGGGAGGAAGCATCAGAGAAACTCCCCCCGAGGACGACCGAGCTTACCCCGCCTCTGTGGTTTCTCGGGTTTTCCCAGGCAAAGCCAGCAAGAACGTTCAGTGGGATGAGGATTCGGTGGAGTACATGCCGGCCAACCGGGTCAGAATCGCCTTCGTCCTAGTGGTCCACGGCCGCGCCTCTCGGCAGCTGCAGCGCATGTTCAAGGCCATCTACCACAAAGACCACTTCTACTACATCCACGTGGACAAGGTGAGGACCACCCTTTCTCTGCAGGTCTGTCTGCCTCTCTCCAAGCTGACCTCCCTTTCAGGGAAGGCTTGCAGGCTGAACAGCTG
Organism: Mesoplodon bidens; assembly: GCF_964165515.1. Lineage (NCBI taxonomy): Eukaryota > Metazoa > Chordata > Mammalia > Artiodactyla > Ziphiidae > Mesoplodon > Mesoplodon bidens. The sequence continues at coordinate 52,686,714 of NC_138171.1, read as the reverse complement.
CTTCCCCCCAGAGCATTTGGTCTTGAAGTGCCGTGCGTGTGTGTGTGTGTGCGTGCGTGTGTGTGTGTGTTGGTTTCAAAGTTCCCAGCTGTGACTTTAGACTTTCTCCATAAACACTGTCACTCGTACCTCTTTTCCTCACTGTCCCACTGCCCGATGCAGTGCCTGTCGCTCTGTGAAGATAACTAACCCAGGGGTGGGCACACTGTCTGTAAATGGCCAGACAGCAAGTATTTCAGGCTTTGTGGGCCATACGCTCTGTCGCAGCTACTCAGCTCTGGCATTGTAGCATGAAAGCAGCCATAACAAACATACATAAATGAATGTGTGTGACTGTGTTTCAATAAAACTTTACAAAAAAGCTGCAGCCAGCTTGCTGACCCCTGAGCACCTTGTTCCAGAGGTTTCTGTTGGTCTGCTGACATGACATGATTTTGTCTTTGGTCAAGAAGGCAAAGGGGATGCCTATCCAAAAAGTTTGCTTCTAGCAGGCCTGCGAGAGGGTAATGGAGAAATTCCACCTCTTGAAATACTCATCAGGTCTAGATGCAGCTATATTTCTTAGCTTGTTAACCTCAGACCATATGTATCCATCTTGTAGAAAAATGCAGACTCCCAGGCACCCGCCTACACCTAGTGAACCAGTGACTTAGAGGTGGGGCCAGGGAATCTGCATTTCAGATAGCTAAAGTAGTATTTTAAAAATAATGAAGCTCGAATAGCAATGCAGAAAGACACCCCAGGCCTGAATCAGTTACTTGGCAAAGTTCAGAAGCCCTGTCAACTAGAAGGGAAGGGACAGAGAGGGGGCAAGGGACAGGTCTTGGTGTTTTCTGCGCTGCTGACTGTCACCCTTTCTCTCCTGGGAAAAGCGCTCTAATTACCTGCATCGCCAAGTGCTCCAGTTCGCCAGGCAGTACAGCAACGTCCGCGTCACCCCCTGGAGGATGGCCACCATCTGGGGGGGAGCCAGCCTGCTGTCCACGTACCTGCAGAGCATGCGGGACCTCCTGGAGATGACCGACTGGCCCTGGGACTTCTTCATCAACCTCAGCGCAGCTGACTACCCCATCAGGTAAGGCGGCCCCGGCCCCAGGCCAGCCTGCTCTGAAGTCCTGCTTCCCCTGTCACAGCTGGGAAGCCAGAGGCAGAAGCAGCCTGCCCCCTGTCTGGAGAAGCCTTTCTGCCTCTGTGAGACGCTTATGCACTGTCTCCATGAAATCTCTCTGCACAGGGTCCACCCTGAGCCTGAGAGTCATGTGAGCATTCGCTCATTCAGTCACTCGTTCAACAGAGATTTCTTAAGTACATGGGTGAGTTAGAACATTCTCCCTCCACCTTCCAAATAAGGACCGCATTCAGAACTATCCCAGAATGCAGAGTGCAGCTGCTAGCATGGCAGGCACTCCCTTCAAGGGTCTAGGGTCTCACTCTCCCACCTCCGGACCTCCTGTGGAGGCCTCAGAGTTCATCTCAGCCTCTGTCAGGTGGAGACACTTGGCCAGAGATCTCAAGGGCCGGTGGGCCAGCCCATGGCCCTTCCCCAAAGAATCTCATCAGGTCTCAGTGCTGCCCCCCAGAGGCCCTCTGTTGATTTGCAAGTTGAAGCTGTAACAGCGGCACTTAGCCAGGTCACCTCGGCCAGGATGTCAGGATTTCTAGCATTTTGTATGCAGGGGGATGAGTGCTCAGGCTTCCATCTGATGGCTTAAGGTTTGACTCTGAGTTCTGCCACCTTACCAGAGGGTGACCCTTGGCAAGTAAATTCAGTCTTTGTGAAATCAGGTTATAACAATAGAACCGAGCCGAGTTTGGGCACTTACAAAGCTCAGTAAATGTCAACTGTTAATTCCCAAGCTGTCTCCAAGGCTGCACCTCATAATCTCCAAGAAAGATCCAGAAATCCTTTCTCAGACCGTGTGCCCCACCCCTTTGGGGGTTCAGAGAAGGGAGTCGTCATATTTTTAGCTTTAATGCTTCAGTTGTCTCGACATCTCTGTCAGTCTGTCTCTCCTCTGCCCCCCATGGGCCCTCATTCCCATGCGCCCCACCCCAGGCTCTTCTGGCCACTCACGTTGCCAGCCTCGTGGCCAGAGGCACTTCACGCATCAGGCACTGCTGCTTCCTCTTGCTGTTGTTTTCGTAAAATCGCCCCACACAGAAACATATGAATTTTGCAGATGAATGGTTTTATCCTGGGCAACTCTGATAAGCTTTCACTTCCCATCTGCCGCTCCATCTGTAGCTTCCAAAACCATGACTTCTCCCCTCCCAGGAAGGATGAGCAAACTTAGGAGCCTTCTCGAAGGGGCATGAGTGCCCAAGTCAGTAGCTTCTACAAGGCTCTGAAAACCTGGGGAGATATCCAAGGGCAGAGGCCACCTGTCGTGGCTGCTCTGAGCTGTTTGTGATTTGACATCGCCTGCCTGGTCTGCTGCCTAGTTCTGACTGCTGGCCAGACTTATTGTTCTTCACTGGCCAGTAGCCTCGATGAGACTCTGGACACAGACAGCATGGCTGAAGAATCTGCCACCACCGACCGGCCGTGTGAATTGGTACAATCAGCTTCAGCCTTCTGCATCTCAGCGTCAGCACCTAAAAGGGGGCACAATATCAGTACCTATTTCATAGGGCAGTTAGGAGGATTAGAGGAAATGTTGCATGTCAAGGGCTTAACACAGTGCCTGACACAGAAAGTGCTCGTTAAATGCAGGCTGTTATATTATAGTGGTGGAGTAGCGTGGACCCCGTGGACTGGACTTCACCATCAACTGAGTTGCTTTCCTTTTTCCCTTCACTCGTGAGAAGACCAGGAAAATATTTCTTGAACCCACATCTCTTTCAAAAGTGGGAAAATCAAAGTTAGGCTTGAAGGCTAAAATGTTTCAAGAGAAGCAGGATAGAACCAACTCATCTATGAATGGGAAGACTATTCTCATGTTTGGAATATGCAAGTGAAGTGTGTTTAAAGAATCCAGGTCTTAGGGGCTTCCCTGGTGGCGCAGTGGTTGAGAGTCCGCCTGCCGATGCAGGGGACGAGGGTTCGTGACCCGGTCCAGGAAGATCCCACATGCTGCGGAGCGGCTGGGCCCGTGAGCCATGGCTGCTGAGCCTGCGCATCTAGAGCCTGTGCTCCGCAACGGGAGAGGCCACAACAGTGAGAGGCCCATGTACCGCAAAAAAAAAAAAAAAATCCAGGTCTTCCCCCTTCGCCGTTGATGTGGCCGCCTGGCCCACGTAGGCTCTGGTTGGAGATGTTTACCTATCCAGCGTGTGAATGAAAATGGATGTTTTCAAGCACTGAGACCCTGCTAGATCTGGAATCCTCAAAGGACATGACGGTTTTATTCAATATGTTCTATGTACTGAGTAAGGCTGGACACTGCGCTAGCTTCTTCGGTTAGATGGGCCACAGGAAGGGATGAAACCCTAAAGTATTGTGCCGTTGGTCTGTGTGGTTTGGGCCACTAGCAACAGAGCCCGCACAGTCTATCACTGGGCTCTGTGTCCCGGAGCAAATCAGATGCAAAGGCCGAGTGTGTCCATGGCCCCTCTGGGGCTCACATTCTGTCTGTGGTGTATGTGTGCATGCGTGGGTGCATGCATGCATGTGTGTAGGTGTGTGCGAGCATATGGTAGGGGAAAACAGTATTTCAGTTCTTCAAGCTAAACCCAGGATCTACTAATTCTGCCTCTTGGGGATCCACAGCAACAAGGGCTAACCTAGCGGGACCTACCGTGTGGCTATTTAAGCTACACTTGACCTAGACCCAAACCTCTCTCTTGACATACCACCAGGGACCCAGAGCAGGAGCCTGAGAGGTTTTCTGCGGCTCCTCAGCAGGAAAGGCCAGCTCGTACAGACAGGAAGCAGGTGTCTCGGCTTCTCTGCAACGTCCCCAAGACCAGTGTCTCCATGGCACTGATCAAACAAGACTAGCGCCCAGATCCAGCAGCTGTTTCCTGTGTACCTACTGTGTGTCCGCCCCTCTGCTGGGACCTTTAACACGTATGTGTCTTAATCCTCATCCCTTAAAGCATGACTTCCGGTGTGTAAAAATGTTTAGAGGTTAGTATTCAAACAGAACTTCTAGTGAACCTTGCAGGAAACTTAAGCCCTTGATAATATTCGGCACAGAGCCTAGTCGCCCTGGGATCTGGGCAGAGGACTCAGGCATCCGTGCACAGTTGATCCCCTGCTTTTCATTCCTCTAGTCAGTTCAGTGATTCTCGAGTGGGTCAAGGAAATCCTGTTGTTAACAGCAAATGCAACCACAGCAAATGCCATTTACAGCACTTAGTACATCCCTGGCCTGATTCTAAGTGCTATCCATGGTCCTGACGGCAATTCCATGAAGTACATACATACTTTGGGGATCCCATTTTTCAGATGAAGAAACTGAGGCACAAAGATGTTAAGGAACTTGACCACAAGGATACAGCCAGTGATCATTTTTTTTAAATTGAGGTAAAATTCACTTAACATTAAATTAAGCATTTTAAAGTGCTCAATCCAGTGGCTTTTCGTACACACACAATGCTGTGCGACCTAGAACCTCCATCTAGTTCCAAAACAATTTCATCCCCCCAAGAGGAAACTCCATCCCTCCCCATTCACCTCCCCCCATGAGCCCCTGTCAATCTCTAATCTGCCTCTCTGGATTTGCCTACTCTGTATGTTTCATATCAATGAAATTGTACAGTGTGTGATGTTTTGTGACTGGCTTCTTTCACTTAGGATAATACTTTCATGGTTTACCCACATTGTAGTATGTGCCAGTATTTCATTCTTTTTTATGGCTGAATACATTTCCATTGTGTGGCTATACCACGATTTGTTTGCCCATTCATCAGGTGGTAGAGCCGGGATTCTTAAGAGCTCCCCAAAAGCCGTGTCTTTTGGCCAGCCTGGATTGTGCCGTATGTCCTGAGGTGAGGACCTCATCAGGTTTAAGAAGATGCAGCTCCATCACGTGGGACTCTGCACAGCATTGGTACTTAGAGACTTTTTTTTTTTTTTCTGTACGCGGGCCTCTCACCGCTGTGGCCTCTCCCGTTGCGGAGCACAGGCTCCAGACGCGCAGGCTCAGCGGCCATGGCTCACGGACCCAGCCGCTCCGCGGCATGTGGGATCTTCCCGGACCAGGGCACGAACCCGTGTCCCCTGCATCGGCAGGCGGACTCTCAACCACTGCGCCACCAGGGAAGCCCGGTACTTAGGGACTTTTGTTGACTGATCTCTGATGATGCTGGGGTCGGGGTAGGGGTGCTGATCTGATGCACCCCCGTCCACAGAAGCCTGGTGACCTTTCCCACTCAGCCTGGCCCACCTCTGCCTAGTTCTAGCAGAAAAGTTTCCAGTGATTCCGGTTGGCTGAGGCAGATTTGAGGTTGAAGATGGACAGATGGAGGCTTAGAGTCAGAGCTCGAAGCTTCCCTTTTTCCCTTCCTCCTTCTTTCACCATCCAAGCCCCTTCTGAAGGCAGCCTGGGGGTGTCCTGGGGAGGAAAGAGCTCAGGCCTGCCTGTGAGGCCAGCTGAAAATGGTCTTGCGGATGAGATCAGGAAACAGGTCTCCTCTGACTTCACTCAATCATGCAACAGATAATTATTGAGCACCTACTATGTGCCAGACACTGTGCTGGGTACCAGGTGTTCAACGGGAAAGAAGAACATGGTCAGTCCCTGCCCTCAACCTAGTGGTCAAGGGTGCAGACTTAAGCCAGACCAACTGAGCTTGAATCCCAACTCTTCTGTTTACTAGCTGTGTGAAAGTGAACTTGAGAAAAATCGCTTAATATCTCTGGGCCTCAGCTACGTCATCTGTAAAATGGGTACAATAACAGCACCACCCCATACGGTTGTTAGAGGATGAAATGAGTTAACGTATGTAATGTGTTTAGCACATGGTAAGCACTGTCTGTGTGACAGCCATTGTTATTGATGGAAGAAGACAGACGTTAACCAGAATGATCACACGAGTGAACACGTGGTCACAAAGTGAGGCAAGTGTTCTGAAAGGAAGGAAGGATATAAGAGCACTTAGCTAGCAAAGCTCACCTGGACCAGGGAGCCTGGGGTGGCCTCCCTGAGGAGGCAGCACGTGAACTGAGGTGTGCGAGATGGGTTGGGCTTAGGTAGCGGAAGTATGCAGGATGATCCTGGGGTAGTGTTCCAGGAAAGGGGATGGCATGGACAAAGGCCTGGTGGGAGGAGGGATGCTGGCATGCCTGAGGAGCTAAAAGAAGGCTGACCTGGCTGAAACACAGCGAGCCAGGGGTTACCTTACTACCAGGGAGGATGGTCCAGCCAGTTCCTGCAGGGACTCTTGATCACCTATCCAGTGGTTGAATCCTTAGCCCATGAGCTGTGTGGTTTCAGCGTGAAGTAACCTTATTTACAATGTAGAGGGGTCACTTTGGCTACTGTGAGACAAGAGTGGGGAGGGGACGGAGCGGGAAAGGGGAGGCCAGTGAGGAAGGATGGGGGCTGCAGCTGCTGTCCTGGAACCACATTCAGGGAGCCCCCTCCTCCCTAAACCTCCCGGCGGAGGCCGGAGCCCTGTAAACCGTCGGGAGCTTCCTGAATCTAAGCAGCAGCTCAGCCTTTGAGGCACAGAGCCAGGCCGCCTCCTGTGTGGCGCTCAGGCCCCCCATCTGCACGGAACAGCCCCATTCTCAGGAGACCCGTAGAGCAGGGCTGACGCAGAGGACCCAGGACGCCCAGGGGCCTGAGGCCAGAGTTTTAGAAGAGGACTGAGTGTGAGGCAGGAGGGGACAGCAGGAGGGGACAGCTAAGGCCTGAGAAAGAAGGTGGCTCGAGACCCCTCTTTGTTCTTTTGGTTTTAATTGTGATAAAACATGCGTAACATAAAATTTACCATCTTAACCATTTTTAAATGTACAGTTCAGTGGTTAAGTACATTTACATTGTTATGCAACCAAGCTCCAGAACTCTTTTTATCTTGCAAAACTGAAACTCCACACCCATTAAACAAAACTCCCATCGCCCCTCCCCCAGGCCCTGGCAACCAGCATTCTATTTTCTGTTTCTGTGAATTTGACTGCTTTAGGTACCTCACGGAAGTGGAATCAGACAGTATTTGTCTTTTTGTGGCTGGTTTATTTCACTTACCATGTCAGGGTTCGTTGATGTTGTAGCAGGTGTCACAATCTCCTTCCTTTCTAAGAGTGAATAAATCTCCCCTGTATGTATAGACTCCATTTTGCTTACCCATTCATCCATCACTGATGGACACTTGGGTTGCTTCTACCTTACGGCTATGGTAGATAATGCTGCTATGAACATGGGTGTATGAATATCTCTTCACCTCCCTGCTTTCAGTTCTTTAGGGTATATGCCCAGAAGTAGAATTACTAGATCATATGGTAGTTCTATTTTTAGTTTTTGAGGAACCTCCGTACTGTTTCCCTTTAGTGGCTGTACCAGTTTACATCCCCACAAGCAGTGCACAAGGGTTCCAATTTCTCTACATCCTTGCCAACGTATTTTTCTTTTCCTTCTTTCTTTTTTTTTTTTTGATAGTAGTCATCCTAATGGGTGCGAGGCATTTCTTATTCTTTTTAAGGAACATAAACTCCCAAAACAAGGGCCCTGGAACCCTTGGAAGCTTTGAGTAGCTGGTACAACTCTCAGTAGACCCATGAGGTTAGCTACAGGCTGTTGTCTCCCCACAGGATCATACCCCTCAAATGATTAATCTAGAACTTCTTCCCAGCCCACATCAGTCCCCCTTCTCATTCGCCATCCTTCTGAATAAGACCACCTGTTCACCAGCAGCTGGAAACCTGTGTGCCTTCCATCTCACCACTCCATGGGGGCCTGCGTATTCTCATTCTAACCCTGACATCTTTCTCATGTGTGTGTTTCCACCTATGATTGCTCTATCTCGGCCCAATTCAGACCCTCATTGCTTCACACCTGGGCCTTCAGAGTTCCCCAAGAGGACATAGTCTGAGCCAGACTCTGAAAACAGGCTAGAGCTTCTCCAGGGCCGTTTGGAAAAGCAGTGGCCACTACCCTCTCTGTGAGCAGCTTGCAGGATATAATCATTTATTTACTCAAGCAAGTGTGCAGTTCACTTACTGACTGGGTGTTGAGCCAGGCTGAGTGCCAGGGACTGTGCTAGGGACTGGGAGATGCAGCAGAGGAACGGACTCGCTCATTCACTGAGGGGGTTTACAATCTATGGGAGAAATGGTGATGACGTCAGTAAAGTCATGTCAGGGCTCCGTGATGGGGAATAAGAAGGGGGTCCTACTTTAAGGAGCATGGTCAGGGAAGATGAGATGCTTTTAAAGAGTGCTGTTTAAGCCAACTCCTGAAATGGGGCCCACTGTGCAAAAGAGGGAGTGGAGGTACCAGGTGAAGGGGAACAGCACATGCAAAGGCCCTGAGGCAGGGAAGAGCCCAGCGCGTCCAGGAACTAAAGAGAAGAGCAGTAGGTGGAGCAGGGTGATGGAGGCAGGGGGTGGAGCACGGTGAGTTTGGAGAAACACACAAGCCCTGTGACTCCTGCTTCTGCCCACCTGCCTTTGCTCTCCGTGCCCTTAGCCTGTGTTGTGGGTTCCTCAGGCTGCTGTACGAAATGACCACCAACTGGGTGTCTTAAAACAACAGAAATTTATTCTCTCACAGTTCTGGAGGCTCAAAGTCTGAAATCAAGGTTTCTGCAGGCCCATGTTTCCTCTACTGGCTCTAAGGGGAAACGTTTCCTGCCTCTTCCTAGTTTCTGGTGGTCGCCGTCAACCCTTGGTGTTCCTTGCCTTGTAGATGCATCACTTCAATCTCTACCCCCATCTTCATTTGGCCTTCTTTCCTATATGTCTGTCTCTCTTCTCACGACCTTTTTATAAGGACACCAGTCATTGGAGTTAGGGCCCACCCTAATCATCTTAACTAATTACATCTACAAAAATCCTATTTCCAAATAAGGTCACCTTCTGAAGTTCCGAGTGGATATGAATTTGGGGAGGGGGGACACCCTTAAACCCGGTACAGCCTCCCTCCGCCCCTTGCTGGGCCAAGTGTGGGATGCAGTTGCCCTGCGAGAGGGGACGGTGCTATCCTGGGTCTCCAGCAGCATCTGGGGTGGGCATTGCTGGGAGCCCCCTCTGAAGGCAGCTCTTGCAAGGAACCCATCCTCTCAGCTCTGTGTGGGGATGGAGCTGACGTCCTCCAGTTCCTTCATTCAATAATCATTTCCCGAACACCTACCAACCTCCGGGCCCTGGGGGACAGCAGACAGCAGGACAGACAGGGTCCCTGCCACAGGGAGCACGGCATCCCGTGACATGGTTCTCAATGAGGGAAAATCAGAGTTCTGTGTGATTCCTGGAAATTTCCTCTAAAACACCTTTCAAGTATCAGGTTCTTTAAAATAATAGGACTCCAACCCAGACCAGTTGAGTGTAAATTCCTTACGGGAAACAAGAATCTATCTCTTTTTTAAAGCTCCCCAGGTGATTGAATACACAGAGAGAGTTGCAGATCATTGGTCTGGGGGAGACATAGACATTCATCCCTTAATTACAGTAATAAATAGCAAGGTGAGTGCTAGGGTGGAAAATCTGTTAGCCTCAGTACTTCGTGGGACGTCCTATTTGGGAGCCCGACACCAGATCTCTGGGTGCGACCATCCTTCTTGTTGGCTGCTTTCTCAGAATCCAGCCACTTTTATTCTTTGAGTGATCAGAGATGCACATCCTCTTTCCTGAGACCCCAAAACCCAGGTGGGCACCATCCAAGGAAAGCTCCGCCCAGATAATGTGTGAGTCGGAAAGGGTGTTATCCGCTCAGGCTGTTGGTCACGAGGGAACTGGAAAAACATGCCAGTAATTATGCCGTTACAGTTTTGTTTGCATCGAGTAGCAAAATAATCATTTCCTCAGCCCTGTTATTTTTCAACCTGACGGGTTGCACTCCTGCCTTTGCAGAAACTCAGTTTGCTTTCCCCTTGCTGGCTCTTCTGGGTCTCCTGAGCTGTACTTTCGGTTGGACAGCTCTTCAAGCTTTCTGGAGGGGAGGACTGACCCAGAGCATCCCCTGGACAGAGGGAGGCTGGAGTTCTCATGGGACACAGATGAAAAGCACCGAGACTCCTCAGAAAGTCAAGGTAGAACACTGTGTTGGCTAAAGTAGGTAAGGAAGGACATCCTGGGAGGACGTAGGGAGTCCACATAATCAGTGCAGAAGGTGGCAGAACACAAGGCAAGAATGACATGACTTTTTTCACCCAAGGGATACCGCCATTTGGCTTAAATACTTCCCAGCCATATTGTATGTTTGCTGGCTGTTTGTTTGTTTTCCCTTCTTTCGTTACTGAGAAAAGTTCAGTCCTGGGGAAAGGAGGCGGATGGTTTTATCTTGAGTCACGTGTCCTGGCTTTGGCCAGCAGGGCGGAGCACTTCAGTCATTCCTTCCTTCCTTCATCCATCGCATGCTTAGTGAGACCCTACTGGATGCCAGGCAGTGCTTTAGACCTGCGCTGTCCAGTAGAACTTACTGTGCTGATGTCCAAGTGCAGTAGCCACCAGCCACATGTGGCTGTTGGGAGCTTGAAATGTGCTTTGTGGGACCGAGGAACCAAATCTTCAGTGTGATTTGATTTTAATTTAAATGTAAACAAATAACATATTAAGCACCACAGTCGTTGATGCTCGAGCTGGAGTAGTAAACAAAATGATTTAAAAAACTCCTGCCCGGGCTTCCCTGGTGGCGCAGTGGTTGGGAGCCCGCCTGCCGATGCAGGGGACACGGGTTCGTGCCCCGGTCCGGGAAGATCCCACATGCCGCGGAGCGGCTGGGCCCGTGAGCCATGGCCGCTGAGCCTGCGCGTCCGGAGCCTGTGCTCCGCAACGGGAGAGGCCACAGCAGTGAGAGGCCCGCGTACCGCAAAAAAAACACAAAAACTCCTGCCCTTGTGGACCTTGTCGTGGGGCAGGAGTACTTCCACCAGAGGGAACTGCACTGCTGTTAGCAAATAAGAGAGAGTGGATGCTACCAGCTCAGAAACAAAAGTGATCTCTGTGCTCTGCCAGTTTGAGGGTCTCACCACATCCCAGACCGACCATGCCATGAATTTTGTAAGGTATTTTCTTCCTAACTCCTCCCTCCTCAGATCTCATAGTTCTTCCTCTTGGCAGAAGTTCTCTACGTGTCCATTGATGGGACATTTCCAGCCCTAGGCATCTTCCTGTCCAGTGCATTGAGCATGTTTGCGTCTCGGGAAAGCTTCAGTGATGTGGCTTGTCCACCAGTGGCAAAGAGCAGGGATGCTGTGCACTCTGGGATGCTCTAAGCACATCCAAGTGCACCCTGGGAGTTTGAATGTGAGCCCAGGTGGCCCACAATGTGGGCGATCAGCGCTGCAGAGCCTGTTATTCTTCCCCAGCCTCCCCCTCACATGTAACTGCAGATGGAGATTATTCTCAAGGGCATTGTAGAGGAACGGCATGTCTTAAAGGGTCAAGTGGGATAAAGGAGGGGAGTTTCTACCCCTTTTTATTGATGGCAGCAGAGATTTAGATGAGCATGGGCCCAATGGACAGGGTTAAGGTCCAGTTGTTGGGTGGATAGATGGAAACTCTGGGGGTTTTATCATCACCATCATCATCATTCATTTCCTTCCTCCCACTTGCTGCCACTCTGAATCATTGCCTAGCACGGAGAGTGGTCACTACGGACTCTCAAAATAGATGCCTGGGGAAGCCCTTCACGATCTGCCAGACTCCAGTGGTTAATAATATTAGCTAGCATTTCATGAGTCTAGTCGGCCCCTGTATCCACAGGTCCACATCCAGGTTGTTTGGATCTGGAACCCGCAGATATGGAGGGCCGACTGTAAGAGACGGAACATCCTCGGATTTTGGTAGATTCGCAGTGGGTCCTGGAACCAGTCCCCTGCATATACGGAAGGATGGCTGTGTTTACCATATGTGGCTTCCTGAGCCAGACGATTTCCATGTGTTATCTAAAGTCACAGAAACCCCAGAAGGTAGATGCTATGTCTGCATCCCATTTTACAGATGAAGAAACCGAGGCTGAGAGAAGTTAAGGAGTTTGCCCTGTGCCTCACAACTGGTGGGGGTCAGAACCAAGATTCACTCATGCTTCTCTCATCACCGGGGGAAAAAGGAAAAAAAAGTTCACCAATAGGTCATATTGCACCCACTGGGCTGTTCTGGACCAAAGCTCTCCTGCTCATTCTTTCCCCATCTAAATCCTTGTTCTCTTCATCTGGAAGAGAATCCAGGTGGCAAAGATGTCCAGTAACCAAGAGAGGAGCAGTGCACATCAGAACCTGAATCCAGAGCCACCAGCATTCAGCCAGCTGCTAAGCAGCCGTCATTTTCTGTGTTGGTCCCCACAGCATCCCCAGGGGGCCGGCACAGAGAAGGGCACTGAGGCTCAGTGGGTTTGAGTGACTTGCCCAAGGTCACACAGCTTGGCAGTGGCCCAGCCTGGGTTTGAAGGCAGGTGCAGGTGACTCGCAAATGCAACCTCTTTCGGCTTCGCGCAGCTCCCTCACTGTGAGGCTGGCCGGCGGTGGACCCCAGGGGAAAAAGCCAATCACAACAGCACAGACCGCACCACGTGACCACCATGGCTAGTGTGGTCCCATTTCCACACTTGTGGGCTGTCTCCCTCTGGCTGATGGCAGATCGCGCTTTACCAGTTGTGTTTGCTCTGAGCATGGACGGAGGAACCAGCTGTTCTGCATTAGCTGGGAACGCCTAGCTTTCAGATTCCTTTATAATCCTGTCCCTTTTGATCTCAGACGGTCCAGACCCCTCCCCAAACTGCCAAACTGCAGTGCTGATGGAATTCTCACTCGTTTAAACCTTAGCCTCAAGCAGCATAATTAAGAACGAATGGCTGCCTTCCCTCCAAACGTGCGCAGTTGTTCCACTGCAGAATCGAAACGATGCTGGCCTGTTCTGTGCCTTCACTCACTCCACGAGGGCACGTGGGTGAACGTGCAGTGTCATCCTGACCTGGCTTTGAATCCTCTCTCCATCCCCTTCTACCTGCGTGATCTCAAGACAGGTGAACCCAACCTTCCTGAGTCTCGATTTTCTCACCTGTAAGAGGGAGATGATGATGTTAGCAGTGGCCAGGTGGGAATCCAAGGTCTGCCTGAGGTCCAGCTCTGCAAGCTGTCTGATATGCAGCCAGGCGTGGGCACAAAGGCTCAGGCCTGGCACCCACGTGCGTCCTCGTGTTCATCTCTCCCACCATCTAAACGTTGGGCCCAGGATGCTCAGCCATGGTGACGGCACTGAGAAGACGGAGATGGCCGGGTCTGCCGGGGAGACCACCTGGTTACATGAACGGAAGAGGCATAAGAAGAAAGCGTGACTGATTCTGGCCCCAAGTGTTCAGATGCAGCCTAGGTTTGAGTAAGAAACATGAGAAAAAGTAGTGGAATCCAGGTAGGGGCTTTCACCAAACAGTAACCCAGCCCACTAGTAACCAAGCAATCTCTCCGGCCCTGACTAATCGTACCATCAGTTCCCCTCCCTTTGGGTAAACCTAAGGAGATGGGCAGAGGAGGGCCTGATATGCGAAGCAAGGCCGGAGCCCTCTCTCCCCACCACACTTTCCTCCTAGGGTCCTTATAAAAATGAGAGATAGTAAAACACAGGGCCCAGTGCAGAGTTGGGCATTTATTACAAGTTCCCAGAACATGGGTCTCTTATTGTTCTTCTTATGATAGCTAAAAATCCTGGACAGTTATTAATTCTGGACCAAAATCATGGTCTGGCCTTTCTTGTGGTCAGTCTGTAGTTGAGCAGCCCGGCCCCCATTGCCCCTTCCTGCTGCAAGGCTGTTTGAAAAGAGCCTTGGCATTGATCAGCCTTCTTGACTGCAGTGGGCTGAAGCCACACTCTTGAGTCATCGTAGCTGCAACCTCCCTGAAGGTTCAAGTTGGAACCTTCCTCCAGAGTTCTACCTGTAGACCTCCTCTTCAACCTCACTTCCCCCACCCCATCACCAGGCTCAAACAATCTGTCCCTGACCAACCTGGTGGCCACTATAAGGCTCCCAGGCAGTTTCTGAACATGTCAGATGTCAGCTCTGACATCTGGATGGGTCCCAGCCTGGGAAATAGTCACAGAGTAGATGCCAAGGCAGAGAGCAGAGACCCAAGCCTCCTCCCACACATCTTGTCCATCTGAAGTGAAACAGCCCCACTGAGGCCAGATTGGGCATCTGAAACCCAGATTCTGGCCCTGGCCCAGTGCCCATAACACTGCTTAGTCGGAAAATGGAGAGTGGGAAAGAGGAGGCCGTTTGGTGGTGCTGGCCAGCCTTCCCAGGGTAGGGCCTGAGTGGAATCCCACATCAGTGTTTTGTTCCCTCATGGAGGAGGGATGGAAATTGTGTCCCCAAGAGCTGCCGGCTGTCTCCTGTGTCCTTTCCTCCCCCAGAGAAGGAGTGTCCTCGCTGCAATTTAATTGTGTTCATCAGTCAACATTACTTGGCAGACCCAGCCAGGGGCACAAACGTTGCCACTCCTTTCTGAGCATAAATGTGCTCTTTGAGATGCTGGAATGTGGTTTAAGGCCAAGCAATTTTTTATTATAGAGTCAATCTTTGTTTAAAAGTTTGCCACCCTGGGGAAGTTTCTACCAAGTTACTTTAAACAAGGCATTCTCTGAACACCTACAGCTAAATGGTCCCATTAATCCAAATTGCTTTGCCGGGATGCGGTGCAGCAGCCGTTCAGCAACAGGGCAGTGTCCGAGATGGGCTTCATTGAGAGCAATGGCTGCAGAACCGAGGTGCGGCTTGTCATGAATTGATCTGCCAGGAGATGCCCGCTCCCCGCGGTGTCCCCGCCTCTGTTCCTCCAGCCCCACGCGTGCACAGGGTGCTCTGCTAGTGCTTCTGTGGTCTCATTTCATCTCTCAGCTACCTGGTGAGGCAGGACCTCATCATCCCCATTGGAGAGACAAGGGATGTGAGGACTCACCCAAGGTCACTCATCTCCTGAGAGATGGAGCTCAGGCTTCAACCCACCTGTCCTTAACCACAAGCCAGGGCTTCCCAAGTCTGAGCCGCAGTGAGCCAGATGATTTAAAGGAGTACGCAGGTGAGTTTTTGAAAATGGCAGTATTTATCTATATCAACACATGTAAGGAAAAACTAGCATGCCCCAGCCTTCTGAAGTTGAAGTTTTCTTTTAAAATAATAGTTGATCTAAATAAGAAAATATTAATAAAGCAAACTACAAGGGGTGAGTGGTTCTTCAAATATTCAACAAACATTTATTGAGTGTCTACTATGTATGCCAGGCACTTTTCTGGGTGCTGGGATACAACAATAAATAAAGCATATTCATGGTGTGCCCACCACCCCACCCGGTGCTGATGAGAGAAAGAGACAATAGATAAGAGAATGGGTAATACGTAGGGTGGAAATATGTCTGAGGAAAATTACAGCATTGGAAAGAGAAGGGAGGGTGGGCCAGGAAGGCGCTTTGATAAGGTGGATATGCCAAAACATTGTGAGAAAAATGTATGAATGACCAAAAAAAGAAGAACAGCATAATGGCAGGGCTCAGCAAACATTTTTATTAAGGGCCAGATAGTAAATAAAGTATTTATTATTTTTAGGTTAGGTTTTGCAAGCTGTATGGTCTCTGTCACAATGACACAGTTCTACCACTATAGCAATAAGGTAGCCATAGACAGGATGTAAACAAATGGGCATGGCAGTGTTCCAGTAAAACTTTATATATGAAAACATGTGTTGGGCCATAGTTCACAGACCCCTGCACTAGACCATTCTGCCAGATCTCCCACATTCAGATAATGGCCTTGCCCAGAACACACCTGTCTCAACCTTTGCAGATTTAGTTCCCTATCCACCCACCCATCTTCCCAGGCATGGCCTTTCCTGCATTATCTCAGATGAGTCTGTCACCCAGGTGCCAACGTTGATGGACTCCTTACTTCAACTTTCAGGACCCTGGATAGAGAAAGGGTGGTAGATATTCCCACGGTCTTCTGGTCAACATCCTCTGGAGCCTGGCCTGATCCCCACCCAGCCGTGGGTAGCTGAACTTGACATAAAACAACAGTCTCCTTTTACTTTATTTTTCCCCAACCTGCATGGCTTACCAATACTGAACTTGAGCTAGAAAGAAGCACATGAAATCCATCTCACCCGTCAGTGTTGCCTGACCAGGGCCAGGCAGAGACATGGCAGTTTGTTCACAGAGGGGCCTACATCACTGTAGGCCTATCCAGCCCTTCATAGTATGTGTCAACCAGAGCAAATTGGATGTTCTTACCACTCAGCCTTCTCTGAATAAGCCTGTCAGAAATAGCTGGTGCCCCTTAGCACTTAAATCACCCTGCGCAACCTACCTCAATCTGAATCAAAAAGGTTAATGACATTGAATCCTGAGACTCATTGATTTCAGGACGTACCCCAGCTTCCCGCTTCCCCTCAAAGCACAAGACTCATTTGTCTTTCCTTCGCTGATCAGGCAAGTTGCTGACTAATGCCCTGAAGCCAGCTAATTCTCGAAGATTTCCCAGAGTGACTGGACACGTGTTCCTGTAGTGCTTTCTGTAAATCTGGTTGATTTTGTGTGTCTGGTTCCCCACCGTCTTTCTGCCTGGGTGTGTCTGGGCTCCCTGTCTGTAATTTGTCCCATGAGTCTGCCACAGGTTGCAATGTTGATTTGACAAAAGAGAGATGAATTTTTAACCAAGGTGATGACCACAAAATACACTCTAATGATATATCAGCTTTAGTTCCTCACTATTTATTTTTATTGAAGTATAGTTGATTTACAGTGTTGTGTTAGTTTCAGGTGTACAGTAAAATGATTCAGTTATACTCATACATATAAGTTCCTCACTATTGAATGACTGATCCATTCATATAGTCAATCTGTTGACTGACTAGTCAGCACATGCTTAGCGGAAACATACAATGTGCCAGACATTTGCTAGGACCTGCAGCTACAGCCACCAATAGGGTAGTTAACATTCCTGCCTTCATAGATTAGCATTAAATAATTATATCCTTATGACATTGTTAGGACAGAAGTTCACATACATATAATATAGGAAACCAACATGTATATAACCTTTTCTCTTCTAGGGAATCTAGAGAAAGCTTCCCTGGAGAAGTGTCCTTAAACTGAGAGAAGTAGAGAAAGAACTAATTGGGTGAAAAACAAAAAATAGGGGACGAGGGCCTCCCTGGTGGCGCAGTGGTTGAGAGTCCGCCTGCCGATGCAGGGGATACGGGTTCGTGCCCTGGTCCGGGAGGATCCCATATGCCACGGAGCGGCTGGGCCCGTGAGCCATGGCCGCTGAGCCTGCGCATCTGGAGCCTGTGCTCCGCAACGGGAGAGGCCACAACAGTGAGAGGCCCGCGTACCGCAAAAAAAAAAAAAAAAAAAAAAAAAAGGGGGACGAGTATTCCAGGCAGAGAGGGCTGCGTGTGCAAAGGCCCTGAGACATGAGGGAACATGGCCCATGCAGCAAGTTGAGAGTGTTAGGTGGACAGGGTATGGTAAGGGGATAAGCCAATAGAATGAGGCTGAAGAGGTAGGCTGACCCAGATGCTGTGGGACCCTGAGAGCCATGTTAAGAAGCCCCAGTTTATCCTAAAAGCATCAGGTTACCTGTGAAAAGTTTTTTATTGGAAAGCGCCATGATGAGATTGCTTTAGTTCTTAATCAATTGCTTGGCAGTGGGAATAAAAGGAAGGAAAAAAAGTAGAGAGCTATATCAGGCTGCTGCAAGAAGGGGAATACAATAGCTAATATTTTCTGCTAGTGGGTATATACATTATAGTTCAGGTAATTACTTTCCATCAGGCCAGTCGCCCCTGTTGTTTCGGTACAGTTATTTTTCTCTCTTTGCTGGGCCTTTCTGCCCACACGGGTTTCTTAGTCCCCAGGCCCCTGGGTTTCCTGGAGGGACACTGTAACCTGGAGCCGGACCCAGAAACCTTCTTTGTCATCTCTGTTTGGCAGAAATTTTCCAGGACTGAGGCCATGGGAAGTGTAGCAAAGGGATCAGAGTGTACACTTGCAGAGTCAGCAGAGTCTGAAGCCAGCCTATCCCATTTACTGGTCATGAAACCTTGGACAAGTTGCTCATCCTTTCCATACCCTGGTTTTCTCACCTGTCAAATGGGAACCATCAGTCTCCTACCTCAGCCTTCGCTGTGGGGCTGAAGCTGTGAAATGTGAAGTGCCTTGCCTGGCGCAGAGAAAGTGCTCAATCAATAAATGATGACAATAGGGTGACAATAGGGTAAATCCACTAGGTTGACAGTTTTTCAAGTGCAGAAACAACATCTGTTTCACTTAGGTTGTGTCTCCAGTGCTGGGGGCAGTGCCTGGCACATAGTAGGAGCTCAGTAAGTCCTTACTGAAGTAAGAAATCAGGGAGCAAATGGATCCATGGCCATCCCATGTAACACCACTGTGGCTGCAGTGCCAGTTGCCACTTATTCCCAAGTGGTGGAAGACTCGCTGATCCTTTATTGCATGTTTTTTTACTTCCATGATTATTAAAAGCATCTCAGAGTTTTTTCCTAGATTGAGGACCAGTGGAAAGGTTTTTGTCTTTACTTATTTCTTTCCACCAGAGGCATTTTCAGATCTCTCCACCATAGAAATGGAAAACATTCCAAAGAGCCAGAGAGTCCATTTCAGAAGAGCAATGAGCCATGGTGGGTTCTCGTAAATCCTAAAGTTGGCTCAGCCACTTCTCCCCTTAACTGGAGGTGCCGGCACAGATAGAGAGGAGCCCCATCTGGGGGCCCAGCAGGCCAAGGGATGGTGATATGTCACACCTGTCCGGCCACATGCTGGCTCCCCTGCAACTGGGAGAGGGTCCGATATCACATGTAATCCCCTGATGTCATAAGGCAGGTGTCTCAGTTGTTCCTATCTCCACAAGAGGGGGCTGGGAGGCAGACATAGCAGCACTTTCCCTCCAGTTTCCATGACCACACCATGTATCCTCCAGGCCTCCTTGGTGAAGCCCTTGGACTCTGAGGTCAGGTGGCCAGGTACAAATCCCTGTTCCTGTTATACGTGGACTGTCTAACCTGGCATGAGTAATTTAACCTCTCTGTACTTCTTCATTGCAAAATGGGTGATGATAACAGCACCCGTCACATGCGGTTGTTGAGAAGGCAAAATAAGAGTCAATATATGGCAGGTGCCTGGAACACATGATTTATATCTTCAGTAGCCATCATCATCATCATCATTATCATCATCATCATCATCACCATTTTTAGGTGAGCTATCCAAGCTTTGAGAAGCTCAGTTTGCTCCACTGTAAAATACAGCTACTGCTGCCTACCTTTTGGAGTGGTGCAAGGATCAAGTGAATAGTGCATACAAAATACAAAATACCAAGCATGATTCTTTTTTTTTTTTTTTTTTTGCGGTACGTGGGACTCTCACTGCTGTGGCCTCTCCCGTTGTGGAGCACAGGCTCCGGACGTGCAGGCTCAGCGTCCATGGCTCACGGGCCCAGCCGCTCCGCGGCATGTGGGACCCTCCTGGACCGGGGCACAAACCCGCGTCCCCTGCCCCGGCAGGCGGACTCCCAACCACTGCACCACCAGGGAAGCTCCGAAGCATGATTCTTATTGTAGCTATGTTATAATGACTTTTTTTCAGTTTGAAGTTTGGGGCTTCCACTGGTATTTTTTTTATTGTGGTGAAATATGTATATCATAAAATGTACCATTAGTGGCATTTAGCACATTCACAATGCTGTGCATCCACCATCACTATCTAGTTCCAAACACTTTAATCATCCCGAAAGGAAACCCTGTGCCCACTAAGTAGTCACTCCCCATTTCCCCCGCTTCCCAGCCCCTGGCAATCACTGATCTGCTTTCTGTCTCTATAGATTTACCTATTCTGGACATTTCACATAAGTGGAATCGTATAGTATATGGTCTTTTTTGTTTGGCTTCTTTCACTGACATCATGTTCACAAGGTCCATCCATGTTGAAGTGTGTGTCAGTATCTCGTTACATTTTATGGCTGAGTGATATTCCGTTGTATGGATAGACCACATTTGCTTTATCTAGTCATCTGTCAGTGGATGTTTGGGTCGTTTCCTCTTTTTTGCCTGCTGTGACTAGTGCTGCTATGAATATTCATATACAAGGGTTTTTTTGAACACCCGTTTTCAATTCTTCTGAGTATTATTGGCTTTTTAACATATGTGGTTCAGCTATGTAAGAAAAGGAAGAAACAGTAAAAAGATAAAGTAGGAAAAGAGGGATTTCGGCTTCTGTATCTGGATTTCCTTTTTCTGCCAACCTCAGCTGTTTGGGAGCCAGCAAGGGAACCAACCACAGAGAGTTTGGTCTTGGCTTTGTTCTTGAGCTCCTGGGCGCTGTCCGTGCCCCCAAGGGCCACAGCTCCCCCTGGGGAAAGCCCTGGTGACTGTAACTGGTGTGCCTGGGGAAGCCAGCTAGCCAGTCATCCTTCCCCTCCCTCAGAGGGAACAGGCAACAAGAGCTCTGGGATAATCAAGCACTTACTGTGTGCCAGGCTCTGGGCTGAGCCTTTCACATACATGATCTCATGAAGTCTTTGCCCAACTCACACAAGGAAACGGAGGCTCAGAGGGGTAAAGTAACTTACAAGATCGCACAGCAAGGAAGCAAATAAGCAAGCTTCAAACACGGTCACCCAACACAGAGTGATGTCCCTGCAGGACAGTGGCACATCTGGCTGTCACTCAGTTGGACTCATCTCAGTTGGACCTGCCCAGGTATCTGCCTTGGTGTAAAAGGGATTCTATGTACGTTTGGCAATTCCATTTCAGGGACCTTGCACAGCCTCAGGGATTTCATTCAACCTTTGTCCCTGTGTATATTAAGCGACTATTCTGTGCCAGACATGGTGCCAGCCAAGCCTTTCTCAGCTGGGGTTCCTCATCTGAACCTCAGAACACAGCAGATCATCAGAGTGACCGGGTTCTTGATTCTTGCAAGTATGGAACAAAACTAGTACCATTCCCGATACACAGGAGGGAAGCTAATTCGGGACATACAGTGGATGCCCCGGGAGCAGGGATAAGTTCTGACAGAGACATGGTCTCAGTCAATCATCGCTGTGTCTCCAGCATCTAGAACAGTACCTGACACACAGTAGGTCTAACATAAATATCTGCTGAATGGATGAGCAGGGATAGAGTGACGTGAACAAAATACACATGACTCCCCCCCTCATGCAACATACATACATCCTGTTTTACAGTTTACAATACAGTCCTCTTTAATAGTCCAAACCGTTTAAATATTCGAGGACCTCGCACTGCAAATAATTCATCAATGATCAGTGAATTTGTACCAGCACCTTTCCAGCATAGCCATGTGTGAACAGGTCTTAGGAATAGTCCCAGATGACATTTGTTAAACTTTTTTTTCTTAAGAAACACTGTCACTATAAGAACAAAAGGGGAGTGGGACTAAGGCATTACCCCTAGTAAACACATCATTACAGGAGTGCCTGTAAATGGATAGGCTTTACCCAATGAGCAGGATGCATGAATTCATGGAGAGTCAAATAAAACTGGGGCTTAAGTTACCCCCATTGAAATGGGTCCATACAACTCAGTGATACCAGTTGAAAAAGCTGAATCCGGGCTTGCCTGCTGGTGCAGTGGTTGAGAGTCCGCCTGCCGATGCAGGGGACACGGGTTCGTGCCCCGGTCTGGGAAGATCCCACATGCCGCGGAGCGGCTGGGCCCATGAGCCATGGCCGCTGAGCCTGCGCGTCCGGAGCCTGTGCTCCGCAACGGGAGAGGCCACAGCAGTGAGAGGCCCGCGTACTGTCAAAAAAAAAAAAAAAAAAAAAAAAGAATACACTGGGTGCAGCATGTCCTGATCCTCCAAAATCTCTCTTGAGCCTAGAATCTATGTCTGCTTGAGGTTTGCAAGGGTGGCTACAGCATTTTTTTTTTTTCCGTGGAGGAGTGTATGGCTTCTCTTCTGTGTTGCATCTTGACCTTGTTCCAATACCAACAGGCTAGTGAACCTGGCAGGCTGCCAAGGTGCTCAGGGACAGTCAGCTGTCCTCTGAGCTAAGTCTCACCCCAGGGCTGAAATCTGAACTGACCTAACCCTGATGTTCTGGGAGATGGAGATCCTTGTTGTATTCCACCCCCAGCAGAACGCAGACGTTAGTCCTAGAGAAGTAATAATAATAACAACGATAGTGATAGCTAGCATTTCAGTCTTCTGTGGGCTAAGCTACTCAACCTAGAGTGATCCCTGTTGCTCTCCCCTGCCCACCAGTCATTACCCCACTTCTGATACCAGTTTCTGTATCAGCCAGGATTGTTCAGTTGCAAGCAACAGTTAATGCCCTCTTATTTCATTTAATCCTCATAGCCACCCCATAAAGCGTAAGTATTGTTATCATCCTCCGTTTTTTGGGTTTGTTTTTTTTTTTGCGGTACGCGGGCCTCTCACTGTTGTGGGCTCTCCCGTTGCGGAGCACAGGCTCTGGACGCGCAGGCTCAGCAGCCGTGGCTCACGGGCCCAGCCGCTCCGCGGCGTGTGGGACCTTCCCGGACCGGGGCACGAACCCGTGTCCCCTGCATCGGCAGGCGGACTCTCAACCACTGTGCCACCAGGGAAGCCCCCATCTTCAGTTTTAAAGAAGAGGAAATTGAGCTTCAAATAGATGAAATGACCTGCCCAAGGCCACACAGCTCATAAGTGGTGGAACCAGAACTTGAACCTACATCTCTCTGTATTATTTTAACCACTTCAAATACTGATGTGTTAGTGTTGGTGCATTGGGGACACTTGTCTGGTGACTTGTTATGGATCATAGGTCATTGCCATCATTTGAACCCAGGGGAATGTGAAATGGTGTAAAATATCTGTTTTTAGCCATACACACAGAAGGAAAGTTGAACTTGTCAATACAGATCAGTTTAGTTTAATACTCATTTATACTCTATCCCTTGCCAGTTGAACTGACACTGAGCTGATTCTTGCAAAAACAGGCAGGAATTGACCAGGCAAATGTGTAGGAAAGGTGTCGCCAGCATAAGGGACAGTACGGAAAGGCCCTCATTCTGGAATGCAGCACATGTGTGCAGAGCAGTTTCTGTGGGCCACTCTAAAACAGGCATGAGGACCCAAAGAGGAAGAGGCATGTGGCTGCTAGAACCTGCCCTGTTTCAGGTCTGTGGGGAAAGAGAGACGAATCAGACAAGGTTCATGTCCTCAGGTAGCTTACAGTCAAGGGAACTGAACATATATAACTTATAAATGGGAACACAGGCATATAAGAGTTAAAATGTCACAGCTTGATAGAAGATTGGTAAGGAGTGGGAATGCCTTCCCTCCAGCATTTCGAAGCAAAGGATCTAAGGACTTCCTTCTGAAGGCTCCCTTTTACTGAACACCTACTATGGACCAGGTACTGTGTGTGCCATACCCCCAACACACAGGCAACTCAGAGGGCATTGTCATTCCTATTTTGCAGATTAGAAAACTAAGACTCAGCGAGCTTGCTTAAAATTAAACAGCAAGAAAGTGGCAAAGATCAGAGAGAAACTTCTACAACACCTTTCTAAAAACAGCTTTCATTGCAGCGAAGTTTTGGCTTTCCCACATAAATCACATTTACTTTTAAGATTCAGTCTTTTGATGTCCTCCAAAGGAGGGCTTGTCTTGTCCTCCTCAAAACCAAATCAAATAACTGGCTGTAATCAGTCGTTGTAAAGGGATGCAGAATTTAGTTAACCAAATGTTCTGCTCATTTGAGATGTCTCGTGGCATATGAGGACAACCAGATTTCAGAGAATTAAAATACAATCCAACAGACTTCACACTCACACACACGCGTGCATGTGCAGCTGAATGGCAATTCAGTTCTTCATTCATGATTCCAGTAGTGTTCTTGTATCAGGCTCGGCCTCTGGGTGCTGATTCTTGTCAGTTACCTTTCCATTACAGCCGTCTGGAGGAAGGGCTGCCGTGTTTAGAGTTCCCACTGATGGAAAGTCAGATAAACTGCCTCTTAGAATGGCTGATGTATGCTTAAAATGAAAAATGTGTGTTTTACAAATGTTCTGTGAAAGCGTTGAGGCTTTGAGAAATGGTTTGCCAGTTCCTAGAAATGCAGTGAGCATGTTTTAATTCTGTGTCATTTTCACCAGTAACAAAAAGATGCATCCAATTAAAAGCAATTGGGTTTTATTATCCAGGTGGTTATCTAGTTTGTTGTCTGCCTGTATGGAGGGGAAGAGCTGTCCCCTGGTGCCTCCAGAATGCTTTGTGCTTTAGTTCACCTGGTGTTTCACCCCCTATCCCAAGAATCTCCCTGTTTGTCTGCCTTCCCCACTGTCCCCACCACTAGAGGACAGGTACCATGACTGCCTTACCCACTGAGGTTCCAGGGGTCTGGCATCTGACCTATCAGACTGGGAAATCATGTTTCCCAGGGGAGCAGACGGAACTTGCAAAGTCTTAAAGTCATGAAAGGGCACAGAACGTTTAGAGAACTTCAAGTAATCTCGAAGACTGAACGGGCAGAACCAGCTGACAACCCACTTTCTAGCCTTGCTAAGGAGTTAGGACACTGTCCTGCAGGGGATGGAGAGCCACCAAGGATATTAAGTAGAAGAAGGGGCACGATCAGTCTTACGTTTTAGAAGATCTTACAACTGCTTCCCCGAGGATGGATTAGAGTGGAGTCTAGAAGCTGGGGCTGCATTTTATCCAGTTCACTTTTCCTCAGGTACCCAACTATGGCTGTAATTATGCCCCCAGGGTCCAGGAAGAATTACAGGATCTAGCTTTCCCTGTATCCTAGCACTCAGGTCTCGCTGTGAGTTTCCACTACGTTTGGATCAGGGGTTGCCTTCTCTTATCTCCAGTTGCCTTTGCTCTTGCCTCTTCTTCAGGGAGCCCTGAACTTGGCCTTTCCTCTGGTTGTTCTGGAGTTCTGGCCTTCCTGAGAGATTTCCTAGCAGATAAGAAGACTTCGTTAAGGCTCAAGCATGAACCATCTGGAAAGTCGAGGACAGTGATGGCAGTGTCTCTCCCCAACCCAAAAAGAAATAAGCCTTATGGAAAAATGGGTCTGAATCCACTTGTGAGATGGAGTGCAGTGAGAGGAATCAGGTGGCTGGGGTCAGATTATAGACGGCACCACAGAAAGGCCCACACCCCGGACAGACGGCTTTATCTATATGAACTCCTATGTGCAACATATGCTCCACAACAATCCCCTTGGAAGGAAGTAGGAGGCTTCAGAAGGTGGCTGCGGTTTCCTCTGCTTGTTTCCTGGCTCTTTCTAAAGAAATGAAGCACATTCTTGTAGCCTGTTCACCACGAGGAAAGCAGGATTGAAAAGAGCCTGCACTCTTGACCTGGGGTGCTGAGGTCCAAATCTCAGCTCCGCCTCTTCTAAGACTTTGGCCAAATTGTTAAATCTGTGTGTCCCACTTTATTCACATATAAACTAGTACCTGCTTGATGGGGTTACTGTGAAATTAAAAGAAGGAGGAGCACTTAGCACTTTGCAGGCAACAAAAGGCATGTTTTCTACCCTCATTATCATTGTTTTCTGCCCCACATCTCTCCCAGGTCACAGACACAGGGAGCAGCATTCCTGGCAGATGGAATGGGATGGGCAAAGGCACAGATGTAGAAGTGAATGCCTGTGCTCTCCGCCCTCGGGGGCTGAGCCCGTCCCATGGGGCGGGCACTGTGCTGAATCACTGTTGAGCACCTACTGAGTACCGGGTCCTGGAGGAACAGAATGGAATTAGACCCAATGCCTGCTCACCTTATGACTCTAGCCAGGCTCCTGAAAAGTATCGTCCAAGGTGCCTGATTGAAAATCCCGGGGCTATTAGCAGACAGATGGGCACCAGCTGGAACAGCTGCCCCGAGTACTGAGGAGGATAGTTCTCTGCCGTGCCCCCCACACCCCTTGCTGCTTGACAGAAGGTTCATTTGGGTCCCACTGGCTGTTGGTACCATGGGGAAACCAGAAGGCCCCTGCTCAGACCTGGCCAGCCTGCTGGAGAAGCCCACCAGCCTCCCCACCTCCATCCCCTTTACAGTTTCCTTCTCCCTGCCCACACCACTGGTAGCCAGCTGGTCAGTTCCTGTGCAATGATGTGAGCCCCAGCCAGGCCCTCGACCCTTGGGGCAGCCTCAGTCCACGTAATGAGTCTTTCTGAAAGCAAAGAGAGACTCAAAAGCATCCTTTGCATGAACATTTCCACATCTGGGAATTTAATCCTACAAAAATCTATCATACCCACATGTGGAAAGATAAATGTGCGAGGATGTTCGTAGGAGCAATACCTGCAAGCAGGGAGGCGAATGAGGAAACAACCTAAATGTCCATCACTAGGGGATCGGCTGTGCCCATTCCACAGGAGGCTGTGTGGCCATTAAAAGGATGAAGTCTGGGGCTTCCCTGGTGGTGCAGTGGTTGAGAGTCCGCCTGCCGATGCAGGGGACACGGGTTCATGCCCCGGTCTGGGAGGATCCCACATGCCGCAGAGCGCCTGGGCTCCTGAGCCATGGCCGCTGAGCCTGCGCGTCCGGAGCCTGTGCTCCATGACGGGAGAGGCCACAACAGTGAGAGGCCCGCGTTCCACAAAAAAAAATAAAAAAATTAAAAGCCACGAAGATGCATATTCCCGTTTCTGTAATAAAAAATGGATATAAATACTACAGCATCTACTTCATAGGGTCGACATGAGGAATAAGTGAGTTAATAGGTGCAAAGTGCTTAAAATAGTGTCCCCACATAGTAGGTACTCAAGTGTTAGATGGTGTTGTTGCCTCTGCTGTAATTTCATGATCTTGCTGTAGCCTGAGTTTCATAGTTATAATTTTTTTTTTTTTTTTTTTTTTTTTTGCGGTATGCGGGCCTCTCACTGTTGTGGCCTCTCCCGTTGCGGAGCACAGGCTCCGGACGCGCAGGCTCAACAGCCATGGCTCACGGGCCCAGCCGCTCCGCGGCATGTGGGATCCTCCCAGACCGGGGCACGAACCCGTGTCCCCTGCATCGGCAGGCGGACTCTCAACCACTGCGCCACCAGGGAAGCCCCCATAGTTATAATTTTAAAAGCACAGGAGATGGTTACAGTTGGCCTTCCCACCATCGTGGTTTTCTGTACTCGGGTTTATCGTAGAAAGATGGAGGATGACGTTTCTCCTGGGGTCACACATCCCGTGGCAGATCCATGTGCTCAGAACCATCTGATTTTAAAATGAAAACTTCTGTGTCCTGGGCACCCCCTCAGTCCTGGGCACCCCGAGGCAGATGGCCACTCTCCATATGCCTTTGGTGGCCCAGTTGCTTTAGGAGGAATACGGACAAGGCATCATTATTGCTTTTCACATGTCATAGGAGAAGACATAAAAACGGTACGTCAGGATGGAATATTTTTTAGCCTTATAAAGGATAGAAATTCTGACCCATGCCACCACATGGAGGAACCTTGAGGACATTGTGCCATGTGAAAGAAGCCAGTCACATAAAGATAAATGCTGTATGATCCCACTTATGTGAGGTCCCTAGAGTTTGACTACTCTGAATATTCACAGAGACGGAAAGTAGAAGGATGGTTGCCGGGGGCAGGGGGATGTGGGGAGTTGTTGTGTAACGGATTCAGAGTTTCAGTTTTGCAAGATGCAAAGAGTTCTGGAGATGGATGGTGGTGATGGTTGCACAACAATATGAATGTTCTTAATACAACTAAACTGTACACTTAAGATGGTCAAGATGGCAAATTTTATGTGTATTTTGCCACCATTTAAAATTTGAAAAATAGAAGGGTACATCAGCTACCACAAATATTGTTGCACAGGGTAATGCAAAGATGGTACTTAAATTGAACATATATAGGAAATAACTGTACAGATGATACGCTAGTGGAAGAAGTTGGGGAAATACTGTAGTATATTCTGAGCTCAGATTGAAGGTGCCTCAATGCTCAGCTTGCCCGATTCCACAGGCCTCCATCCACTGCCTCTCACGCACACTTTGCTCCACAAATGGCCCACCCACTGCATCCAGGAGGGCTAAATCCGGTGCCCTCTGGGGTCTGGGCATACCTGGCAGCATCAGGGGTTTGAAATCCTGACATTCACTCAACTCTTTGCTGAACTTTGCTTTAGCGCCGTCAGCCTCACCATCAGCCAGGAACACCTTTGGCAGCGTCTTAGCATCCCGTATCAGGGAAGGGGTATTGGGGTGGGCAGGAGGGACCCAGAGGAGGGCAGTTGGTTCTGTGATGGGCTCCTTCCAAGTGGGACTGAGCAGGTCCCATCGCTCCTTGCCCTGCCACTCGCTGCCTGCAGACAGGCTGGGCTGTGACTGGACTTCTGGGCACCCGAGGACCTAAGAGCTCTCCCCCTTCTTCCTGGGTGTCTTCATGCCCAGAGCTACATGCGTATCTGACACACACAGCAGTGTGGTGGTCCTCTGGGAGCCAGTTCATAACTGTGACGCCAGCTGGGAGACTGTAGACAGGTTCCCTTCTGTGGAGCATCTCCCAAACCATGCTCTGCAGAAAATTCGTGGGTATGACGCACAGGGAGCTTTCCAAGTTCAAATCCGGTTGGGTCTTTATACTGCTGTCCTCAGTTCAAAATGTCTTAAGCTTCTGATGCTCACTATGGCAATAATAATACTATTAAATAGCAGTTAACCTTTATCAAGGGCTTACTGTGGGCTGGGTGCTACTGCACGGGTCTTACATGCATTATTTTATTTAATACTCCCAACACCTGAGGCTTACTGAGATGAAAGTAACCTGCCTGAAGTCTGGGCTCTCAGGAAGAGACCGTGGGGAGAAGATGAAGAGGAAGAGAATTAACTACCAA
The DNA here is from genome assembly GCF_964165515.1 of Mesoplodon bidens. Classification (NCBI taxonomy): domain Eukaryota; kingdom Metazoa; phylum Chordata; class Mammalia; order Artiodactyla; family Ziphiidae; genus Mesoplodon; species Mesoplodon bidens. The sequence continues at coordinate 52,657,806 of NC_138171.1, read as the reverse complement.
TATTCATGCTTGGCTTGAAGCAGCACTTCCTAAACTTTAAAGGGCACACACATGCCCTGGGAGTCTTGTTAAAAGGCAGATTTTAACTCAGTATGTCTTGGGTGGAGCCTGAGGTAGGGCGTGTCTAATAGCAGTGGGCTAATGCTGCTGCTCCCAAGACCAGGCTCTGAATAAGGAGGCAGTGGAACACATGTGTGTTTTCTCTTGTACCTGGGATGGAATTCATTCACTCATTCATTCATTCGTTCATCCATCCATCCATTCATTTGTAGAAGCCATCTAGTAGCAAAGAACACGAGCTTTGCATTTGGAACCAGGTTCCAATCCTAGTTCTGCACTGTTCACTAAATGGGTGTTTTCTCTGAGTCTCAGTTGCCCATCTGTAAAATGGGAATGAAACTCGCATTTTAGAGACCTTTGTGATTATTAAATGCAATAAATTGTAGCAAAAGTCTGCCCTGGGGCTTAGGGCATGGTGGACATTTCATAATGGTGGTGCTTCGGGAGCTCATCTTGCTATTCATGTATTTCCTTCTAACCGAGGTTCCCACATGGTTCCAAGAAGTTTATTTACATTAAAATAAATGTATTTATTAAAACAAATTATTTACTGTCATATTTATTTACTTACATATTCCCATAAAGATGTCCCAGTGGCTCCAAAGGCCACAGTGATGGGTCCCAGAGGCCCACCATGAATCGGAGGAACTGGCATAGACGTGTCTTCTGATAAGTTCCACAAAAAGTGGAAGGAAATTGTGGAGGAGACAGACACAAGTGATGAGCTGTGGAATTCACTTGGCAAATGACTCCACCAGAAAGGAGTGAGAAATGCGTGTGAGGGGGAGAGAGTGGGAGAGAGCAGGGAACTGGGTAAAATGACAACAGATCACAAGCTGTTAATTATCCAGAGGGAACTAAATATTATGTAGGCAATTACCAACAGGCGTCGGAAAGCCCCATAGGGAAACCTGGTCCTCAGCCGAATTGTCTCCCCCTGCAGAAGGGCTGGGGGACAGGTTTTAGATCACGGGGCAGACTCTTCACCCAGGGAGGGGGAGGCAGGGTCCCCTCCGTGTCCAGCCCAGCCAGGACCCAGCGCTGTGCTTTGAAAATCGCTTTACCCACAAGCTCTGGGCCTGGAATCCGCAGCCCCCTCCCTGTCTGCGCTCCCTCCCCTAAGATGTCATCTTTTGAGACGATTTCATGTGGAAGCATCGCTAAGTAAATTCGCTAAATGCCTATTCATCCCCGTCAGATGGGGTCGCAGTGAAGCGGTAAATGTGACAATGGCCCCAGCTCGGGGCCCTGAAAAGCGCTTTCTGGGGCTGCTAAATGGAGCCTCAGCCGCTGACCCTGGGAGGCCTGAGGCTTCGTGAGAGGGGGCCCAGGAGCCCCGGCCCGGCCCCTTCAATCCTGCCGCTCTGAGGCCGCTCAGAGAGGCCCCTCTTTATTATTCCTGCTGCCAGGGACCCATTCAGAGGTTAACTTGTCCCGGTATTCATCAGGAGGACAATAATGAACTGTCGCAGAGAGTAGAGAGGGGGTTGGTAAACAGGAACTGCTAAGACGCGGAGATGGAACGGGCCTCTGTGGTTTGGAAAGAGAGATTGCTTTCATTTCCTTCGCAGGCTGGTTTAGTTTCCACCTCTCCAGCGACTTCAAGAGGCCCTCTGCCCACAGCAACCCGTAACTGGGAGGGAAGCACGCGTGGGCTTTACGTCGCCTGTTTGCGGAGATGCTCCACGTACGCACGGACACGTGGACTTGGCCTTTTGCCTGCGTCCCTGGGGTTCGCCTCTGTGCGCATCCGCAGGACTAAGCCTTCTGTGTTTGTGCCTGGGCGGGTTTACCTTGCTGTAGGCACACGGGGTTTTTCTGGCATCTGTGGCCACTAGAACGGCAGGTTTTGAAGTGGTGTTGATTTCTGTAAACTAGTACGGGATGTCGGCAGTGCTCGTTTCCACTGCAGCATCTGTTAACTTCTCTGTCCCCCTCCGCTGAAATTATGAGTTGGTCAACAACAGTTGTCCACCCAGAGAGCAGGGGCTTGGAGTGGCGCGACCGCAGGTGATGCAGGGAACTGAAGGAGGGGGTGAGGGGTGAGGGGTGAGGGCGGCCCTGACCGGGTGGTGGGAGGCCAAGAGCAGAGCAGCTCGCATTTATTGTGCACCTACTGAATGCCCTTTAGGTCCACCCAGTTATGCATCAGTATGTATACCTACTGTGTAAAGGGCAGCCAGGTGAAGGCCACCACTCAGGTTGAATGACTTACCGTAGGACACACAGCTGGGTCAGGAGTGGAGCTGGGATCTGTCCCCAGCCCTTTCTGCTTCTAGAGCACAGGCATCGCTTTCTTAGGCACCCACCTGCCCCCCAAAGTCTAGCCTCCTTTCTCTTCCCAGAGATGTGCCTTCACCGTTTCTCCCAATTTGAAACAATGGTTGACTCTTTCCTTCTAAGTAAAAATCCCTGAGCAGAGAAGCCAGATGATAAAGGAGCCGTCACTTCAGCACCATTTACCTGTTTGGGTTTATTCAGCGTCAGAGGCAACTGCGTTTCTGGCAGATGGAGACCCCGTGTGACTGCCTTTTAAAGTACTGTCTCAGCTGTATGCACAAGCCGATTAGCTGTGACTACAGTGCTAGTGCTGAGATTGATGGCGATAAATCTGGGATAACAATGCTGGGAACAATGCCACCCGTTGGCATCGCACTTCGTATTTCTTAAAGCTCTCTCAGTCAGCCTGGGGGTTATGGATTCATTCATTCATTCATTGGCTCATTCATTCCTCAATTTGAAGGAGTCATTTGAAGGAGTCAGTTGAAACTCATCTCACCTTGAGTCATCCATTCATCCAACAAACAGTAATGTACCTCCTAGTATGTGCCAGTGATGAGTGAGTTTCATTAGGTTCTGTCCTCACGGAGCTTACATCCTAATGTAAGCAAATACGGCTCTTTCAGATGGTGATGAGCTCATGCTGTAAATACAGTGATGTGATGGGGGTGGGGGGAGGCAGGTGCTACTTTAGGTTGGGCAGCAAAAAAAAAAAAAAAGAAAAAGAAAAGCTTCTCTGAAGAGGTGACATTTGAAAGGAGACCTGGATGACAAGAGCAGACATGGAAATATATGGGGTAGAATTTCCCAGGCACGGCAAGTGCAAAGGCCCTGAGGTTACTCTGTATCTGGCATTGACGTATTCACTGATGCCTTACTGTTTGCCAAGCCCAGTGTTGGGCACTGGAGGTTCCAAAACAAATAAGGTACTATGCTTATTCTCAAGGAGTTCACAGCATATGGAGTATGTAAGAGACAAACAGTCCATTTTAGCATACTGTGGTAAGCTCAATGATGGCGACACATGAAAGAAGATGCCTTACCTACCTGCATGGTGTGAAAGAAGGAGAGGACCCAGTTTCTGTGACAAAGAAGGGAGCCAGGACACAAAGTCTCCATGATTTCTGGAGGACCCTGACTTTCCTCTCGGTTTGCTTCCACAGGACAAATGACCAGCTGGTGGCATTTCTCTCCCGATACCGAGATATGAATTTCTTGAAGTCACACGGCCGGGACAATGCAAGGTAGTATATCCTCCCCCTACCCTTGTGCAAAAGGGAAATGAAAATCTGAGTGATCATTTGGGGGCTTCCTTCTAGGCTGGTTTGATGCAGCCAGAGAAAAGTTGGGGATGGCAGAGAGGCCTGGCATGGATGGGCCTTGGCCCTTTCTTTGTAGCATCTGAAATGGTGCCTCCTGACAGCCAGGGACAGAGATAACAGTGAATGTGTCTCATTGTGTCATAGTCCTTTACACCTTTTCCCCCAAGCCCTTTCATGAGTCCATTATCACATTATGGCTGTCCTTCAAGGAAACTAGGGTAGTCATTTTAATACCCAATTTATTGGTAGGAAGACTAAGGCCCATAGTTTAAGTAAATGATGTCCCCAGATCATTCATTCGGTCAGCCAGTCATTCAACAAATATTCACTTAGTGCCAAGCATGTGCCAGGCACCCTTCTAGAGGAGAGCAAGACAAAATCCTCACTCTCATGGAATTTACCTTCTAGCAGGAAAGGGTCTCATACCAGCATGGAGTTGAACTCAAGTATCCCGACTCCCAGCGCTGTGCCCTCACCATTGCCTCACTCTTGCTGCCTAAGACGTTGGCAGGGATTTGAGGCACCAGAAACCCAACCTGGATCTTTGTGCCTCTCTCACTTACACTGAGCAAAGCCAAACAGCATCACTACAGTCCCGCTTTGAGCTGAGTCTAAATCTCCGTGGCCAGAGATCAGCTAGAAGGGACACAGTCTTGAGCACCCTCTGTAGGAGGGACCACAGGATCCGCTCCACCATCTGGACATAAAACACTGCCCAGGATCACTCTGCCATCTTAGAGCCTTTTCCTAGCGTTGCATTCAGAGTTTAATCTGGCAGCTCACAGGATACCTTTAGCGTGTTAATGTGTTTTGTTTGGCCTTCGTGCTGGTTTTGTTTTGTTTAATTCAGGTGCTTCATTTGAAAGTTAATAGCCCCATTTAAAAATAGCAATATTTCCCAGGGAAATCCAGATTTCCAGCTCATCTTAAAAGAGCCAAAGGTCCACTAAATCTGTGCTTGAATTTCCTCATGGAAGTTATGATCTGGATCTTAGACAAAGCCCACGTTCTACAGGTTGCTGCAGTCCTTGCTGCCCTCTCCCCTAGCTCACCCTGTTGGCATTTCAGTTTGCCATCGCTGCTGTAGGTGTTCTCTGCCACTGCCAGTGGAGGTGTCATTTTAGCTGTTTCTGTGATCCACTTTACCCAGATATCCACAGAAGGGATCCACAGAAGCAAGCAGCGAGCTCCATTTCCTGAGCTTTCAAGAAGTAACCCCAGAATCCTTGGGTTGTATCATTTTCCTTAACTTTAACTTTGATTGCATCCAGCTGTCTATTTCTAGATTGGGCCTGTCCTACTGGCAGCCTGCATTCTTTACACTTAAAAGGAGCCCCCAGACTTGAAGATCCTCTGTAAATTAGCACAGATTAATATAGCATGCTCTGGCCACTACACTGAAGAGGCCTGGTGGATAAAGAAGAATTGTAGACATATAGTGGACTGTGTTCCTGCTAAGTGCACATCGCTCTGCTGGGCCCTTTTCACACGGGATCCAACTTTATTCTTACAGTCACTCCATGTAAAAATACGTATTATTATCTCCATTTGTCAGGAGAAGAAAGGGGGGCTTTGGGAGCCCAAATGATTTTCCCAAAGTCACACAGCTGGTAAGTGCTAGAGTTTGAACCCAATTCTCTGGCCCCAAAGCCCATGGAAGCAGGGTGGAGCTGAACAAGATTCCATGGAGGTGCTAAGTTATCAGAACTAGACCAGATATTGGTATCCCCACCCTTAGGTAGAGAATGAAGATGCTTCTTCACTTCCAGGTAACTTATAATACATGTTTTGTGCAAAGTCATATCATTAGAAGGAATCCACTGTAAGTTGATAGACTTGTGTCTGAATTACATCCACCCTAGTATTGTTGTTTCAGCCTGCTCAGTATTTATTCTCTATCTACTATTTCCAGACCCTGTGCTAGGAACTGGCTACAACACAGAGGTTAAAATCATGAGGTTTTGAGGTCATACCTCCTGGGTTGAAGTTCTGATCCACCACGTCCTGTCTGTGTTTCACTGGACTGGTGACTTAACCTCTCTGAGCCGGTTCCCTTATCTGTACAATGGAAGCATTAATGGACTTATACACACGAGATTGTTGGAAGGATTAAATGAGATGTTGTATATAAAGCATTTGGCATATCGTAAATGCCCTATGAAGATGATGATGGTGATGGTGGTGGTAATGATGATGTCATTGCCATGATAAACATTGGACTCAAATATTGCAGGTGGGAGAAATAAATAGATGGTGTATAGGCCAGAGTTGTGCCTCTGGGTGTATGAGTACATCTTGTCCAGTTGATGTGCATCAGCAGTTGACAGGTGGTACCCAAACGGCACAGCGGGATAAAGACGCAGACTAAGGAGTTGCTGCTTGCCTCTCCCTCTAAAACCCTAAAACCCAAGGCGCTCTGGGCAAAACAGCTCACAAGTTCCAGCACTCACGCATGAGTCCTCAGCTGGGATTCTCTCACTTAGATGAATTCAGGAGATTAATTTAGAATTAATTCAATAGTAAAATGAGCCATCAACGGTGACTTTCTCCTCTTTGTCAGTTGAGGCCTCACCTGCTGAGTGAACAAACCTAGCCACGCCCATCTTCCCTCATGTCTCCCACGGGTGCAGCCTGGGTGGGGCTTCGCTCTGGCTCCGCACTGACGGCATGTTAGGAAGGACCCTTTTTGGTGGGAAGTGACAGAGACTCAGCCCAAACTCGCTTAAAGGGTAAAGGAAGTTATTGGGTGATGCAACTAAAACATTAGTATCTGACTTCAGACATAGCTGCATCAAGCAGTTCAAATGATATCATCAAGCCCAGACTCTCTGTTAATTCTTTTTTTTTTTTTCTGGCTGCTTAATTATTTCTTATTATTTCTGGAGAGGGTTAAAGTAAAATAAACACATCACATCAAATAGCCAAGTAGTTCACTGGCAGGAATCTTTTTTTAAATTAATATATAACCAACATATATTAGTTTCAAGTAAGTGATATAACAATTCAATATATGTATATATTGTAAAATGACCACCACAATAAGTCTAGTTAATATCCATCATCACCCATGGTTACACTCTTTTTTCTCGTGATAAGAACTTTTAAGATCATAGCAAATTTCAAATAAGTACAACACAGTATTGTTAACTGTAGCCACCGTGCCGTACATTACATCCCCGGAGCTTACTTGTTTTATAACTGAAAGTTTGTACCTTTTAACCACCCTCACCCATTAACTTCTGTTAGTTCTCTTTCGCTTTGTGTTGGTTTAATTTTCTGGCTCCAGACGGTGACCCTTCTCAACATATTAGCCTCATTTTACTGGTAAGGTAACTGAGACTCAGAGAGGTGAAGTAACTTGCTTAAGCTCACGCAACTAGGGCAGGGTTAGGACTCAAACCTAAGTGAGTGTGTCCCCAGAGCCCAAGCTCAAATCCCTGCATGATGCAGCCTCTCTGTGTTCTGGTCCTGCTTTCCTCCAATATGCTGGGTGGCTTTGAGGCAGCCACTCTGCTTCTCTGGGCTTCATTTTCTCCCTTTGAAAAACAAAGTGGTTGAATGACATGATCTCCAAATGCCTTCCCATTCTGATGCTTCCTGCTTCGGGACCAGACAGTGTGACAGAGGCAGAGAGTTTAGAAGACAGAGAGATGGAGAGGGACAAAAGCAAGCAGTGAGATACCAAATAGGCCACAGGGCGCCTTCGTTTTTAATTCCACATGGCTCCTGATAGCAGTTTTGACCTTCCGTCCCCAACTTCAGCCTTTAGCAGCCAATTTGGACTTCCAGCTCCCGCTGCTAAGAGATGGCATAAAGGCAAACTGGTACCTTAATAGCTGCCAAATTGGTCCTGACTGTTCCTATAATTAAATCAAGGGGAGTGTTGTGTTCACTGTATTTCCTTGCTTTCCTCCAAAAATGAAGTAGCTAGATATATTGAAAGACATATAGCACAATTATCAGTTTCCCAGATAACCTCTGCAGGGCTAAAAGAAGTAAGTGCCCTGAATAAGCAGGTCTTGGCAAACATCCCCAGGAACTCCTGGGTTCTGCTTGGGGAGTATTGGAGAAGTTTCCCAAATCTCGGCAGCCTGATCAAGGCTCAGTGTGTAGGGACAGCCCCCTTACAGGGAAATGGAAAGGGAAAATCATTTCCCTCAGCTGGAAGAGAGTTTCCTCTGGGAATTTTCTGGCCTTGATTGGTCTAAGTTCTCCAAAATAATTCAAGGTCACCAGGGCCCCAGTGCTTAGCCCTGGGGCAGAGTGTGGTGTAGTGGTAAGAGCTTGGGCAATGGAGTCCAGACACCTGTGCCAAAATGCCAGCTCTGCCGTATGACAGCCAGGGGACTTTGACAAATGGCTTTGACTCTCCATGTCCTCTTCTTTATAAGGTCTGGACAGTGATGTGGGGATCGCAGAGGACTGAGTATCCTCACTGACCACAGGAAGTGCCGAGCCAGGTGCTTTCGAGTTGTTTTATCCTCTTTTCAAGAGTACAGCTGAGGCTTGCAAAGTTGCTTTAACTTGCTCAAGGTTCCACACAGCTGGCATTGGAGTCTGGTTAGGTCTGACTTTTATCACCCCATAATTAATGACTGCATCTGAGAGGACCTGTTGTTTTCAGTTCTTGGGGTGTGTGGATGAAAGAGCAAAACTCTGCTGATTTTAAGCAGAGTCCTTTTTAAAGGAGCAAGGGAGGAAAATCAGTCCTTCCCCTACTTTCTAGAGTCACCCTATCCCAAAGTGTGTTCACAATCCACCAGTGATATGTGAGATTATTTTGGGGTGTTCATAAATGGGCATCATGGGAGAGTTAGTATTGATTTTATGTATATCAACTAAAGTTTATATAATTAGCCCATCTAATCTATGATTTCATGGACATGATGCTTAGAATAAGACTAAGTTTAAAAGAAAACAGTTGAAGCTATCTAAAGTTGGTTTAGAAAAGAAATATTAAGGAAAGTCTCATACAGACTTCATAAAACCTTTAGCATAGCAGTTAAGAATCTGGGTTCTGGACCCCGACTGCCAGCGTTCGTATGCTGAGCACTCACTAGGTGTGTGGCCTTGGGTGAGTTACATCAATCACTTGTGCTTCAGTTTCCTCATCTGTAAAGTGGGAATAATGATAATAAAACCAACCTATAGAATTGCTGCAAGAATTAAATGAGTGACTATGTGAGTAAGCTCTTGGAATAGTTAGTTACGCATATTAAGTTGATGATGGTGGTGATGTTGATAGTGGTGATGGTGACAATGATGGAAAAGCCTTGAAGATGGTATATATACACGTGATTAATGTTTTCGAAACACTTTCTACAACTCTTAGAGAAACAACTAGCATTTCACATGTAAGAAGACTAGACCAGAAGGAAGCTAGGAGGGGTCCCAGCCCTCAGGCCACAAGTGGCATAAACAAGTTTCTTCCTGTTCCCTGGTCTGGGGCCCACTTGCTAGAGGCGGCAGTCCCTCGCTGGGCACCAGCATGGCAGCTAAAGCAGCTTCAGCAGCTTCTTCTCTCTGACATTGAACTGATCTTCAGGCCCAAACCTCCCTTGATGTATAAATAGGCAATTGTTTAACCAAAAGTTGTCAGATCCATCGAGAGCCTGGCCAGGAACCTCCTCCAAGCAAATCTGCTTTCAGGAGGCCCTTTGGTGCCAACTTGCTTATCAGGAGAAGAGCTCTCTCCCCATCTGTTTCGTAGCACCATGATTGATGGGAGGAGGTAATTAATATCTCATCTCCAATGGGGAAAGCAGATTGCATTTCCCTCTTGCTTTTCTTAAACCCAACCAGTGAGTTTATCCCTGTTTGCATGTTCACTTTATTTAATCCAGTTATGGTAGCCATGTCAAAATAAAGCTTAGCATCACACAGGCACCTATACAAAGCTGTGTACACAGACGCTCTCTGGGCCTCCGTATGAGGTTTTTTTTTTTTTTTTGCGGTACGCGGGCCTCTCACTGTTGTGGCCTCTCCCGTTGCGGAGCACAGGCTCCGGACGTGCAGGCTCAGCGGCCATGGCTCACGGGCCTAGCCGCTCCGCGGCACGTGGGATCTTCCCGGACCGGGGCACGAACCCACGTCCCCTGCATCGGCAGGCAGACTCTCAACCACTGCGCCACCTGGGAAGCCCTCCGTATGAGTTTTGAGGTCAACTTTCAATCTTTTCTTTTTTCAAAACAATACATGTCAAAGTTGGACCAAACGCTAGAAGGAAAATATGTGCAGTGTCATCTCTGAGACATAGAGCGTGGTTTTTTATTTCCTTCTTTTCTTTCTTTTTGTGTTCCATGCCTTCTATGGAGGAACTGCATTACTTTTATAATAAGAACAGAAGGCAGTAGACATTGTTTTTAAATAGGTGTGAAATAGGGAAAACCAGTTAGCCCTCAATGGACCTTTAGACTCTTAGAGGTGCAAGCTGATTTGGGCCCATGTGAAGAGCATGGGCCACCAAGCCTGGGATTCTCAGTTCCAGGATTTGGGCCCCTAGCTCTGCATTTCTGCTCAGGCTGGGTTTTTTTCCATTCCTGAATGTCAAAGCCAAGTCAGCTTTCTTTGCCCAGGGAATGTGTAATGATAGAGTTTACTGTGTGCCAGAGACTGGCCCAAATGCCTTAGAGATGTTAATTCTTTCAGTTTTCACAACAATCCCATGGTGTAAGTGCAGTCATTATCATGCCCATTTTCCAGATAGGGACACTGAGGCTAGAGAGATTAAACAACACACAGCTTGGGAATGGGGAAAGAGACTCGAACCCAGGCAGTCTGGCTCCAGAGTCTACATTCCTAGCCACTGTGCTATACCGTTTCCCTAGGTATGTTCATTGTGGAGTTTCCTGCCATGTCCAGGCCACATGTACTTATGGCTGATACATTCCTTCCACCAAACAGGTCAGAGTCTGCCTCTCCTGTGACTGGTCTCCTCTGGTGTGAGGTAGTGAAGCTGAGCTTCTCCCTGTAGCTTCCACTCCTACCACGTTAGCTTCTTTTCGTTCATCTGGGCTCTTGCACACACTATTTCTGCCTCCTCCAAAATTCTTCAGATGACTGATTCCTTCTCATCCTTCTTGTCAGTGCCACCTCCTCAGCAAAGTCTTCCCCAATAGTCTCCACTAATTAAGTTCCTGTCTCTTTATTTTGTCATTGCGCTCTAAGTTTTCCTGTATAACACTTATCACAAACACCTAATTACATATTCATGTGTTTTGTAGCTGTTTATGACTACTTACCTATTTATTAGAGTAGTGTTATAGTCCTGTAGCTAAGAGTGTGGAATCCAGAGCCTGACTGCTAAGGTTTGAATCCCTTCCTTGCCACTAACCAACTGTGTAGCCTTGGGAAAATTAGTTAACCTTTCTGTGTCTTTGTTCCTTCATTTGGAAAATGAACCCTCATAGGATTGTGATGAAGATTAAATGAGAGGTGCTTTGTGACCACCTAGAGGGGTGGGATAGGGAGGGTGGGAGGGAGGGAGACGCAAGAGGCAAGAGATATGGGAACATATGTATACATATAGCTGATTCACTTTGTTATAAAGCAGAAACTAACACATCATTGTAAAGCAATTATACTCCAATAAAGATGTAAAAACAAACAAACAAACAAAAAACAAAAACAAAAGATTAAATGAGAGAATATATATTAAATACAAGGAACAGGACCTAGAAAGTAGCAAGTGCTCAATAAATGGTAAATATTATGGTTTTATCTTTCATCCTAGAAGAGAGAGGATAGGGATGATGTCTGTCTTCTTCACAACCATATTCTCAGCACAGAGACTTGGAGAGTTGCTGAATGAGCAAATACCCCAAGCCCCTTTTCTCTTCCAACTACTGCAGAGTTGGGGCCTGACAGTTGACTCCAGCCCAGCTTGGGAAGGGGCATAACCCACACTGGACATGTGAGAAAGGGCTAGCAGAGCCCCTGTGGAGCTGCCAAACTAGGAACCCAGTGACCTGAATCCTCACCGACTTGTGCCTTGAAAAGATGGGAGGGTTTTGTATTTGTGGTTCTCAGACAGAATCAGGGTGCCCGTGTTGCTTGTCACCCTCTACCACCACAGCCATGGGCATTGCTGAACTAAAATAATTGCAGGAGATGGGTGCACTATGAGGGCTTTGGGCTTCTGTCCTTGGTGCTGAAAAGGCATTGCTTCTCAGAGCCTAAAGGGTTTCTCCTTAGCTGTGGAGGTGCCCTACACATGCCTGTCTACCAAATCCCAGAACAGAGAAGAGGAGAGATAGAAGTTTTAATTTTCTGGCTTGATGAGGGAAGAAGTTAAGTATCTTGGTAAACACTTATTAAGCACTTACTAAGTGCCAAGCACTACGCTAAGCCCTCTCCATATATAATATAATCTCACTTAAACTCTCTGAGGCAGATATTATGACAATCACCAGTTTCCATGTAAGAAGCTGAGGCATCCGTGTTCAGGTCACCCAAGGTTAGTGGCAAATCCAGGACTTGTTCCAAATATTCTGGCTCCAGAGCCCAAAGTTTGGCCCCTGTGTGGCATGGCTGTTTTGTGTGAGTCCATTCACATAGCTGGCTGATTTCATACATTGTGTTTTCATGCTTTGTTCCATGATTTTATTTTTAAACTAAAATGCTTAGGTTGTACTTAGGCTAAAGGAGTAATCTGGGTTGAGTGGGAGATCACTGGAGAGAGAAATAGAAGAAGAGAAAATATTTTTCTAGGCTGTGTGACTTCAGATGACTTTGGATCACACATCCTTTCTGAGTCTCAGTGTGTTGGGGTTTTTTATCTATAAAATTAGTTATATTAGCTGATTGCTGAGATTCCTTCTTGCTCAAACATGCTGTAAAATCTGAGGGGCAGTGTTCTTCCTTTCAGAATTCATTACAGGACAAGACAGTTCTGGAATAATTCCACACTTGATGAATATACCGAGATTGTAGCCAGGGAATTAACTGAATTGAGACACTTCTTCATTGTCTGCCCTTTCTGAGGCCATTTCCAAAGGCTACAGATACTTTCTTAACTGACCTCTTCTCCCATGGGGGAGATTCAGGACCCCTTGCCATCCTCCATCTGATTTCCTCTGATGCTCAACTGAGTAGATTTGGTCCTTGTGACATCCTAGTAGAAGCATATTTAGCTCTGACTTTGTCCCATATTGTGGCAGTGGAGAAAAATCTCAGGGAGGCAAACCATCCCTGAGAGCCCAGGAGGTAAAACCAAATGCAAGCGATACCATGTTTGCCCTTAAGTAACCTATTCTGAAGACAGAGCCCTTGTGAGGTCTGGCTGAAAGCCTCTTCCATTTTGTCTTGGTTCACTCATTTCTGGGCATTGTCTTTTTGAGGAAATAGAAGTTCTCGGATCCTTCCTTTGGGTCCTTTTGGAGGGACCCTGGCGAATTGAAATGAAGAATGGCAGAGTAGTTAAGCATTTGCATTGGATTCATCCAGACCTGGATTCAAGTCTAGGCCTGTTAGCTGCGTGACTTTGGAGAAATTACTTAACCTTCCTGTGATTCAGTTCCTTTGTCTGTCGAAGGTGTGTTAGAAAAATCTGATACCTGGCTAACTAATGACAGCTACTTCCTGACTGCCTGACAGACATGGCTGTTATTTTTCCCTTTATTCATTCACTCAACAAATATTTATTGGGCACTAGCTGTATGTTAGGCACTGTAGTAGAATACAGAAGTGATCAAAAATAGACAAAAATCTCTGCCCTCTTGGGGCTTACATCCAGTAGTAGAAATAGGCAATAAACTAATAAATACCCTGTATATTATATTAGAAAGTGAAAAGTGCTATGGAGAAAAATAAAACACCAAAGGAGGATTGGGGAGGGATGGTATCTCTGTGAAAAAAAGAACTGATGGTTGGGTCAGCCCATTGCTTGGGTGAAGAGTGCTTACTTTGCAAGGACCTTTGTAGACATCACCCATCACAATTTTGCAGCTGATTTGGAAACTTGTCGGGACAGGTGTCATGGAGCTCATCCTACAGGTGAGGAAACTGGCATTCAGAGAAGTTAAGCCAGCCCCACTTCTCAGTGAAAGCAGAGACAGCCTTGGTACCAGACCCTCTTCATGTCTGCTCTTCTATGGTGTCACCTGTTGACCCCAGTTTTACCAGGTAACCAGGTCAACTGGAAACAAAACTGAAGGGAGGTCAGCATCGTTGGTCACCTTCTGTGAATTGGGCCCATTGCTGCAAATCTTCCCTCCATTCCTCAGGTGAGAGAGCCGTGCACCTTTTCCTGGTGAGCCAGCATTAATGACAAGACTCACCCAGGTGTTCACAAACTTACTATGGTTTCCAACCTTTACCTTTTCAAGTTATAGTAAATCCACAGGGAAGAATAAAAAGCAAATCACTGTTGAAACAGCTGATTCTTTTCGCCTGCTAGATACCCAGACTCTGGGTGTCTGCCACCTTCTCCGAGTCCAGACCTAAGTTCCTGGTAGCCCCTTTCTGATACCTAGGCAATCTGTGGTCTCTATTTACTCATAATTAACCAAAGCATGTGTTTGCAGCTTATCAGTTTTTGAAGGCAGTAAATACAGCAGCCAATCTCCCAACCCCGTGAATATTTCATTTTGGAGATTACTGCATAAATATTGTATTTGGATATTGCGGTCCGGGACATCACATTAAAATTGCAAGATGATGCTGTTATCCCATCTAATGGAACATGAAATTAAAAAGCTGGTCCACGGAAAGAAACATTTTGCAAGTCGTCCCACCTGTATTTCTTCTCTCTCTCTCTCTCTTATTCTCGGTTGGTCTTGATTACCATGTAAGTTTTGATATAGAGTATCTAAAATTTGAAGTTTTAAACACAGTTAAGTGTGCCCACTGGACATTATCATATAATTGGCACCAGCCAGAGTCGAGGTAGGATTTTATTTCCTCAGACTTGGCGGCTTCCTTCAGTGGGTCATTTAGAGCCAAGTTTGGTGTCAGTGAGTGCTATGGTGAGTGTATTGAAAACCCTTCACCAGGTCGCTCCCCAGAGAGGACATGGCTTTGCTAATGAACTTGGATTTGGCACTAGGAAAGGTGTGTTAGGGAAAGAACAGGACCAGGGACGCTGGACACGTGGGTCTTCTGGTCGGCTTCTGCCCTTGTTTGTATCCTCAGAAAAGTTGTCAGCCTTCTTTGGGCTCCCATGCATCCGTCTAATGCTTGCCCCACACCTCTTCCTGAAGTATAACAGAGGGACTTAGAGAATGTCACAGCTGGAAAGTACCCTAGAGATTACCTAACCCAGCGTTATTATGACTGGTGGTCTGTGGGCTGGATTCAGCCTAGGGATATGTCTTATTTAGCCAGAAATGCTTTTTTTAAGGGATTTGAGTGCTTTTCAGAAAATGCAGTCTCTACGTCTTTGCTAAACTCCACCTACCCTGTTATCTTATACTAAGCCCACCTCACAAACTTATATTATTTGTCTGACCCCTGTAGACATTTAATTTTATAACGTAGACCTAGCCCAACTTTGTCAGTTTCCCATGGGGGAAACTGAGTCAAGGTCATCATTTTCCAAATTCACCCAGCTGGTTACTGGTAGAGCCACACTGCAATGTAGATGAAAAGCACATTTGAGCAGAATTAAGTCCGTTCACCACCAGCATCATTGTTGTCACCATTTTTAGTACACTAGCATCAGTTTGGTTAAGAATTACATATATTACACCATCGTGCTCAGTGAGTGACCAATGTCAAGAAGCAGGTCCTCTATTTACGCAGAAGAAAGTGCTAGGGATGTGGGTTTATTAGTGAGGTTTCAGGCAGTTCCCTTTGGTGGATTTGTGGGAGGCCCAATGGAAGAGATTCTTTGTAGAATTCAGCATGACCAACAGGGTGGGACTATCTCCAGCTTCTATGCCCTGACGTCTGGTCATCACCATAGACCTTTCCTGAGCAGATGCCTTGTACTCTTCCAGGACCTGTAAGGTAGGCAGAAAGGAGGAAGCCAAGGTCAGTTCTAGTGAGCACAGCATCTACCTCGGAGGAGACAGGTAACTCTAATGTGAAGACAGAGGTGAGGTCTGCCATGGAGGCACAAAGACCTCTAGACACACAGTGGGGGATGCAGCCTGCTCTAGTGGAAGAGGTGGCATTAATGTGCCACAGCCATGGCTACCTGCCCTATCTGGAGCCTAAGAACATTTGCATTCATCACGGTAACGACAAAGGGGAAATCATTCAGGAATGTATTAGTCAGCACTTTTTCAATTGCAAGTGACAGAATCCCATCTTAAAATGCCTTAAGCACTTTACTGTCAAGTCTGGGGGTGAATCAGGTATAGCAAGATCCAGGGTCTCAAGCAAAGTCATCAAGGCTTTGTCTGTCTGTCTCTCCCCCTCCCTCACTTCCTCTCTCCCTTCCTCCCATTCTCCGTCTCTCTTTTTTTGTCTTCTCTTCTATGTTACCTTCATGATCAGACAACCTCTATACTCATGGTGACAAGATGGCTGTCAGCAGCCCTCAGCTTACATTCTTCCAGAAAAAATTCCCCTAGAAAAGTCCTCCTTCCTAGTATTTCCAGCAAAAATCCAGAACCTAGTCTCAGACTCAGCTTGAGTTGCTTGCCCATCCATGAAGCAATTATGGCAGCCAAGCAGGTGGAATACTCTGATTGACCAGGCTGAGTTGTGTTCCCACCCCTGGTGCTGGGGGTGAGACAAACCAAGTGAACTGAGAGTTGAGGGTGAGCAGCTGTCCAAAATAAAATCAAGGTGTGGTTCCCAGAGAATGGATGCTGGGCAGACAGAAACAAGGGAATGAAGCCCCATTATTTGCTACAATGTGGAGGAACCCTGAAAACACGAAGCTAAGTGGAAGAGACTACAACTTGTGTGATTCTATCTATAAGAAATATCCAGAATAGGTAAATCCATAGATGGATTGCCAGGGACTGGAGGGAAGGGGGAATGGGAAGTAACTGCTGATGAGGATGGGGGTCTCCTTTGGGGGTGACAAAATATTTTGAAAGTAGAGATGACGATTGCACAACATTGTGAATGAACGAATGCCATTGAATTGTATGCTTTAAAATGGTTGATTTCATGTTGTATGAGCTGGAGGGGCAGCAAGATCCCTGGGTGGGGAGACCTGTAGACTATAAACTCCCAACGAGATAACCAGCTCCTGAGGAGCAGGGACCATCCTCACTTCTCCTTGCCTCCCACCAAGGCCAGCACATGCCTGGCACATAGTAGGTGCGAAATTAATGCTAACTGCAAATGAACTGAGAGTTTTGGCCAGAGAGCTTGGCCCCAGTTCTGTCTACCCTCCCAACACACCCACCTTACCAGCTCTTTGACCTTTGATTTCTGCATCTACAAATTAGGAAATGCCAATTCCACCCTGCCTGGCTAGCAGAATCCCAAGTGTGTGTGTGTGTGTGTGTGTGTGTGTGTGTGTGTGTGTGTGTCCTAGAGCAGGAGTTATTAATCTGAGGTTCATGGATAGAATTCAGGGGTCTATGACTTTGAATAGGAAGAAAATGATCTTAATTTTCACTAAACTCTAACTGAAATCTAGCTAAATGTAGGCAAAATGTAGGGTAACAAACCACCACAGTATTAGCAGTTACTGTTAGGAATCACATTTTATTTTTTTTGGCCATGCCACGTGACATATTGGATCTTAGTTCCCTAACCAGGGATCAAACACATGCCCCCTGCATTGAAAGCGTGGAGTCTTAACCACTGAACCGCCAGGAAAGGCCCAGGAATCACATATTTTCAAATCGCATTATAATTGATGCAACCACTTCTAAATGTCATATATGCTCACCTCTTCTTCAAAATTACAGTAGTTTTTAGACCTATGACAAGACCTTGTTATTAAATGTGTTAAAAAGGAAACACATGTAATTATCATAAATGTGGTGTTTTAAAAAATATTTTGTAACACTCATTTTAATGTGTGAATCAAGAATCATGTGAATTACTATATCATCACTTTGGTATTTTTGAAAATATTTTGTAACCCTGTGTATTTTTGTTGTATGCATTTAAAAGCATTATTCTGCAATGGGATAAATTGGGAGTATGGGATTAACAGATACACACTGCTATATATAAAATAGATGAACAACAAGGATTTACTGTGTAGCACAGGGAACTATATCAATATACTGTAATAAGCCATAAAGGAAAAGAATCTGAAATATATATATGTGTGTGTATATATATATATGTGTGTGTGTGTGTATATATATATATATATATATATATATATATATATATATATGAATCACTTTGCTGTAACCTGAAACTAACACTATATTGTAAATCAACTATACTTAAGTTACTAATTAATTTTTAAAAAATAATTTAAAAAAATAAAAGCATTATTCTGAGATGAGGGTCCATAGGCTGTATTCACCAAACTGCCAAGGCATCCATGGCATGAAAAGGTGATTTCAAAAGTTCTCTAAAGAGGAAGCAGATGTAGCAGATGATCATTGCCATCTAATTGTGCTGGGTGGGCAAGTCTCCTTCTAAGCTTCTGTGTCCTCATCTGTAAAATGGGCATAATAATAGTACCTACCCCATAGGGTTATAGACACCAGCCTCGCTTGTGAAGATCAAGTGAAAAACTACACACAGAGCCCCTAGCTCAGTCCCTAGCACACAATAAGTACTCAATAAATGCTTTTATTGCCAAGACTGTGCCATTTCATTTGGACTCTAGGTGGCGCTCTTTCAGGGCTAAGCACTACTTTGTCTTGCCCAGGTTCATCCGGAAACAGGGCCTGGACCGGCTCTTTCTGGAGTGTGATGCCCACATGTGGCGCCTGGGGGACCGGCGGATCCCAGAGGGCATTGCCGTGGATGGCGGCTCAGATTGGTTCCTGCTAAACCGGAAGTTTGTTGAGTATGTGACGTTCTCCACAGACGATCTGGTGACCAAAATGAAGCAATTCTACTCCTACACCCTGCTTCCTGCAGAGGTGAGTATCCAGGAAAAAATCCCTGAGGAAGGTAGGGGTTGGCTCTAGCCTTTGGAGCAAAGTGGATGCTGAATTTTTGCTGAATCTTTGGCAAAGCCACACAGGGTTCAATACGTTGTCCTCCAAACATCCAGAGGAAGATGGGGAACTGTATTGGCTACCAGGGACCTTGCTGTCACAGCAGGGCCCCTGGGCCCCTCCAGTCTACATGGAGGTTGTATGGAGTAGATGCACAATGCTGCCACCAGCAATCTAGACAACATCTTTAAAGATGTAAAGTAAAAAAGGCAGTTCTTCCTCAAGACACTTGGCTCCCATTGGTCGTAAAACCATCACCATATACTGATTTTGTTAGAACAAGACACTTTATTGCCGTTTTTCAGAAAACTGTTATTTATATAAATACAAAGCTCTCATACCTACAATAACAATGGCGCCCCCTAGAATTGTGCAGTGTGTAACCTGCACAACTGTATATGCTGGCTTTTTCAGGAAACACCCACATCAACTTTTGACAGATCCTCCACATTTACCAATCCTGTAATAACTTTTCAACCCAAGAATTCCTTTTCTAATTTTGAATAGTATTCTATCATTCCCTGACAGACAGTAGTTTTGGCCTCATCAGTCACACCAGAAATTCCAGTGATCCCAAAGCCAGGGCTTCTGTTGGGTTTGCACTAGCCCCCTGCATTGACAGTCACTGTGTCCAAATGCTTGGGATTCAGCATTTCCTGTCAGCTTTTGGAAGTATTTGAAAAGCTCTGGGAAGTCTTTCCCCACTTTTCAGACCTCAGGATGGGAAACTGTCTTAGCTCAGGGTGCTAAAACAAAATACAATAAAATGGATGTACTTATTATAGTTGTGGAGGCTGGAAGTCCTTGATCAGGGTGCCAGCATGGTCAGGTGAGATCCCTCTTCTGGGTTGCAGGCTGACTACTGACAGTCCTTGCTGGGTCCTCACATGACAGAAGGGGTGAGGGTCCCCTTTATAAGGGCACTAATCCCATTCATGAGGACCCCACCCTCATGACTTAATCACCTCCCAAAGGCACCACCTCCTCACACTGTCACATTGGGGGTTAGGATTTCAAACTATGAATTTTGGGGGGACACAAACATTCAGCCTATTTCAGAAGTCCTATTGTGTAAGATTGCAGGGTATTCTGAAAGAGCCCCAGCCCCAGCCCCATCTGGAAATGGGTATAGGGACTCAGTGCTGAAGTGTTGCCCCTGACGTGCCAGCAGCCTTCTTATCAGACCTGGACTGAGAGATTCTAGATTAGCTCCCTGACCTCCAATTCACTTTCACCCTAATTTCCAACTTCAGAAAATTCCAGAGCTGGTTCTGTTTCTATTGTGCCTGCAACACCTCCCATGAATGGCCCACCATTCCTGGCTGTGCCCCATCTCTGGACCACCCAGATTGTGTGTTTCTAGGCCAGACAAGACAATGCAACTCATCTGATGGTTTCCACATCCCTCACCGACATCTGGGGCAAGGCCAAGCTCTGAGTAAGGCTGACTGCCCACTTCAGTCCTGAGGGATGATGGGCTTGTCATCACTGGGCCAGGTTTTGCTATTCTGCACACACGTTAAGTAATCAGCTTTTAATCCTATTTCAGCGAAAATCACCTTTTCTATCAATTCTGATAACCTCCTCATCCATTATCTTACAGGGAATTTCTGTATCATTACAAAAGGACACAGGGCAATCGATAATTGGGTACTTTCCCTCACTGCTTGATGGAGAATATGTGCCTCTGTGGGCTTGTAGACAATTCAAGCTTAAAATGCAGGTTCACAGGCATGTCATTTAACATCATCAGAAGGGCAGCTGGGGTGTGGATAGAGCCTCCTTTTGTCCACTCACCCATTGAGAAGAGACTGTTTGGGGCTTTGGCTCTTTAGTCAAGGTGCCCATCCCAATGCTGGTTCTCTCTGTCCCAACCATCCCCCACTTCCCAGCGCACACAGGCACTTTACACTCCAGCGTCCCTGTTAGATCCCACCTCCTCCATCCCAGCCTTTCTGTCCTGCCCTTCTCCCAGACCACCTCCAGGGGACCAGTTTAGAAGAAATCTGAAGGCTTTGCCATGAATTTGTAACAGGAAGACACGTGTTCCCCAACAGCTTTCCCTAGGAAGCAGAGAGCAGGGGAGAACCTATCTGCCTGGTATCTGAGGTTGTTATAAAACAGTTGTGCAAATAGAAGTCAGTCTCTCTCTCTCTCTCTCTCTCTCTCTCTCTCTCTCTCTCTCTCTCTCCCACACACACACACACACCCCATCTCTCTCTCTTTTAGCAGCTCCAACCATGTGTCTCTTCTCTGGTCTCTCTTTTCACTCTCAGCATTGCCTCTTTCTTGGATTCCTAGGAGAGGTTGACCAAGCCTCAGGAATAGGGGGAGATTACGGCGTCTGGTTCAGCACCACGGACAGTGGGAAGCCCAATGGACCCCCACCTCCTCCCCTCCCAGTGTTGTAGTCGTTACTCCAGTGACTAGGGCAGGAGGGCATCCGTGATTCTGGCCTCCCTCTCCCAGGAGTGAAATTCCAGAGCTTCAGTCTTTGTTTTCAAGATATCTCAGACCTGAGTCTCTTTGGTTTCAGGTCTAACTATTTGCAAAATCAAGAGCCCTTTTGGCCCAGGGTTTTCTAGAAACTTGTCCCAGTGTTTTTCTCGGGTCCCCATGTATACCCTAAGGGAATTTCTCTCTCTCTGCTCAGCGGACAGAGGATGTCCTGGGTGATAAGAGATGTCTTGAAATCAGTTTCTAGGCTGCTGGGGAGAGACATCTTAGAGAAACACTCAGAGCAGTAACTTCTAAGCAGCATTAAGCCATCCTGGACAAAACCTCCAGGGTACCCTTGGTTGGCCTGGACTGGCACTGACCCCATTTGCAGAGAGAACAGCTGAGTCTCCAGGAGAGTCCCTTCACTGTCAGGTGGCCCTCGGGAAGGACCCCTCACCCCAGCCCACTCGAGGGAGGCTGGACGAGGTCTCAGGTTGGCCCCTCTCTGCCCCGCAGTCCTTCTTCCACACGGTCCTGGAGAACAGTCCCCACTGCGACACCATGGTGGACAACAACCTGCGCATCACCAACTGGAACCGAAAGCTGGGCTGCAAGTGCCAGTACAAGCACATCGTGGACTGGTGCGGCTGCTCCCCCAACGACTTCAAGCCACAGGACTTTCACCGCTTCCAGGTGAGCCGCGCCTTCCAGCCAGCGTCTGCAGGCATCCGAGGCAGCCCTGCAGGTCATTGGATCCTGCACTTTCCAACCCTGGTTCTTTTTTTGTGTGTGTGTGGTACGCAGGCCTCTCACTGTTGTGGCCTCTCCCGTTGCGGAGCACAGGCTCCGGATGCACAGGCTCAGCGGCCATGGCTCACGGGCCCAGCCGCTCTGCGGCATGTGGGCTCCTCCCAGACCGGGGCATGAACCCATGTCCCCTGCATCATCAGGCGGACTCTCAACCACTGCGCCACCAGGGAATCCCCTATTTCACAGATATTTAAATGATGCTTACTACATGTCCATCATTGCTTCACATGCTTTACAAATGTTAACTCATTCAATCCTAACACCCTTTTTACAGATGAGGAAACTGAGAACAGAGAGGGCCGTAAGTGTCAGAGCTGGGATGTGGATCCAGGCAGGCTGGCTGCAGAGCCCGGCTCCTAAATACCCACCTACCCTCATCCCCACTTGCTGACATTGTTCTTTTTATTTCACGAGCGCAGCAGACAGCCCGGCCCACCTTCTTTGCCCGCAAGTTCGAAGCCGTGGTGAATCAGGAAATCATTGGGCAGCTGGACTATTACCTGTATGGGAACTACCCCGCGGGCACCCCGGGCCTCCGCGCGTACTGGGAGAATGTCTACGATGAGCCTGACGGCATCCACAGCCTGAGCGACGTGACACTGACCTTGTATCATTCCTTCTCCCGCCTGGGCCTCCGCCGGGCGGAGCTGTTGCTGCACGACGCCGGGGAGAACAGCTGCAGGTGAGCCAGGGAACAGGGGGCCAGGGACGAGGGACCGTCCTCCTCTGTAGGGGCTGCAGCTCCACCCAGGCTTCTCCCTAAAATCATCCACGCAGACGTCCCAGCGTTCAGAGCATTTCCTGTCTAAGCCTTCGTCACCCTTTAACCTTCCCAGGATAGCAGATCTAATATTTACCTAATTATTTCCTTTCTGTGGACTCATTCTTTGTGCTAAATATATGTATTTTAGAAGGAAGCTTTATGTCACCGTGTTAGATAGTTATGTTTGTTTTACATGGAAAGTAATCATGAGAATACAGAACTTTTTTTTTTACTTTTTATTATGGAAAATGTCAGATATACACCAAATAGAGAGAACAGTGTAACCCCATCTCTCGTCACCAGCTCTAGCAATTACCAGCTCCCGGCCAATGCGTTTTCATGTGCGCCTTCACTCACCTTCCCCGCGTCCCAGATCAGTTTGATTGAAGCAAATCCCATACATATTTTGTCTCTGAAAATGGACTCCTTTTTAAAATGTAGCCATACTATCATTGTTACACCTAAAAACATAACCAAAAACATCACAAAAAGGCAGAACTATTATTTAAAATGTTCATGTACCCTTTAGAATCATCTCACCTACCACTAGTGGGTACCAGTTGACACTTCAGGAAAGAATGTTCTAGAATATATGAATGGAAGACGGAAGGTGGGAAAATGATTCAACTTAACCCCATCTCTCCCCTGCCTTTCCCTAAGCCAATCAACCCTTCTCATTTTGTGTACCTTCTCTTCCATTCTCTAGCAATGTACATTGCAGATATTTCCATAATGACAGCAAGGATTTGGTATCCTGCTTCTTTCGCTCGGCATTATAATACCAGCCCGTCCTCTCCTTGCTGCTCTGCAGCTTCCGTAAGGATAATGACCCTTTTTAATGCCACTAGTATTCCACTGAGTAGGAATTCCAGAGTTTGCTTAATTCAGCCCTTTCCTGTTGCTATTGTCAGTAATGGACCATTGTAAATAATGTTCTGATGAGTATCTTTTTGCAGAAAGCCTCTTTTTTCCCCCTCCTCTTTTCTGATTATTTCCTGAGGATGGGCTCCCAGAAGTGCCTCTAGCCACTCTCCTTCTCCTTCTTGTTCCGCCTCCCACCTTCCTCTTTAAACAACAAAGAAAAAACATTTATTAATATCAGTCTTTCTCCACTGAGCCTTCTATGTGTCCCTCCCTGCCCCGCTCTTCCCTCTTCTCAAGAACAGAAGAAAGAGAGGAAAGGAACCATTTTGTTCCCTAAAACTCTGAAAGCATGGGGCCCCATGCATGCAGGCCAGCTGGATTTCCACAGGGCTGCAACAGTTTTTCCCTCAGCCTTCCTTCTCCTCTCCCTGCAGGTTCTGATTTAGTTTAAAGGGAGACCAGAATGGGTTAGGAACCCAGGACCTGCCATTTGAACTCCACTCTACTTACTAGCTATTGACCTTGGACAAGTCATGAACCTCTCTGAGCCTCAGTTTTCTCATCTGTAAAATGGGAGTAATCATAAGCCTTACAGCATATGGTGTTGTGAGGTTTAAAGGGGATAATCCTCCAAAACTACCTTATGAGTTATGTATTATTATTATTATTATCCCCATTTTAACCGTATTTTACATATGAAGTGCTTGGTACATGTTTATGCTGTCGTTGGTATCTTAGTTGCCAATATTCTTAAACTGCCAAAAGCAGCCAATAGGGAGCCGGCTGTGTGAGCTACATGCTCCATCACTGGTTACATGAACTGTTCATCGCTTCCTCTGCACTGTTCTTTGCTGACCGTCCCCACTGTCCCCACTCATTCTACCTTTTCCCAGTCTTCCAGGGTCATCTCAGGTGCCACATCCTCTGTGAAACTTGCTAAGAGCTCCCCTGATAGCCCACCCCGTGCCTCTCCTGAGCCCAAAGTAGCCTCCAACACTCCCACTGCACTTAGCAGCAGTGTCTTGGACCAAGGTCGTTGGTGAATGTCTTTTCCCCCTGCTAGTCCGGGGTTAGTTAGAATCCCTGGCCGAGGAACCACAGTATGTGTCCCCAGTAGATGGCACAGTGCCCGATGCTTGGGAGGCAAATGCCGTTTAAGAGTACTTTTAATCCCAGGCTTCATAGCATTTATAAGGTAAATAATCTTATAGGAAATTTCAAAAGATTCCTCCAATTGATTTATAGTTGTTGAAATTTTCGCCTGGTATTTGTTTTGGGATTAAGCAAGCCATCAAGTTGCCTCAGGCCTGGAATCCTTTGGCTTCTACCACATTTTTTTTTTAACATCTTTATTGGAGTATAATTGCTTTACAATGGTGTGTTAGTTTCTGTTTTATAACAAAGTGAATCAGTTATACATATACATATACATATGTTCCCATATCTCCTCCCTCTTGCGTCTCCCTCCCTCCCACCCTCCCTATCCCACCCATCCAGGTGGTCACAAAGCACCGAACTGATCTCCCTGTGCTATTATAATGGAACCATTGTGCCTTGCTGTGGGCAAAGCCAATATATATTTATGAATATGAGCCTGCAAATAAATCAGGACAAAGGACCCTTGTCCCAAAAGGCAAAAAAGAGTAAATTTCTACCCCTGGGCTATCTGGGGAAACAGCAAGTGAAAACTTTATTTCAGGAGTCTCATTTTCTCTGGGCATTTCATGCAAATTGTGTCTTTCCAGTCTATAGTATATCCTTTCATAAAAATTATGTTTATTGATTTTTTTTCTCATTAGGTAATAACATTTGTTCATTGCAGAAAATCTCAAAATGGCAGGTTGAAAGTTCTCTTGTGAGCCCCATTCAGAGATAAGGATGTCAGTATTTTATTACATGTCCTCAAATTCAAATGCCATCAGGGCCAGGCAGGAAGCATGTATCCTCAGCGCAGGGTGGGCTGACCTGTAAACCAGGGACCCCCGGGGCCCCAGTGCTGAACTCCAGCATATCCTTGCCCTCCAGCACATCCAGCACATTCCTTGTGGGAATGTACCCTTGGAGTTGCCAATCACATCTCCTGAATTTTCAAGACAAATCAGAAATCCACAATTTTGTGTGAGCCTCCTAAATTTTTTAATACCCACCTCATTTAAATAAGAAGTAAAAACACCTTTGGGCCAAGTGAATGCACCTGAAGCATCCTTTAGGTTCTATTGTATTGCATCTGGCATCTCGTTACAACTCTCTTCTTAGTCTTAATTACTTAATTACCATATAGAGTCTAGAGGAGGTACCAGTGGGCTTTGTGTTCAGTCCTGGGTTACAGGTTCCCTAGATGTACCTTAGAAGCAAAGGGTTCAAGAGAAAATCCTTCTAGAATCTTCACTCAAACAGTAAGTATTGATTGAGCACCTACCATGTGGCAGGCTGTGTTAGGCACTGGGTGCTCAGCCATGACCCAGACAGACCAGGCCCCGAGCTCAAGGCCCTCCCCTTCTAGAGTGAAAGCAGGCAGTACCCCAGCTCACAGAAACAAGAACAAAAGATCTATAGAGAATGAAGAATGAAGATAAACTCAAGTAACAGCAGTGAGCTGGCGACTTAAGTTCAGTGGTCAAGGAAGGTCTCTCTGAGATGGTAACATTTAAGCAAAATAAGACAGAGACAACCATGCAACCATAAGAGGAAAAGAGCATCTCCAGCAGAGAGAATGTCCTATGCAAAGGCCCTGAGGTGAAAATGAGCTTAGCATGTTCAAGAATCCAAAATAAGGTCCACGTGGCTAGAAGGTGGTAAGTTGGGACAGAGGGAAACAATGAGGCTGGAGAAAGAGGCAGGAGTTTTAGACCAGGTAAGGAGTTTGGGTTTTACCCAAGCATAAGCAAAACCCCTTGCAGTATTTAAGGAAGGGACGATGCATATTGCTACTATGGGAATCAGTTATAGCAGACAAAAGTAGGAGGAAGACGAGTAAGGACGCTTCTGCAAAGGTCCAGCAAGACGTGATGTTGGCTTGGACCAAGATGCTGGCGGTGCATAGGACAGTAGAGGATGGATTCAGGTGGAGAAAACAGGATTTCTTGGAAGAAGATAAGGGAAAGCGAGCAACCCAAGATTAACTCCTAGATTTCTGGGGCACTTGACTATTGCTTGTTTGCCTGACCCCTTAGCAGCGCCCCATACAACTGACCACCGCCTCCTGGAAACACTTTCTTCTTTTAACTCCCATGACAACAACCTCTCCTGCTTTTCTTCCACCTTCACTAGTCAAACACTGACAACCTTACAGAACAAACACTGACGACCTATTATTTACCTATTGCAGTAATGTCGTGTAACAAGCCCCAAATCAGTGCTTTGAAACGATAAGCATTTACAGAGCCTTCAAGTTTGCAGGTGAGCTGAGCAGTTTTCCTGGGCTCAGCTGGCATCTCTCCTGCATCTGCAGCCAGCTGCAGGTCTTGGCTGGGAGTGGTTGGCGGATCTAGGATGGCTTTGGCTGGGATACCTGGGGTGGCTCAGCTCTGCTGAGTGTCTCATCCCTCCACAGGCTAGTCTAGGCGTGCTCTCATGGTGATCACAGAAGAGCAAGAGAGGGAGTGGAGGGCTTCCCTGGTGGCGCAGTGGTTGAGAGTCCGCCTGCCGATGCAGGGGACATGAGTTCATGCCCTGGTCCGGGAAGATCCCACATGCCATGGAGCGGCTGGGCCCGTGGGCCATGGCCGCTGGGCCTGCGCGTCCGGAGCCTGTGCTCCGCAACGGGAGAGGCCACAACAGTGAGAGGCCCGTGTACCGGAAAAAAAAAAAAAAGAGAGAGAGAGAGAGGGAGTGGAAATGTGCAAGGCTACTTGGGGCCCTGGCTCAGAACTGGCATGATACCCCTTCCTCTTCTGGCCAAAGCAGATTTGAGATGGGGGAACAGACTCACCTCATCGGTGCAAGGAAACCTACAGAGTCACATGGGAAAGAGACAGGAGAGGCGACAAATTGCAGACATTAATGCAGGCGGTCCCCAGGACACTTTCACAATGCCATCTATGCTGTCCACAATCGTCACTAGCCACAAGGAGACATTTAAGTCTAAATTAACTAAAATTTAAAATGCAGTTCCTCGGTTACACCAGCCACATTTCAAGGGCTCAGTTGTCAGAAGTGGCTGAGGCTACTGAACTGAACTGCACAGATGCAGAACATTCCATCATGGCAGCGAGTTCTGCAGCACAGTCCAGACGGAGGGGTTTCTGCTTCCAAGGTCCAGACCAAAGTGGACTTGCGTGGGCCGGGAATGCCCAGCAAGCAGTCTGAAGACAGTGCAGGTTTTTCTTCTCAAAGCCCCGAAGGCATCTGATAACAAGGCAGTGATTTCAGGAGATGCGTAACACAGGAAGGCGGCTTCCCTAACTGTTATAATCAGACGTAAAGACTTAAACTCCAGAGCAGGACCAGAGGAAAGGAAGGCTGAGAGGGACAGTGATTTGTGGAACGCTGTCATTAAGGAACCACAAGCACCCTCTAAGTACCGTGCACCTTACACGCTGCAGAAGCCGACAGCTTTTCATTTTACAAGTAGGAAGGACAAAGAGCTGGGCTCGTCCAGGCTCCTCCCTCCTTCTCTCTTCACTCCCCCCTCCTCTGGGCATCTCTGCTCAGCTTCCCTGCCCCTTTCAGCCAGAAGCCTTTGTGGATCAAAGGCATGCATCTTAAAACAAGCTACCTACTTGTGTATGTATGAATTTATCTCAGTTTGGCAATAATTTTTAAGGACCATACCCAGTGCCACTGCTAAGGACAGTGAAGTGTAAATCAGTACAATGTTTCTGATAAACTTGGGCAGCAGACATCAAGAGCCCCTTGGAGGTTAGAGAGGAAAAGAAATATGTCACAATGACATTGTTTGCACACCATTGTCACTTCTCAGTACCTAGCACTGGAGGGTCAATGAATGTCTGTGAATTGACATCATCTATGGAAAGAAGCATCAAAAGTAGTCATTTTGGGCTTCCCTGGTGGCGCAGTGGTTGAGAGTCCGCTTGCCGATGCAGGGGACACGGGTTCATGCCCCGGTCCGGGAAGATCCCACATACCGCAGAGGGCTTGGCCCGTGAGCCATGGCTGCTGAGCCTGCGCGTCTGGAGCCTGTGCTCTGCAACGGGAGAGGCCACAGCAGTGAGAGGCCCACGTACCGAAAAAAAAAAAAAGTAGTCATTTTTATTTTCTTGATTGTACTTTCATACAGTCAGCATGTTTTACATTTATGATCAGTAAAAAGTTATTGTTAACAGTTATTTTGATCATAGAAACACAGGGAGCAGCTTTCAGGAATATAGTGAGCTTTGTATAAAATGGGGATTATTTTAAGGACAGGATCAGAGTGATGGGTGGGGAACCCCATTGTGATCCAACACACGTCCAGCCCTGACCCATGAGCTTGCATGAGCCTGTGCATGTTTTTCAGGTACTACCCAATGGGCCACCCAGCCTCTGTCCACCTCTACTTCCTTGCTGACCGTTTCCAGGGCTTTCTGATCAAGCATCATGCTACCAATCTGGCCGTGAGCAAACTCGAGACCCTAGAGACATGGGTGATGCCAAAGAAAGTCTTCAAGATCGCCAGCCCACCCAGCGACTTCGGGAGGCTTCAGTTTTCTG
This sequence comes from Mesoplodon bidens, assembly GCF_964165515.1. NCBI lineage: Eukaryota > Metazoa > Chordata > Mammalia > Artiodactyla > Ziphiidae > Mesoplodon > Mesoplodon bidens. The sequence continues at coordinate 52,628,581 of NC_138171.1, read as the reverse complement.
AGGTAAGAGGCCAGAAACTATCACACGACGTCCCCTCTGGCAGTCCACTTGCTGGGTTCTGTTTCTGCTCTGACACTTGTAGTTGGAGCTGGAGGAGAAGAGGACTTGAAGAGGCCCAACGATAAGCCGGCCCTGTGCCTGGAGAAGGTTCAGGGTGGTCAGTGTCAGTGCACCAACCAACCTGGAGCTTTCGTGTATTTTTATAGTAGAACTTCTATTCCTTTTCATTTTTCACCCTAACCAGTGATTCCTCCTAAACCTATGTTAGTAATAAACCAGTAACAAATCAGTTTCCTAATGAAGTTGTGGCATGAGTCCCATCTTACAGATTGGAGAACTGAGGCCTATAGAGAGTCCGTGATTTTCTGGATCGTAGCTAGGAAGTGGAAGAGCTCACATTGAATCCAGGTCTCTTAGGCCACAAATCCCATGCTTAATTGTGCTTTTGTTTCCCCAGTTCCTAACACAGGGTTTAACTCAAAGTAAGCACCAGATCAGTCATTGAATGGATGAGTGAATGGATGTATGCATGCATAGAGGGATGGACAGAGGTGTCAGTGGATGGACAGATGGTCTGATGCATGGATCCATGGAATGCAGTTCCCACCTCCCCAGGACTGCAATGGCTTTTAGTTATTTTTCTGCCTGGGGAGATGGATTCATCTAACGCCACCCTTGTAACATCAGCCCTACGTCGAGACCTGAAAGGCCCTACGTGATCTGGCCTCTGTCTGCTTCTCCAGCCTCATCCAGGACCACTCTCCTTCCCGCTCACTCTTCTTTCATCTTTGTCGAACATGCCAAGTTTGGTCCTGCCTCGGGCTTGACACATGGTGGTCCTCCTTCCTAGAATACGGTCCCCAGGTTTTCACCTTTTTTTTTGTTGTTGTTGTTCATTCTGATCTAAATCCAAATAGTGCACCTTCAGAGAAGCCTTCTGTGCCTACCCACTTATGCCACATTTCTACACCCAACACATCCCTTTTTTTTTTTTTTTTTTTTGCGGTACGCAGGCCTCTCGCTGTTGTGGCCTCTCCCGTTGCAGAGCACAGGCTCCGGACGCGCAGGCTCAGCGGCCATGGCTCACGGGCCCAGCCGCTCCGTGGCATGTGGGATCTTCCCGGACCGGGGCACGAACCCATGTCCCCTGCATCGGCAGGCGGACTCTCAACCACTGTGCCACCAGGGAAGCCCCCCTATTTTATTTTTTTCTTAGCATTTACCATCTCAAATGATCTTGTTGATTTCTCTGATCACTTGGTGATTGTCTGCAAGAGAGCAGAGACTGCAGCACTGGCTCACTGCTGTACCCTCAGCACATACAAGAGCCCACAGCCTTCATAGATGCTGAATAAGATTTCTGAATGAGTGAGTGTATGTGCTTGGGTAGTGATGCTGGTGGGAAGGGGAGACATGATCAAGCTTGGTGAGTGTTGCCCACACAAAACTCCAGCACCTGATTTCTAACTTCCCCACGTCAGCAAGAAGCTAAAGAGGTGATTCATTCCCGGAGTTGAACATTCCCAATGTGTTTGGCTGCTGGGTTAGGGATGAAGAATCCTGTTTTAGAATATGGAGAATCTTCAAGGTCAGGAGTGGGGTGGGAGGAAGTGTCTGAGTTGCTTACATTTTCCTTGCTGGTCCTTTTCCAGTTCCTCTGGCCCCGCCTGGCCAACCTGTGCCCGACTGGATGGGCACTGAACAGGCATGGATGGAAGTTTCTTGTTCAGCCACCATTTTCAGTTAAGGCTCCAAATGGATTGGCTGGATCCGAGCTGCCATGGGAGCCCACTCCATAAATTACTGGCATCAGGGGGCAGTTAGACGCTGTCCCAGTTGGATTCTGTGCTGAGGGCCCAAGAGGCCAATTGAAGACATTAATGTCCCATTAGGGAGATGGATGCCTGGTGGCTGGGCTCTCCCTGTTTATCAGCCTGCCAGTGGGTAACTGGGCACTTCTGGCAGTGATGGATGTTGGCCACTCCGTGGCTAGTGATTTATGAGGGTTTCCACTACAGCTGTGGTGCCCTTGGTGTGGGAACCACCCTGATCTCTGGCAGAGTAACAGCATGTGATGCAGGGAACCCTGAAACTTGTATCTTGATTTTTTTCCCTTAGTTTTAAGGCAAACAGTGTAAAATTGGACAAGAAGGGGGGAACGAACTGCAGGGCCACTTTGTGGGCTATTGAGAACCTCCGTTGGGTCGGCACTGTCCCAGGGCTTTGCATAGGGCCTGGCTCATGGCAGGCGGCCAGTGTCATTGAATAGCTCAGATTTCTCCATGCCTGGGAGTCCCATGTTAGTGGCTTAGAGGAAAGATGCTCATTCCTTCAGCAGGCAGCCCCCAAGTGCCTACAATACATGAGGTGTGGGAGGGGCAGTAGTGTACCAGACAGACCAGACCCTTGTTATTGTGGAATTGCAGTCTAGTGGGGCACTCGGCCAATGAGTGAGCAAATTAATGAACAAAAATGCTCCAGTTAAAGGCAAATATAAAGAAAATAAAACTCGATTCATGTGATTCCTGAGGACTTGAGAGGCTGGTAGGGACAGCTTTCTGTTACCAAACCAAACTTGGGTCTGCTCGCCCAAGCACAGTAAAGCCAATCTACTGACACCGGGTTGTGGTGAAGGAAAGCACAGTGTTTATTCTAGGGCAACAAGCAAGGAGTCCAGGCAGCTAATGCTCAAAAGACGCAAATTCCCTGATGCTTTTTCAGGAAAGGTTTTTAAAGACAGGATGAGGGAGGGCGGTTGTTGGATGCATCCTCAGCTCATGGATATTCTTCTGATTGGTTGGTGGTGAGGTAATCAGGAGTCAACATCATAAACCTTCTGGTTGCAACCCCTCTGGGGTCTAGTGCTTGTGGGCAGCATACAGTTAACTTCTTCCACCTGGTGGGGATTTCAGTATCTGCAAAACAGCTCAAGGATATGGCTCAGGATATTATCTATAGCCCTTGAGGAGGAACTAAAAGGTCCTTGACTTTGTTTAATGACTAAACTATTATTATTTTGTCTCACTTGACTGTTTTCCTTTCTTTCTGAGTTTTCTCACTTCTCTAATTAAATTTATTCTTTGGAACTCAAGGAAGGCCTAGGAGGCTTAAGTTTTTATTCCAGACAAGAGGCAGGTGGAGGACCTAGGAGGATCTGTCTGGAGAAGGCCCCATAGAGTCCTGCTGGGTTACATTTGATGGAACGATTCATTTGGGAAGGCTTTTCTAATGAGATAACTTTAGGGTTGAAACCTGTAAAAGAGTCAATGGTGGGAAGACCTAGAACATTCTTGGATCTTCCAAGAGAAGAGCATGCACAAAGGTCCTGAGGCTCCAGGAAGGAGCTTGGCATATTCAAGGAGCAGCAAGGCCAGTGTGGCCAGTGAGCAGGAGGAAGGTCTCAGGGGGGCCAGAGGACAGATCACGAGGGGTCTCGCGGGCCCTGGAAAGAAGTTTGAATTGCATTTCAGGTGCAGTGGGAAGGAAGCCTTGGTGACTTTGAAGCTGGGACCAGTATATTGAGCTTGAACTTCAACACGTACTTAAATTTGAGTAATCGACCACTTGGCAGTGAATGGCAGTGGACTTCCACAGTGAGGCCTGTGAGAAGGTCTTGAGGGCCACAGGTGATGTGGCAGCAGTGGGGCTCCCTCTCGGGCAGCCCCAGCTCCCCTCATGTTTGGAGACGGCAGCTGACTCCCTCCCCCTCTCCAAGATACAGGACACATCCAAGTTTCCCACTGTCAGCTGCTCCACAACTCTTCCACCTGGGTTATCTTGGTTTTAGAACTCAGACTTAGGAGACTTGTTCACCCCCATTTCTCTGGGGGATCCAAAGATGATGTTCTGGACTGTCCCCCCGCTCCCCTAACGGGTGATACATCCCTTCCTTAAGTAGGACCCCGAAGTGGTTTTGTGATCATTTATCCATTTGTCCACGTGCTCGGCCCCTAATCATTCATGACATACGTAGATAATGGATGGATTGATAGATAGAGAGAGATACTGAGCACCCACTGTGTGCTCAACACTCTTTTAGGCACTAGTGATATAGTAGTGAACAAGCCAGATGTAGTCCCTGCCCTCATGCAGTTGACAATTTGTGTTTTTTTAATTTTATTGAAGTATATTTGATTTACAATGTTGCGTTAATTTCTTCTGTACAGCAAAGTGACTCAGTTACACACACACACACACATATGTACATATTTTTCTTCACATGACAGTTTTGAGCTATGGAGAGAGACGTGTAAATTAGAAGTTGTGATACTGCGCAAAACAGATAGATAGATAGATAGTTAGATAGATAGATAGATAGATAGATAGATAGATAGATAGATAGGTTAAAAAGCTATGCTGGGCAAATGCTTAGACAAGCACATCAGGGGTGCCTGTAAGCAAGGAAGGCTTCCAGGTAGAGGTGACACCTGGGCTGAGAGCTAGATGATGAACTGGCCAGGAGGAGGGCGGGGAAGGAAGGAAGACTGAGCCTGAGAGAGGGCCGGGCGTGGACGGAAGATCAGGGGAGAGAGAGTCCTTCTGGCAGAGGCGCCGAGAGTGTTCCAGGGTGGCCTGGAGCAGGGGGGACTAGAGGGGAGGGAGAGGGATGGAGATGAAGCTGGAGTCGGATCGTAAAGGACCAGACCTCGCAGGATAGGACAGGAGGAAAGACTGGACTCACGAACAGTGGGAAGGAGCTGGAAAGGATTGTGTGGATGGAGGTCGCAGGATCGGGTTTCTCTAGAACAATCTGACTTTGAGGCCTAGCTTGCATCCTGCCCACTCATTCATTTATTTCTTCAATAGACAGCGTTGTTTTCATTCCTCCTGTGTTTCAGCTGCTGTGCTAGGCCCCAGGGGTCCTCAGTAGGAGCCAGTACCTGGAGAGGGTGGCAGGGTGGCAGAACAGGCCAAGATCTCCCAAGGCTGGGAGGGACGGCTGCCTCTGTCCCAGCCTGACTCCCTCTGCTGCCCCTTAGGACAGCTCCTCAAGGCCAATCTTGGCCTAAAGATGGAAACCTGAAGCAGGTTGTGGGCCTGTGAACATGCACGTATTACAACCACCCCGGTAGGTGGTAGGCGCCCGGCACATATGTTTCATACGGATGTATGATGAATGAATGAGTGGGTGAGTGAGTGAATGGGAGGCAATATATAGAAGAGTGAATAAGAACCCAGACTCTGGGGTCAGACTTCCTGAGTCCCCCTCACTAATCAGAGCTAGTCATCAACTGCTCTGAACCTCAGTTTCCTCATGTGTGAAGTAAGGATAATGTCAAGGGTCCCCCCTCGGTGGAGTTGGGAATGTTAGCCAAATCGATGCACCCACCCACTTAGCAGTAGGTCTGGCACACCAGAAGCTCTTGGTAAACATTAGCCGTGGAGCCCTGTGTCCTAGGTATAGTAACTTGTGGCCCAAACAACGAGAAAGTAAACCAGCTCATGTTTGCACTGCACATGTGAAGTCTACTCAGGGTGTAGACATGTTTAGCCACACCTGCACCCCAACCTGCACACACACACATCAGAGACGCTGCTCACGGAAGGACCACGGCAGCAGTGTCCTTGTAGCGTGCTCTTCACCTGCTACCATGTACCCACACGCTGTGTCTTCAGAACATTATATTAAACCTCCTGGGGGAGAGAAGAGCCCCTAATTTAATCTGACTTGAAATAGTATCAAAGCTCAGTATCAGGGATCTATGTGGTTAATTCATTTTTTGCCAAGTCATTCACGCATTCATTTGACAGGTGATTGATGGAGCATTGATTGTGTACCAAGCACAGTGCTGGGCACCAGGAATCAGCAGGGGACCAGCCACAGGGATTTGAACAGTGAGAGGACATTTCACAAGGTCTTTTTGGTTACTGGGTGGAGAATAAATTGCAGGCAGCAAAAGAGGAAGGATGGAAGCCAAGAGCAGATTCCTGGGGGGTCAAAGCCATACACACCCCCCGCTGGCTGGCAGGAAGGATGCAATATCGTACAACCATCTCCCACCCCTAGAGTCCAGCTCAGAATGCTTTAGGGAAACCAAAGCTGCCTCTTCCTTGGAAAGCTATCTGAACTCCTGCAAGTGATAGGTGATACTAAGGGACCCTCATGTTTCCTAGCTTATTATAGGGCAGCTCCAAATCCTGAGCTCCACTCTTGTTCAGAATGATTGTACTAATAAGAGGCACATTATCTGGAAAGCCAGTGACCAAAGTGGAAATCAGCTGCACCCGTTGAGTGGCAGGGTGTATGTTTCCATGGAATGGCCTGCAAGCAGGTTCATTCATTACATGTACACACCACACAGTAGGCACAGGAGGCCCAAAGGCTTAGTGAAATGGACCACAGGCCTCGTAATCCTTCAGACTAGGTCCAAATCCCAGGTCTTCTGCTTACTGCCTGTCCAACATTAAGTTACTGAGCAAGTAACTTAATTGGAGCCTCAGTTTCCTCATCTGTTATATGGGTATATGAAGCCCAATAAGCAGTATCCTAAGCCTTCCTTCCCAAGAGGCCCAGTGATTTCAGAACTCGCTCTCCTGTTTCAGGTCGGCACTGACTGGGATGCCAAGGAGCGGCTCTTTCGCAACTTTGGGGGTCTCCTGGGGCCCATGGACGAGCCGGTAGGCATGCAGAAATGGGGGAAGGGCCCCAACGTGACTGTGACTGTCGTCTGGGTGGATCCCGTCAACATCATCGCAGCCACCTACGACATCCTGATTGAGTCCACTGCCGAATTCACCCACTACAAGCCCCCTTTGAACTTGCCCCTGAGGCCTGGGGTCTGGACAGTGAAAATTCTCCACCACTGGGTGCCAGTCGCAGAAACCAAATTCCTCGTCGCGCCTCTGACCTTCTCAAACAGGCAGCCCATCAAACCGGGTGAGTACTTCCAATATTTCTGTGGGGTAAATATTCCATTGCCAGAGGCCTCCTGGGTCCTTCACCTGGGCGGGCAGTGTTGCTCAGACATGGGGCACGTGGGCCACCTTCAAGAACAGTGCTCTCTGTTCTCAGGATTTTTTCCTGCTCATTTGTCATGCAGAACCTTCTAATTTTCTGCCTGTCTCTGCACACTGAGGTGATGTTATCTGTCTCTGTATTAGACACCTATTTATTATATGCTTTCTCCCTGGACTTCTAGAAGGTCCTGATCATATTTAAGACAGGTGGGAAATAAACCCAAGCTGATATTGAGTTTCAGCAAATCTTGTTCAATGTTTTAAAAAAAATAACTAAAATAGGAATTTCTGTTCATCAAAAGCATGATATACTAGGTGAGGAGACATATCACATACTAAAGGAAAATATTTGCACACACAAAAAAGTACTCATATTTGGAATATACAAAAAGTACTCAAATTCAGAAATCCCCTAAGTCAGAGCAAACTACAAGCCACAGGCCAAATCCAGCCCACTCTCTGTTTTTGTAAATAAAATTTTATTGAAATGCAGTCACACTCATTTACATATTGACTGTGGTTGCTTTGGGGCCACAACGCCAGCATTGAGTAACTGCCCACAGAGCCAAAAGTATTTGCTATCTGGCCCTTTAGAGAAAGGGCCAATCCCTGATATAAAAGAAATAAAAAAGAGAGAGCATGTACACACACATATAAAAAGATGCTTAGCCTGATGAATAATGAGAGAAATGCAAATTAAAAGCAAAAAGAGATTCCACTTCACATCTGCCATGTTAGGACATGTTTGAAGATGAGACAACATCATTTGATGGTCAAGATGGAGAATAATAACTGTCCATGTAAGTGCTAGTGAGAGAGCCATGTAATAAAATGAGTTCGCATTTGCTGGTGAAGTTGAACATATACACATACCCTACCGCACAGAAATTCCACCCGAGGTAGAGGCCATAGAGACTTGTGCAGAAATACAGCAAGTTGTTCGTAATAGCACCAAACCAGAACCAATCCAAACATCCGACATCCAATGGACCAACAATGTGGTCTGTTCCGACAGTGGAGGTCTACGCAGCAGGGAACACAGCGTAGGACCCTCCACGTGCTGGTCTGGATGAGCCTCTAGAACATAATGTTAGGGTGGGGATATCAAAATTACCATGCATGTATTTAAAGTTCAAAAACAGGCCAAGCCAACAATATAGTATTTCAGGATTCATGTATCAATAGAAAGCTGTAAAGAAATGAAGGAAATTATTAACAGGAAATTCAGGATGGTGGCTCCCACTGGGCATGGGGTCAGGGAGAGGGGTGTCAGACTCCTAGCATGCCTGCCTTTTTTCTTTTTTTTCCAAAAGGGTTTCTTTTATTTTTCTATTCCCCACACCCCTTTCTTTTATCACAGATAACGTCTTCCTCCCCGCTCAATCCCATCCCCAGGAGTGGCCATTGCCAACAGTTTGGTGTACAGTCCTTCTAGAGGTTTCTCAGTGCTCTTAAAGCATTGACATAAACACAAAATAAATCACAAAGACATTGTCATTTTTTTAAGAATAGAATGATACACTTTGTAGTGAAACTTGCTTTTTTCACTTTCCGAGTCAATATATGTAAAGCTGCCAGCTGCCTAGTATTCCTTTGGGTTAAGGACCCACAATCTATCTGTCCCTACCCCACCCCCGCCTGGGTAGACACATAGCTTCTTTTGTTGCTGTTGTTACAGATACCACTGCAAAGAAGAGTCTTGAACCTAAGATAGTATGTGCCCATGTAGATGCATCCATAACATAGATTCCTAGAAAAAGGATTTCCAGGTCTCTTGGTGTTTGAAATTGTTCGCCTCCATTTAACAGATCACAAACCCAGAAGCCAGAAATGCATTACAGCCTCTGTTGGCTAAAAAGAGCTTTGGGCTGGGTGTCATTTAGCCAGTGACACAAGGAGAGGGGGACACAGATATGGGGAGGGGCACCTGGAGTCCTAAGAAGGGAGTGTTGATGTGAATTCTGTGAATTTCTGCTAAGTTTCTGTGCTGAACAAGCAGAAAGATTTGGACCTCATGTTTTCAGGTAATGGAAGTCTGCTTCTCCTCTCCCCCATGAAACAGGCAAAAGACAGCTCCTCCAGAACTAGCGGGGCCAGAGCCCACCCACTTAGGGTCCTCAAGTGTCCCACTGATGAGGCTCACATCCTTAGCATCTCTAAGGGTTCCCAAAGCCAGACGTGGAGGAGAGGGATGGAAGTGGCCGTCTCCTCTTTGCTACCCATACAGCTAATCGGACAGAAAACGAGTGACCCTGAATCCATCCCTACCTCAGTAAAATAGCCCGGGGCCATTCATGGGGTCCTGATTTTTCCGATCTTTTCTCCTGGAATTTCTGAGGACAGCGAGGCTCTCCCCACGCATGCCCAGGATGAGCCAAGGGTCATTTGACCCTACTGGGAGCAGCCCCCCTGTCATCAGTAATTGTATCTGTTAATGATATTCTGGTGACAAGGAACACGAAGGTGGGAGCAATTTGTAAAATGATTCATCAAGAGTAATTTGCTATTGATGCATCCCTGGTAATCTCAAGAAATCTGATGAGGTGGAATTGAGGGAAATTTAATTATAGAGGTGAGCATTGTGGGCTGATGCTATAATAGCATTTCCCACATTAACCTCATTTTTCATAAGGGTTTTCTGCACCAACCACAGTATTTGGTTTCCAGCGTTCAAATGTTTGCTAGCTCCTCTTTTCACTTTGAATGTCCTGCCTTTTCTCAGTTTGGGTGTCTCCCCAGTCCCCAGCTTCTCATCTCTGCAGTCCCTGCAGAGATGAAGGCGTTGAGAGGCTCTAGTAGGGAAGTCAGGACCTGCTCCAAAGAGAACAGAGGAAAAGAAAAACATGTCCTCCTGAAATGTCCTCCTGAAAAAACAGAGGAAAATAAAACAGGTTTTTTTTCCTGAAAGCCCTTTGGTGGGCATCAGGGAGAGGTGGGCTAGACTTCTTAAGGAACTCGAGAAAGAGAAGCTCTGCTAAGCATAGCAAGACAGGACATGTGCTCCAGGCGTGCTTCTCGGCTTTCTCCCACCGGTTCCCCTCCGGACCAGAGTCCAGCCCCGCAGCTTCCTGGGGCATTGGGAACTGAAGGAATGCCTTTCTCGTACATGCAAGTCAAAGCATATTTTTAATTCAACTAGCTTATTCATTGCTTTTTGGTTTTTTTATAAATTTATCTTATTTATTTATTTTTGGCTGCATTGGGTCTTCGTTGCTGCGCATGGGCTTTCTCTTTGTTGTGGTCGGCGGGCTTCTCATTGCGATGGCTTCTCTTGTTGCGGAGCACGGGCTCCAGGCTCGCGGGCTTCAGTAGTTGTGGCTCACGGGCTCTAGAACGCAGACTCAGTAGTTGTGGCTCACGGGCTTTAGTTGCTCCGTGGCATGTGGGATCTCCCCGGACCAGGGCTCAAACCCGTGTGCCCTGCATTGACAGGTGGATTCTTAACCACTGCGCCACCAGGGAAGCCCTCCCATTGCTTTTTGAAGGGCAGGCATATATACACGGTCTTTCTTCCTCACTCAGGACCACACATATTAGAAAGTAACGTGCTGATTATCCAGGCTCTCCTGGTTGTCTCCGAGGGTGACAGCCACCATCAAGCAAAGAGGAAGCATTGTCATCTGAATGCTGCATTGTCTTATAAGGAGGTTTCTTCTAATCCTAGTGATCTTGGCTATAGCAAAAGCTGATTTGGTAAAACACGACCTACCAGAATCATTAGCCAGTCTTTTCAAAAAAATATATTCTTGTGTTTGGCAATGAAATAAGCCATGAGTGGGAACTTCCTCAAACTAGAAACATCTAGCTTCTTTCCTTCAGCCCAAATGTCTAGACTTTCTGCTTCCCCATCTTTAAGCCCTGGGAAACAGTCACTGTCTCTCTTGTTCATACGTTACTTTACTGTTTACAAAGCACGTGAACTTCTACCTGAGCCTCGTGCCAGCCCTGTGAGTCTAATTGCTGGAAGGGTGAGTATCCCCATTTTGCAGATGGGGAAACCAAGTCTGCAAAAGACTAGCTCCCAGATGGAAAAATAAAATAAAAAACAAAAGCATTGTTTTAGCTTCCTGCTGATGTATGAGCCTCTTGGTAGAGTATCATAATGACAAGAATGGGCTTTGGAGTCAGCCAGCCCTGGATTTAACTCCAGGTCTGTCTCTAAACTATAGCTGCTTCCGTTTCCTCATCTGTAAAATAGGGATGATAAAATCAGCCCTATAGTTGTGTGTGTGTGTGTGTGCGTGTGTGTGTGTGTGTGCATTGTGTACTAATAATGCCAATAATAATAATCCTAGCTAAACTTTCCTGAGTACTTAGAATATGCCAGGCACCATTTTAAGCACCTCACATGAGTCAGCACATTTAATCATCACAAACAAAGCTTCGAGGAAGGTACTAGTTCTCCACCCATTTTATTGATGAGGAAGAAGTCACACACCTGGTATGTGGGACGTGGGGATTCAAACCCAGACAGCCTGACTGCTGTCCCCGAGCTCTGGCATGAGACCCTGGTGCTCAGCAAGGCAGAGCCATTTGGGGAGCCAGCTGGACCTCCCACCCCACCCCACTCTGGTCCCAGCTTCGTGGTTTCCAGGACTCCTTGCTGTGGGCCATTCATGCCCCACATCTTGGACCGAAGCAGAGATCCATGTCTTATACAGAGTTCATGGTGGGCATTCAGCAGCCAAGAGCGGGGCTGCTCACCAGGCTTTGAGGTCCACAGACCCGGGTTCAAACCCTGGCTCCGACTCTCATCACCTGTATGATTTGGGGAAAGATGCTTAATGAGGCTTTGCATCCTCTGTTCCCAATGCCTGGAATTCCCTTCTCCAGGATCTGCATGTGGCTTCTTCCTTCCCGTGAATCAGCACTCAGCTCAGAGGTCATCTCCTCAGAGAGGTCTCCCCTGCCATCCCAACTAAAATAAACACACTTGTCACTCTCTAACCCAGGAATCAACAAGCTTTTATTGTAAAGGGCTAGATAGCAAATTTTTCAGCTTTGTGGGCCATATACAATCTCTGTCTCAGCTACTCAGCTGTGCTGTGGTAACAGCCATAAACAATATGTATCCAAATGGGCATAGCCGTGTTCCAATGAAACTTTATTTACAACAACAGGTGGTGGGCCGGATTTGGCCCAAGGGCCGTAGTTTATCAAGCCCCTGCTCCGACTCAACACACCCCATTTATTCCCTTCATGACACTTGCCACTTTCTGGAATGACCTGATTTATTTACTTGTTTCTTTCTTTATTGTCATCACTCTTCCTCCCCTGGATTGCAGTCTCCTTCATTGTCTGGTTTGCTCCACCACAGAATAGAGCCTGGCACTTAATAAATCTGTATCAAATAAATAAATGAATGAATGCCTTGCAGATGTAGATGTTCTGTAAATATGTGTTGAATAAATTATTGTCTGGACTACAGAAAGGGCTCCATAAATACATGCTGAATGAATAAATGAATGGACCATGCCCTGCACAGAGTGGGATCATACCTGTTGAAGGAATGTCCTCGTAGGCTCAGTTTCTTTGTCTGTTCAATGGGAGTGCTAAAAGAACTTCCTCGTGAGATTGTCCCGTGAACTGAATGGTGCTACGTGGTGCCCAGCACAGTGCCAAGCACACAGTAGTAGGTGACCGGTCCGTGGCTCTTCTAATGATGTAATTGTCCCCTTTGGCTTTCAGAGGAGGCATTGAGGCTGCACAACGGGCCCCTCCGCAACGCCTACATGGAGCAGAGCTTCCAGAGCCTGAACCCCGTCCTCAGCCTGCCCATCAACCCCGCCCGGGTGGAGCAGGCTCGGAGGAACGCCGCGTCCGCCGGCGCCGCACTGGAGCGCTGGCTGGACTCGCTGGTGGGCGGGATGTGGACCGCCATGGACATCTGTGCCACAGGCCCCACCGTCTGCCCAGTCATGCAGACCTGCAGCCAGACGGCCTGGAGCTCCTTCAGCCCTGACCCCAAGTCAGAGCTGGGCGCGGTCAAACCCGACGGCCGGCTCAGGTAGCACTGGGCACGTGGGGGCCCCAGCGGATCTCAAAGGGGAAGCAGCCAGAGGGCCAGTGGGCGCCGGACCCAGGCCTCCCACCCCCAGGGGGTGCCTTTTGGGAGCGGGGCTCTCCTGGCTATCGAATGACGGAGAGGGAAGGTTTGAAGGCCGAAGCAGGTTCTGCCAGCCACCTGCACCCAGCAGGCCGGCTCCCGGGGGTGGGGATGGCTCAGTCCCAGCACCGTGGTGGTCTTACCTCTTCTGGTTGATCCTCGAGTGCTACAGGTTCCTTGTCTTCCCCCTCAATGACCTGACCCCCCCACACCCCACCCAGACAAATGATTCCAAAACTTTTATTTTGAGCAGCAGAGCTTTGTTTACTAAGTCGTAGGCGGAGGGAGGTCCAGGGTGAGGATGAAATCCAGGCTGCTCTGGTTGAAGCTGCGTGTGTGAGATTCTTTCTCAAAGCTCAGCCCACCCGGCAGTCCCTTGCCAAGGGCGTCTCCTAAGGTACCTCTTCAGAACCCAAGGGCTCTGCAAAACCTAGTTTGAAAAGCACTGCCCAGAGGGTGGGTTTGATCTCCAGCCCCGCCCTTCAGCTCCTCTGGGCCAGGAAACCCTTGTGCCAGCCCTGAAGTGACAGGACGTTAAAGTCACGCTCTCGTGGGCCCGTCCCCAGGGAGGTAGCGGGCTTGGCAGGGCCTCCCACCAGCCCTTCTCAGGTTCAGCCGTCCTCCCTAGTAACTAGATGAGCCGGAGAGCCTTCTGATGTGCCATGGCCAAGGTCCACCCAAAGTGTGACTGCCAGACATCCTGGGCTCCAGGCCACCCTCCCTGGAGGCAGAAATTGGGCGACGCTCATGAGCATGAGGGTCAAGCCCCCAGCCGTGCATGGGCGAGGAGACCAAGACCATGACCCCTCTGGGCCTTGACAGAGGGAACTTTGGGGACCATGGCCATGAAACTCGTAGAGATCCTTGGGAGCAAACCTCCCGAGCTGGTCAGCACAGCAATACCTGTCCCGTGCCTGAGCCCTTTGTTCTGAGGTCAGGCGTTTGGAACATTTGTGAATTGCACACTTGGTGCTGCTGGGAGCGACCAAACCGCATAGAACAGACTTTTCACGGCCAGGAAAAAGCATTTTAGATTTGGTTTTCAAATTCATGCCCTTTCTTATCCAAGGTGCCAACAGGCCCATCTGACATGCAGTGTAAAAGTGGGAAGCTTGAGGATCTGGTTGTTTGAAACCTAAAGAACAGTGTTATTCAAATTGCTTGAGTTACTAGAAACCCAAAGGGTTTCCTTGCCATGTGTACATCGGAGGGCTGCCCTGCTCATCCGGAGACCCCTCCCCGGAGGCCCCCTCCTCCTCTGATCCCACCCTCCCCCCATGGACAGGGTTCTCTTGGAAAAGTCCTTCCCACAGAGAGCTGGTCCTTGGCGGATTCCCCTCCAGCGTGGGTTTGAAGGTACCGCCGTTTGCTCCCAGTGACCTGTCAGCTGTCGCCCCCTACTCACACCCCCAGCCCAGCAAGGCAGAATGTCCTATGGGCCATGGAGGATATAGAGAAGGGACACTTTAGATATTTATTATTTATATGTTTTAGTCAATGACTAATTAGTAGGTGCTGTTTTTGCAGCTTGTCAATTACGTTATCTTACTAACTGAAGCTGCCTTTATTCACAAAAGGCCCCCTCCCCCCACCCTTCCACTCCCTCCCCCTCTCATCCCCCAGCCCCTCATGTCTGTCTCTTTCTGTCTCTCTGCTGCTTTATCTATCTATCTATCTATCTATCTATCATCTCTGTCTCTGTCTGCCCTGCGTTTTCTGTGTCCTCAGTGGGAAGCAGGGGACTTGGACACCATGAGGAGGACGCCTCAACCAGCATCATCCAATGGCCGGAAGTGGGGTGCCCTTGGGAACAGTGCTGCCCCGCTCTTCCTCAGGCAGGGTGTTAGCGTGACTCAGCCCTCCGGCTCTGGGGGTGTTGGAATTCCTGAGACATCCCCGCCACCCGCCCCCGGCACAGGGACGCGGCAGGCCAGCCACTTGCGGAGGGAGGCTGTGCTGGCTGCAGAGCCTGGGGCGTCCCCGCTTCCTCCATCGCTGCCCTCCCGTGGCCAGTCTAACCGTGGGCCTCCGTGTGAGGGAAAGCAGGCTCCCTCCACGCCCTGGAGGAAAAGAGATCTATTTTAGGAAGATGGTAGGGGGTCAGACCCGGCCAGGAGAGCCCAGGAGCTGGCCCACTGTTTCCAGGGACCTCGGCGTGGCTTTCTCAGAAAGCCCCCATGAGCTCCACATGGGTTTGCAAGTTCTGTGGGAGCCAAGAGGCCCGTGTCACATCCGCTTTCTGCCCCCAGCCTCTGCCTCTGGCCAGGGCCTCCCTGAGCCTGTGGAAGCTGCCCGGGGAGCCGCCCTTTCACCCTCCTCGCCACTAGGGCCCTGTGTGTCATTTGTGATGGTTTTGAGGGCTCTGCCCTGGCACGTCCCTGCGCACCCATGAGCCTGCAGACATCCTCGACGGGGCCCCACCTGCACCCTGACATTGCTGACTCCTGTTCCATCTGGGAACACGTGGAGAAATGGCAGAGCTGGCTTCCTCTGGGGACGGCCCCCACCCCCCCGGCCCAGACCCCATTCCCTACTCACTGCCAGGAGACTGGGAAGCTGAGGGGCCTCATGGGATGTTCCTCAGCAACTTCTGTTTTTGAACCAGAGAATCACTTTGAAGATGTTACATTTGGCTTTAAGGAAAAAAGGGAGAATTTCAAACAAAGCCCAGGTTGATTTGAGCAAAGGTGATGTTTTCCCAGGGGAAATAGTTTAAGTCATTCTTATAATCTACCTGAGGATGACTTATTAGTTAGAGGCCATTGGTCAGGCAACCTTGAGCTGTGGCTGCCTGAGGGTTTCAAAACCTGAGAACGTGGTCTCTGGAAATCCTATTAAAGAAGCAGAGTGACTGTGGGCAGAGTCACTGACCAGGTCCTCGGACTTCAGGAGGGCTTAGAGGTGGGACGTGGGCTTCGGGGAGAAGGACGCATTGAATAAGCTGCGACACTCTGTCCAATTTCCCATTCACCCCTGTGACATTCAGGTGGAAACCACGCTCAGGAGGCAGGCAGCCTTCCTGAGTCCCACTTCCCCGGCCATGTGCAAGGCGGTCTGTCTCCAAGGAGGGCATGAGCAGTTCCTAGGACCCCCATGTTCTCAGAAGTGCACATGCTCCTCCCTTTGGAGAAAGGCCGTTCTGATCTCATCAGGAGTCATTCCGACTTCATTTGCCATTGTTAGTTTAACTTTCAAAATGCCAGTGGAGTTGACAAGGAATGAGCACGCCCCCCCCCCACCAAAAGGGCAGATTACAGCTGCTCTGGGCACATGCCGGGACTGGGGGGGACCATGCTTCCTTCCGGTTCTCCAGTTTGCAGGTGCAAGGAGGACGCTGGCTGGAACCTTGATCTCTTTGCCGAGGGGGTGCAGAGGGAAGGAGGGCGGTAGCTGCTGGGTGGGGGCCTGAGCAAAGATCCCTTTCATAGCCAAGTTCGCTGGGGACTCAGGACACGCTCCTCCAGCAGCACCCAAGGGGGCTGTGCTAGAAACAGCTGTTGGCAAATACCCGCCAGATCGAAGCCACACCCTCTGGCAGGGGTTACAAGTGGCTATAGGGTCCAGTACACTAGCATAGATGAGTGACGCAGTTGGTGTAAGACATTAGGGAGTGGTGGGTACTGTAGTCTGCAGCGTGCACATGACACAGACAAAAAACTACAGCTGCATCTCAGCTCCAGCCTGAGTTGCATGTGAGAATATGGGCACAGTGCAGCAGAATCATCTAATTTGGTAAGGGAAGCCAGAAATCCATATTTTTATAGGAAATATGATTTTGAAATGTTGGCATTTTTTTCTTTCCAGAGTGTAGGCAAAGAGAAACCTCACAGTTCAGCCTGTGCACTGCCGGCAGCCTCTGCTCTCTGGAGACGTGGTTTGAAAGGAAGCTAGGCTTGTGCCGGTGGGGGAGGAAAAAGGCACCACTAGGAAGGGGCAAAACGCTAACAGCTTATGTCGAGCTCCGAAGGGAATGGGGACCTCTTACTAGTCATTCCCATCCCAAAGAAATGGTCCCTCAGAGGAGAAGTGTCTCATAACTGGCGTGTTCAGCTCTCCTGGTCTCAAGACAGTTTGTACTGAAGGGAAGGTGGCACAGAATTTGCAGACCCCAAGAGCTGCCCCTTAGACGTATGGAGGTCCACACTGGCCTGGTCCCCGCCTTCTGGAATTCCATCCTACCAGGCAGAGAGGTCCAGGATGTGTTTCAGGAGGAGGGGTTGGCGTGTCTAACAGCCCGGCTCTCTCCAGATCCCAGGTTTTGGCAGCCATCTTGCCACATGTCCGGAAACATCTTCAGAAGCCGCACTCACGGGAGGTCCTCTGTGTTTCTGCCTCACTTACCTTACTATGCCCATGGGTCAACCACAGGCGCTACCTCATGTGTCTGCTGAGAAGTTTACGGGGGGGAGGGGCGCGGGGGGGCGGGGATAAAGGTGTCCAAACTCTGCTGGAGCTAAATGCATAATCTATGCAAATTCTGTCTTTCTCTTTCTTTCTCTCTCGCTCTCTCAGAAGTATTACTTTTTTTACCTGGCAAACAAGATACTGTACAGACCCCTCTTGAGACTGAGGAGGGCTTTCACGTGCCCCCCGTGTCTGCCCCTCACGTTGTCATGGGTTCTGGCCTTGCCAAGCCCCAGGCAGCCCTCTCTCCCCCTCCCCTTGGCCGGGGGCACTCCAGCCGCCTCTGCCTACACACCCCGCAGGAAAGCAGGTTCTGCACCTCGCCACCTCCGTTCCCAGCTCCAGCCTCTCCACCCCTCATTTGCCTCCCTATCCTTCCCTTCCCCCACCCCCAAAAGCCGTAGGTTTCTCCTTTTTGAAATGAGGCCTTAAAATTATGTTGGGAAAGCTAACCACCCTCCCCCTCCCATTTCCACCAACACCCGAGAAGAAAGAGCATCTTGAAGCTCTCAGGGCAACCTCCTAAGCCAGGGACTGCCAAGCTGTAGCTTGCAGATGTGATAGAAATGGCTTCTCTGTGTCGTCTTGAAGAAAAATATTCTTCTGTTTTTCCTATGGGTAAAATGAAGGCTTGGGTGCTCATCTAAACCTCAGCCAGCTCCCGAAGCACTCTCCTGGAGCATATCGCCACTGCGATGGGCTGCCGACGTGGGCTTTCCAGCCCTCCCCCCGCCCCAGAAAACTTGGTGACTTTAGGTACTTCATTCACGGGTAAATCAGGAGAGTTTCTCAATTTATCTCTTCATCCTTCCTGCCTGGAAAGTGATAGCATTAAATAGTCCCAGCGGATGGGTCACGTTCTCAAAGGGATCACACTCTCCCTACTTTCAGAATCCCACCCATTTCCCTGCCATAGCTCCAGGGCTGATGGAGGCCAAAGACAACCCCAGGGTTTTCATAGGAAATTCACTGGAATTGAGCGCAATCGTCTTTGTTGTCCTTTGTCTTTTTTTTTTTATATATATATTATTATGTTGTCAAAGACGTTTGGGTATTTTTTTAGAGGCCTCACAATAAGTTATTACCGTCCCCCTCATTGTTTTTCAAAGACATGTGGTGATATAGTTTTTAAAAAATAACTATTTTGTTATAGATCATAATACGCATAAAACTGTACAGAAATATTTTGTAATGTATTGATTTTTAAAAAAGAGACTGTAAATAAAGTTAAAAAAAAAGAGAATTCAAAAGGCACACACTGAAAGATGTAGATATTTTGCTATTTATTTAAAGGAGTATTTTAAGAGATACTGAACTATCTGGAATTGACCAGTAATCAAATTTCCAATCATCCGAATGCTTTTCCTCGCAGTAGAATGTGATTCTCAGAAACAATTGCACTACCCGCCCATTTTTGCACCTTTTCTGTCTTTTCATTTAGCAGAAAAACAACAACGAAATTGTGCCTTAGCTGTATTTTTTTTTGCCTAGGGGAGTTTGTTTCTGTCTGACAAAGCAAAATTTTTTGCAGAAAACAGTGGATGTATTGAATACTGTATCATAACCAAAAACACTGCAGGTGTATATAGACGCTTTCTGTCATACTGTGTTTTCAGATGCAGAATTTTAAAATTAAAAAAAAATACTGTCTTTATGCAACAGTGGGTGTATGTCTTTTCAGTGATAAACTGCATCTTCATGCAATTCTGTATTCGCCCCCCTCCTCTGCACGGTCCTCGTGCTGAGACCATCTCTCCTGGGAAAACCTGATGTGTGCACACACTCCCTAATCAAGCCTGCTGTCGTCTCCCAACCAGGTTATTGCAACACCCTCCTGTAAATGATACCCCTGGTTAAGGTAGAAGTGTTTGGTTTTAAATCCCTTTGTTAAGTAGAGGATAGTGAGGAGGACTGCCATCTAAAGTGGCAAGCGTTTTCTATACCCAACTGGCCGGTTGTGTAGCAACCTGTTTTCCTTTTCTCTTCACTACACAGCTAGACTGCATTTCCCAGACTTCCTTGCTCTCAGGTGTGGTCATGTGACCAACTCCTGGCCAATGGCATGTGAGTGGAATGGATGTAAGACACTTCTTAGACCTGGCCCGTAAAACTCCCCAGAGAGCTCTCTCTCTCTTTCTTTCTCTCTCTCTCTCTTTCTTTCTCTCTCTCTCTCTCTCTCTCTCTCTCTCTCTCTCTCTCCCCCCCCCCCCCATTTACCAGCTCAAGTGTTTTAAATCATCTTGATTTGGGGCATTCATAAATTTGTCTATTCTACTGCTCTTCTTGGAAGCTTCACACAGCCCCTAACTTAAAAGAGGGCAGAGACACAATATGGAAGGAGCTGGGCCCCAGATGGTGACATAGAAGACCACCCCTATTTGACTATGATGTGAAAAGAAAGAAGCATGCATTATGTTATGCCACCAAGAATTTATCTATTACAGCAGCTAGCCTTACCTTAACTAATTCATCCAGATATGGAAACTCAGATAGTCCTCCGGGAAAGTCCAAGTTTCAGCCCCTTCATCCCATCGGTAAAGATACAGAGACTCAGATGGGTGAAGCTACCAAGATATGAGCATCATGGTCCGAAGTAGAACCAAGGTTTCCTATCCCACAGTGAGACTTTCACAACTCATTAGGAGGACTGGTTCTCCATCCTTTGGTTGGCCTCATTACGAAATTTATAGTGACTCCTGACGGCCATAACCAAGGATTGAGAGTGCCCAGGTGCTGGGTCACAGACATGCCTTTAAATCATCCTTCAGAATCCTAAAGGCAAAGATTGGCACCGAGACCCAGATGGGACTTTACAGCTGGAACAAAGTTGGTTAGAGAAGGTAAGTGACTCTGTGTTTGGAAGGATGGTTGGACCCCAGGTATAGTGCCCAAACCTTTTTTCCAGTTGGATCTTATAGTCAATCTCCCCCTCCTTTGCTCAAAGATAAGTCCTCCAAAAAAAGGGGGGTTTTCTTGCAAGGGAAGGATAAACTTCCAAAATCTCCATGGGAGGAAAGATCAAAGATCTTGTTCACCCAGTGTTCCCAGCACTTAGCACAGTAAGCCCAAGGTATGGGCACTCAGTGAGTATTTAGTGAATGAACAAGCGAATCAAGCCATATTTCTTAATTAACATATGGGCATGGGGTCATTTGTCCAAGATGCTATCTTTATATCCAACATTTGATTGATAATATTTGGCAAAACATGGGTTATTGTAAAGTAAATAGTGATTTTTTCCCCTTCAGTAAGGATGTTTCTGGGCCTTTTTTTATGAAAGAGTTGGTTGGAATTTCTTTCCTACTGATTTATTTGACATGTCACATGTCACATGTCACCTTTTGTTCAGAGAATAGTAGTGGTTGGATTAAGTTCGTCAGATTAATGGTTTTAAAGGGAACCCATTTTCAAACAAAATTGTGCATTAAACCCCCATATTATATAAAAAAGACCTGGGGTCCAGTGGTTAGGATTCCATGCTTCCACTGCAGGAGCCACAATATCCATCCCTGGTCAGGGAACAAGGATCCCACATGCCGTGTGGCGCAGCCAAAAAATAAGGGGGGGTGGGGAATTGGGGCTGGCAGAGGACAACAGTGGTTGCCAGAAGGAAGAAGGAAGCGGGGGGTGGGGGAAATAGGTGAAGGGGATGAAGAGATACAAACCTCCAGTTATATAATAAATAAGTCACGGGAATGTAATATACAGCACAAAGAATATGGTCAATAATACTGTGTTCAATTTTTATGGGGACAGATGGTTACTAGAATTAGCTTGGTGGTCATTTCATAATGTATGCAAATGTCAAATTATTATGTAGTACACCTGAAATTTACATGATATTGTACATCAACTAAATATTTCAATTTAAAATAATAGAATAAAACAAAATGAAAGAAATCGGGGGCTGGGAGGGCTGGTGCAGTTGAAGTGGGAGTAGAAATTGTCTTAGCAGTGTCTCCCTCTCTCCTCCTCAGCCAGTCCCTTTGGTGTCTCCACGGGGTAGGTATGTAGACAACCATGCTTTAAAACTCTTACCTCTCATAGAAGTAGCTGGACCTTTGGTGGGGTTGGTTGGAAACCTGGCTGCCAGGGTGCTGCGAGTTGAGTTCTAGACTGGATCTCTGAGAATGAGACCAAACTAAGGCTAATTCACCCCTTACCTGGTCTTGGAAAGTCAAAAGGGTGGAATTTTAGAATTGGTGCCCAAAGGAGGTATGGCTGGCCTGAGGTCAAGTGTTGGACACTCTTGATCCTGTGCCTCCATATTTAGTTGGTCTGATCTCCTTCTCTGCTGGGAAGCTGCATGCTGCCCCAACCTACATGGTTCAAGTTTCAGCCAAGCACTCAATACAGAACATGTAAGGTGCCAGCTCCTTACAAGAAAATGTTCTCAAAATATGAGTTTTTGATGTTCTTATCTACATTAGTCAGGGTTCTTTCACTTGGAAGTAACAGTAGCCCAACTCAAACAAGTTTAATCAGGAAGAGACTCTATTGACTCATGAAATTGCAGAAAAGAACAAAATTAAAATGCAAAGGACAAGAATGAGAGCCTCTCTAGGAGACTCAAGAATGGGAACTGGATCCTCAATACTCTTGGTCCCCTTTTCCTCCATTTCTGCTGCTCCCAGTTTGATTCCATTTTCCCCTACAGACAGCTGATGCCATGTGATAGAGAAAAAAGGCCCTAGAAGTCCCTCCTTCTTATCCTTTAAGCTGCACAACAGAAAAAGATCTATGTCCTTTGTTCTCATTGCCAAAAGAAATGGCTCCAACAAGCAAGCTTGGGTCACATGCGCAGCCCTGGACCTATCACTGGGGCCAGGCAAACAAGGTACTATAATTGGCTGAGTCTGGATCATGTACCAACCCCTGTGGCCAGGTGATCGGGTAAGAAACTGTGATTGGCAGCCCCATCCCAATCACATGGTCAGAATGGAAGAAGAACATCTCCCCAAGGATGTGCTGAACAGACAAAAACAGCAGATGTCCATCCACTGGTCACAGCCAACTCCTGGCTCAGGTGGTTTCTCAGCTTGCCAGTCCGATTTGTTCCTGCTCCTCAAATGCCCAAATTGTCTCCACCCAGCTCCTAGCTACCTTCCTAAAGAGAAGGATTCTGGGCATGTCTTGAGCAAATCATTTTGAATAAACATCATATAGATGGTAGAGATTTCACCTTCACTTAATTAGTTGTATTTATGCTTATGAAACAACATAATGAATCTCTCCTTTCCTCCTTGTAGCCTGGGCACAGGACTCATTTAAAAGGCTCATGTTACTGCCCTTTGCTAATTATGGTAGATGGTTCTAACTTGCATCAAAAAACAGAGTCTGTGTACCAAAGACTCTGGTACAAAGTCTTTGTACCAGACAAAGAAGAACGACATCTTTTTCCATGTTTCTGTAGCATCAACCTCCTGGGCTCCCAGTCTCTCCTCTGCCCCCGCAGCAGGCACCCAAAACCCTCATGCTAGCAAATTCATCCATGATGAGGTGACAGAGCCTTGCTGAGTTGGTGTTAAGGTTCTAAAAGAGGAGACGAGGAGGAAAGTAGTGGTTAACCCAGTTGAAAAGCTCTGTAGCAGATAAGCTGATGGGCACAACAGCAGATTGGGTAGGACTCAGGACAAATACGGGGGATACTTTTCAAATCACATTATCAAATCTGAACTCCTTACTACCAATTTTCCAGTGCCACTGACCAAAATAAGGACCCCTCCTCCAAATTTAGAGTCAGATAATCCTGTGTTCAAACACAGAGTTCATTATGGATTAGCTGAATCAAATTCCCTAACATCTCTGAGCCTCAGCTTACCCGTCTATTTGGTGATAATAGTTGCTTACTCATAAAGCTGTTGGGAGAATTTTAGAAAGACAGTGCACGTAAAATACAAAGCCTACTGTCTGCACTTAGGAGGAGCTCAAAACAGGTCAGGTCCCCTTGCCTTCACAACCCAAATGTAAAGCTCCTTGAGGGCAGGGACAATGTCCATATTTTCAGCACACATTAAGGGGCTTGACACAAAATGGTGTGCCAGTGTTTGATGAATGAATAAATGAACAGGACTGCCACTACTTCCATAATTTCTTCAGGGCCGTTTCATTTTGTCTGGTCAGAACAATTATTCTCTATTTGAGAATTGATGTCTTCTATTCATGACAAGGTGGCATCACCTTGACTTCTAAGATTCAAGTGACCGTTTCTCAAATGCCCTGAATGAAGGGAAGCACAGCACTGCCCCCAATCTCTTTGGAGATTCTCGGGGAGCCTCAAGTTCAGCTACAACCTAGCTCCCACTTCCACTAAATTGGTTCATTTTACAAATCATTCCTCTATTCTGCAGGTTCTTTTTTTCAGTTCTAGGTACTTCTGCTGTAAGCATCTTTGCCATAAACATCTTTGCTGCAAACATTTTTGCCTCGTAACTACTTGGCCATAAGGCAATCTTGCCGTAAAAGATAACTGGTTGACAGTTTGGTTTTAAGTGGTTGACAGTTTGGTTTCATTTCTTAGTGGACATAGGACTCCAATTTTTACATTCCATTAATCTTAGCCCTCATGATAGTCTACACAGTAATGAGTAGCAGGGCAGTCTTAAAATAGTAGATGATAACTACTTACATGGACTTGGTAGAAAAGACGGTGATAAAACTTACTGGAAGTGTGATTAAGAGAGTGTAAAGCCAGGGCTTCCCTGGTGGCGCAGTGGTTGAGAGTCCGCCTGCCAATGCAGGGGACACGGGTTCGTGCCCAGGTCCGGGAAGATCCCACATCCGCGAAGCGGCTGGGCCCGTGAGCCATGGCCACTGAGCCTGCGCGTCCGGAGCCTGTGCTCTGCCACGGAAGAGGCCACAACAGTGAGAGGCCCGAGTAACGCAAAAAAAAAAAAAAAAGAGAGAGAGAGAGTGTAAAGCCAGAGTGAATGCTGTACTAGAAAATGATAATGTATCAGTTTGCAAATCTTTCAGTGATTTGAAGGTGTAGTGTTGAACCCACACCTTCCATAAAACTTTGGAACGTCTATCAGTGGACATGTGACAACCTGCTAAGAACAAACAGCTTTCCCAACGCGATACAAAG
Organism: Mesoplodon bidens; assembly: GCF_964165515.1. NCBI lineage: Eukaryota > Metazoa > Chordata > Mammalia > Artiodactyla > Ziphiidae > Mesoplodon > Mesoplodon bidens. Next base: position 52,604,027 of record NC_138171.1, on the reverse strand, counting down.
CTCAGGTACAAACTTGCATCCTAGTATTTGGAAGCTGATGCCTCTCTTAATGAAGAATTTTATCAAAATAGAAGAAGTGTGATGCCAAATGAGGCGACAAGTCAACAAGCAAACAAAATAAATAAATAAATAGTATAAAATACTATGAATGAAAGACTTGGAAGACAAGTGCTTAGATACAACATGCAAAATAAAATCAGTTATTTGCACAGTATTGCCATGAATTTACACACATTTCAAATGTATTCAAATATTTTGTATTTTGCAATAAAGTCTTTTTAATTTTTGTTACCCATTTTTCATGTTTCATTTTGTCCTTTTTAATGCCCCTCTTTTATTTTTCCTTATTTTATCTTTTACAACAAACCTGTCTTACGGTCAATTAGTTACGCAGCAAAAGTACTTACGGCAAAAATACCAGACATACTTTTTCTTCTTTCTGCACCATATCACCCCTCCTAATAAACACCCGAATCCATCAATCCCCCAAAATACTACAGCTAGACTATGTAAACCGAATATTTTACCAAAGCTTTCAGGTAAGAAATTGCATGAGCATTTCAAATGATTTAGAATTTAATATTAGATGTTCCCATTCTCAAAATCCCCAAATCTCTGATCAGCCACCTACCTGCACATTCTCCAGCATCCAGGCACGTGTCTGCCTCCCTCTCCTCATTCTCTTCTTCTGTCTGCTCTCAGGCACCTCCCCGCTCAATGCCCTATTATCTCGTCATCCCACTGTCTCTTTGCAGACCAGTCCCTCAGGGACTCACAGTCCACACCTACAGAAAACTCTAAATGTAAGACTCTCCTTGGTTCTAAACATAGACAGTTCTCTCCCAAGAGGAAGGAGCTCTGGAACCAGCTTCGGAAAAAATTACTACAAAGCACTTTTCCCTCCTGATTGTTCTGATTTCACACACTCCCTGGCTGCCAACTGGTGTCTGAGCACTTTGGCTCCTTTCCTTAGATAATACTTTTTATTTTTATTTTTTTGTAAAACATTTAGGATCTTCCTCACCACCGTGGGAATCATTTCAGCATCTCCAAATTCCATCATTAACATCTGCTGATTTTACTGGGGATGGATGGTGGGCAGGTAGGATGCAAGAGTCCAAGGAGAACTTGGATGAACTCCAGGATCAAGAATTGCTCAAAACTAAGATCGCTGACGTTCTTGGTTTGGTTCCAATAAAGTACAGTCCTTCCTGCCAACTTTTATTTTCCAACCTTGACTATTCATGGCCTGCATCTGCAGACACTGACACTGACCTTGTCATCAAGGAGTCTAGAATTTGTTTATCTGATATGGGTATTGGCCCAAACTTAGCTTCAAAGACTAGAAACAAGAGAAGAAGGAACATCCAGGGACGTAAGGGACTTGGAACCCTAGCTAACTGTCCCCTAACTCAAAGTCTGACCTTTATCTAGAAACCTAATTGTTCCATCCCTTAGCGTTCTCCAATAGGAGATATATTATTAGAATATAAGATTTATTATTATAAATAATAGTAATATTTATTATTTACTATTATTATTTTTAAAAATTATTATTATAAGGAATTGGCTCACATGATTATGGAAGCTAAGTCCCCAGATCTGCTGTCAGCCAGCTGAAGACCCAGGAGAACTGATGATGTAAACTGCAGTCCAATTCCAAAGGCCTGAGAAGCAGGAGAGTCGATGGTGTAGCTGCAGGTCCAAAGGCTGGTGACTCGAGACCCAAGAAGAGCTGATGTCTCAGTTCCAGTCTGAAGAAAGGAAAAGACCAATGTCCCAGCTCAAAGCAGTCAGGCAGGAGGTGTTCCCCCTTACTTGCTGGAAGTTCTGTCTTTTTATTCTATTCAGGCCTTCAACTGATTGGATGAGGTCCACCCACATTAGGGAGAGTGACCTGCTTTATTCATCTGTTGATTCAAATATTAATCTTATCCAAGACACACCCAGAACAATGTTTAACCAAATATCTGAAGACCCCTTGGCCCAGTCAACTGGACATATAAAATCAACCATCACACTCAGTTTCTCTTTCTTTGTAATGGGCATAATACTGGCCACCTGGAGGCAATACTGATCCAAATTGAAAAAGCACAACCAGTTAACATAGGTTTGAGACCTGAACCTCCCACTTATTGGTTGTGTGACTTTGAGCCAGTCAGTCAATTTTGTGATACAGCTTTTTATTTGTAGAAAGAAAAGAAAGGAAGGAAGGAAGGAAGGAAGGAAGGGAGAGAGAAAGGAAGAAAAGAAGGGAGGAAGGGAGGGAGGGAGGGAGAGAGAGAAAGAGAGAAAGAAAGAAAGAAAAAAGAAAGAAAGAAAGAAAGAAAGGAAGGAAGAGAAAGAAAGAAAAGAAAGAGAGAGGGAGGGAGGGAGGAAGAAAGGAAAAGAAAAGATAATCTTATCTGCCTATTAGTGAAGGGTTCTTATAAATCAGTGCCTCTCAACAATGGCCACAAAATGGAATTGCCTGGAGAGGATTTTTAAATGCTGCCCAAGCCACACCCCAGACGAATTAAGTCAAAATCTCTGGAGGTGGGACCCAGGCATCAGTAATCAGTAAAGCTCCCCAGTGATTCTAATGTGCAGTCAAGGTTGAGAACCCCTAGATTAAATGGATGTGAAACTGTTCCCCAAATGTTGGGAATTATCATTATTACCTTACGCTTATATCAGCCCTTCATGTAGTAAGAAGAAATCTCCTGTCTTAAGACCACAGACTTTACACATATACACCAGTGCCCCACGTTGTTAAAATCAGAGCCACGAGGATAAAAGTGAGATCCTAGGTATTAACGGAAAACACCTCAATGGTCTGGCTCTACTCAATTTTCCTTAAAACGTGACTGAGAATTGTACATCCCAAGAACTGTGAAGAACAGTACAAATATATCGTCTTCTTGGGGCTTCCCTGGTGGCGTAGTGGTTGAGAGTCCGCCTGCCAATGCAGGGGACACGGGTTTGTACCCCAGTCTGGGAAGATCCCACGTGCCGCGGAGCGGCTGGGCCCGTGAGCCATGGCCGCTGATCCTGTGCGTCCGGAGCCTGTGCTCCGCAACGGGAGAGGCCGCAACAGTGAGAGGCCTGCGTACCGAAAAAAAAAATATATATATATATATATATATATATATATCGTCTTCTTAATCTCCCTGCCTCCAGCCAAAGTGGTGCTTTGATCACACAGACAGACTGGGTTCCATAAGTTCTCTGGGGTGGGCGTGGGGACTCCATCACCTGCCATTGCCCACTGGCACTTTAGCCAGTTTCCCTCTGGCTCTTGCTCAGGCCTCACAATCCCTTTGCCCATACATGAGTGACCCCTGCCCAGCTGTGCATTGCAGAGCCAACTGAGAACACACATAACCTTGGAAGCCTTTCTGTATTCCGCAGACCCTTTCTTGACTGTCTTTTACTGACATGTCCTCTTTCATCCTAGGCCATTGAAGGAAGAGGAGCCCAGAATGCAGTAGGTGTGCCCATGACTGGGCTGACACTGCTTTGTGGGTGGCCTCGGGCTGTCCTGCCAGATGAAGTGTCTCCCCAGCTACGTTATTAAGCTTCTCTGGGAGCAGGATCATGTGATCTAGATTCCTGCTCCATGAAGCACAGCATCAGTATCACCTGGGAGCTTGTTAGGAAAACAGCATCTCAGGCTCCACCCCAGACCTACTGAACCAGAATCCTCATTTTAACAAACCACCCAGGTGATGTAAATGCATGGAAATCTGAAAAGCACTGATCTATACATTTTATGTGTCCAGACATGTCGTTGAGTCATTCAAACAAATAGACATTTACCAAGCACTGTGCAAGGGACTCTGGTGAGATCTAGGAATATAACTGTAAGTGGAAACCAGTCCTGATGCTCAAGGAACCCACGGTGCAGTAGTGAGGGAGACAGACTGTGACAACATAGTGTGCTAAGTGCTAATGTAAGGATAACTGGAGGACGCTGTGGGACCATGGACAAGGGGCTGTATGATGGTTTTAAAATGTGTCCACAAACTCTCCTCCTTTCAAGAGGTAGAGCTTAATTCTCTTCCCCTTGAGTGTAAGCCATATTTAATGAGTCATTTCTAGCCAATAGAATATGATAGAAGCCACAGTATGTGACATCGGCCTCTGGGACATTGCCTTACCTTGCACAAGCTGCTATAACAGAATGCCAGTGCGTGTTTTATAAACAACAGATATTTATTTCTCACAGTTCTGGAGACTGAACTGAAATCAGGGTGCAAACATGGTCAGGTTCTGGTGAGGACCCTCTTTCACATTACAGACTGTGATCCTCTTGTCATATCCTCATATGGCGGAAAGAAGGAGGGGGAGTTCTTGGGGTTCTGTTTATGAGGGCACTAATCCCACTCCCGAGGCTTCCACCCTCATGATCTAATCACCTCCCAAAGTCCCCACCTCCTAGAATTGGGGGTTAGAACTTCAATATATGAATTTTGGGGGTACATAAACATTTAGTTCACTGCAGACATAAAAAAAAAAAAAAGCATTGTAGCTTCCTCCCAGCTGTCTCTTGGACCACTCTGGGGAAGCCAGCTACCAAGTTGTTAGGACATTCAACAGTCCTATGAAGCAGCCCATGGGGCTAGGGACTGAGGCCTCCTGCCAACAGCGAGTGAGCTATTTTGAAAGCAGATCCTCTAGCTCTCATCAAGTTTCAGATGACTGCAGCCCCAGCCAATGTCAAGACTAAACTCACAAGAGACCCTGATCCAGAACAAGCCAGCTAAGCTACTCCTGAATTCCTGACCCACAGAAAACATGAGATAATAAATATCTGTTGTTTTAAAGTGCTACATTTGGGAGTAATTTTTTAAGCAGCAATAGAAACTAATACAAGTACCTAACCACATCCTGAAGAAATATTCCTTCCCCAAAGGAAGTAATCTCTAAGACCTAAAGGATGAGTGGGAGTTAGGCAATATAGACAGGAGAGAGTGTTCCAGAGAGGCCCACAGCATGTGCAAAGGTCTGCTAAGGAGTGTGTGGTACTTTGCAGGGACCACAAGTGACTCAGATAGTGAAGGGGGAATAGTGATGGATAACACTGGAGAGGTTGGCAGGGACCAGGTTGTACAGAGTCACGAAGAGGAACCTCGACTATCATGAGGACCGTGTAGGATTTTCATCAGCACAGTGCGACGTGGTCAGATTCATGCTTTATAACATGTATCCTGGTATCTTAGGAAGACCAGGTTGGAAGCGAGTCCAGATGGGAAATGGGAAGACCAGAGAGCAGGCTACTGCAGAGTCCAGGTGGGGAACTATGGCAACTGGACTGAGGCAGGGCTTCTATAAACCTGACGTGATTATTACTGCTTTCAGATGTGACCGCACAGGGGGCAGGCGTCTTCTGTGTCTGTGCTGCATGTTCATGCTCAGCATTTGCTGGCTGGGAGTATGCAGCCTCAGGTAGGGTGTAGAGGTGGAAGGTAAGATAATAAAAGAGTAATTGTGTACAGGCACACCTTATTTTGTTCTGCTCCACTTTATTGCACTTCACAGATATTGCATTTTTTTAAAAAAATTGAAGGTTTGCAGCAACCCTGCATCAAACAAGTCTACTGCATCATTTTTCCAACGGCATTTGCTCACTTCATGTCTCCATGTCACATTTTGGTAATTCTCATATTTCAAACTATTTCATTATTATTATATTTGTGATGGTGATCAGTGATCTTTGATGTTACTAGTACAACTCACTGAAGGCCCAGATAATGGTTAGGCTTTTTTAGCAATAAAGTATGTTTTAATTAAGGTATGCAAATAATTTTTCTAGACATAATGCTATTGCACACTTAATAGACTACAGTATAATATAAACATAACTTTTATATGCACTGGGAAACCCCAAAATTTGTGTGACTTGCTTTATTGCAATATTCACTTTATTGCAGTGGTCTGGAACTGAACCTGCAATATCTCTGTCATGCCTCTGTCAGGACACTGGCCAGCACCCCCTATCAGCTCCAAACACCAAAGCTATGGAAATTTGGATCTTTCCTTGGAGAAAGCTCCAAGGGAAACTGAGTCCAAGAGGCCTCATTTTAGGAGGTGGAGATAATAAAAGCTCCTTCCTTGCCCCCTCACTCTCAAAAGACCTTTTTGCGTCCAGAATAGTCAAATCTATAGAGACAGGAAGTAGATGAGTGGTTGCCTGGGGCTGGAGGTGAGCGCTGGGATATAAGATGGTGATAGCCAAAGGTTACAGTTTCTTTCAGAGGTGATGAAAACGTTCTCAAATTGACTGTGGTGATGATTTTTACACATGTGTGAATATACTAAAAACCATTGAATGGTCGAGTTCTATAGTATGTGAATTGTATCTCAGTAAAGCTGTCTTTTAAAAAAAGACAAACTTTTTTTCATACTTAGTGGAGAATATAGAAGCATCGGATGGAAATGCTGCTTGACATTAAATCATATATTCATTTGATTATTGTTTACCTACCTCAGATAGAACATAAGCTTCATGAGGACAGAAAATTTGTTTTATTCACCACTGGTCCTCCAGAGCCCAAAACAGAGCCTGACACATAGCAGGTGCTTGGAAAAGATTTGATGAATGAATGAACATCTTGACCAAGACTACCAGTCTCTTAAGCAAATCCTCTCCTTGTTCTAGTGGAATAAGAGTCCTTCCTCCTTTCAAAGGTCTCTGGGGTGATACTGCCTTCTATAAGAGTAGCTTGGAGGAGGCTGTCACAATAACTTGTGATATTGGCATTCATGCAGAGCCCTGATTCTTAGCAGCCTAGGGATCCAACCATCACACCAGGACGCTCTTCCTCCATTCGATACTATCCCTTTTAAACTAGCTAAGCAGCACCAGTTAACACTCATTAATCCAACTTTCATGAAATTGGACAAGCAGACATAGAAGTTCACAGAGCAGAACAAATTACTGGAAACCAGAGTGAAATACCTCTTCCAGCTTCTTAGCCTGCTAAGGGCCCTTCCAGTGGGAATTGGAAAGCAGGTAGCAGTTCAAATTCACCTTGCATGCAGACTGCTGTCTTATCATCATCAGAGGCTTGAGAAATGAAAGGTCATGTAATAACAAGCCCTTTCAGGCTTGTTGGAGCTGCAGCACAGTGAATCAATCATGGCACCCCTTCTGGTTGGTAATTCCCGATGCCTGTCCACACACATACGTCCTCTCATTCAACCTTGAGATTCGAGCAGAAATGGAATCTTACATCTGATGACTGAGAACATGAAGGTAAAAGGGGTCAGCTGACTGGCTTATGGACCCAGAGTTGGTGGAGTCCTTGCAGTAAACCAGCTAAGCCTGTGAATTTTGTTTTTTGTTTTGTTTTGTTTTGGTTTGGTTTGTTTGTTTTTAAAATTTTATCCAAGTAGAGTTGACTTACAATGTTATGTTAATTTCTGCTGTACTGTATAGCAAAGTGACTCAGTTATACATATATATATATATTCTTTTTCATATTCTTTTCCATTATAGTTTATCAAAAGATATTGAATATAGTCCCTGTGCTATACACTAGGACCTTGTTGCTTATCCATCCTGTATATACTAGTTTGTATCCACTAATCCCAACCTCCCGATCCTTCCCTCCCACCCACCCACCTCCCCCTTTGCAACCGCAAGTCTGTTCTCTATGTCTGTGAGTCTGTTTCTCTTTCGTAGATATGTTCATTTGTGTCATATTTTAAATTCCACATATAAGTGATATCATATGCTATTTGTCTTTCTCTTTCTGACTTACTTCACTCAGTATGATAAAATCTAGGTCCATCCCTGTCACTGAAAATGGCATTATTTCATTCCTTTTATGGCTGAATAGTATTCCATTGTGTGTGTGTGTGTGTGTGTGTGTGTGTATACACCACGTCTTCTTTGTCCATTGATCTGTCGATGGACATTTAGGTTGTTTCCATGTCTTGGCTATTGTAAATAGTTCTGCTATGAACATAGGGGTGCATGTATCTTTTTGAACTAGAGTTTTGTCTGGGTATATGCCCAGACATGTAAGCCCATGAATTTTTTTTTTTTTTTTTAAATTTTATTTATTTATTTATTTATGGCTGTGTTGGCTCTTCGTTTCTGTACGAGGGCTTTCTCTAGTTGTGGCAAGTGGGGGCCACTCCTCATCGCGGTGCGCAGGCCTCTCACTATCGCAGCCTCTCTTGTTGCAGAGCACAGGCTCTAGACGCGCAGGCTCAGTAATTGTGGCTCACGGGGCTAGTTGCTCCGCGGCATGTGGGATCTTCCCAGACCAGGGCTCGAACCCATGTTCCCTGCATTGGCAGGCAGATTCTCAACCACTGCGCCACCAGGGAAGCCCAAGCCCATGAATTTTGAAGTCAAACCCAAGTTTGAATACTAACTTTGCCAATCACTCTCTGACCTTAGGCTGATTAGCTATCTCCAAGACTCAGTTCTCTCATCTACAAATTAAGTAGCAACTACAAATTAACTTCTCAGTGCTAAATAAGATAATGCATATAAAGCATTTATCACAGGTCATGGCAAAAAGTATATTCTCAATAAACATTAGCTTGAAAAGAAACCACTTAGGCTCTTTCTATCCTATGTTTTGTGAAAAACTCTAATACACCATGTTCTGATCAATAACCATCCCAAGCCTTCAATTCCCTTCCCTAATTCCTCTGGAATGAACCTCGGGTCAGATGATAAGATGGGCATTCAATCCACAATGCATATATCCCTTTACTTGACATTTTCTGAAGGATGAATGGATAAATGAAGAGATAGATGGGTGATTGAGAATTAGTCATTGAATTACTGAACGAATGAGGAGCTGAATGGATGAGTGGCTAACAAAAATAATGAGTTAATGAATAAAAAAATAGCTAACATGTATATTACAACCTCTGTGCACCATATAAAGGTCTTTAGTTGGGTTGTGTTTCAGGTCTTGCCCAGTGGTCCCATTCCCAGTGATACTTTCCACCATGCTCTCACAAATACCGTCAGCTTCTCTATCTCCCTCCATAGTATTTATATATTTTTATATTTTTATTGTCTGTCTATTCCTACTAGAATATAATCTCCATGAGGGCAGGGATTTTTTGTCTATTTTATTTACTTTGGTGACTTCAGCACCAAGTATAGTACCTGACAAATAGGAAGCTCTAACCCTGGATAAATATTTGTTAAATGTATGATGTACCTTAATGCTCTCAGCCAACCAATGAGGAAGGTACAATTTTTGTTCTTGTGTGACAAGTGAAGAAACTGAAACCCAGAAGTATAATTTGTCCAAGGACATAGAGCTAATAAGTGACAGAGCCCGGATTCCTACTGACCCTAAAGGATACTCTTGACTATTGTCAAAAAGAAACAACAGGCCCAAAATGGAGTCACTTGCGCTAAGCCCACATCACCACCACCGAACCAGAGCTTGATACCTAACCTAATTACTGTTTCAACCTCCCCCAGGAATGTAGTCTTAACCAGTCAGTTTGGAATTTCCTGGACAGTGCCAATGCAGTAATCTGCCACATAGACCCTCTCCATTCCCCCAGAGAAAGATGAGGTAATCAGCCCTTTCTTATCCCTTCCCCCTTCTGCCCTTAAAAGCCTTTCATTTTATACAGCTCCTCAGAGCTCCTTTCTACTTGCTGGATGGGATGCTACCTGACTTATGAATTGTTCAATAAAGCCAATTAGATCTTTAAAATTTACTCAGTTGAATTTTCCTTTAACACTATTAAGCAGCATTACCTCATTTTAGAATGAATGAATGCAGGTCAGCTTTTTTGAAGACTTTCCCTGGCTTCACTTGAAGTTCTAACAACAGAACACAGCTGGTCCCTACCTATCTTTTTCTTCCCAGGAGGAACCATGATTGAACAAGGATTGCTGAGCTTTGCTGAGAAGAGAAGGGGAGGTGCTAGCTTTCCTAGAGGCAGGCCAGACTCAGCGGTGTGGTCAGGGAGTGATGGACTCGAGTCTCTCTGTTTCACCTTACAAACTTCAGTTGGCTGCTAAGACACTGTACAAAGGGAGGCCCATTAGAAGCCCTCAGAACCCACACACAGTTACATAATACCAGGCCCTTCCTTTATAGAAATGCAAATAGTGCAAGTCCAAGACCGGCCTGTAATCTGTGCTGCCTGGGATAAGGGGATTTCTGTTTGGAGCCCCCAGGAAATCCCATCTCATGGGGGATGGGCTGTGGAGGAACCAAAGGATTGGGGGAGGGGTCTTCCTTCGGTGCCACTTCCAAAGGACTTAAATATTAATATGCAATCCAATCCCCACTCCACAATAACCAAATCTTACACAATCGGTATCCACACTAATTAATTCAGTGATCCTGCTGTGTTATTTCTAGCACTGCTTTTCTGGCATTTCCAATCAATAAGAAGGGAAAGTGATTTTATGGCCCCAAATGTTGCAAAACCATGACTTTTTTTTTTTTTTTTTGCGGTACGCGGGCCTCTCACTGTTGTGGCCTCTCCCGTTGTGGAGCACAGGCTCCGGACACGCAGGCTCAGCGGCCATGGCTCACAGGCCCAGCCGCTCCACGGCATGTGGGATCTTCCCGGACCAGGGCACGAACCCGTGTCCCCTGCATCGGCAGGCGGACTCTCAACCACTGCGCCACCAGGGAAGCCCAAAAACAATGACATTTTTCTCATCAAGTTAAGTAAGTACCTCTCACTCCTGGAACTATTTCCTGATCTGTACTTATCAAACCTAATTCAAACAAGGGGGTCACCAGGAGTAACTAAGTAATCTCTGGGTGGCCCTGTATACCCTAAGCCAGCTTTGGTTGGAATCTCCTGATATGGACAAGAACACGATTCCTGGCCAGCAGAGAAAGGTAGGTTTTATGATTCGTTGTTCCAAATGACAAGTGACTTGTAGCCAGGATAACTCACCCACAACTACCTAACCCATGGCAATCACAATGCCTTACAGTCAATACATTTTATTCCACACATATTTATAGAGCATCTACTATGTGCTAAACACACAGTTTAGTTTTCAAGGGGATGAGAGTACAACAGTGAACCAAAGACACAGCAGCCCCATCCTCTTGGAGTTTACATTGTAATAGAGCAGAGAGGTAATATATATGTAAATAAATAATATCAGTTATTGACAAGGACTATGAAGATAATAAAGCACAGTGATACAGTAGAGAAGGCATGAATAAGGAGAAGGGCAATCACACATCTTGACTGAACCAGGACTATTGTCCTGGCTTAATTGTTATAGAGGCCCTTTCACTCCTCTAAGTGCTCTAGATTTGATCATAAATTATATGGTCACCTTATTAGTGATCCTATAGTCATTGGCTACACCAGACAAGGTGGTCAGGGAAGGCCTCTCTGAGGAAGTGATAATTCTGCTACAGCCTGAATAGTGAAAATAAGTCATCCCGGGAAGGGTATCCTCAGCTGAAAGAACCAGAAGTACAAAGTCTGGAGGGAGAAATGAGTTTGACTTATTGGAGAAACAAAGAGGTCAGTGTAGCAGAACCAGGATGAACAGAAGGGAGGGTACGAGATGAGACTGTAGAGATGAGCAGGGGTCTGATCACAGGGAACCATGAACACCTGGGTATAGATCTTAAATTTCATTCTAAGTGGTATGGGGACCCATTGGCAGTTTTAAGCAAAGGGGTGACATGAGTCAAAATTTTAAAAGATGGCTCTGGCTGCCACAAGGAGAGTGGATTTTAAAAGGCCGTGGGTCAAACAGAGGGATCAGTTAAGATGGTATTGCCACAGCCAAGGTGATGGAAGGTGAAGGCTTGAAGGAAGATGGTAGCGGTGGAGACGAAGAAACAGGAACAGACTCAGGCATGTTTTTGAGGGAGAGCTCATTGGACTTACCAATGGCTTAAGTGCACAGGGCATGAGAGAAGGGGAAGAATCCTCACTTTTGACGGGAGCAACTTTGGGACTGGGATGCATGGGGCCCAAGAGTTGAGTGGAGACAAGACAGACAGAGCACAGAGCTAGTAGGGGCAATCTGAGGAGGGGGTGCTGTAAGCCGGGCACTGCAATGATTACTGTACACCTGAATCTCGTTAATCCTCACAGCAACCCCATAAGGTAGGCAATAAATGGGAGCAAGCATTCACCGCCCCAAAATATACCTCTTTGGCGTAAAGATTATTTTAGGCTGATTATTTTTAAGAAACAGCAGACATAGGAAAAGTTCTGAAAGCAGAGTAGAAGTTATCCTTTTGTAAGAGACCTTTATACTTATGAGGGAACTCTTCATCTGTAAGGGTGTCTCTCTCTCAGTACCAGGAAGAATAGGTGGTTCTAAATCACAAGAAACTCTTATCTAGGGAGAAAGTGACTTAAATCTGTATAAGAACCACACCCTTGTTTAGTACGCTTTGCCTGATAACCTCCCATACCTGAACCCCCTCCAACATCTTCCTTTTTCTTTAGCTGGAGACGGTATTTAAGGTAATGGCTTGGGCCATGTTGGGGAGTTACTCAGTTTTCCTCAGTACCTCCCATGTATACAGAAGGTATACATGTTATTAAACTTCTGTTTGTTTTTCTCCTATTTATTTGTCTTTTATTTCGGCGGTTGGGAGGGGAGGTCCTCAGCCAGGAAACTAGAAGGGTAGAGGGAAAATTACTTTTCCTCCCCTACAGTACCATTATTGCCTCTGTTTCACAGGTGAAGGAATAAACCTTGAAGATGATACATGATTTGCACGTGTAACTAAGCTGTGGTTCAAAGACGTGTACCAGGATTCATGTAATATCACATCCTAGAGGAAATAGGGCAGAATTTCACACTCATACACATACACACACACACACACACACAGAGAGAGAGAGAGAGAGAGAGAGAGAGAGACTGGCCCCATTTTTCCTAGATCTAGGATTTTTACTTTGAAATAATCTTTAGATAATATTTCAGTGGTTGGATGGAACTAACCCTAGGGAAATGTTACAAGGCAATATTTTAGAGGAGGGTGAGGAGGAGGAATCTCCAGGGTAGGGCTGTACCTGCCTTTCAGATTCTAAAGAATAGGAAACTTAGTCCAAAGTCTTGGCCGAGCAACTGAAAGAATCTCCTAAGATAATGTTAAAGAACAAAATCCAACAGAGTAATTTTTAAACATTTTTCTTGCTTTTATTCCATGATTCATGAATCATGCATCATCTAGCGCATAGAAAAGAGCTCTGAGGCTCTGTACAAAATGAAAGACTTTTATAGGCAGAAGGGAGCAGAACAAGGAAGTTATACTAGACGAACTAGGATTGGTCATGGCAAGGTCACTTTCCTTTAGGGGCTGGTGACGGTCTATCAGCAGATGACCTCACTAGTGCTGAGCAGGTGATTCCTGATTATGTTAAGATTCCATTTCTGGGAGGGCTGAAACTGTGGTTACATTGAATCTCAGTTTGGTGATGTAGGGCTTAGCATAAGCAACTCCATTTGGGGACTGTGTTGTCTTGTTTTTAACAATAATACATTCCAGGAAAAAGGCTTAGAATGAAGGATTCAGCCTCCAGGATGGTGCTAGAATCACAGGATGAATAGAGAGCTTTTTTCAAGAACCTTAAATTCTCCACTTGAGCCAAACCATTTCCTTTTGAAATCCCAAGCCCTTCTAAGATCCCCCCAACTCTGAAGCAGACAGAACCCTGACGTCAGAAGAGATTTCCACAGGCCCATCGCATGGACCAAAGCTTGTTCACCACTGGAGAGTCCCAGCATCCTGGAGCGTCTGCTTTGTCCAGGTGGGACTGTCTGTTGCAAACCTCGCTGTTAGTCTCACCTTGAGAGTATCTGGCTTTAATCCAAACTGGTCCTAACCAGTCCAGCCTTTGGTAACAGCACCATCATTTCTCCCAGGGGCCATGCTTTCTCCCTGCCATCTGGCAGGGAATTATTTGATTAGCTGAAGTACAATGAAGGTTGGGCTCAGGGAGGAGAGGAGAGAATCCACCATGGTCTCAGGAAACAAGAGGTGGCTGGACACTTAGTTTAAGACAAATCCTATTAGCAATAACAGGGATCCGTGGAAAGATCCTGTTCAACAGCTCTGAGGACAGACAGGAATGTGACAGGAGAGATGTGCTGAACCTGTCAGGTTAGATGATAAAAAATCAGTTCACTTTCAATTTTCTAGATGTGGGATCAGTGCCCCTATTCTTGTTGCTTTTAGCCTCAGAGAGAGAGTGACGCCAGCCCAGAGGTTGTCAAAGCCCGCACAGAGCAGGAGTATTTTTTTTTTTTTTAAATGAAAACATAGCTGCGGCCTCAGCGTGGGAGATTCCACCTCCCAGAAGGCATTTTGGAAATGTGTGGAAGCTTTGGGTTGTCTGCTTGTTGGAGGTACAGTACCGTGCATATTGAGAGCGTGGGATCGTGCCACAGAGAGGACCACTTCAGCCCATGCAGAACTGCCCAAGTCCCAGCTGACTTTCTAATGTCCCTCTGGACACTCAATCAGTGAAAAACTTATTTATAAAGTCTACTTTCCCTAGAAACACAAACTTAATTTTTCACAGTCTTAATTTATACTGAAATGTCTGTGGACTAAATTGTAAACCTCACTTTGTTTTATTAAGAACACTACGAGCAGTTCCTTTACTATTTCAGGAACCCCCATCACTGGTGGCAAAGCCACTCAAGGTATGACAGTCCCCAGTAAAACACATCTGTGTCAGTTGGTTTCTGCAAGCATCCCGTTCGTGGTAGAGATGCAAGAATCTGCCTTCATCATCTCTTCTATATTCACAGCCAGGCAGTTATCTATTGAAATACAAATTATTTTATACAAATTACTTTTCTGTTATTCTCCTGTATAACATAGTTAGGGCATTCTATTAAATTTTTATGAAATTATGTGTAAGTGAGTTATATAACCTATGAATTTCATTTCATGTAAAGGGGATGTCACAAAATATTAGTTATAAAAAAGGGGCATTGAGTCTTACAAGGTGGAGAACCATAGAAATAAAATGAAACAACTTTATTAAAGAAAATTTTGAAGAAGAAAAAAATTCACCCTAGTCAGCCATTTTCAGTCTTTCAATATTCCTTCCCAGTCCTCTTTCCCACACATACCCACTTTTGAAGAGTTGCAATTATAGTTCACATAACTATATAGTCCTAACTGCAATCATAGTTGCAATTAAAGGTTGGCTATTTGCAGCGACCTTTAAGGAAATCCATCCGATGGATATGGGATCTGAGGCTCAGAGAATTTCTGTATCTTTGCAGCATTTATGAGCACCTGAGCCAAGTTTTCACTCTAACTTTGATTTCAAAATGAGCTGCTCCCAAACCAAAGTCTGTTTTCAGAATAAATGTTAGCTTTTGCTGGAGCAAATGATTCTTGGATACAAACAGTAGAGGCCAAGGATTTGGGAAAAGGAGAAGACTGGGACAAGGTGGAAAAGAAAGAAACAATGGAGGGGTAGAAAGTGGAGGAGGAAAATGTGGAGGGAGTCTGACAGATAAGAGAGGTGCAGAGGGTATGGATGGAAGTGGAGGAGAGAGAGAGAGAGAGCAGGAAGGGGATAGATGAGCAAGTTCGATGTTGTTTTCCCACAAGAAAGAAAACATGATTTAATTCTAGAAATTTACAAGCCAAGATAAAACAAAAACGCAACGTGGAAGACCGTACAAGACCAGCTACATGGTCACGACCCAGGGCAACCCAAACCAGCAGCGGGTGTGTCCAGTCCGGGCAGGATCTGGGTCTGTTTCCAGCGCCTGCCCCTAGTCTTGGCTGAACCTCATCAGCTGGCCTTCCCCAGGGCTGGCCTGGGGTCCACCCTGAACCTCAGAACTTGAGGCTGAAGGCGAGGCCTGCCGCTGAGGCCCCGTGGTTTGTGGAGGCCGACGCCCAGCCAGCTGTAACCCAGGCCTTCCTCAGGGGGCTGCAGGCAGGTGCCACCCTTCACTCTTCACTGTTCGCTCTTGATGGGTCACGTCGGGAACACTGGGGGGCCGATGGGGCTGGGGGATCTCATGGAAATACTCATGTACGAGGCTGTCTTCCGAGTTGACCCTCCACCCTGGGAAATAGGTCACAGGTGGAAGCCCAGGTCTGAGAAAGGCGGTTGTTACAGGGGTGCTTGGTGAAGGTCATCTTCTTGACTGCGGGGAGGTCTTTGTAGCCAGGCTAGATTTTCTCACTGGGGGTCCACAGGTCCTCAAACACTATGTTGAGTTAATTGATTTCCACCTTCCCGGGGAATAGTGGCTTCTGAGTCAGCAGCCCCCCCAAAGATGCAGCCTACCAACCACATGTCCACTGGTGTCCTATTCCTCAGCACCAAGCAGTCTCTCTGAGGTGCAGCACCAGGTTGCGCCGACCAGGTGTGACCTTCAGTAAGGGTGTGACCTTCAGTAAGGGTGTGGCCAGACTCCCACCTGGAGGGTGCCCGCCTCGCTCAGCAGCAGTTTGTACACCTGTGCTGGATCCAGTTTGTCCTGCAGATGCTTCGCCAGTGTAGCAGCTGGAGGGAGCATCAGGGTCTTCACCTCCCCAACGAAAGGCTGCTTCACGGTCTCCATCAGGCTCCTGAGGTCACGGTCTACGCAGTTCATCACGGTGTAGATCTGTCCATGTCGCTGCCCATGACCGTTCCTCTGACAGGTGATAATGCTGGGAGGCTGAGCCTTGAGGGGGAGGGTGGCCTTCCCCAGCAGCATAATCAGAAGCCCTTCTTCTTCTCCACTTGCAGCCCCTTCAGAGCCACCATCCGTCTGTTTTCTTGTCCTGTGCTCTGTGCACCGCCCTGTCAGTGCCTCCTTCCATCCTGGCCAGGCACTGGTGTCTTCCGACGGCCCTGCAGGCACGTGGGTGCTGGGCGGCTCCTGTCTGAGCTCAGTGGGCGCCTAGGTTGGGAGTCGCAGGAGGTCTCCTTGGGTCCCGGTGGTGCTCTGCGGGTGCCCTCACCCACCCCACGCCTTCCTCCCTTTCTTCACTTTCCCCAGCCCTCAGTCAAACGGTGACTCCGGAACAACTACAATACGGTTTTCTTTCCCTCCCTCTTCACCTCCACTCATTTCGGGTCCAGACAGGTCCCGGAGTTGCCCCCCGCACCCTCCACCCCCCACGGGACCCCCTCTTCCTCCTCAGAACCTGAGCTGGATTCCACTGACAGGGCCTCAGCTCAGCCGGTTTTCCTTTCAACGTCGCTGATCCCTTGTAAGGCAGACAGCAGGTCTCTCTCCCCCATTTTCTCTTCTACTGGCTTCACGCGGGGCCCCCGCTCACATGGCGGTGTCCAGGGGCATGCTTTCACTAACGTCACGGTCCTCTCTCAAGGTCCAGCGATGGATGTGCAGCCTCGCGCTCCCTACGCTCTGGTTACTTCGACTTCTCCCTCATCTGCTTCCTCTCTAACTGCTCAAGGTGGTCCCTCCTCTCCTGGAATGTTCTCTTGCCATCTCCCTCCTCCTTTGTCTTTCTCATTCCAGCAGGCTTTATCCTGTTCTCCTCAGTTTTCTTTCACTCCAGCCAGCTTCCCGCCTTCTGCTGAATGACTACGATGCCTACATTTCTCTTTTCCTCTTTCCTGTGATGAGCCTTTTCTTCCTGAAACACTTTCTAGGGTGGTTTGATAGCCAAAGAATCATCGTCCTCTCCTCTACCTTCCACGGAATCCTCTCTTGTGTAGGGCGGGATCCTCTTCACTCTGCCCCTGAGGTGGTGCCTCAACTTCCCTTCCTCAAAGGAATCACACTTTGCATCTGGGTCATCAGAATTTTTTTAAGGGTTTTAGCTCTGCTTTCTCCTCTTGTTCCTTCCATGGTTCCTTTGCCCGAAGACTTTCATCTAAAGTTTTCACTTTCCAAGAGTTCTTTGCATCGTCCATTTGAGTTAAAACACCCTATGCTGCCATCACTGGTCTCAGTACCTGAGACCAGAACCTGGTCACTTCCTGTGTTAGCACAGACTGATTTTTTTAAACCAACCTAAGTTATTGATTTAAGCCATCTCCTGCCATAAACAAAAGGAGGGAAAATCAGTATGCTGGTAGGAAGGGAAGGAGACGCGGAGGGGAGAAGCTGGAGGAGGAAGAAGAGGAGATGGAGGGTGGGGAGATGGGAGGGGGGAAATGGAGGAGCCAGGGGAAGACCCAGAAGTAGCATCGGGCCCCAGCTCTGCCATCTCTGTGACTATAGGTGAGACACTTCTCTCTGTGTCTACTTTTCCATTTGCATGCCTGCCTCATAATTGCACAAGGTTGTAGTAAGGCCAACCAGCATGATAGATGGGAGAGAACACTGGAAAAGTTCAAAGGCCTGACACAGAGGTGGAAAGGGCCATGTTCTAGCTTCCTTGTGGAGACCTCTCCATTGGATCCTCCACACACCGCAAGCCCAAGTGGGTATGTTTGTGGTCATCCTGTGTGTGCCTTCTCTCACATCCTCACCTACAAAGAGGTAATTTCAGAGGAAGCAACTGAAATCCACCCATCACCAAGCAGCTCATATGCTATGATTTCCCCCCAGCCTACTGCCATTCCTGTGCTACGAGAATAGCCTTGGCCAGACCAGAGGGATGTACAAAGCATTTGTCACTGAGGTCCACTGAATTCTATTAGCAATTTTCTCCTTTGTTAGTAACTTCACATTGCATATTAGCATTCATTTTCATTTCATATTAGTATTCATCACAAAAGGTTAATCCCATTAGCACTTTTTACATTGTGTTAGAGAAAACAAATAATCGCTTTGTACCAATGTGTCACTGCAACAAGAATGGCCTTGTTCATCTGCTGCTTTTCTATTTACTCCAGATCTGCCTCACCTCTCTCAGCAGAATTACCTACTAATAGAGAACACTCATGGATTTAGAGTCTATGAGCCATGTGAGCTATTCCAGAGCTGGGATTTGCGCTTCCAAAACTTCCCACTCATTTATCCATGCATTCATTTAATACTTATTGAGCTTATACCTGTACCAGGTATTGTGTTAAATGCTGGAGATGGAGTGGCTAGTAAGACTCTATGAAAAAAAGACAAATAAAAATTTTCCTCAGGTTACAGTAATATATAAACAAATTGCAAGGGAATATTTAAGCAAATTTTTAAAAGCACTTTGTACCTGGATGAACCTATAAGAAATAATCCTGCATTTTCATTATATTTCATAGTCCAAGATTGCCTTTATTCCTGCTTTGTTTCTGAACAAGTAAGGTGTTTTGAGCATTTTGAGGTTTACAAATGTGGAAATTTAGAGAATGAACACAAAATTTAAATAGCTTTTATTTCTTTAAAACAATGAGTCTACTTTCTTATATTTTCAGATTTTCTCTAAGTAAAATTGACCACTCCTCACTTATTAGGTTCGGATACTGAAATTATTGCAATTTCTGGTTAAATGCCTCATTTACCAAAGGAATGGTTATTAGAAACCTTATGTGGGTATGTCACCTGCAGGTCCCAATGGCTACGCAGATGAAATGTAAAGATGGGGGAAAGAGACTTTGTCAACTGTAAAGCTTGCTACAAATGTGTAGAGCTGTGATTACAAATCAAGTTGATGTCTTGTGCCAGGGAAAAACAGGATGAAGACCAAGAGTTCTTAAATACTCTCGTGCAGAAGAAATCTTCAGCTGTCTGGTGAAGCCTAGGAACCCCATCTCAGAAAAATTAGGTTTTTAGATGTATAAAGTGAAGTACACAGTGATTCAAAAGAAACATTATATTGAACTACAGTCACCACAATATTTTTGAAAATTATGATAAACCAATATATGAGGTTCTTTTAAAAAAAATTAATGGAAAACTTAATCCAGTTGAATGACTAGCTGCTCCAGTAATGACTGGTACTCTTGAAGAGCTTAGGAAAGAAATCACTCATTACTTAAACACAGATCAAGGTAAAGAGAGGCCTGGTCCATAGAGGTGATGAGGATGAGGATGAGGATGAGGATGAGGATGAGGATGATGATGAGGAGGAGGATGAGGATGATGACGATGACAACAATAACTCTATGACCTTTTGGACCCCAGTTCTTCACCCCTTTCTTTTTTTTTTTTTTTTGCGGTATGCGGGCCTCTCACTGTTGTGGCTTCTCCCGTTGCGGAGCACAGGCTCTGGACGTGCAGGCTCAGCGGCCATGGCTCACGGGCCCAGCCGCTCCGTGGCTTCCCAGACCAGGGCTCGAACCCATGTCCCCTGCATCGGCAGGCGGACTCTCAACCACTGCGCCACCAGGGAAGCCCTTCACCACTTTCTGTATCCACACACTTGCCATAAAACCTTGCAATTCATCCTACGAAAGGGAGGGTGTATTTCCTACTCTGACTTTGGGCTCAACCATGCAACTTGCTTTGGTCAATGGGATATTAGTAGACATGAAACAGGAGGGATTTGAAACGTGCTTGTGTGGTTGGGCAGACCCTCTATAACTCTACCATCACCATGAGAAGAGCTTTCCCTGGGTATTTGCCTCCCCCTCAGCCTGGGCACCAGAATAAACACATGAGGATCAGAGCCACCCTATCCTGAAGTGAAATAGATGCTTATTATTGTATGCCATTGAGATTTTGCAGATGTTTGTTATGCAGCAATAGCTGACTAATACGTGGTGGTGAGGGCAATGATGATAATAATAAACATATTTACTTCTATTTATAGAGGGTATGAGGGCCCTGGGTAGTGACATCCGAGTTCCTTCAAATCCAGGCTCTGCAACTTACTATGTGATTAGGGCATTCCACCTCTCTTAATCTCAGTGTCCTCATCTGTAACATAAGAATCATATTTATCTTACAGTGTAGTTATGAAGAATAAATGGGGTGATGCCTATTAGGTGCCTGGTACAGAGTAAGCACTCAACAAAATAAGAAGAAAGGGAGGAAAGGAAGAAGGAAAGAAGGAGAGGGAGGGAGGAAGGAAAGAAAGGAAGGAATGGATGAAGCGAGGGAAGGAGGGGAGAGAGGAAGGAAGGAAAGTTCATGGAAACAGAAAGTTCACGTGGAAATGTGGGCAAAGATTCACAGGTCACACTTCACCTGCCTCGGAATTCTTTCCACCCAGCCTGGACTCTGAGAAGCATGCTGTGCCATCCTCCCTGGGCCTCCCAAGGCAGACAGCATTTCCAGGAGTACCATGCCTGGTGTTTAATGCTCTCACAAGGCTTCCTTTTAAACGGGTTGCCGCAGGAATAGAGCTCCTGTACTGGCAAAAGACTGGCAGAAGGAATGAGGAGGTAGGGGAAAAATCCACCCTCATGTATTCTCACTAGGAAATTATCCCTAGCCTTTGATATATTAAAATTGAAGAGCCGGTAAATGCCGGTTGTCATAGCAACGTCTTGCATGCTGCCCCGCGCTTGGTGGTGTAAGTTCACTTTCCTTTGAGTGTTGCGGCCTAATTAACTGTTATTTTTGTCAGTGTGGAGGAAGAGCCCACACTTGGGGGGTTTGGCGGTGATCGCAGTCCCTGTGGATTAAGTTAATTTTCATAGGCTACAAAGAGAGAAATGGCTGAGCCCCAGTCATATTTATAGTCTCAGGAAAGTTGCCAGTGTTTAAGTAAGAGTCAGAGAAAATATTCATGTACACCCCAACTTCTCTCTTTGGCAATTTCAATTTCTCTAGCAATCACAAAACTTATTTGAGATGGAGAGGGGTTAATCAGCAGCAGTTAAGCCACACCAAGGATCAGTCCTTTGTTCCTGGCTCCAGCTGACTTTGCACCCCTGGCCCCCTACCGCCCCACCAGGCACACATACACTCATGTGCCTGGCCTCATTGGAATGTCTAGCTTTGCACAGTCATCCTGTGCAGTTAGTACCACGCACTAACAGTGTGCAAGCAAAGCTAGCAGGGACATGTGAAAGTCACTTAATGTATATCTCTATCTCCACACCCAACTATGTCTCAGTTATGCTGGCCAACTTGATGGATCCAGCCAATTCCCTAGAGATCTCCAGGAAACAATTCCATGTTGCCACAAGCCTGAACGTCAGAAAGCTGTCTTGTCGCAATTCAAACCAATTTGTTTTCCGTTTGGATTCTTAGATGAACTGGAGATGACCTGTTATAATATGAATTGCTCAACTCATCTCTTTCTTGATTTTTTTTTCTGCTTCCTGCCACATGTTTTTATAAATTTATTTATTTATGTATTTATTTTTGGCTCTGTTGGGTCCTTGTTGCTGCACGCGGGCTTTCTTTTAGTTGTGGCGAGCGAGGGCTACTCTTCATTGTGGTGCGTGGGCTTCTCATTGCAGTGGCTTCTCTTGTTGCTGAGCAGGGGCTCTAGGCATGCAGGCTTCAGTAGTTATGGCACGCGGGCTCAGTAGTTATGGCTCTTGGGCTGTAGAGTGCAGGCTTCAGTAGTTGTGGCGCATGGACTTAGTTGCTCTGTGGCATGTGGGATCTTCCAAGACAAGGGCTCGAACCTGTGACCCTTGAATTGGCAGGCGGATTCTTAACCATTGCACCACCAGGGAAGCCCTGCCACGTGTTTTTAAAAACTGGAGACTCCCTCCTCTTCAGGAAAGAGGAAAACAAATTTTGCACTGCTAAGAATGCGGGTTCCAGTCTTAGGAGAAATAAGCTCTTCCTGAGGGGCCGGGGGTGGGGAGCGATTGGTAATATAGCATATGCTTTGAGGGCTAAAGAACATAGAAGACATGGGTGGAAATTGAAGTTAATCTGGGAAGAGGGGAAAAGTAGAAGAAACCCTGGATTGGGGCCCTAGACGCATTGAATCTAATCCCCAAAATCTGTTTTAGGAGTTGTAGTGGGCATTCTTTCTGACCACACTGCTCCTTTGCATATCCTTTTTTGTTGGGAGATTTCTCCACTTTATGGTATAAGCTTAAAACTTTCTTTCCCGGCAACTTTTGCAGCAATGATACAGGCCTGTGGCATAGACTCCTCCAATCAGCCATACCTGTGCAAGACTTTGAAGAGGAAGCTGGTTGTCCCCAAGGATCCACTTTGGGGAGAAGAGCAGCAGGAATGTTCAGCTTCCAGAGGCCAGAAAGACAGAGGTTCTTGCAATAGCATCCCTTGCCCGGTGCCAACCATTGGACCAGGGTGTCTGGGTCAGGGTAAGCCCCTTGGTCATTGCCCTTGCACAAGGCTGTGGTGCCGTTTCAGCGATGCTTCTGAATCTATGGCCTCTAAGCCAGGTTCTTTGGAGATTCCTTGAGTGTGCGTGACAAATATTATTTAATGAAATCTTTGTGTGTGCGTGTGCGTGTGCATGCATGCATATGTATTTGTTCAACAAAGCTGATTGGGGCTTAGAAGTAGAATGAGGCTGGTTCAAGGAATTCTTTGAAACAGGTCCCAGTTCTTATCCAGGAGACTGCACTTGGGATTATCTGATGTCATAACCAGCAGAGTCACTGTGATCTCAAACTAATAGGTAAGTTGGATTTGGTAAAGACTCAGTTTTTGGAGATAAGAATTTTCTGGCATTCAGGGAACTGGAGTTTGGTCCTGAGCTGGGTTCAATCATATACTCTGTTCTAGACCTGAAGACTTGGCTGACTGGGCCTGAGCCTTTCCCAGGCTCTTGGCACAAGAGTCTGGATCTGTCAGCTCCAGGGCAGATCTTGTCGAGGTGGCAGACGTGGGAGGACGGAGCTCACTCAGATGTGGATGCTTTGCCAGCACTCTGTTGCTGATGACTTACACCTGTGTAGACATCTTCCAGCTTCAGAGGAGAGCCGCTCATGTGCACAGACATCACATGGGCAGAGATGGAGCACATCCCTTTTTGCTTTCCTCCAACTGAGATCAAAGATGCAGAGATGACTTGGTACATTGGAAAGGAGATGTTGGGTGCTCTTAAAGGATCAGTAACACTGGGCAAGGTGATGGCCCAAGGTGGCGATAGGCTCAGTGGTGACCTGCCAAGGAAAGAGGTAATGAAGTCCTTGTCTCATTAAACTACCCAGTGATTTTTGTTGCTGTCAGCTAAGAAGCCTAACTGACCAGAAGGGCTTGGCTGCCTGTGTTTGTAAATAAAGTGTTATTGGAACACGTGCTCATTTCTTTACATTTTGTCTGTAACTACTTTTACACTGCAGTGTCAGAGTTGAGTAGTTGCAACACAGACTGGCCCACAAAGCCTCAGATATGTACTCTCTGGCTCTTTACGAAAAAGTTCGTTGACCCTTGGTCTAGGGCATTACTACTCAAAGTGTGGTCTGGGAAATAGCAGCATCTGGGAGCATATTAGAAATGCAAATGGCCAGGACCCACCCCAGACCTACTGGATCAGAACCTCCAGGTATGGGGCCTATGAATTTGTGTTCTAACAAGCTCTCATGCACGCTTACATTTAAGAAGTGCTGTTCTAGAAAGCTCATCCTCCATATTGCACAGAAATCTGTCAACTCATACATACACGACCAAATGTAAAATAGATACCTAGTGGGAAGCAGCTGCATAGCACAGGGAGATCAGCTCGGTGCTTTGTGACCACCTAGAGGGGTGGGATAGGGAGGCTGGGAGGGAGGTGCAATAGGGAGGGGATATGAGGATACATGTATGTGTATAGCTGATTCACTTTGTTATACAGCAGAACCTAACACAAACTGTAAAGCAGTTATACTCCAATAAAGATGTTAAAAAAAAAAGAAATAGGGTAGAGGGAACAAGTTGAAAACAAGAGCAAGAAGAGGCATTTTCATCCAAATATATTGCTAATCATATTAAAAGCAAGCAATCTAAACAATCCAATCAAAATAAGGAGATTTTCAATCTGGATACTGAAAGCTAAGGAACATTGGATTGATTTGGTAGCAGGATGAGGGAAAGATGAACCTGTGTTGTAGGACTAGAAACCTGGATGAAAAGGTCCATGGGAAGAACAAGAAGAGAACTCACAGATTGACCAGCAAAGCTGCAACACACAAATGTTCTCTATGTCCAGGACTCTGGGTGACCTCAGTGTCCATGGAGCCTGACGGAAAGACACAGAAAGTGCAGAAAAATCTCTGGAAAGAGCCTGGATTTGCAGCCACAGGAGAAAATTCTGAGACTTGGAATCCAACAACTTCACAACAGGAACTTACCTGCTCCCCAGAGAAAAAGGGCCACACAGCACAGGAGGCTGAGGCACATTGTTTGCTCATGGGAAAAGCAGGATAGGTGGCTTTTTCTCTAAGCCTCCCCGTCCCCAATCAGTAACCTCCTTGTGATGTGGTCGCTTCCCACTGTCATCATAGTCCCCATGTACCTGAGACTCTAACATTTCATAGGCTGGGAGGGCAGGGAAACCTGGTGAAACTACTAGGGTGAATTTCAAACTGCTTTTATTTTTTTCCCGATTCTGCTCTTTCATTATTTAAATAAAATCACACATCATTAATTTAAAAAAAAATCTGTCAGCTTGGAGATGTGATGTGTCTACCCCTGAAACTACCCCAAACACATCTAATTCTTCCTTCTCCCAATGGCCCTCAAGAGATCTGAAGGGTCTCTTCATTCCCCCAAGAGTCTTTTTATTCTCCTTGATAAAGAGACTCACTTCCTACAAAGGTTCTCCACCCATCCCTCCATCACTTTCATCCTGGCCATCTAAGATGCTTCAGTTTATCAATGCTCCTCTCACTGTGTTGCCTGAACTCTAAACCATGAGGCATTGGGTTGTCCAAAAAGTTCATTCGGGTTTTTTCCATAAGCTGTTATGGAAAAAACCCGAACGAACTTTTTGGCCAACTCAATATTTTTGCAGAACCAACATAAATGCCCTCTGATGTGGTGAGAAAATAGCAGAGTGCTTAAGTACTGGGACCTTTGGGTCAGGGAGATGGATTTAGATCTGGCCTTGCCCTAACAGAGGCATGACCTTGGCCAAGTTGCTTAATCTCTCTTAAACTCTTGTGACGTGAGCAAAATAATTAACTGCAGCATCCACTTCATGGGGCCATTATGAGATTTAAATGAGATTACTGACAAATATCTGGCTCTTGATAAATGTTGAAAGAGTGAAGTTATTATTGAGCAGCGGCTCATCACAAACATTTTACCTGTTTTGTTAGAGCTGTGTCTAAGTCAAAAAGGGGGCAGTCAATGGTCAGCTGTCTTTGCAGGCAAGGCTTTGTCTGTGGTTATACCCTCATGAAGACCATCACCAGTTCTCTGTGTGCTCCTAAAGCCCTTAGCTTCCTTTCCACAACTTCAGATTTTCCAGTCATAATTTTATTCAATTGCTTTTCCCTTGTTGCCATTCAGCCATCCATTTAACAGCTGAATGTCTACTGTGTGCCAGGCACTGCACTAAGCACCTGAGAGACAGAGGTAAACAAAAGGTCTTTATTATTGAGAATACCTCGGTGTAGAACAGTGTTTAGCAGAGAGGAACCCCTTTTTTTCCCCAAACAAGATCTTATACAGAAATGCACTGAAAAGACAGATGAAAGTGGGGAAGATCTGGTTGAAGCCAGGAGGGGTCTGAGCTCTACCCACTGACCTTCCTCCTGAATCCCACTCCCCAATTCCTTTTAAAGTATCTTGAGGAATACTCCCAGAGATCTAGATACCTACAGAACAAAAACTGAAGGCATGAGGGAATCAGGGCTGGGCTTTTATTTTTTCTCATTTTTTTAATTGAAGTATAGTTGATTTACAATGTTGTGTTAATTACTGCTATACAGCAAAGTGATTCAGTTATACATATATACATTCTTTATATACATATATTCTTTATATATATCTAATACATATTATATATATATATAATCTGTTCCACTATGGTTTATCATAGGATATAGAATATAGTCCCCTGGGCTATACAGTAGAACATTGTTGTCTGTCCATTCTATATGTAAAAGCTCACATCTGCTCACCCCAGCCTCCCGCTCCATCCCTCCTCCAACCCCCTCCCCTTTGGCAACAACCAGTTTGCTCTCTATGTCTGTGATTCTGTTTCTCTTTCATAAATAGGTTCATTTGTGTTATATTTTAGATTCCATATATAAGTGATATCGTATGGTATTTGTCTTTCTCTTTCTCACTTACTTCACTTAGTATGATAATCTCTAGTTGCATCCACGTTGCTGCTGCAAATGGCATTATTTGGTTCTTTTTATGGCTGAGTAGTATTCCATTGTATATATGTACCACATCTTCTTTATCCATTCATCTGTCTATGGACATTTAAGTTGTTTCCATGTCTTGGCTATTTTGAATAGTGCTGCTATGAACATAGAGGTGCATGTATGTTTTTGTATAGTTTTGTCTGGATATATAGGGCTGGGCTTTTAAAACATTTCTTCCTATATGTTCTCTCTCTTGAGGAGTTGAAGGGAAATCTTTCTGGTTCTTCTCTAGTTCTGTGTTTCCATTTCTGAGCAAACCTCTCTGTAAGGATCCTTCTATCTTTCCCTCTTATCTTCCATTCCCTCTGTGTCTCTCCTCAAATCACTCTCTCTCTCTCCTATAACCTTCAGAACCCAGAGAAGACGGGAGATAGTGAGGCTTAACAAGTGTGGTGGGCATTTTTTGGTTTTGTGTGGTCAGCATCTTTCTCCTACTTCTGGTCATGACACCCCAGTTGTCCTGAGAGGGACCACCTTATGTTCTCAGACCACATCACTCAGGTGATGCCATCCTCAACTCCAACAGGAAGCATGTGACTCAGCCTGGCCAATCAGAGCACCATATCCCTGGGCCTTGGTGATTGGTTTACTGGGGGCAGGTGACTTAATCAGAGTTGAGACAGAAAAACAAAAGCTTTTCTGCTGAGCTTGAGCTGTGAGATTGCA
Organism: Mesoplodon bidens; assembly: GCF_964165515.1. Classification (NCBI taxonomy): domain Eukaryota; kingdom Metazoa; phylum Chordata; class Mammalia; order Artiodactyla; family Ziphiidae; genus Mesoplodon; species Mesoplodon bidens. The sequence continues at coordinate 52,576,325 of NC_138171.1, read as the reverse complement.
AGTCTGGTTCTCCAGAGCACGATGTAGCAAGAATATGGGTCTAAGATAACCACATCTCCTTGGTCCCCATCATCACCTCATCCCATGGATGGGAAGCAGCTGAAAGAGGCCAGGGGACCTGATTGTCCAGGTCTCAAGTAGATCCTTCACTAGGGTTCCACTTGGCCAAGATTTGTATACTCATCATTAAAAAGACACCCCTCCCCAACATTAGATCTACATAGTTTTGTGGTAAAGAGTGTGGTCTCCAAAGTCACGCAGACCTGGTCTCTATTCCAGCCTCCACCAATCATGGGCTGCATGAACTTGGGCAAGTCACTTGGCCTCTCCAGAGCCTCAGTTTCCTCATCAGTAAGTTGGGGATATTAGCACTTTTGTCATTGATTGCTGTGAGAATTCAATGAAGACATAAAGGTATATGCTTTATCACAGTACCTGGAACCTATAAATATTCTAAAATGTCATCATTAGCTCAAAAAAAAAAAAACCCCACAAAACTCAAGAGTAGCTATCTAGGCTCTAGAAGACTATGAGTTTGCCATGGGCTTTAGATGAATGCTACAGTAGATGGGGGAATGGGAAGTTGGTTTATTCTATCACTTAGAAAGAAAAGGGATTGGGGGTGGGGTGGCCGTGATGAAAGGAATACAGAACTTTAAGGAATGGCTTAAGACTTAGTCTTCAAAGAGCTGCCACTCCTTGGCAGTAGCCATTTTATGCTTGACTGTCAGCTGTGACAAGCTGGAAGTGGCCAGTCTTTGCAGACGGGCAGATAGTGTAGCTATCACATTATCATGCTGTAAATTAAAACTTCAACATGAAACTGGCGTTGAAATGCAGCTCAAATCAATTCCACCACTCCCTCTTCAGTCTTGCCTTGCATTTATTGCCCTCTGATTCATACTGGGCATCCAATGAACCCAATTGGCCTCCACTCCATTTTTGTTACCAGCATGGGGAAAGAAAAGGAGGATTCTGCTCATGCCCAAGTAATAACTCGAAACAGTGGTATAGCTCATGCCAGTGGCTGGTTCTTTGTTGTTGTCATTGTCTCATTCTCAGTCATTATTGTTGGCTTCTATTGTAGACTCAAGCGGTGTTTGAAATCTCAGCCCCTTTCATTTCTCCTTTGCTCTGAAGGGAACAGCTATGCACAGCCCACCAGTGGGGAGATTTCTTCCTCTGTCATTTTACGCTACATTGCAACAGAAGTTGCATGACTCCAAAGGATGCTTTTGACTTTAAATTTCTTGTGATCTATTTGTCCAATACACGTGTTGAATTAGAAATTGATTTGTCACTCCCAGATAATAATGTTCAGAACGGCGCTTCCTGCATGAATCATTATCTTCGGCCTGGAGTTGTTCTACTAATGCATATGCATGAGCCCAGGGAGGGGGAAGAGAGATTTGCACAACCTGTTTCCTGGAGGAGCCTCAGATGGTTCAGCTCAATGCTCTGAGTTGAAGCTTCTAGAGCCAAGCCCAGCATCTGCCTCACCACCCACAGCTCGTTCAGGCTTCTCGGAACACCTGCTCTCTGGTGATGGTGAGTGCCCGTTGCCGGTGACAGTGGGGAGCCCACGGGCCAGGGAAATGTTGCTGCTCGTTCATTCATGAGCCATGAACTTAGCGGAGGGTTAAAGGCAGCGGAAGTGAAGTGGGCTCACAGTGTCCTTCAGAAACGCCAGCTGGAGAATAGAGAAACCATGAGGGCTGCCTGCTGGCTCTGCCTCCAAAGGAAGCAGGAATTAGAAACAAGAGCGTAAAGAGTGATTATCAAAGACAAATGCTGTCTGCTGGCTGCAGCCATGGCGAGAAAAGGAGGCTCTTCCCAAAAGATCAGCTGAATGTCAAATAAAGGTGGGATGGGGATGCATCGCTGAGAAACCAGCTGCCTTGGAGTCCCAGAGCAGCTTGGCCACATCTGCGTGCTGTCGTGGTTTGAGGCCCTTTTCTCAAGATCTAGGCTTCAGTCTCTGGGACAGAACTTGTTTCCTGCCACAGAAGAGGTGGTTCTTCAGAATATCTCATGCCATTTGGATGGGTTTCATAGCCAATCAAGGTTTCTAGACACTGAAGCTCTCTCTCGTATCTTCTGCAGTGATCGGGAGGAATCATGTTTATGGATCAGCTACTCTGCTCTAGGCACTGCCCCAGATAGAACTACAATCGTTTCTGAAATACATGAATGTCACTTTTCCTCAGCCAGAGCACCCACTGCCCTGGAAAGGAAAGACTGGGATAGTTATGGCAGAAACACAAAGAGAAAGGAGCAATGTTCAGTTTTTGACTCCCAAAATAGGCTCTCAATGCCCATCATGAGACAATACTTTCTCTTTCTCTTTCTCTTTCTCCCTGTCTCTCTCTCGCTCTCTCCATATATATATATTTCTCCAGAGAAACAAAACCAATAGGACATATATCTATAGGATATATATAGGTTCTGTTTCTCTGGAGAACACTGTGTGTATATATATATGAAGAGAGAGAGAGAGATTGATTTATTATAGGAATGGCCCATATGATGACAAAGGCTAAGAAGTCTCATAATCTGCCATCTGCAAGCTGAAGACAGAAGAAAGCTGGTGGTGTAACTCAATCTGAGTCCAAAGGCCTGAGAACCAGGGAAGTCGATGGTGTAAGTCTCAGTCCAAGTCTGAAGGCCCAAGAACCAGGAACACCAATGTCCAAGAGTAGAAAAATATGGATGTCCCAGCTTAAGCAGACAGAGCAAATCTCCCCTTCCTCTGCCTTTTTCTTCTATTCAGGCTCTCAGTAGATTGGGTGATGCTCATTTGTATAGGTGAGGGTGGATCTCTTTACTCAGTGTACCAACTCAAATGCTAACTTCTTGCAGCAACATGGATAGACCTAGAAATTATCATACTAAGCGAAATAAGTGAGAAAGAGAAAGACAAATACCATACGATATCACTTATATGTGGACTCTAAAATATGATACAAATCAACATATCTATGAAACAGAAACAGACTCACAGACATAGAGAACAGACTTGCGTTTGCCAAGAGGGAGAGGGGATAAGGGAGGGAAGGAGTGGGAGTTTGGAACTAGCAGAGGCAAACTATCATATACAGGATGGATAAACAACAAGGTCCTACTGTATAGCACAGGGAACTACATTCAATATCCTGTGACAAACCATAATGGAAAAGAATATGAAAAAGAATATATATGTGTATTAATATAACTGAGTCACTTTGCTGTACAGAAGAAACTAACACAACATTGTAAATCAACTATACATCAATAAAATTAACAAAAAACAAATGCTAACTTCTTCCAGAAACACCCTAACAGACACACCCAGACATAATTTTTGACCAGCTATCTGGGCATCCCTTAGACCAGTCAAGTTGACACATAACATTAACCATCACAGTGGTCACTCTGCAGTGGACACCAGCACAGGACACGCAGGGCCAAGACAAGACCCAAAATCCCACAGTGGCAGCCAGAGAGGACAGGGAACAGCACATGGACAGAGACCACTTCTCCTTGGCTTTGAAACACCTGACCTTCATGAGGGCAGACACCACCTTCGAGAGATGGAGGAGAAAGAGCCCTGGAGAGAGGAGACAACCACCCCAGAGGGCTTTGACTGTTGACTGATGCTTTGCCAAGACTGAGTTAGCTTGAAAAAGTGATGTAAAACCAGTACCTCTTGAACTCCTATCCCAGGCATCCCAGAGATGGGGATGTTGAACACAGTGAGATCAATTACAAAGAATGGAGGAAGTTACACAGATCCCTAGCTCATCTGAAGGCTAGTGAGGAAACGTCAAGTCTCCTGCATGTGGGGCCAGTCCAGGGTTTCAAAGGACCCCAGGGCAGCATGTTCCTGCTGGGCAAGGCCAGAATTGTGACCCATCAATGCAAAGCCACGGCTTTTTACAGCAGCACTCAGTGCCCAACCGGGGAAGGGAGCATTAGTGTGCGTGGCCTGCAATGGTCCTACTATACTTACTGGCCTGGAATGTTCTTTTTGTTTACTCACTCTTCCATGGCAAGTCCAGAGTGGCATTCGGTCTAATGAAGAGTGACAAGGACAGAGACTGTTAGAGTCTAAAATGGGAAGAGGCCCTTTGGAAATATGACAGAAGACTCTGTGGGTTCTGTGGGAGCACAGAGGAAGGGAAACTCTGTCCACCAAGTGGAAATTAGAGTGCTTTGTGGCAGAAGAAACATTCTAAATGACACATGCACTACATCCTGGCTACTCAAAATGTGGTCCATAGACCCGCAGTATCAGTATCACCTGGGAGCTTGTGAGAAATGCAGAATCTCAGGCCCTGCCCCAGTCCTGCTAAATCAGAATCTGCATTTTAACAAGATCCCAGGTGATTCTTATGCATGTTAAAGTTGGGGGAAAACACAAGGCAGGCACTGCATCGTGAGGGGCCCAGAGGCTCTTGGGCCCCTAAGAGCCCTCCATGATCCAGCAGGAAGCAGCGGACAGCACACCGGCCCGACCCTCTCCGGGCTCCCAGAGCCTGTGCTGTGTCACCAACTTTCCAGGACATAATCAAACTAAGAGTCCCCTGAGGCACCAATGCACAAACTGTGAAAATCAGATTTTCCTTTAAATCAAGCCTTACAAAGTGTTTAAAATAGACTTAGAAATGCCAGAGAATCTCACCTGCTAAGGAAAATGATACAGCACGGAGCCAAAGAAGAACTTGTCAGAGGGAGAAAGAGATCCAAAATGCACATCCCAAGACAAAGAGACAGAGAGAGAGAGACAGAGTGAAGCATGGGGAGAGGGAGGGAGAGGCAGCCAGCGGAATGGAGGGAGAGAGAGCGAGAGAAATAGGAGGGGAGGAAGTCATGGAGAACGGGAGAGAGATGGGGAGGAAGATGGGGAGAGGGATGGAAAAAAGAGAGATGGGGAAGAAGTGGCTGGGAGAGAGCTGAGAAAGGGAGATGGGGAAGAGAGGAGGGAGATGGAGAAGAACTGGACACACTTGGGAGAGAGACATGGGGGGAGAGATGAGAGAGGGAGAGAGAGAGGAGGAAAGAAAGGGATGGAGATGTGAGGCTGGAGAAAGAGGAGGGGAAAATGAGAGGAGAGAGAGCGTTTGAGTCAAACTGGAAATCAGAGGAGGTGAGGAAGGAGAAGAACTTGTTGGACTCGCTCCACTCTCTGGAGCCACCTGGAGCCAATCAAATAAGGACACAGGGAGAATCCGCCCTGGTCCCGAACCCAGGCCTCTCTGTAAGTGGCCCTAACTCCCTTTCTAAGAGGCCTTTCCCCCATTTCCAGCTGCAGCCACCACCCCAACCAGCAGGCGTCCTTCCCAAACACACGCTCACACTCCCATGCCCTTCTCACCTTATCCCAGGGCAACTCCCATGCACTCTTCAAGCCCCAATTCCAACCCCTGTTCCGGGCCCAACTGGCTTCACACAGGATGAACTGCTCCATCCTCCACGCATCACTGCGATCCCTCTCACCAGATCCTCTCTGGGACCCCTTCTCTCCCCAGCAAAGGTTCCTGTCTACTTGTATGTCTCCTCTATCAGAACTTGAGCTCCTTGAGGACAAGGGGTGATGTCTTATTCAATTCTGTAACTCCGGTACCTAGCAGGTGCTTTGTCAGAGTTGGCACTCAATAAGTGTTGGTAGAGTAACTTTATTCTTTCTGAGAGATATTGAAAGAAAATCATATCGTGCTTCAAAGATAATAGAGTTTTCCTTAGTGCAAATGAGTAGAAGGCCACAATCTAGATCCCATAAGACCAATATGTGATTTAAAAAAACATTGCCACTCTCCATCTCCATGCCAGTGGCAGACATCAGTAATCAATCAGGGCACTCTCCTACTGAGCCCAGATGTGACCTCAGAATCTTTCCCAACACCACTGTAACCCAGACACTGACAATTGATTGGAGTTAGCTTATTGGTTTCCATCACCCAGACATTCAAAAGAACTAGTAAAATTGATTCTGTTGGGTAAAAAACAAACAAAAAAATTTTACATGCTATAAGCATTTATGAACACATGCACATATACATGTTTATAATAATTACTGATAAAAGTTATTGGTTGTTGTGCAAAGTGCTTTCCATACATTTTCTCAGTTAATCCTCAGAAAAAAACCTCATGAGTTTGGTACTATGATTACCCCTGTTTACAGATAAGAAAACCAAGTTTCAGAGTGATTAAGTAGCTGCCCAAGGTTAGTAAATAAAGTGAACATTAAAGCCTTGTTTGTCTGAAGTCAAGATCAATGATATGAACAATTGTGCTACAGTCTTCAGTAGGAAAAACAATTAGTAAATTCAATGGCCTCCTGTTCAGATTGTTTTTGAGGTGGTTCTAATCATTGCTGTTAATCATTTCTTCATTTTGTCATCAACTTTTAAAAGTCACATCAGAGAACCAGATCCAGTCATCCCTTCTGTGTGTCTACATCTTTGAAACCAGGTATAAGATTTCACCCGTTTTATAAATTTGTCATCGTAATAGTTATCACTTACTGAGAGTTTACCATGTGCCTGGTACTGTGCTGATTAGATCTGCTCCTCAGTATAATCCTATGCAAAAGGCTAAATATAAGATGCAAAAACTGAGGTTTAGAGAGGATTCCAAACCTGCTTAAGACTGCACAGCTGGTAAGAGTCAGGATTTGAACTCAGGCCATTTGACTTCACATCCTGCATCTCTAATCCCCACGCAGTGCCTCCAGCTGGTTTTGGTACAGCTCTTGCCCTAACACAGCCATAAACACACAGGAGAAAAGATGTAACATATTCCATGATGCATATAAACTAGAGTTTATTTTTACTTCCTGGTAAAATTGTTCCCAGCACTGACTTACTTAGCAAAACATTAGGTTTTTTTAATCCCACCTTTTTGCTTTTGTTAAACTAACTGCCATCTTTGTCTATAATTTTGAATTCCCGTTTTCCACTTCAAATCTATCATGTAAGTCGACGTTGACAGGAAGAGAGCTCAAGAGCTCCTGGAAGTGGGCTTCGTCCATCTGGCGCTCTCTCTCCACCTGCCTGATAGTGGGAGCCATCACAGCCTGATCATTTAAGCTCCATGGTTCCTGCCATTCAGCTTCTATAAAACTACAGTCTTCTCTTCATCAGGAATATCATAGTCTTATTATTTGCAGGGAGATTCAGCTGGCCAGGGGAAGAAGTTGGAGGCTGAAGTGTTTGAGCAGAGGTAAAAATCTTGGGTGAAAATTTGCAGAGAGGAGAGAAGACTGGAGTTTCTGGACCACTGCTTTATGCTAAATGCATCCTTTATTAGGTCACCAAATAAGTAAATGATGTCTCTTTTCCCCTAGTCTGCTGGGATGGCAGCCAATTGCTTCTTAGGCTCTGCTGATCTTGTGCAAAGAGGCAATATAGCAGACCAGCTAGGTCCAAATTCAGCTTTGCTCTTTCCTAGCTGTGTGACCTTGCAAAGGTTGGCCAGCTTCTCTGGACTTCACACACCTCATCTGTGCAATAGGGATAAAGAACTTATTACAGTGTCGAGAACATACACTAGTTTCTGCCACGTTGAAAACTCCGTGTGAGTGTTAATTATAAATATGAGACACATTAACACACTGGGTTGATGGAATATGTCAGAAGCATATTTACTGAAGGGTTGATGAGACCTTAAGTCTCCAGGGAAAGGAAAAGGGCACTCCCCTCTACGGTGGCAGCTTTGGAACATGAGGACGCTAGGGTCCCTCATCCTCCTCCCCCAGGACATACCTCCATCCTGCCCTTTCCTTGTCCTCATTTCTTGCCTTGAATGACAAAGATGGGTAAAAAAAAATATGTCAGTCACATCATAATATCAGCTTCCATTTTTTGATAGCCTATGCTGTGCCAGGCACTAGGATAGGCAATTACATGCATGCCTTCCTCCTCCTGACAAGCAGGCAGGGTGCATATTAGTATCTCCATATTAGTATCTCCACTCACTGGGGAGGTGTAAGGAAGTTAAGGATGATGCCCAGGGGCAAGTGGAAGAACTGGAATTTGAAGCCAGTTCTGTCTGATTTCAACTCCTGAGCTCCCCTTTGCAGACACCCTCTTAGATTGGGTTCCCTTGAAAGCAGAGCCTGAGACATGGGCATGGATGCAGGAAATATGCTTGGGAGGTGACTTAGGAGCCAGGAGAAGTGAGAGGAGAGAGTGAGGTGGAGAAGGAGGGACGGGCAGCAGAGTAGAGCTGTTACCACAGTGGGCAAGCAGGGTGCAATCGTGCAAAGACCCTCTGCGGACCCATGTAGACTGTGCCTCAGATTCATCCCAAGAAGGGTGGACCTGGGACATTTCTCCCCCGATGCCCATTGGTTGAGGGCACCTCCTGCATGCAGCCAGGTAAATTCTGTGCAGGCACTGAGCCCCTTGATCAGAGAAAGCCAGGGGTTGGGAGAGGGGGGAGATACCTGTAGTTTGTACCTGAGGTGAGACATCTGGAGCATGCACACAGCTGTCCACATCTGAAATCAGGTCAGCCAAAAGGGTGCTGGTCCGGGCACCAAAGGTGTCTGTGAACAGTACCCCCTCACACAGCCTCATTGGATCCCTGGATACGTCTGGACAGGAGTTTCACTTTCTGAGGGGAAGGTGCTGCTGTAGGCTGAATGTTTGTCTGCCCTCAACATTCAAATGTTGAAGCCTAACTTCCAGTGTGATATTAAGAGGTGGGGTCTTTTGGGTGGTGAAGAGCTCATGAGGGTGGAGCCCTCACTAATGGGGTTAGTGCCCTTATAAAAGGGACCCTGGAGAGCTCCCTTGCCCATGTGAGGACACAGGGAGAAGATGGCCATCTTTGAACCAGGAAGTGAACTCTCACCAGACACTGAATCTGCCAGGCGCCTTAATCTTGAGTCCAATTTTCACTTCCCAGCCTCCAGAATAGTCAGAAATAAATTTCTGTTGTTTGTAAGCAGCCCGAATAGACTAAGATGGGTGCATACATTTCTTTTGATTCTCACTCGACTTGGGAGGAAAACAGTCAAGACATGAGGAAATGAAGGAATCTAGGTGATAACACAGTCTTCTCTCATGTTAAACTGCTGGGCTTCTAATTCTGCCCTGCCACACACTAGATCTGCAGTTTGGGGTAAATTATTTTAATATTATGTTTTTCCATTTCCTCATCTGTCCATTCTTCTCAGAGGAAGTATCTATTGGGCAATAACTATCTAAATAAATATCTATCTCTATGTGCCAGGCCTTATTCTGGGCATGACAAATACCCTACTAAATAAATATCTATCTCTATGTGCCAGGCCTTATTCTGGGCATGAAAAATACCCTACTGAACAAAACAGGACACCCCCCCACCCAAATCTCCACACTCACTCACCTTATTTTCCACTGGGTGAAGACAGACCATACACAGAAGAAAATGTAAGATACTGTGAATTAAAGCATGGAAGAGAGATGCAGAAAATGTGGGCCGGGGGGAGTGGGGAGGGGCATTCTGTGTTAAGGTGATTATTAGGTAAAGCCTTCCTGAGAAGGAGGCGTTTGAATAAAGATATGACAGGGATGAAGGGGGAAGCATGTGGCTATCTGACAGAAGGGCTTTCCAGCCAGAGAAAGCAGCAAGTGCAAAGGCCCCGGGGTGGGATTCTGCCTGGTGTGTTCCAGGAATATCAGGAAGGCTGTGCGGCTGAAGTAGATTGAGAGGAGTGTGAGAATAGGTGATGAAACCAGACAGGAAAGTGGGGAGTGGCACCCTGCGGACTCTGGATTTCACCGTGAGTGGGATGTGAAGTTGTAGGAGGATTTTGAGCAGAGAAGTGACATGGTGTGACATATTTTTGTAACATCACTCTGTCTGTGTTAAGAATAGACCGTGAGAGGGCAGGGGCAGAAACAGAGAGAGAGTCAGGAGGCCACTGCAACAATGGGGGTGATCCACGATGGGGGTGTGGGCTAGGGTGGTATCCGTGGAGGTGGGGAGAAGTGATGGATTTTGTAAAATGTGCATAACACTTTCCAGACCTTAGACACACCACCTCGTCCAATTTTCACAAAGACTCGAATGAGGTAGGGATTACCATCTTCCATTTTTACAAATGAAGAACAGAACGCTGAGCACCTGCCCAAGGTCACACAGCTGACACGTGGTCAGACCAAGCCGAGGACACGGGTCTCCTGAGTCTATTCTTTAGGGTATTTCCCCTAATCCAGTGATCCTCCTGCTGCATTTCAGTCAATAGATTGTATTGTCTGTGAAGACTCCACTTCTTGAGAACAGTGCTTTCTAAATGTACTCCACCACAAGGCCCCATTTCCAGAGCCAATTAGGAATCGAGTATAAAAATGTTTTTGGCAGATCCGAGACCTAGAGAGAGAGAGAGAGAGAGAAGCAGAGAGGGTAGCACTGAAAATTCCGGTGCTTTGCAGGCAGGGACCAATTCCTTAGGGTATATTTTTCTCTTTACTTGAGGTTGTAAGTGGAAACTTAATTAAAAGTGTGACTTGGGCTTCCCTGGTGGTGCAGTGGTTGAGAATCTGCCTGCTGATGTAGGGGACACGGGTTCGAGCCCTGGTCTGGGAGGATCCCACATGCCGCGGAGCAACTAGGCCCGTGAGCCACAACTACAGAGCCTGCGCGTCTGGAGCCTGTGCTCTGCAACAAGAGAGGCCACGATAGTGAGAGGCCCGCGCACCGCGATGAAGAGTGGCCCCCGCTTGCTGCAACTAGAGAAAGCCCTCGCACAGAAACGAAGACCCAACACAGCAAAAATAAATTAATTAATTAAAAAGAAAAAAGTGTGACTTGATTCAGAGGGGCACGGAGGATGTGACACTGTAAAAATATGACAGTGTTGGGCTTGGCAGTGATTCTGAGAAAATGCCTCCGCGAGACTTCAGACATCTGCATGCAGGATGATACAGAGGGAGACTTCAGAAAGACAGAACTGTACCATCAAATATGTTATAATGTATAACGGATGATGGTAGTGGAAGGTACTTAGCCAGCCCTGACCTCCCCCTAGAGCTCCAAACTCATGTACTGAGTTGTGTACCTACATCTTCACTTGGATAGAGAATCAGCATTTCAGACCTGAAAGCCCCAAATGACCCCCCAGCTCCCACCACCCAAACCCGATCCTTCTGGTCTTTCCAACTCCGTTAACACACTGCCCCCCACTGAGCGCCTCCAGCAAACACTTGGCAGTGGTCCTTGATTTCTCTCTCTCTTCCTCACCTCTAAGATCCAATGTCTCTTAAGTGCCGTCTGTTCTGCTTCCAGAACGTGTCTCTGCTCTGTTCCTTTCTCTGCAGCCCCACTGATAAAACTCTCGGTGTCACCATCTCGGGAGGAGCTACTGCAGCCTCCTTTCCCTGCCCCCCTCCAGTCCACATGGAGCCAGCGTGAGGTTTTTGCAGCATGAAATGTATACCTGAACAGGTGTGTCCTTAGAATAAAAGGCAAACTCTTTAAGATCTTGTATGATCTGGCGGCTAACTTCTTCTCTAATCTCGGCAATGCAGAGATTATCTCCCATTTATCACAGTTTACCAGCCACCTGGCTTTTTTTCTGATCCTTCCAGGCACAATGCCCTTTCCCTCCTCTGGGCTTTGCAGATGCTGTTGTTTCCTCTGCCTAAAATGCTCTAGGGTCAGCTGTTCTCAAAACTGGTTCCTCCCCCTCATCCATGAGCTCCCAGATCAAATACACTCTCCTCGGAAAGACTTTCTCTCATGACCCTTTCTCAGAGTTTCTCAACCTCAGGACTATTGGCATCTGGGGCCAGATCACTGTCTCTTGTGGGGACCGTCTTGTGCATTGTGGGAGGCTTAGCAGCTTCCCTGGCCTCAACCCACTAGATGCCCTTAGCACTTCCCTGCAAGTTGTGACTACCCGAAATATCTCAAGATATAGCCGAATGTCCCCTGGGGAGGGGATGGAACAAGTCATCTACAGTTAAGAACTATTTCCCATCTAGAGTTTCCCTGACAGCTGTGTTTTATCTTTTAGCCCTTTTGGCTCTTTTTTTTTTTTTTTTTTTTCATGTATTTCACATTCTCTGCAGTTAGCTTTTGTATTATTGTATTCTCATGTTGCCCTCAAGAATGTGATCTCCATGAATGAAAGAACTTTGACTATTTTATTTATAGTCTGAATCCCCAGAACCTAGGAAAGTGGAAATTGCTCAACAAATATCCACTGAATGAACAAATAGTAGTTGATATTCATTAAATGCTTACCATGAGCCAAGCTCTGTGCTAAGCGCTGCTCATGTGTTAGCTTATTTAATGCAGCTAATGAGGTCGGTAATACTGTTATTCCCAAAGAGAGATTCAGAGAGATCAAGTCATGAAGCAGGTAAGGGACAGAACCAGGATACAAACCCCTGAGTTTGCTTACCTGCTGAGCTCTGTTGCTGAAACAGAGCTCCATTGATGAAAATATCACCCATGTAATCTTCCAAACTGGAAGCTTTTGTTTTGATTTGTTTGAATTTTTATTGGCGTATAGTTGATTTACAATGTTATGTTAGTTTCTGCTGTGTGGCAAAGTGAATCAGTTAAACATATACCTATATCCACTGTTTTTTAGATTATTTTCCTATATAGGCCATTACAGAGTATTGAGAAGAGTTCCCTGTGCTATGCAGTAGGTCCTTACTAGTTATCTATTTTATATATAGTAGTGTGTATATGTCAACCCCACTCTCCCAATTTATGCCCCCCCCCTTTCCCCCCGGCAACCGTAAGTTTGTTTTCTACATCTGTGACTCTATTTCACAAACTGGAAGGTTTGAATTGTTCTTGACTCTTCCTTCCTTTCTGTGTCCTATCAGTCCTTCAATCCCATTAATTAGGCCTCATAAATGCTACTTAAATTCAGCCCCTCTTCTCTATCCTGTTGCCATCAAATTCATCAAGGTCCTCATCAATTCATAGCTGGTACTAGAAAGAGCCTCCTAAATCTGGTTTCTATACTGCCAGCCTCTACCCTCTCTTTTCACTTCTGTACGGCACCAGCATTCATGTCTCCATCAACTCAGGTCATGCTCTGGTTTTGAAAATGTCTGTTGGTTCCCTGGTACCTAGAAGATAAAGTCCAAACTATTTAATGTAACCTTGGGTATTTTATTGATCTCTCTGAACTTCAGTTCCCCATCTATAAGAATGGGCAAAATAAAAAAACCTTTTCAGAGATATTTTAGGATTCAGTGGGACAAGGCAGGTGATCACTTAAAACGATACTCAATAATATTGATTTCCTTTCCTTCCTTTGCTTCACAATCTGAACCCAATCTGCTTCTTCATCTCCAGTCACTCTCCCCATTTATTCTCCTTTACCTAGTGAATTCCTATTTATCCTTCAAGTCACAGTTCAAATGTCTCTGACACTGTCACGTCTCCCCCCACTGTCTCTGGCAGAGTTGATGACCCCAGGTCTGGAGTCTCAGACCTCTACTCTAGCATTTAACATGTTGTCCTTTAAACATTTTGTTGTCATTATTTGTTTACAAATCCTCCTTCTCCATTAGACCAAGGGCAGAAATCTATGCATTTCTGGATGCCTAGCACTAAGCAAAGGGCAAGGCACATAGTGACTAATCAGTAAATGACTACTTTACATGTAGGAAAATTGCAACACAATTCTAGAATCACACAGACCTGGGAATCAATGCTAACACTGACCCAAATTTGCAGGATAATCTTAAGCAATTTATGTTTCCTTTCTGGATCCTGTCTTTTTTCTTCTCTTAAAAAATAGAGATTTTTTTTGGCTTCCCTGGTGGCGCAGTGGTTGAGAGTCCACCTGCCGATGCAGGGGACACAGGTTCGTGCCCCGGTCTGGGAAGATCCCATGTGCCACGGAGCGTCTGGGCCCATGAGCCGTGGCTGCTGAGCCTGCGCGTCCGGAGCCTGTGCTCCGCCGCAGGAGAGGCCACAACAGTGAGAGGCCCACAGGCTGCAAAAAAAAAAAAAAAAAAGAGATTTTTATATATTCCTTAGAGGATATAGTAGATAATTAACGTAAAGTATCTAGTGTAGGCCTAGCACATGGTTGTCATTCAATAAATGGCATGATATTATTCTTACCCAAATTTATTTGTTAATTACTGTATTCAAGTAAATTAGGGTCTACTAATATTCTAGGGAATCAAGGAAGCTAAAATATCGATACTTGGAATGATTTGGAAATAATATAAAGCACTGTATAACATAAGCCTAACTAAGGCCCAAAACAATAGTTGTTATATATTGGTAGGAAGGTGGCCTGGAAAAGTCAGGAAATACTTCCGGGAAGAGGTGGCATGATAGATAGCCTTCAAAGATGGCCACCAATTCCTTCCCTGCTTGTATGTACATGCTGCTCCACCCACCAAGAGATGAAAACCATTTCTCCTCCCAATGAAATCTAGGCTGGCTGGTGACTTATCAATAGAATGAAAATGGAACTAGCTCTTATGAGGCCTGGCAGCTTCCACTTTTGCTCTTAGAAGCAGCCACCATGATATGAGACTCTTGGCCTGGACTACTGAATGATGAGATATCACACAGAGAGAGTCATGGGAAGGAGAACTGAAGTGCCCAGAAATGTGAGGGAAACTTCTTGGACATTTGATCCCAGCCTAGGCAGCCAAGAGGGCAGCTGAGTGAAAGACACCAGCCAACACCACACGGAGCAGAAGAACCACCCTGACGAACCCGTCCCAATTCAAAATCCAGAGGCATGAAAAATAATAAACCATTGTTGTTTTAAGCCACTAAATTTGGGGATTATTTGTTGAAAAGCAATAGATAAAAGAAAGAGGTGGGAATTTGAATGTAGGTGAGCCTGACATGAAAGGGCAGGCGTGGTGAGAAAGGTCTTCCAAATAGAGAAATCCAGTGTAATGTTTGAATTAATCTTAATGACTGCTCCAGGCTCACCCTCCACCCTCTCAACCCACATCCCCTCACCTGCTACACTCCAACCAGGCTGAAGGCCTCTCAGGCCCTCTTTTAACTCCCAGCCTCTGGACCTACTCTTCCCACTGCCTCACTCTTTCTAGTCCTCTTTCAGCCCCCTTTTAGGCTCAAATGTTGCTTCTTTTTTATTTTATTATTATTTTTTTTGTGGTACGTGGGCCTCTCACTGTTGTGGCCTCTCCCGTTGCGGAGCACAGGCTCCGGACGCGCAGGCTCAGTGGCCATGGCTCACGGGCCCAGCCGCTCCACGGCATGTGGGATCTTCCCGGACCGGGGCCCGAACCCGTGTCCCCTGCATTGGCAGGCAGACTCTCAACCACTGCGCCACCAGGGAAGCCCCAAATGTTGCTTCTTTAGGTGAGCTTTCCTTTGCTGTGTCCACAACTCAGCATGTATCACAGTGTTGCTCTTGTTAGTCTAATGACATTATTTCTTCAGGAGGTGATTAATTAATTGAGGGAAAGGAAAGCATTTACTGTAGAATGCAAACTAATTAATGAGGAAGGAATAAGGGAATTAGAAAAGTACCATTTGCAATCATCATAGTAATAACTGATTTGGGCATAAATCACCAATAGATGCTAAAAGGAGTGGGTGTAAGTTTGATGAGGTACAGGATACTTGCATAGCCTCAGAGTATATGCCCTAAAATTCTTGATTAATTACAAAGGCATAAAAGTAATTTTATAATGGAGAAACCTTTAATTAAGTGATCAAAGTTAATACCAATAGTGGTGGAACAAACCAATGTCATACACCAGCTGAATGATCACTGAGAAGGACACCACATCACTCGTTTAATAATCTGGTAAAAATGTATAACGTGAATCTAATCAGGAGACATCTGATAAACCAAAATTTATGGACATTCTTAACACTTTTCAAAACATGTCAATATCCCAAAGACAAAGAAAGACTGAGGCAACATTCCAGAGTAAAGACAGAGACATGAAAACTAAAGGCAATGCATGATCCTGGATTGAATCCTGAACCTGAAAAGATATGCTATAAAGGGTGTTATAGGAACATCTGGTGAGATTATAATAAAGTCCATAGCTTAGATAATTATATTGTGTGAATACTGAATTTTTTCTGATTTTGATTATTATGCTGTGACTTAAGAGATGGTTCTTGGCACACACACTCTGAAGAATTTCATGGTAAATGGGGCATGATATATGAAACAAAATGTTTAAAAAACACTATGCATATATATATATATATATATATATATATATATATATATATATACACACATGTAGAGAGAAAATAAAAGCAAACTGGAAAATTAACAGTTCATAAATATAGGTGAAGAGCATACATAATTTGTACTAGTCTTGAAACTTGTCTATAAGTTTGAAACTATTTCAAAATGAAACATTGGAAAAATAAAATACTGTATCAGATATTTGGTGGATAAAATACAATGTCATACAACTACACAGCCACCAAATTGGCTAAAAGGAAAAAGATGGACAATACCAAATGCTGGTAAGGGTGTGGAGCAACTGGACACTGTTTGGCAGTGTCTGCTGAAGTTGAACAAATTCATACCTTATGGCTCAGCAATTTCATACTGAAATATGGACCTATAAAAATGCACATATATGCAAATTCTGCCAAAAAGTGTGCATTAGAATGTACTATAGCATGGCTATACTTCATAGCCAAAATATAGAAACAACTCAAACAGGCACCACATGGGTAAACATATTGTTGCATATTATTCCCCAAATGGAACACTACACAGCAATGAAAAATGAATTATTTCTACCAACTAAAACAGAGAATGAAACTCACAAAAATATTAAGCAAAATAAATCAAATAAAAATAGTGCATCCTGTATGACTCCATTTATATCAAGTTCAAAAACAGGCAAAAACAGGGCTTCCCTGGTGGCGCAGTGGTTGAGAGTCCGCCTGCCGATGCAGGGGACGCGGGTTCGTGCCCCGGTCTGGGAGGATCCCGCGTGCCGCGGAGCGGTTGGGCCCGTGGGCCATGGCCGTTGGGCCTGCGCGTCCGGAGCCTGTGCTCCGCAACGGGAGAGGCCGCAGCAGTGGGAGGCCCGCATACAGCAAAAAAAAAAAAAAAAAAAAAAAAAAAAAACAGGCAAAAACAAACCTGCAGTTGTTAGAAGCCAGGATAGTGGTTACTCCTTGTGGGTAAGGGGTTAGTGGCAAGAAATGGATATGAAAGTACTTCTGGAATTCTCCTAATGCTTTGTTTGCTGATCTGGGTGCTGCTTACTTAGATGTGTCCCTTTCGGAAGCTTACTGAGCTTTACCTTAATGACTCAGGCACATTTCTGTACGTATGTCACTCTTCAACAAAATGTTTACATTAATAAAAAGAAAAGGATGAAAAAAAAAAAAAAGAAAAGGATGATGATAATAATGCCTAAGAGTACACACCAGGCTCGTTTAAGTGCTTTCCATGGATTAATTCAGATTGGCAAATCATGAACTATGTGCTATCAGGGAGCTGCTATTGCCAAATGCCTGTCATTTTTGCAAATGGAGAAACTGAGGCCCAGAGTGGTTAAGCAACTTGCCGAGGGTCACACAGGCAGGAAGTGACTGATCAGAACTCAATCCAGGCGGTTCAGCAACCTACACAGTTTGCTTTCCTAGGTGCTATGTTCCACTGCATTTTAATGAAGAGCCCTTTGGTGTAGAGAGGATCTTCTTCATTCCTTCATCAAAGGGCCTCCTGAATAAACCCATGACGTTAGGAATTATGCAAATGAGCGTAAAGAATCAGACTCTGCTAATAAAGATGGAGAGAGAAACACAGTGCCAAACTGAAACGTGATAATGAGGCTGATCTTAATGCCACTTCTCAGTCCTTATTTCCAAAATTAAGATCTAAGAGGGGGCGGGGGGGGGGGGACCACCCCAGCCATAAAAGGCAGGGTGGATACCCATGAGATAAGATGGCTGAAGAAGTACTAATGATCCAATTAAAAAATGGAATGCAGCTCTGTGATTCTTGTTCCAATTACCATGGAATCTAAGCCCTGTATGTTCACTACTGCAAGAGAAAGTATGGGAGGAAATTAATGTTTTGAGTTTGTTTTCTTCTACCTGTGGTAGATACATTTTTTTAAATTATTAATCTGTGGCTTTTTCACTGTATGTTTGTTTGGTTTTCCATCCCCAAGAGAGCTCAGGGATCTTTACTGAGCAGACTGCAGAGTCTTCACAGTCAGTAAAGTTTACCATATTCTGTTAAAGTTTCACGTGAAGAAAGGGATGAAGTAGCTTTACCAGATTCAGGGGAGTGAGAAACAGCCAGAGGGAGTCAGGGATTCCCTCAAGAGATAGGAAGAGGGTGAAAATGGAGAATGAGGGTCCCTTGAAGAGTAGAAAATTTGGCCTGTGTAGGAGCGATGCCTGGAAAATAAGGACAGGCTATAACGAGCCCCTCTGGAAGCTGGACCCCAAGCTCAGGGACCTTCAGCCCTACCAAAGGGTCTTGGGCTCCAAGCTTAAAATAGAAGCAGAAGGTCCACAGACCAGTGTTTCTCAGCAGTGGGTCTCCTACAAATAAGTATTCAACTCAACAAATACTAAATGAACTCTAGGGATGAGGAAGCTCAGTATTGACTGAAATTATTATTTTTTTTACCAACCTCAAAGTTTGAGAATTCAGGGTAAATTGAGTTAAAATAAGGAAGATAAAAAGTGGTATTTCTTTCACACTTGAGTCTGAGGGCTTAGATGCATACCTCCTCCGTATGAAATGAGTGGAAACTACCCCGTACAGACTCCAAAGAGCATTTTGCACTGAGAAAAAGCACTTGCATGGAAAGAACGTTATCTCCTCTGCTTTTCCTGGTGGCTGCTTAATAATTCCCCAAGCCCCACTCCACTGTGACAAGCAAGGCTAGGTTTGACTACACATTCCCTTTTTTTGACCTTGGGGTCCAATTGCTCATGAATTCCTGACGTTAGTATTTCTGTCAGGCAGGGCTGTTTTAAAGATGACTTTGAGTTTTAACAAAACTGAATTAACTATTCAACCAAGAGGAGTAAAGATATGATTGAAACGTGTGATGATGCTATTATCGTCACAGGTTATAAACCAGGTGTATCAAGCCAGGATGTTTAAATTTACCTGGAAGACAACTGTTCCCACTACAAGGGGCAGCACAGAACTATTCAAGTACAGAACTGGGAAAAAATATGAGAATCATCATGGAAGCTGGAGCCATTAGCCCAGATGTGTAGAAGGCTTGCAGTGATGATAATTACACATCATTAGTGTATTTGCAGAATGAGATCCCTTCTTTCAGCAGGAAAGGAAAATCTACCCAGTGTAGGTGAATACACAGCATCATGGTGGCAATTTATCACCATCCGGGCTCTGGGAAAAGTGCCTCCTTCCCCAGAAACTTTTTCTGCAGCATGAGAGTACTGGAACATTCAGTGAAGGGTAATTGGCTAACAGAGAAAATTGCTGTTGTCTGGACACCAGAGGAGGCTGCGTAAGCAGAGTGTCAAAGCTGGGTAGCAGGAGACGATGTCTCGATTAAAAATGACGAGTGTCAGCAGGTGTATGTGGACATCATTTGCAAATCCTCTCTCACGTGAAACCTTTGTGCTGAGTGGGAGAAATGAATGGACTTGGAGGCATAAGGCAGCATTTCTCTGGCATTTTTGTCTGGATGTATTTGTGCAGATGATCTAAGCAGCCGCAGTCTTTGGAGAGAAAGCATGTGGAGTATTGACATTGCAGAACCACCCACGTAGGGGTTCAACTCATCGAACAGAGCTAGTTGGTGAAAAGTTGAGGGCTTTGAAGGCTGTGGAACTATGTTGACAAAGTGGAGGTTAAGTTTGGGTGCTCCGGGCAGGCAAGATTCAAATCCCAGATCCCTCATTTATTGGCTACGTGACCTTGAGGAAATGACTTCACTTCCCTAAACCTCCATTTCTTCATCTATAAAGTGATGACCTGTCTCAAAAGATTATCATGAGGATTCAGTGAGATATTCATGTCAAAGTACATGGCACTGTGCCTGACATATGGTCCATGTTCACAAATGTTAGCTGTTATGAGGAGAATGTTGGGGTGTGTGACACCGTGAGAAACATATATTTGGTCTCTGCGCCCGGTTCCTGACACAGAGCTCCTAAATCCCTTGGAATTTCCTGGGTGACGGAAACATCTTTTTTTTTTTTTTGCTGTACGCGGGCCTCTCACTGTTGTGGCCTCTCCCATTGCGGAGCACAGGCTCTGGACGCATAGGCTCAGCAGCCGTGGCTCACGGGCCTAGCCGCTCCACGGCATGTGGGATCTTCCCGGACCGGGGCACGAACCTGTGTCCCCTGCATCGGCAGGCGGACTCTCAACCACTGCGCCACCAGGGAAGCCCCGGAAACATCTTTTGCTCTAACAAGGAAATTCTTGATGGGATCCTGGATACCTTCAGGATGGAGGCAGGTTACCAAAAAGACCAAGCTTTCAGCCCCATTCCCCATCCTCCAAAGATGATGAGTTATGCTCAGGTGAGGAAGCCTCCATGAAAATTCCTAAACAATGGGGTTTGAAGAGCTTCCAGGTTAATGAACACAGCCATGTTTCAGGAGCATGGCACACCCCAACTCCACAGGGACAAGCTCCTGTGCTCGGGACCTTTCTAGATGCCACCCTGTGTACATTTTCATCTGGCTATTCATTTGTATCCTTTATAATATTCTTTATAATAAACAAGTGAACATAAGTAAAGTGGATCTCTGAGTTCTGTGAGCCATTATATATAGGAGTGAGATGTAAGAACCTCCAATTAATAGCCAGTTGGTCAGAAGGACAGATGACAACCTGGGACTTGCAACTGGCATCTAAATTGGGGGACGAGGTGGGCAGTCTTGTGGGACTGAGCCTTCAATCTGTGGGATCCACTCTAACTCGGGGTAACTAGTATCAGAAATGAATTGTAGGACACCTAGTTGGTGTCTGGAGAATTGGAGAATTGGTTGGTGTGGGGAAAATCCTGACACACTGATTTCAGAAGTGTTCTGTGATTAGAGAAATCATTTTTCTTAAGGGTGCCTTCCAGACAGTTTGTGGCTCTATCAATATGAAAAGCACCAAGACAAAAGGAAAGGTATGTGTATAGGAAAAAGCAAATATAAATGTATTCAGAGTTCCCTTGATCTTCATCAGCTTGAGGGACAAATGAGGTCAGGAATAGTAATAATTCATATTTCCCTGGCTCTTGACTTCAAAAATAAAATCCAGGATCTCTGGACCCACCTTAACATTTCACATGGTCCCTTATGAAAACAGCTCTTTTGTGAAAACCTTCTGATGGAAGGCTCAGAAACAAGTTAAAGGGACCAGATACGGGCCGACATTAAAATAGAAGCTAAGGTTTATTGATCACTTAACTTTGTGCAGGGCAGCAAGCTAAGCCCCAAGTATGCACTGCTACTCCAAACCCTCAAAATGACCACAGGAGGTTGGTAGTAATTGTCCTCACTTTGTGGATATGCAAACAAAGCCCAGAAGTTTAAGCAACTGGCCCAATATCATAGAAATAGGAAGAGGGACCAAGAATGTCTGTCCCCAAAGCCAGCATTCTTTATGACTATGTTGTTCTCCCGAGGTACCTTGTGTATAAACCACCTTCTCTATTGCCCCTTACAACTCTATTGCCACCATAAAAATTAGCTCATTCAAATAGATACTTGACAGGCCCATAAGACATCCTCAGATGCTTTGAATCCAGGTGAAAGCCAAAATTAGGCTCAAAATGAACCACCACATCCTCTTGACATAAACCAGGGCATTCATAAACAATGGAGAAATTGCAAATGAGCTGAGAGCCCAATGGCTTGCCCCAAATCCAAAGATGCCATTAAAAAAAAAAAAAATGTTAATTGACTTAGAGCAGTCTACTGGGTAGAAAGGCCATTAATATAAGATAAATAATGGTAGTGAGGTGGGTGAAAGCAAGCTTATAAATTCTCACTTGCTTATTAAGGGAGGTGTCTTTTGAACTCACAGTTATAATGTATATGACTGCATATAGATGAATTATAAATGTATGTTTTTCTTAAATACCAAACCCGGGCTGCTTTTCCTCCCTTATGCAAAATAAACAACTAAAGTCAAGAAGGAATGAATTAAGATTCTGTTTACCTTCCTATTATCAAAGAGAATCCTTCACAGCTGGAAGAGAACTTTGAGACCAGCTGTCTGTTCCAACTCCCTCCTTTTGCATATGAGAAAACTTGCCCTTTAGGCCACACCAGGATTTCAGATGATTTGAAATTCAAACACACTAGTGCAGCCAAACACATTTTAATTGACTCCTTACCACTGACAGCTCTAATCAAGATCTGAGTCTTCTGTTCAAAGCCAACAACTGATTAGCCTTAATGATAAATGGACAGAGAATCCTAATTCATATTGATTCCAGCTTCAGGCTTTGCTGTTATTTCAGCCCTGAACTTACATTGTTATTATCCAGATTACAAAGCAGTATTGATTGGTTTCCATCTTCAGCTGGAGCACTGATTGGCCTATCTTTTGAGGAGATTGTTTTTGAAGGTCATTTGAAACTACTAGGATTGTACATGCTGACTCTAGATAAACAGAATGAATATAATCTAGGATGATGAACAAAGCCATAGATGAGTTTGGGGAAATCCCAGAGCAGAGAAGCCACTGCCTCATTCTCCAGGAGTCCGTAAGAATGATACAGAAGATCATTGTCCAACATGGCACACAAGCCATAGAGTAGGAGAGGCTGAGGGGACTGTCTGGGTGGATAGAAGTGAGGGCAGACCTGTAAATCCTTATCGTACGAGTGTGGTGTGGGGAAAACAGTTGAGAGCTCTCAGTCTCCTCAGAAAGGCTCAGAAGTGGCTGTGAGAACCAGGAAACCAAAAAATATCCTCATGGTTGGGGGTTGGGGATGTGGATGCTTTGACTTGAAAACCAAAGTTTACTGTAGAAACATGGTCAGCAGCAATACCAGCAACAGGCATACACAACTATACAAGGTGGCGACACAGAGGATGATACTTCTCCCCATGGTCTGGCATGCCCCAAAGCTAAGTCTCCACTTCACACCAGCACCTTCAAGCACCCCTGGTGAGAAGGACAGAAAGCAATTGGAGAGAGAAACTTGGATCAACTGAGTAGTATCCAAAAGAGACTGACTTGGGGCTTCCCTGGTGGCACAGTGGTTAAGAATCAGCCTGCTAATGCAGGGGACACGGGTTCGAGCCCTGGTCAGGGAAGATCCCACATGCCGTGGAGCAACTAAGCCTGTGCGCCGCCACTACTGAGCCTGTGCTCTAGAGCCCGTGAGCCACCACTACTGAGCCCGCGTGCTACAACTACTGAAGCCTGCGTGCCTAGAGCCCATGCTCCGAAGCAAGAGAAGCCACTGCAATGAGAAGCCCATGCACCGCAACGAAGAGTAGCCCCCACTCACCGCAACTAGAGAAAGCCCACACACAGCAGTGAAGACCCAATGCAGCCAAAAAGAAAAAAAAAAAAAAAAGACTCATAAGAGACTGACTTATAAACTACAAGTGATTTCATTTCCTCTAATTCAATTTTCCAGTGTATAGTGGAAGTGAGTGCTTGAGAGTGAAATTAAATTCAGTTAGAGAAAAATAAAGTTCCATTTTCACCCATCTGAGTTTTGTGACAGGGAAAATACCTGCTGCATAAAATAAGCTCCGAATACAGTGTCAGGCTTAATAACTCTTGGCTTCTGTAACTACTGTTACTATTAATGTTACTGTTGTTGTTGTTATCATTATTATTATACTGTGAGCTCCTGGAAGCAAGCATCTTCTGTTTCTGGATCAAGAAGGTTCATTACAGAATTTCCTCATCACACATTTGTTGACTAAGTGACTCAAAACCTGAATTTATCCCAATGAGCACTCAGTGTTATCATTTGCAAACCCCAATGTCCAGGTGGCATCTCCATGGGTCTAGTTTCCTGAGTGACTGGTGAGAGAACTCCATCAGCCAGTGTTAGACATAGAGCATGAGTAAGAAATAAACTTCTGTTGTGCTAAACCATTGAGATTTGCAGGTTGCTTGTTACCACAGCACAACTCAGCTCATCCTGACTGATACAAACTAAAACGTGAAATGTATTCAAGAGGAAGTACCTCGTCTGTGAATTTAATTTGCACTATCTGTATTTTATAGTCAATGAATATGAAAGTCAATTATATTAAATGATTTGTCTAAGGCCACACAGTCAGTAAAGGACAGGACCATCTGAGACCAGAATCCTAGAATTTTCCTTTACACCAGACTGCCCCCAAATTAATCCCTTCTTGTACCTACTTCTCAACTATGAATTTTACTTTGAATTTCAATGGAGATAGCTACTTGATTTGTATTCCTTTCCGCTTCTCCAAGCAGTTCTAAAGTAAGTAAGGTTTGAGATGGTGTATAAGGAACGAGAGATGATAGCTGGGAGAAATCCCAAGTAGAAATGATAAATCACTACTATAAACTTTGGGGTATATGTCACCAGTAGGAGCAGTCACTGTAATGTAGTAGAAAACTCTGATGGAGTTCTCCATCAGAGAAATGAGCAATGTCCTGTTTACCTGTAGGCTGGGATAGAATAAAAAAGAATGACAGAAATATTGGTAAGGCTGGGGACCAACCAGAACTCCCACACACTGCTGGTGGGAATGTAAAACACTACAGTTACTCTGGAAAACAATTTGCATCTATTTCTAATAAAATTAAATACACCCATACCCGATGACCCTGCAGTTTAAATTCTAAAATTATACCCAAGATAACTAAGTACATATGTCCACAAAATAATTTGTACAAGAATGTTCATAGAGGCGTAATTCATAATAGTCCCAAACTGGAAAAATACAAGGTCTTTGATAGGAAAATAGATAATTGGGGTATGTTCATGTAATGTAATATCATCAATTAAAAAATATGAATATGGAAAAACATAATAACATGGATGATTTTCAAAAACATTATGTTGAGCAAAAGAAGCTAGATACAAAAGAGTATCTACTATATGACCCAATTTATAAATAGCAAAAACAGGCAAAGCTAATCTATAGTGATTAAGGTCACACAGTGGTTACATCCAAGGTGGGGGCACTGGCTGGAAAAAGGTCATGAGGGATTTTACTGACATGATGAAAATGTTCTATAACCACATCTGGATGGTGGTTACATAAGGCATATACCCATGTGTAAATCCACTGAGCTGTACACTTAAGGTGTGTGCATTTTTGGCTTCCCTGGTGGCGCAGTGGTTGAGAGTCTGCCTGCCGATGCAGGGGACATGGGTTCGTGCCCCGGTCTGGGAGGATCCCACATACCGTGGAGCGGCTGGGCCCGTGAGCCATGGCCGCTGAGCCTGCACGTCCAGAGCCTGTGCTCCGCAACGGGAGAGGCCACAACAGTGAGAGGCCCGCATACCACAAAAGACAAAACAAAACAAAATAACAACAACAAAAAAGATGTGTGCATTTTATCGTATGTAAGCTATGCCTCAAAATAATAAAAATTTAAGAGAGGACGATAATAATTGTATCTGCCTCTTAAGAGGGCAAGCAGAGCTCTTGGGTCCTGGAGGTTTGGGCACCCTCACTCAGCACAGAGGGGAACGGTTGTGGAGTTAGAACAGAGAGGAAGTGATCCACTGCTGGGATGGCTTGACCGCGAGACTGGGAATGGAGATTGTGCAAGGGATGGAAGCCTCAGTGACGACTGCTCGTGAATGTAATGAATGAGTCAAGAGTGTAGAGTGGAAATCTGTGGCTGAGTCTGTGGTCCATTGGAGACGAATCTCTGAGGGGCATCTCTGCGTCATCCAGAACAAATGGCCCAGGGCCAGATCTCCATGGCATCGTGGCACAGCTGAAAAAGCACCATGAAAAATGACATCCCCAGGAAACTCAAAACCAAGCTTTACTTCACTTTTCTAAACACCTCACAAGTCCCAAGATACTTGTATAACCCCGTGGGGGAGTAGGGGTCCCCTAAGAATGACTGATATTAAATTTCTCATCAAAACTTGTGGGCTAAGGCTGAGAGCCAGAGTCAATTGTAGTTGCTCATTGCTAAGTGTTATGGAAAGACTCTAGTCACTTTTTTCAAAGTCAGCCACCCTGAAGTTCGCAATGAATGGCACCTGCCAGAAAGGGGAACCAAATGTAACTGCCTCGCAACCAGAACACTGGGCTCCAAACCAGTTTTGGCCACTTGCTGCTATATAACCCTGGGCAAATCACGACTCCTCTCTGAGACTCAGTGTTCTCATCTGTAAGATGGGGATGGTAGCTTCTCCTCTCTCACAGAGTTGTTATGATGAAATGAGAAAATATGTGTCATATTGGAAGCCCTATACAGATCAGCCACTTGGTTGACTCAACTCACTTGCCAGCTTTTTGCTCAGAGGCTGTGTATATCAGACAGTCAATGTGAAGACAGGTCCTTTTTCAAAAATGGACTCACTGGGGTCCCCAGCTGGGAGCCTGAATTCACTCATTGACAATGGTGGCTATTCGGATGAAGCAATGTGAAATAGAGGCGTGATGACCCAGAAAATTCTAGAGCTGGGAAGGTGAGCATCAAAGCGTGTAAGAGAAAAGAAGGCAACAGGTTTGGGGTTGATTTCCGAGGGTGGTGGTCTTGGAGGCTGAATTTGTCATGCTGCCTGAAATGATGTTTTCTTGAATCTTCTTCCCCACAAAGTAAACACACACACACTGGCGTTCAGGGCTTAGAGACAGAATGGGACACCATAAAGTATAGCTTTGAATCTTGTTTTTCGTTGCACCCAGATTTCTTCCTTTCTCACTGCCCCAGTCCAGCCAAACCCAGAAACATTCATCCCCTTTTGAAAATCCCTGTGGGTTAGATGCCTTCATAATGAAAGAGAATCAAGAGTCCTACTAGGCAAACTGGTGTGGTAGAATGGGCTAGAAGGAAAGTAATGAGTCTGGGTCCAGCCCTGGCTTGCCCCTTACCTGCCCTGTGAGGCTGCTTAAGTCACTTTATGTCTCTCAACACCACTTTCTCCATCTGTATAATCAAGGTTTGAAGAAATTAATCAGATAATGTTATTTTCAATTTTAGAAATTATTAATGAAGCAGTGAGAACCTGGCAAATGAAAGTTACTTAAAAGACGAAATTATGGAATATTCTTAACTCACCATTCACCAAACGATTTTTGAACTAAAAAATGATGGAGCAAGACTTGCCTCTTTTCCCCAAGGAAATTACAGCCACAGAATGCGCCCTGGTCTCAGCTCAGTCCACTAGTCTGGTGAGATACACAGTGAAAGCACACAAGGAGGGCTTTACAAGGACTGGGGGCAGGAGTACTTCCCTAAGGACAGGATGCTTCAACTGAGACTTGTTTTAACTTTTTCCTCCTTGTAAACATATAGATCAATGAAAAGAAAATGAACATCACCTCTAATCCCACTACTCTGAAGTAACCTGCACAAACCACACACACACTCACACACACACACACACCCATTGATGTATCCTTCCATACATGCAAACCCTTTTTAAAAGGCTAGGTCATGCAATAAATGCTATTTTTTTAATCTGCTCATTTTTCATTTAATATATTGTGAACATCTTCCTAAAACATGAATTCATTTTAATAATTTCATACTATCCTATTAAGTAAATGTACCATAATTTGTTTAATGAAGACTCTAAATTTGGACACTTAGGTTATTTACAATTTTCCCTGCTACTATAAGCAAGTTTGTGATGAATATGTTTGTAGCAAATGTTTGTACATATCTTCCTTTATTTTCTCAGAATGAAATCCTCACAGTGAAATTATTGAGTCAAAATCACCTATCTTTTTAAGGCTTTGGATACATGTGGCCAGATTTTCTCCCAGAAGATTTTGCTAATTTTCAATTTTACCAGCACTGCATGAACGTGCCAATTTTTCCCACATTCTCTCCATCAGTAGGTATTATTATTTATGTTTATGTATCAGTTGTACTTACTTTGGCCTTTCAAAATTGCCTATTTGTGTTTTCCTTTCATATTAATTTGAAAGATCTCTTTATATATTAAGGATATTGTCAGTCTGGTCTATCATGTTACAAATATTTTCTCAGTTTTTCATTCATGTAAGGATTTTTTTAACCTATTTTCCTCACAGAAAAACTAGTCTGGTTATTTAAAGTTTTCACCTTTGGTTCCACATAAGAAATTCCTTCCTTACCATTATATCTTTAAAATAGTCCCTTATTGTTTATCCTAATGCTTTATAGTTTGGTTTTAAAATATTTAAATCTTTACTCCAATGATTTGCCTCTGGGATACTGTGGAGATGACAAAGGCCAGGTTTCAATTTTTTACTTCTGTGCGCTTTTGTCCTACTGGTCTTAGGATTATTTTTTTACAATAAGCGAGCACTACTTTTGTAGTTTAAGCAATTATGAAAAATGAGGGAATTCCTTGGCGGTCCAGTGGTTAGGCCTCCGCACTCTCATTGCCAAGGGCCCAGGTTCAGTCCCTGGTTGGGGAACTAAAACCCCACAGGCCATACGGTACGGCCAAAAAAAAAAAAAGACTTCCAATTATGAAAAATGTATCACCACTGGGCTTTTATTTTGGAATCTGATATATAGAAATCTAACTTTTGTTGGTTTTCTAAATGGTTCCTCAGATGCTGGAAGGAATCAACCAGGTGAGGAAGGTGAAAAGGACATTGCAGTGAAGGGAAGCAGTCCATTCAGAGAGGCAAGAAAAACACCAGTGCGTTCAGGGAATTCCAGGTCAGTCCACATGACTGGAGGAAAAGGTGCCGATAGACTCCTCTCAATTTTTGAGGGGATTTGAGGAGGGTACATTTAAAAAATTTAGAATTCAAAGATGATCATTGTCATGGCTTGTGACAATGGTGCCCCCCTTCTACAATTCATAACTATTAAACTTTTGTTATATTTGCTTTATCTTCTTTTAATAAAAGAAATAAAACAGTACAAAGGAAATCAAAGTTCCCTCTGATCAGCATTCCCTGTTCTCTCTCTCATGCTCTGTTCATGTGTTTGGTATGTTCCCACTTATGCTCCAATAAATTACACAAACATATGTGTATGTGTGTTAAGATTAGGTTTGGCTGCAAATAAAAGAAACTCCCCAAATAAATGGGAGAGGGGTTTTAAAAGATAAATATTTATTTCTCTCGCATATAAAAGTCTTGATGGATAGTCCAGATCTGATGTGGCTTCTTTAGATTTCAAGAACCCAGTTTTTTTCTATCTTGTAGCACCTTCATGCTTGGATTCCATTCCAAAACTTACTTCTTGCTCCAAGATGGCTGTTCCAGCTCCTGCCATCACATCCATATTCTAACCAACAGAAAGGTAGAAGAGGTAAAGAAGAAATATGAGAAGGAGGAGAGGAAGGTGTTGTGGTTTGAATTGTGTCCCCCGAAAGACATGTTGAAGTCCTAACTTCCAGTATCTGTTAATGCGACCTTATTTGGAAATGGGGTTTTGCAAATGCAGTCAAGTTAAGATGAGGTCCTACTAAATTAGTATGGGTCCTAATATGACTAGTGTCCTTGTAAAAAGAGGGGAGCCACAGGCTCAAGCACACAGGGAGAATGTCATGTGAAGACAGAGGCAGACATTGGAATGATGTGTCTACAAGCCAAGGAATGTAAAGGGTTGCCAGCAACACCAGAATCTGGAAGAAGGCACAGAACAGATTCTCCCCTAGAGCCACCAAGAGAGCATGGCCATGCTGATAGGAATGCTGGCCTCCAGAGCCAGAAGAGAATAGATTTCTGTTGTTTAAAGCTACTTAATTTATGGTGCTTTGTTACAACAGCCCTAGGAAACCAATACAGAAAGCCAAGGGGAAGAAGAGGAAGAGACAGGAGAGGGGGAAAGTTAAAAGAGTGTCTACTATGCCTATTCACCACCATTTACCTTCTGAATGATAATAACATTTTTTTTCACATATTTTCTGTTACAAACAGAGCTGCAATAAATGTTGTACTATCTCTTGGAGCATATATAGGAGAATTTCCCTAAAGCATGTACCTATAGGTGGAATTTCTAAGTGATAACATATGTACATTTTCAATTTTTAATGTTATTTCCAAATTGTTTTCTCAAGTGGTTGTACCAATATACACCTTCTTTCGCAGTATATCCACTATTTTACTGCCAATGCTTTATTTTAATGGACTTTAAAATGTTTTTCCCAAAATTATAGGTGAAAAAAAAATGTACTCATCTTAAGTGTACAGTTAAATAAATCTTGACAAGTGTATACCCCCATGTAAACATTTGACATGTCATAATCAAGACATAGAACATTTCTATTACGCAAAATAATTTCTTCACATATTGTAAAAGAGTCTTAAGCCAATAGATTTGAAATTTTAGATGAAATGGGAACTTTCCTTTAAAAACAATTTAGCAAAACTGGCACAAGAAACATCAGAAAATCTGAATACACCTATAGCTAATAAATAAATTGTACCTGCAATTATAATCCATCCCTCCTGCCCACGTACACAACACATACACACATACACACACACACACACACACCAACTTCTGGCCCAAATAACTTTACCAGTGAATTCTTCTGAGTATTAAGGATAGAAAAAACACCAATCTAATAAAATTCTCATTTAACGCTTCAATTTAATACAATCTCATTCAAAATTCCAGCAGGGTCTTTTGTTGTGGACAAAGACTCCAAAATGTATATGGAAATGCAAAGGGGTGATAAAGATCATCTTGAATAAGAACCAAGTTGGAGGTAGGCTGGTGGGTTGTGTTAGTAATGTTTTATACCTTGATCAGGTCTCGGGGGAGTAATCACTTTGTAAAAATTCAATGAGCTCTTCACTTGAGATTTATCCACATTGTTTGTATGTTACGGTTATATGTTAATAAAAATGTTTACAAAACAAAGCAGCCACCACAATAAAACTCTCTACTTGCCAGGAGCAAAGTTTTCCTGGAAAGTCCCTATTATTTACACCTGGCACTTTGATGGGATCTATTGTTGTATCTAAAAATACTAGAGCAGGAATCAGCCAGACTCACTTTCAAATTTGGCTCTGCTGCTTGGATTGATATAATGACTTTGGAAAATGGTCTAGCAGTGAACATATGTACAGCCTATGACATGGCAATTAAACTACTAGGCATATGTTCAACATCAGGGAGATACAGGCCAACAATCAAAAACACGAAGCAACTCAAGTGCTAAGGACTGACCGTCATTGGGCAAGTTGCTTTACCTCTTCGAGTTTTAATTTCCACATCTGTAAAATGGACATAACAACACCTACAGCTACTTCACAGAATTGTGTCCAGGCAAGGAAAGTACTTAAGACTAGCATCTAGCATATAGCAGATGTTCAGTAAACAGTGGCTGACATTTTTATTAGACTTTTAAATAAAGATGCTATTATTCATACCCTAATAAGGTATAAAACGCCTCTCTCGCCACTCCTATAGCACTAGACTTCCTCCTGACATCAATATTCGTATTATGTTTTGCAAGTGAGACAACTAGGCTGGGAAATATTACTTCATTTGAGAAATCTTGACCTGCTCTGCACAAAGGGTGGCTGGCAGACTAACAGGGAAGGAAGACTTTTGCAAAACATCACCGCCCTCCCTGGGGTGAGAGCACCCTCTCCCATCCCTGTGTCTGAGATCAAAGGTACCCCTGTCAGTTCATTGAGGATTTCAAGTCCCATCCTGTCCTCTTATCCTCTCCCAGAATCACCAGCCCTCAATGAACTGCCTCTGCTGAGTTCACTCCATCTGGAATCCTCTGGGAAAACAGACACGGATTGTGTACACTGCAGAATTAGCCTTTATATTTCATTGTGTGTCTGTTGAGGAGGCGGTGAACTAGATGTGGTTTTCGGCAGACATGACTTCAAAAGCCGTAAACACAGTTATCAGTAAACTGAAGAACAGGAGGCAGCCGGCAACAGTCGAGGTCACTGACAGGTGACATGGCAAATAAAGGGAGATTAAAAGCCATTCTTTGTCTGACATGAGCCCATTTGATACTTACCAATGGCCAGATACAGAACATTGCCTGCTCTTGATGGGAAGGCATTGAACATAGTGTAATTTCTTGGAAAGTGAGTCCCTGCCATTTTTCTCCAGATAAAAAAAAAAGAAAAGAAATAGAACAAAATACAGGTAGCTCTCTGCTGATGGTATAGATGTTTTCACTTATTTAACACTAACCTTATTAAGAGATTGCCACTGGCCAGATCTTCTGCTAAGCATTCTCTTTTTCAATCCTCAGCCATACTTATCCTCATTTTAATAATTATTTTCCCTTTCCATTCAGGGAAACTGAGACTCAGAGGGTTTATGGTCACCTTCCCAAGCTAGGCAGTGACCAGCCAAGCCCGGGACCCAGAGATTATGTTATAACGCTTACCCATGATGACAGAGATTTACTCTGGGTGAAGGAGGGAGTATATTAGGATGACATCCAGATGGCATGGCCTTCTAGCAGTATAGCAATTGGCATGCAGAGTGAATCCTACCTACTTTTTGGACACAATCCTCTCTGCAGCTGAGAAACGTGCACTCTAAAGAATTGCTAGACATGGTCATTGGCAGCCCTTAATTCTGCCTCTCTGTGGCATAAGTAGGATTTTCATAAATCAAGCTTTCTTCCACCCCAAATAACATTTTACATGCACCAAGGAAACATACTCTTTGAAAAAGCCCAATCATGAGAAATCCTTTTGCATTTCACCCGCCAATCTATCTAATATTAAATGTAGATGTTAAAAACCAGTTTGAAAATCAGGTTTAAACCACTGGGTGCATCCCTAAGAACAAACCAAATTAAGATGGTATGATTCTCCAAATATTTGGTGTCAACTTTATGAACTAGGAATGCTACTAGAGGTGGAGCAGCAGGATGATTTCAAGCCTTTG
This sequence comes from Mesoplodon bidens, assembly GCF_964165515.1. Classification (NCBI taxonomy): domain Eukaryota; kingdom Metazoa; phylum Chordata; class Mammalia; order Artiodactyla; family Ziphiidae; genus Mesoplodon; species Mesoplodon bidens. The sequence goes on along the minus strand of NC_138171.1, from coordinate 52,543,435 downwards.
ACTAATCTCTCTGAGGTTCAGAAGCACGTAGTCCTAGGACACAGGAAACAGTGTAATGGATGGTTGGACACACAGGCTTTGGAGGCAGATAAACCAGGTCCCAGTCCTGGTTCTCTGTCGTTTCTAACTGTGTGCCTTCCAGTCAATTTTACAACCTCTCTGAGCCTCAGTCTCTATATGTAAGAAATTGCTTCCCTAACAAGATCACTCTTAGGATTGAATGAAATGCCATATGTAACTGCTCAGCACAGTGCCTGGCTCTTGGTAAATGCTTAGGAAATGTAATTATTTTGAAATCTTGTTTGGACATGCCAATCAACACACATACTCACACATATAGATTTCTGCATTTTTATCCAACTCTCCCTGCTCTCAACTACTTTTTTTCAAATAGAGGTCTATTTGCTAAAGTAAATTGAAATGGGTAAAGAATATGAGGCACAATTTATACTAGATATATCTGCAATTACTAACTCTGAATTAAACATATCCCTTCATGAATAATGAAGCAGAAATAGGCCAAAGGAAAAAATGAGATAAGATCTTAAATCCATGTATTTTTAATTGCTTCATTATCTAAAATTTGCTATGAATAGCGGTGGATACAGTTTGCTGTTTAAAGCACAAAAAGAAATAGGAATTTTCAGCCAAATCACAAAAGGCTATCAAAAATTAATTTTGTGTGCTGTGATCAATGGAAATGTAAGTGATTTTGAGGCAGAGTGACATTTAAAAATGCCATTTATATGCTAATAATAAATGAGTCATATTTTTTTCATTTTGATGCAAAATAAATTTTATTTTCATTTTAATGAAGTGTAGTGAATTATAAGCTCTTTCTTTTTATCTTTAGGTGAAAGTTTGGGACAGATAGCAGAAGGTTGGCCAATGATAGGCAAGAGGTCTCAGAGGAAGTGAAAATGGGGCAGGTTCTGTTGTCTGCTACTGGCCTCCTAAACTGGATGGAAACTTTAGAGTTGAGGTGGTTTCTTCTAGGTTTCTAGAAATTCCCAAAAGTTAGATATACCTCAGAGGCGGTAGGTAACTACCCATTAGTGCCATATCAGAAATAGATATCTATGAACTTTACTGAATTAGTGATCCTTTTTATCCTTACATGGAACAACATTCATATTCTAGAATTTAAAAGAAGAATGCAATCAGTTAAATGACTCTTGGCATGCACAGTGCCCTCTGAAGGATATTTTCCAATAATGTTTATTCTTTAACAAAATGTCTATGTCAGACATTTTGCTAAGAATTATTATATTCATTCTTTTATCTAATCTTCCTGACAGCCCTAAGAAGGTGGTATTATTATAATCCTCATTTTACAGATGAGAAACTTGAAACACAGAGAGGGTAAGCAATTCCCCCAAGATTTGACAGATTGTAAGTTGTGGAGTTTAGATATGAACTCATATCTGTCTGTGAGTTAAGTGCCACACATTTATTTATGAACAATGTTGACTGCTTTTTAAAAAGAGAAAATAGAGGGCTTCCCTGGTGGTGCAGTAGTTAAGAACCTGCCTGCCAATTCAGGGGACACGGGTTCAAGCCCTGGTCTGGGAAGATCCCACATGCCACAGAGCAACTAAGCCCGTGCGCCACAACTACTGAGCCAGCGCTGTAGAGTCTGCGTGCCACAACCACTGAAGCCCGTGCACCTAAAGCCTGTGCTCCACAACAAGAGAAGCCACCGCAATGAGAAGCCTGTGCACCGCAACGAAGAGTAGCCCCCGCTCGCCGCAACTAGAGAAAGCCCACGCACAGCAACAAAGACCCAATGCAACCAAAAATAAATAATAAATAAATTAATTAATTAAAATAATTTTTTTTAAAAAAGAGAAAATAGATTTGAATGTTTAACCCAAACAAATGAATTGTGAATGGTGAAATTTCAGGCAACAGTGAGAGAAATGCTTGTGGGGAAACCAGGAAGAAAAACATCAGTGTACCCTAAGATGTCTCTGTCCATTCTGCCTTCAGGATGCAGGTATCTGCTGAACACCTGGCCTGTGTCCTGGCTAGGTTTAAAGCCCAGTTAGTTACTATATCAGTTCTGAAAAGGTGGGGTGCTCAAGACTTCCACACATGTGTGCCAGGGCTTTGGTGAAAAATACCCAGAGTTCTGCTGGGCTGAGAGGCCATTTGTTTTTATTGAAGGTCTGATGTCTGACTTCTTTGAAGTGCAGAGTCACGTCTCCAAATTCATTCCTGTGTTCCTCACATTCCTCACTCTTAGATCTTGGGTTGCATTTGCTAGACTTGGTGCTTGATGTTAATTCTCTTTAACCAGGGTCTCTTTAAATGGGACCCTGTGAGTTATGGAGCAGTAATTCACCCCTTCAGATCTAGTGGACACAAGGCCACAGGCCAGCTCCTATTAAACAGAAAGGTCTGAATTATTATCCTATAATTCATGTCTTGGAAGTGTCTTAATTCAATTACACTGTGTCCCTGAATGACCATTAAAAGAAACAGAAAAAGAGTTCTGCATCTCTCTTGTTACAATCCAAAGTAATTTTCAGTGCCAAAGAGTTCTTCCTTTAAAGTCATTAGAAAGAAAATTAAACAGAAAGATGAAAGAAAAAGGCCCCTTATCACTGGCAATGCTGCACAGTAGACAATGAATCATATTTAAACCAATGGAAACATGGCAGAGATCACAGCAATCAAGTATCTTCTTTGTGGCCAAATCCTTTTGAGTTATATCTTCTCTCCCCTCCCATTTTTTGATTGTTCTACTAATAAGTCTGAGTTAAAACTACTGCTAAATTCTGTTATCATCTGCCCTATGATGACATAAGACAGTACAATAAATACAGATGGCTAAAGCTTGGTGACATGCCTAGTTCCAACAGAAGGAAATATAATCTGAGTTTCACAAAAACAAAGGAATTTGAGGTGCCCTTGTGTCTTAGTTTGGGTGCTCCCAGAAGCAGATCCTGAGACAAGGAGCCATACATGCATAGCTGATTTGAGAGATGAAAGTAGTGATATTGGGAAGGGAAAGAAGCCAATATAGGGTACCAAGCAAGTTGCACCTGTGGGCAACCAGGGCCCAGTCCTACTGGGGAACCCTAGGTGGCAATGTAGGACAGGCACCTAAGAGTGGTGAAGGAACTGGGGTATTTATACACCAACTCCCTCCAGTCAAGGGTGGAGAACTGCTCAGGAAAATGATGAATTGGTCAACTTTGTCTCTGCTGTCATCTTGCATTTCAGGAATCTAGAATTCTCATTTGATCATCCAATCGACTTTGTTCCATTCTACCTGCATGGATATGGTCAAAAACTATCAAAAATGCCATTCTGAAGTTCTGAAACACTCATCCTCAATTCCAAACCACATCTATGGTCAATAGTGGGCAATGGATAAAAAGCTCACATAGATCCAGGATCAAATACTGTCAGGTGGGCAGTTATTATTATCGTGTGATCATGAGCGGTTACTTCTCTGAGACTTGGGCATCTCATCTGCAAAACTGAGGGAATATTTCCCAGGGTGCTGTAAAAAACAAATGAGGTCACCCTGATAAGATGCCCAGCACACATGTGACCATTATGATGCTGATGAGGTTGATGAGGCTTTGCTTTAGGGGTAGGAAAACCATTTCTTCTTCCAAGTCTGGAATCTACCACCCCTTCGTTCTTAACCTGGTCCATGTTTAACTTTCTGGATGGATTTACTCTTATATGCAGAAAGCAAACAGCTCCTAAGAATCTAAATAGCGATCACTATCTGATAATTCACAAGCCACATCTAGGCAACATGAATGGTTTCAGAGAAATCCTACAGGGTCTATTAAAACAAATAAGTTGGGCTTCCCTGGTGGCGCCGTAGTTGAGAGTCTGCCTGCCGATGCAGGGCACATGGGTTCGTGCCTCAGTCTGGGAAGATCCCACATGCCGCGGAGCGGCTAGGCCTGTGAGCCATGGCCACTGAGCCCGCGCGTCCGGAGCCTGTGCTCCTCAACGGGAGAGGCCACAACAGTGAGAGGCCCGCGTACCGCAAAACAAACAAACAAACAAACAAAAAATAAGTTTACTTAAAAATTCAGATTTCTAGTTCTATTGAAATGTCAAAAGATCTTGCCACATTGGACCCAACTGCCACTCTGCAGCATTGGTCGGACATGAGGGACAGATGTCCCTTCTAGCTGGATGAGCCCCTCCAGCTCTACCAGTCTGTATTTTTATGACCTGCTTCCTGACTTCCCACACCTGCCTGGGCATCTTTCAGTTTGCAACTACTAGTTCGTCTACCCAAAAACAGTTGCTTTAGACATACTCTGGCATAACAACAAAGGTCTATCCAAAATTACTTATCTTTCCTCTCATTTTAATGAGGCAAAGACTACTGAAATGTGATTCATATAATCAGCTATGAATACAGTATGCAAAAGAGTGGATTTTCCTGCTGCTGCTGCTGCTTAAAAAGTATCAATGGAACTATTTAGGCTTAGGACCGGAAGCTGTGCTCTACCATCAAGAATTAGAGAACCAGGCTGGTCAGTCATTGGACTAAAGGGCTGAATAGGCACAAACCTACCAAGCTGAAGTGTGCAGCCCAAGGAGATGAGATAAGGAAGGCACCCGAGTTTAGTCTAATAGCCTTGTCATTGGCTGATCTCCATCTGCCTCTTGTGAACAAGGCATCTTTTGTACCTGGGTGGTTACAGACGTGGAAATGAGGGGCTGTGGGTGGTGATTACTTAATGAGGAGTGTTAGGCATGTGGTGGAAAATCACTTCTGCTGAAGCATAAAGGAAATGGGTAGGTATTTGGGGAGGCCTGGAGGGAAGAGGGCCGTCCTTGAGCTTCTGGCCCAACTGCTCCTTTTGAGAAATTTGCTGACCACATCAACAGACTCCATTTGTGGGCACGTTCTCTTTAGTGCAGGGTTTCCCACCCTGGGCATCACTGACATTTGGGGCTTGATGATGCTCTTGTTGGGGACTAGCCCATGCACTGCAGGATTTTAGCAGCATCCTTGGCTTCTATCTACTAGACGCCCATAGTACCCCTCTCCCTAGATGTGAAACCACAAATGTCTCGAGACATTGCCAACATCCGCTGGGAGGCAAAATCACTTCCAGTAGTGAACCACTGGTTTTAGCTGTGCCGTACTTAATTATTTTTTCAAATTACTGAACTACCCTGAAACAAACAAAAAAAAACCCAAAAAACATTCTGCACCCAGACAACCATTCTATTTTTTGCTTTCAGTACAGTATTCAATAAATTACGTGAGACATTCAACACTTTATTATAACGTAAGCTTTGTGTTAGATTTTGCCCAACTGTAGGTTAATGTAGTAAGTGTTCTTACATTTCAGGTAGTCTAGGCTCAGCTGTGATGTTCAGTAGGTTAGGTGTATTAAATGCATTTTTTTTTTTTTTTTTTTTTTTGCGGTACGCGGGCCTCTCACTGCTGTGGCCTCTCCCGTTGTGGAGCACAGGCTCCAGACGTGCAGGCTTAGCGGCCATGGCTCACGGGCCCAGCCGCCCTGTGGCATGTGGGATCTTCCCGGACTGGGGCACGAACCCATGTCCCCTGCATCGGCAGGCGGACTCTCAACCACTGTGCCACCAGGGAGGCCCCTAAATGCATTTTTGACATCCAAAATGTAGGGAATGTCAAAGGAGTTGGAAATGAGGGGAGGGGGAACACAACTTGGACTGGGAATTGGCAGAGCTCCCCTGAAGAGGTGACATTTGAGCCCTACAAGGAGCTGACTAAACATAGGAGGGAGAGGGGCATTCCAGGCAGAGAATACAGTATGTGCAAAGGCCCTGAGGTGGGGAAGAACAAGGAACTAATAACAAGCCAATGGAGCTGAACTGCAGAGTACAAACTAAGTGTGAGCCGTGATGGAGACTGAAAAGGTAAGCAAAGGGTAGGTCACACGGGACCTGAGACCCTATTAAGCATCCTGAACTTTAACCATGAGAAGTGAGAAGCGACATTGTCTACCCCCAGACTGGACTCTGAGAACCAAAACGACATCGTATCTATCGATACATGAACGTGATTTTGTTACTCCTCTGACTTCATTAGTGTGACTCTCTTTTTGGGGTGAGTCTCCTGCTCAGGCAAAGGATCTGACATTCATTACAAGAACTTGAGAAAAAGACTCATCACCTCTTCAGTGAAAAACATGGACAGTTTATACTCAAGATTTTTCATCCCTTGCCTCAAAATCCACACCTATGTGTGTCCACCAACCCTGAACTGCTGCGTCGTGAGCCTTACCTATCCTAAATAAGCGTCCACTTTGAAAGACCCCATCTTAAATCAAACCTCCAGTTCCCATTCAATTCTGACCCTCCCTTCCCTGCAGAGACACTGCCATCGCTTTGCAAGGTGGATTCTTCCTTACAGCCATAAGCAATAAACTCACTTTGTCTTCTCAACAGGTTGTGTTGGTGATATCATAAGCAGCTTTTGGCAGGAAAGAGTTATCTGCAGGTGGCCCCTTTGTCTTGTCACTAACCTTTAATCGGGAGTCCCCATGCTCTATTCAGCTCTGGCCCTAGCACATCTTTCAAATCTTTTGACCTCACAATACCTTGCATAATCTGTTGGTTCTTTTCCATAGATCAAAGAAGTAGAAATGAAGAATAAGTAATGAACAGAGGACTGGATCTCTTCCCTAGCTTCCCTTTTCAGTAATCTTGCAAACAAACTGTGTGAACAAGATAAAATCTAAAGAAAAATCACAAGAAGTCAACAAGCCTTTACACAAGCCTGCACACAGTGGGGGACGGCAATGAAGGCGAGGCCTCTGAACCCCCATCCCAATGATTAACTGAGATCACTTTCCTTTTTCCCTTTAAAAACTTCTGTGGCTGAGCAGACACTTCATAGATGGCTTTTGGGGGACACTGAGTCCGCCATCTCCCCAGATTGTCGTCATTCTGATTAATAGCAACTTTCTGTTCTACCTTTGTCTCTCTCAAGTATTGATTGTTGAGCAGCGAGCAGTTGGACTTGATTCAGTAACAATATGAGGAGGAAGTTTCAGACTGGAGCCATGGAGGGAATTTCAACAGGAAAGTGACAAACACACGTGACAACTCTGGCACTGAGTGAAGTCCAGACAACATCTAGAAATAGAACACTACTTGCAAATAACATCTGTTTTTTCTTGGTCACCTTCAAGCAATCTAGATAACTGCGAACATGCAAAGCCAGTAGGACAAAGGAAACAAAAACCACGCAGGAGGCCTTGGTAAAGAGAGGCAAATCCACACACAATGCCACCACACCCCCTGTCATGCTTCTCTCCAGCACAATACAGGTTCTGAATTCTTTAAAGATGTTTTTCCGTTGCTGTCTTAACATTATACTGGAAATCGCGCAGGCTTGGGTTTCGTCTTTAATCAAGTGAAATTGCACCATAATTTTGTTTAGTCATTAAAATGTTCTTTAGCAAAGCTTGTCAACAAGAGCCATTTAAAGGGTTTTAATCAGTCTTAGTCAATCTCGAACAAGGTAGAGGCACAATATTTGCAGCAAGACAAGTGGGATACAAGATGCCCAAGACAGGCAGCCTGAGCCTCCTGCCTCTGTTGCTCAGAGAGCTGTTTCCACTCCACTTGCTTTTCCTGCTGTTCAGACTTGCCAGTTTTCACAGCCATCACCACGTCCAACTTAGCTTACACACAACAAAGTCATTTCACAGGGTCTCAAGGCTTATGTATCTGTACAGGTGGGGACAGGAACGCAGAATCTGTGAATGGATATTGTTCTCCACATGGCAGGCAGACACTCTCTTTGGATTTAATTTTAAAAAGAAGAATCATCCCTTATGTGTCTTTGTCTCCCAGAAGATACTATAGCCCATGCAAATCCTCTCAGGATTAGAGACCCCTGAGGGGAGGGCATAGCCCAAAATGCACTGCCAGAAGTAGACCTTGAAGGTGTCACCAGACGGAATGTCCAGCTCAAACCTTCTCTCCTGAATCTTACAATTTCAGACAGCCATTCAAGTCTGTATGTGTTAGGATGCTTGTGCCAGCAATAACAGAAATCCCCCAACTCAGACTGGTGTAAATGATAAAAAAATTGTTTATCAAATTGTCACTCAGCTGTCCTACCAGAATCTTCAACTGAAGGCGTCTAAATAAAGTTTGATGAGAGTCTGCATTACAAGAAATGGTAAAGTGTATGGATTCTGGGGCCAGCCAGTCTGGGTTTGAAATCCTGGCTCTGCCATTCCCTAGTTGTGTGACCTTGGGAAACTCACTTAACCCTCTTTGCCTTGGGTCTGCAGCTGTAAAATGGGGATAATGATGATCCTTCCTTCAGAGGCTGCTGGGATGATTATGTGAGTGAATGATTGTAACCTGCTTAGAATGGTGCTCAGTACATAGTAAGCTTCATATGCCTTTGAGTTTTATTTGCCCCCCAAAAGTCACACCCACACTTGATCCTCCCATCTCAGAAAATGGCACTGCTCTCCATCCAGGCACTGAGACCAGACGGCTACATCCTCCAGACTGGAAGATGTACTTCTTTCTTATAATATTTATGAAAAATCCAAATTTAAATTGTTATTTATTTATTATTAGTTTAATGTGTGTCTCCCTCTCCCTAAGATCTAAGTTGAGATTTTGTGTGTCTTGTTCATCAGTGACTGGCACACAGTATTGAACGAATGAATGGATGAGTGAATGAATGAATGAAAGAGTTGGAGATCTCATGAACAGTTAACAACCAGAAACTTTTAAGAAGTTATGAAAATTGAAATCAATGATGAGTCAAGGAGTACTTTGTTTAATGACTAAACTATTATTAGTTTGTCTTGCTTGACTGTTTTCCTTTCTTTCCACACATTTTCTCACTTCTCTCATTAAATTTATTCTTTGACTAAAGTTTTTCTACAGACAGAAGGAAGGCAGAGGACATGGGCTCAGTTACACCAACAAGATCAGCCCCCTCCCCAGCTACACATTCTCAAAGGTTTGTGTACCTCCAGTGCTAGTTCCAATTTATTTGTGTGATTCTTTCACTTATGCCTGTCTCTCTCACTAGACTGTATGCTTCTTAGGGCAGGGATCATGTCAATGTAGTCCCAGAACCTAACACAGCATCTAGCACACAGGAGGCACCCCAGAAATTTTTCTTTGTTTCATTAATTAATTACTACCTGGCAGTTCACTCAGCACTGGGTACAAATAGATGAATCAAATGCACACAATCTATTCTCATGAAACCCACCGACCAGTCAAGGAGCTGACAGGAACATAGGAAGCTACAAAAGAATGCCATTAAAATGTACAGGTAAGAGGAGAGGACTTTCTAAATTTTTTTAATCAGAAAAATAGGAAATGGCAGAGGAGCTGAACCTTGAAGGCTACATTGGATTTGGATTCACCGGGAAGAAAGAATGACGATCCAGAGGAGGAAACAAGAAGTACAGGTACAGGGCTGAGAACATGCAGAGGGCTGAAAATCAAGGTGAGATTTTAATGTGCTACGGACAGCAAGCCCTGCCAGCCAAGCGTCAAGCTTCACCACCCCAGAATGTTCCCAGAGGTACTGGAGATGGAAGCTTTGCCGATAAGCATCAAAGCACCAGCACCATGTTATTAATGGCTTGGCCGGGTGACCTCCATGCAGGGTTCCAATGAGGCTAGTTCTGATGATGCAGAGTTCACTGCATAGGCTTGGAGCCCTCACCTCCCCCTCTATGCGTGAATCTAGCACCCAGATTTTCACCCCTTCTCCATGGCTGTAAGAGGCCCTCACCCTCAATGACCTGCACACTCAGGCCCTTTGTGACCAGGATGCAAGAAAGAGCTTGGTCTGATTTAGTTTGGGTCTGAGATTTTAAAGACAGTGTCCTGAGTGAACAGGATCTCCTGCTCTGATGAATCCAATCAGCATTCCATGCCCACAAAGAGCACTGAAGTAGGGGATTGGCAGAGAGGAGAAGGCAGTGCAGGTAGGTGTAGAGGGAGCGGAGATAGGCATAAGAAGACAGGAAAGGGAAGGTACCATTCCCTAAATAGGGGAAATAATGGTTAATAAGAGTTATTCTTTCTGTTTCTTCAGCCAGATGCAACTTTCCCTCTTGACTTGATTAATTCTTATTCAGACCTCAGAAGTCCATCACCTCCAGAAGTTTCCTCTCACCTCTTTCATTTTTATTTATTTATTTAATTAAACATTTTTTTCTTTTGTAGAAAGACCATAGAACATAAGATCTATCCTCTTAGCAAAATTTTAAGTGGACAGTACAAGGTTGTCAAGTCTTACAAATGAACTTATGTACAAAACAGAAATAGACCCACAGACATAAAAAACAAACTTATGGTTACCAAAGGGGAAAGGAATGGGGGATAAGTTAGGAGTTTAGAATTAACACATACACACTACTATATATAAAATGGATAACTAACAAGGACCTACTGTATAGCATGGGAACTCTACTCAATATTCTGTGATAACCTATATGAGAAAAGAATCTAAAAATGAATGAATATAAGTGTATGTATATGTATAATTGAATCACTTTGCTGTACACCTGAAACTAACACAACATTTTAATCAACTATACTTCAATTCAAAAACAATAATTTACTTTAAAAAATTGTTAAAAAAGATTGTTAAGGACCAGCCCTATGTTGTACAGTAAATCTCCAGAGCTGTCCTACCTTGATAAATCAGGTTTAAAAAAAAAAATGTAAGCACAGGACAGGTGTAATCTGAAATGACCAGTGGACCTCTATGAGTGCCTCCTTCCCAAGGACTGCCTCTTCCCAGGGCTGAGACCCTGAGGCCTCTGCACTAGGACAAGTAGCCGTTGCCCACGACTTCTCCTTTGCTTGTGGAGCATGGGAAACACTTCTTTCACACAGAAGAGAAACAGCTCCTAGGGTGAGGTGTGGGGTTGGACTCTTTAAAACTCTGTCTACAGCAGCATTCATGCAATCAGTCAGCTAACCCTCCAGTCTTGCCTGTTTCTGCCCCCAGATCAGATTCAACCCAGTGGTCTCTCAACACTGTGACCCACTGTTGGGTCCTAGACCCACATGTTGGGGCCTAGAAGCTAGTAGTTTCGTATTCAGCTCAGACTCAGCAGTCCAGTTTCTAACTCCTACCCCACCTCCTGGCCCACCCTTGTCCTCTGGCCAAGCTTTTGTTTACCTGGGTCCCCATCTTTTGCCATAATCAGGTGTTAAGAAACTTTAAAGTGAGGAGTTGAGTCTCATTTATCTGTATGTTCTCTCCCATACATACACAAAACTATTCCCATCAAGTTATAATTATTATTTTGCATAATATGGTGAAGTCATAATTCTACTGCTTAGAGCTGAGTGACCTTAGACAAGGTCATCCAAGCTTTCACTGTCTGCCCTTTGTAGACTGGTGATAATGGACCATCTTCTAAGACTGTGGTGAGGATAAGTTAGGTGTGTAAAGGGTTCATGGTTAAGAGTACAGTAGATATTAGCTATTATTACTAGGTGCTCAATCAGCATGTTTATCAAATGGAGTCATTAACAGACCTCCCTTTTATGGGCTCTGCTTGGCAGTAAATGTATGGTGTGTAAATGTTGAGAGTAGGATGGGGAATGAGGAAGGGGATGGCAGATGGGAGTCCCCAGGTTTCCTTTCCCCAAGCCTATTAAGAAGAAAAATTGTCAACTTGAGTTTGGGGTTTAGCATGAGAGCAGTGAGTAGAAAGATAAACGGAGACTTGTCAGTCTTCTCCGAAATCTAGGGCATTAGCTCATTTTCTTTTTAAAATAAAATAGGTCAGCTAAGCGAAATTGTGCTCTCGATCAAAGATGCTTTATATGTGTTTCTGAGTGTGAATGTGTGTGAGAGGAGGAAGGGGAAAGAGAGAGACCCAGCTGGGGAGCTCGGAAGGGATGGGTTTCCCTGTGCTGTGTCCTTACACCAAGAACTTCCTTGTGGGATTTCATACTGTTCCTGTCTTCTCTCGTGGGAATTACAATCATCAGGCAGATGAGTCTTCTGTTACTGCTTGTGTGTGTGTGTGTGTGTATGTTGTGTGTGTGTGTGGTTTTTTTTTTCATTAGGCCATCGTGGCTAATAAATAGAATCAAAGAGATCTGGCTTCAAACCCTAGCTCTGCCACTCACTCTGGGTGATCTTGAACAATTTACCTTAATCTCTTTGAGCCTCAAGATCTTATCTATATAAGATGGAGTCAATATTCCCTACATTGGTAGGTTGTTGTGAGTATTAAGTTACATCAGATATATACAGTGGCATGCACATAGAAGGTGCTGAAAATAAAAAGGCAGCTGCTAGTAGTAGTGGTAGTAGTAGCTGTAGTAGTAGTAGTAGGAGGAGTTAACAGTAGCAGGGGTAACAGTAGTGGTAGTATCAATAGTAGTGGCAGTAACAGTAGTAATAGCAGCAGGAGTAAGAGTAGTAAAACAGTAATAGCAGTGGTAATAGTAGTCATGATGGTGGTGGTTATAGTACTCATAGCAGTAAAGTAGTAATAGTAGTAGTAACAATAGGCATGATAGCAGTAGTAATAGTAATAGTGGTATCAATAGTAGTGGTAGTAATAGTAATAGCAGCAGTTGTAAGAGTGTAAAATAGTAATAACTATAGTAATGGTAGTAATGGTGGTGGTGGTCATAATAGTAAAGTAGTAGTAATAATAGTAGCAGTAGTAGTAATAGTAGTGGTAGTAGTATAGCAATAGCAGCAGCAACAGTAGTAAGAATAGTAAAACAGTAATAGCAGCAGTAATAAGTCAGTCATGATGGTAGTGGTCAAAGTATTCACAGTAGTAAAGTAGTAGTAGTAATGGTGGTGGTGTTAGTAGTAGTACTAACGGTAATATTTTCTACACTCTTCTAGCTATATTCTCTCGGCTCATAAGTTTCTAGCATCTAAGACCATCTCAGGAATCCTTGATAACCTTCTCAACAACTTAGCACATAACAAGGACTCAACAGAATTAAAATGTGTTCCTGAAGTCTCTCATTATAACTTAGCAGCACGTTAAGGAAACAAAGAAATGCTGTTTCATTGTACCTTGGTACCTGGGTTTATCCTAAAAAGAAGCTGGGGCTGGTCATCGAAAAATTTCTTCTGTGGGCCAGTAACTCATTTGCAAGGCTACGTTAAACACTATATCATCACATCATCTTATAAATGGTGGCAATGACCTTGGCAAAAATATATGTATTAGAGCAGATGCAACCCTAGAAAGACAGAAGTGCTGAGTTCTTGAGCTTGAAATCCTCCCTGGCAGGCAGCCGCCAAGTCCAGACAAGCGTATCCACTCTTGCAAGACAATAAAACACTTTGAAAAACTGTCCACCATTCAACTGTGATCCCAAATCATTTTCTTTTCCCATTGATTCCTTGTTCAAACTTCTGGGGAAACTAATTTGAAAGAAGGTCAGCCCTTTAAAAGGGGCGCTTGTATTTCCTGCATGTCTGGTTTAGGCTGTTTGAAGACAATAAAGAACATCAGAAGGTTTTAAGCTGTTACCTTTCCACCAAAATCACTTTCAGCATGAAAACCACATGTGACCTCAGACCCAAACCTATTTATGTCTGTCTCTCCCATATGTCACTGTGAGAATAAGGCTAGATGGACTGGTTCCAGGGGCACCACTGTTTAAATGGAGATCACAATAGTGATTTCTGGGTGTGCATAACCCTTGCCATCAGCAACCCTGTAGAGCTGACTATTCCCTACAGACACTGGTGGCAGAGTGTGAGTTGATCTGGAAGCTGCAGGAAGACTTGTGTTTAAAGCCAGTGTTTTTCTTCTCCAAATGGAACTCAAGGAGAGGTTGCTGGAAAGAGTGAGGGATGTAGAATACTTCTGTAATATCAAGATCAAGTTCTGAGCCTCTGCTTGGCTCCCAGGAGCTCTGCCTCTCTCTGTCTTGATCAGAAGTAGTTTCATTGAAGGCTTCTGAATTCCCTCTGGGAGCGATCAGCACAGGATAGATCCATGTCCAGCAACGAGCACACACCTGAGTCCAGAGCCGCTCTTCAGATCAGAGCTCACCTCAGCTATCCGGCTATCAGGAAGTTTCTGCTTCTCTGACAGCCTGAACTCTGAACCCAGGCTCAGGAACTGTGGGGCATCCCTGAGCTGCCTTCTCTGAGCTACATTTCTTGCCTGCTTCACAGCAGTCCCTGCCTGGTTCTTTCATCCTTAGCAATCCATTGGAATCTGACCTCTGTGATTCACTGACTTTTTATGTTTCTTCTGTAACGATTCATCTTCTTCCTTCCAGCCAGACTCTTGGTCCAGGCTCCTTCTGTTCCTCTCTGTCCCATTCAGCCTGTATCCTGATGGCTCAGGACCCATAAGCTCATCACTTCTGAACAGCAACAGTGAGCGCTAGGAGATGGAAAGTTCTTGAAACATCTGACGGAAAATTCTATGCCAGGCTCAACCATGGATCAAATGGGAGTCTACAAGAAAGACATTTTTAGATGTGGAAGGACCCAAAATATTTATCTCCCATGCACTCTTTCTTGGGAAGCTACTGAATGGGTGTACTCCACCTTAAGGAGAGGGTAAATAAAAGAAGGGGAAGAAACAGGATCTGAGGAATCCAACATGGCAAACCAGGGATAGTAAGTCCCAGAACCATATTGAGCTATGGGCTTAAAGAGTGAGTCATCCAGTGAGAGTGGTCAAGGAGATGTCATCAGGGAAAAAGGACAGAACCTATCGAATGTGTGCAACTGTGTCTGTATATTAGGAAAATCATTGACTGGTATTAACAGAGTAGTGGGGGAATTCAGAAAAAAAAAAAGAAATACATATAGAGGAAATTAAACATTTCAGCCATAAACAAAATTTATATAGTTGTAATAACATAACATTATTATTGATTTAACCAAGTATTTTGATATCATTAAACTGAAACATAGTAAATTGAGACAATTAAGGGTAGGAAGAGAAAGTGGTAAAGTTGACTAAAAAGAGCTAAACCTTCAACCATCATACCCAGAAGCCAATAGGGAATTTCTAAAACTCATGATTCCAGTAATAGAGGGGTAAGCATATTAAATACACGTATGTAAGGAAATACCCAAAGAAATAGCTGAAAAAGAATGAACAGTAATTTCTGGGGCGCTAGACTTGATCTATTTCACACTAGGCTTTTTAAGATGTTTTGCTTTTTAAACATGTACATGTATTACTTTAATACAAATGAAAAAAAATAAGATGTAATGTTTGTTGTCAAAACCAGAAAGCCTGGAAAAATATAAAGAAGGGAATGCAAAGCACTAACAATCTCACAATCTTGAGATAACCACTATTCACATTTTTCTGAATTTTCTTATAATGTTATTATGTGCATTTTTAAAGAATTGATGGTTATACAATATTATGGTTTTCTTATTTTACATATTTCATCTAATATTATATCATGAGAATGTTCTCAAGTCATTAAAATTGTTTAAAACATGACTTTAACATCTGCATTATAGTCCATTAAGTAGATTTACAATAATTTTCCCAGTCCCTTATTATTAGACATTTAGCTTCTGCCCAATTTTTCACTTTAATTTTTTTAAAGTGTCACAATGAACATTTTGGTACATAAACCTCTTTCCTCATCTCTGATTATTTCCTTAGAAGTGAAATTACTGGATCAACAATGAGAAAAACAGAAATATTTAATGAGCAAAAAGCAGTGAAATTGTTATATGAACTTTAAAAAATCCCTGCATAATTGTTATAGATTTTTTAAACACTACATTTAAAAGATCTTCCTTAAGATATTCACACCCTGAGGCAAGTAACATCTGCCAACTTTTAGGCAAAATGGTTAGACTGCAGTTGGAAAGGAATGCTTATTTAGACAATGACTCCTGCACTGAGAGATTACTGAGAAGAACCAGCATCATTAAATGATTTGCTCTGGAGCTTCCCCACTTCCTTTCTCATAGATTATCCTGAGAGAATATCGCAGACTTGTCTAAAAGTAGTGGCAGAGCTGGGACCCCCCCTTGGATTTCCTCCTAACTCCTGGTCTCATGCACACTGTAGTATCACTTGATTTGAATAGATGTGTAAACACGTAACTCTTTTACTATCTTGACTGGTCATTGACATTTAAAGGTGAACTGATAAAATAGACATTTCACAATTAGCCAAAGAGTTTTCAGAGAACTTGAATAATAAGTACACGACTTTCTGAAAGGAAAAATGAGTCATTGATGGAACCAGAATCCATAATTTCATCAAATTCAAGGAAAAGAAAGAACCCAATGCTTATGTGGATTGTAGAATAGGTCAATTCAAATTATTTGAGGCTTAAATGTAAAAGAGAGAAAACAATACGTTGCTTAGGTGCCTTTTGTTTATATTAATGAACTCAGATTCTTACTTCTTTGTACTTATACAAATATTGTATGGTAGGTGATATTATATTTCCCCAAGTTTCCCTTCTCTCTTGAAAGGGATCACTGTCAATGGAGTGTACTTCCCAGCTTCATTGATGGTGGATTGGTAATATGACTGGCTTTGGCCAACGGAATGTGGGCAAATGTGTACGAGTTTAGAGGCTAGGACTTAGAGGCATCCTGTGTTTCTGATCACCCTTCTTGCACTGCTATCATCATCCATGAAAGGGCATGCCCCAGGTAGTACACCTAGAGTAGACCTAAACTCAGTTTGCATCCTGAAGTACAGCTATCTCAGCCAAGCCACAGACCAATGAGCCAAAAAATAAACCAAAATACATAAATGTATATAATAAAATAATATATAATTTAAAAAAACTGTTGTAAACCAATGAGATTCTGAGGTTGTTTGTCACACAGCATTGACGCAACAATAACTGGGTGATACATACAGCTCGTATTTTTGGATCTTCCCTCATTCTATGTGCCATCCTCAGAAAGAGCTTGTTAATCCTACACAAAGAATAGTAATTTCCTAAATTATAACTCACATTATAATTAACAGGGTATTTTATAACATGTTGTTTTTATTTAATTCTCACAACAAAAAGTGAAGTTGAGAGGTAATATGACTCCTGTAAGGTCACACATTGACTAAGAGATAGGGCTGGGGCTTGTACTCAAGCCAAATGCACCCCCAACACATAGAGAACTACAGCAAACAGTGATACAAATGGCCCAATGAAATTAAGTTGCTAAGATGTTGACAACAAATACCCTCCAAGAGATTATTGCCAGTTGGAACAGAAAACAAGAATGGCATGATGTGGTTAGAGAATTGGATTTTCATTAGCAGCCATTTCTTACATTCCTCTGTATTCAGGGAGCAATCTGACATGTCAATGTTATTTGAAAAGCAAACCTTGCATTTCCTAGGGAAAATCTTCCCTCGTGATGTCCTGGGTACAGCTCCGTGGCCACATAAAATGTCGCAGTAAACAACTCAATATATATTTCAAACGTTAATTGCCTTCCCAGACCTTGGAATTTCTCACTGAGCTCACTCACAAGTTTTATTGAGGGCATAAAATTTACTGTTGACATACCCTTTAAAGTGCTGAATTCATCAAGGCCAAACTAAGCCCAGATGACATTATAGAGAGTGAGTCAAAATTTTTTATTGGAAGTTTTGTTCCACCCTTCCCCTTTACATCACAACCCAATTTAAGCCAGTGGGGGGCCAGTTGGGGATGAGTGGAAATGCCAATACTTTTTAAAAGAAATGTAATCATCCTTTCCAGGCACATTCCTATGGAACAGGCATGAAGCCACATTATCTATTCTGAAGTCTGGGCCTCAGCAACCAGATGAAGTCATGAGTCTGTGTTTGAAATGTCTCAGTGTGGCAACCCAGAGTCAGAGAGGCCCCTTGAGAGTGTCCAATAAAATGATGAGCTTAAAGATTTTTCCTATGGGAACTTCTGATTTGTTTAAAGAGAAGTTTGTTGTTACCTGATTCCCTAAAGTGATAATTGTTCAAAATTTTGCCTCTGGGCTTCCCTGGTGGCGCAGTGGTTGAGAGTCCGCCTGCTGATGCAGGGGACACGGGTTCGTGCCCCAGTCCAGGAAGATCCCACATGCCACGGAGCGGCTGGGCCCATGAGCCATGGCCGCTGAGCCTGCGCGTCCGGAGCCTGTGCTCCTCCGTCCGCAGCGGGAGAGGCCACAACAGCGAGAGGCCCACGTACCGAAAAAAAAAAAAAATCGGTTGAAATGGCAAATTTTATGTTGTGTATATTTTACCACCAAAAAAAGGCTTTGGAAACTGTGATGTGCTAATTCAAGGAATCTGGACCCAGAACTCCTGGATTTGAATCCCAATTCTGCAAACTGTGTAACCTCGGGAAGCCCTTCACACCATTCTGTTCAGTCTCCTTATCTGAAAATGGGGATGAGAACATAATTTTATCTCCCACATGCTGTAGGAATTAAAAGAGCTCATTAATGTAAGCACTTAGAAGTGTACCTGCATATATTAAATGCTCAGTAAATGCTAGTGAGCATAACAAGACTGCTATAGATACGTCATTCTATCCACACATGCTCTTAGAACAGCATTTCTCAACCTCCTCACCATTGGCATTTGGGAAGGATAATTCTCTATTGTTGGGAGGCTGTGCTGTGCCCTGTAGGGTGTTTAGCAGCCTCCCTCACCTCTCCTCACTAGATGTCAATAGCATATATCCTTCCCTCCAAAGCCATGACAACAAAAACATCTCGATGTTTCTAAATTTCCATGGGAAAGCAAAATTGCCCCTGGTTAAAAACCACTGTCTTAGCATCCAAATTGCAAAGCTGGAAGGGGTTTTACATATCCCCTTTTCTGATGACTTCCAAATTCTTTGGACTGTGTCCCATGACCCATGATACCTGTAAATGTGCATAGATTTATATTTATCATACATATACATATGTATCAAAAGTTTCACAATACAATGTTTACCCTGTGTACAGTGTAATGCACTCTGTTTTCAATTCTGTTGTTTTGTATTCTGTTTCTTTTCTAAAAAATATAAATATAAATAAATAAATGAATATATATATGCTGGTCATGACCCTTTAAACTGATTTCATGAGCCACTTACAGGTTACAACCTACAGGTTGGAAAATACTGATCTAGTCAACTTTATTTTACCAAAGGCCAATGAAATCTCCAGATATTTTAGTCCCACGCTGGGCTCCCTGCATCACTCATTCTACTGATGAGCGTTTCAGGCTGACCCTCACCAGCTTTCCAGCTTCCAGAATGGACCAGGATTCCACTGCCCATGCAGTACAGGGGCAATAAGCATCCCAAGCTTTTCCTAGATTTTGATTTATATGTATACACATAATAAATATAAATATACACACATTTTCATGGAAGCCATGAGAGTGGGTAACAGCTAAGACCCCATCCAATTTTGCTTTTTGATGATGCTAAAACAGTTGTTTTTAACCAGATAGACATGAATTTGGAATAATTGAGGGGGAAAGTTTAATTCCAAGGTATTGAGTCACACTCAAATTGATTCTACATTGAAACATCTTCATATTTCTTCTCTCTCTCTCTCTAAATAGCAAGCAGCAGGTTGAGAGGGGCTGTGTCTGTCTCCCAGAGGCAGGAATTAGCCCTGGCCCTGAAGACCTGCCTTTGCCAGCTCCTGAGACATTTGACACTTGGACACAACAGAGAGGACAGCCAAATCCTGCCCTGAGCCAGAGTAGGAGTTGCTGGAAGGAGAGCTTTCAGATGTAATCAGCCAATCCATTTTTTATAATCTCCTATTACAGAAATGGGAGGGGGCAGCTAAAAGGACCTTTTCTAAGAGAAATATTTTCTAGTTTAAAATTTAAAAGGCTGAATCATAGAATCCTTTCACAGACCACTCTGCATAATGTTTTTTTCCCCAAAAAGTTACTCAGCTGAGGTTAATGGTGAATAATAACAGCTGGCATTTACAGAGCACTTGCCACAGGCATGGCTCTGCGGTGAGTCCTTACATGATCATTTCATCATCTCGAGCGTTTTAGGAGGCAGGGGGCATCCTTACCATCCCCATTTTGTAGATGGAGATATTGAAGCACAAATTGCGTAAATGACTTGCCTTTAAATAACAAGGCTCCAGAGCCACTATGCTGGGAATTATACCCAATAGGGTTGCAGATGCAGCCCATAAAAATACAGAACGTCTCTTTGCATGGGACATATGTGTATTAAAAAAGCATTTGTTGTTTATATGAAATTAAAATTTAACTGAGCATCTTGTTTTTTATCTGGCAGTCCTAAACTTGAGCGGGTTGAATCCAGAGCTCTTATTCTAAGGCACTCTGCCCATGGTTCTCAAAGTGTGGTCCCAGGACCAGCATCATCACCATCACATGGGAAATGGCTAGAAATGCAAGTTCTTGGGCTTGACCTAGGAAAGAGAATTCCTAGCGCTGTGGGACAAGTTGGTCAAGAAATGCCTCCTAAACCTTGGTCAAATTTATGACCAAGAGGAAGCGCTGCGGACAAAAAATGCCTGCCACTCCAGTAAACAAAAACTGTCTCCTGCCATTCCAATAAACAAGGAATATTGCCCGCCATCAAGCCATCAGCCATGGCAGCTGCCTCTCCAGGCCCCCAATACCCCGACCCCTGAGGGTGAGCCCTGAGGGGAATCCAGAATGTAGAAAATCAGGAAGCATGTGCTTTGGGTACTGGCTCTAGATAAAATGCATATCTAAGGAATAATTTCAATGAGCCCAGATTCTTGCATCTTCCCAAATACAGAAAAGTGCTAAAATCATTAACTTGAGGTGTCTATTTTTTGTGATTAGCAGTAATCTTTTTTTTTTTTTTTTTTCAGTACACGGGCCTCTCCCTGTTGTGACCTCTCCTGTTGCAGAGCACAGGCTCCGGACGCGCAGGCTCAGCGGCCATGGCTCATGGGCCCAGCCGCTCCGCGGCATGTGGGATCCTCCCATACCAGGGCACGAACTCGTGTCCCCTGCATCAGCAGGCGGACTCTCAACCACTGCACCACCAGGGAAGCCCAGCAGTAATCTTTTGATGTTTGACTACATGGGGTTTTTATTGTTTGTTTGTTTGTTTTTCAGCAGAAACTCCTATATATCCTGGCTCCTCTCTTACCTCTTTGGAACAGTCCCTCAGAGCTATCTGAGAGGCTGCCTCCCAGGCTATAGTCCTCAGGAAGTTCCTCGAATAAAACATGACTTTTAGATGGTATGGGTATTTTTTTTCAGTCAACAGGTTTCACCCCAGACCTACTATGTCAGAAACTGTGGGTGGGGTCCCCAAATCTGGGTTTCAGCAAGTTTTCCAGGCAAATCCAATCCACACTCAAGTTTGAGCAGCACTGCAGAATACAATACGACCACCACAATATTCTAAGGCAGGTAGAGATGCAGTCATGCTTAAAAGTGGGCCCCCGAATCTGAACATCAAGGTTTTCCCCTGACTCCATATCTCTCCTTTTCCCCTTCTTCTTTATCCAGGCAAGTCCTACATACATCAACCCCCAAGCTCAGTGCACACTTTAACAACATACTTCACTTTCACACACTGGAGTCTGTCTGGTGCTTTTTCAGAGACATTCATTCATTCATTCATTCATTCATTCATGGAGGCAGACAATCATTCAACAAAACCTTTTTAGGTGTCATTGTGGGGCAGGCACTGTGATGGGCACTGAGCACAGTTTACTTCATATTAAAGTTGATTGTTTAAACACATTTGCTTCCTGCATTAGATCAAGAGTTCCTGGAGGGCTGGGAGGATGGAGAGGAGAAAACTTTTTAATGTCTGAGTCCCTAGTTCTGAGTCAAGAGCCACAAAATGTTTTAATAGAATTATGGGGAAAAATGTGAAAAGAATTCCCACACCCTCCTCATGTTTAATTCAAAATCCTCTGGATCTGAGTTTGCTGCCTGTCCTCTTCCTCCCCCTCAAACAGAAATCACGAAGATAGCCCTGTCACTCTCCCAGGCATGTTTGACAACTCGGTGTTCCTTGGCCCTGATGCCAAGTGGGATCCTCTGTCTGTGGTTAAGAAGGTAGGGGTTTTTTCAGGTTTCACTGCCAAGAGCTAGTCAGCTTCTCTGTCACTCAAAACAACCATCTTCACTACCTGCTCACTGAAAAAGGACTGAGAATTGGGACGGTTAAGAGATATAATTGGAGATCGCATTTTTACAGCTACAACACACACACACACACACACACACACACAATGCCTTTAGTTTTGTAATTTTGCCAAAGACCAATCACAAGCCTTCACTCGGGAAAAAGATTCATTCTATAAGATGATATCGACCCCTCTTACAGAGAAAACGTGTCTGCCAGGGCTCAGGGCTGTCAGCTGAGCTGGGAAAACAAGGAACGGGATTCTCCCACAACTAGAGTTGGAGCCAACACTATTTTTTAAAATTTTTATTGAAATATAGTTGACTTACAATGTCATGTTAGCTTCAGGTGTACAGCAAAGTGATTCAGATATATATATATATATATATATATATTCTTTTTTTACATCCTCTTCCATTATAGGTTATTACAAGATACTGAGTATAATTCTCCATGCTCTACAGTAGGTAGAGCATGGAGAATTATAGTAGGTAATTGGTTATCCATTTTATACATAGTACTGTTTTTTTAATAGACTGAGGATGAGCATGAGTAGCAACTATACTGTGAAAATGGCCTCCAGCCTGGAATGTTCTCTACATTTCACCCTTTTGCTCAGATCCTGCTCGCCCTTCAAATCTCACCTTAAATGTCACCCCCTAAAACCGGGTCAGATCCCACCCTTAGCCTTCACATATCTCCTTCCTAAAAGTTGTCACAGTCAGAATTAAATTGTCGTTGAGCAGTTGGCTGCTGCCTGACTCCCAACTAGAATATAAGCCCCATTAGGACTTGTCCTGTTTGTTCATCATTGCATTCCCTGCCTCTAGCACAATAGTAGGTGCTCAATAAATATTTATTGAAAGGATCAATTGAATGAATCCCAATTCAGCCACCCACTAGATGTGTGACCCTGGGCAAGTTACTTGATTCCTCTCTTTAAACCTCAGTTTCCTTATCTACAAAATGGAGATAAAAATAGTACCTGCCTCTCAGGGTTGCTTTTTGATAGAATGAGACGTGCATGTAAGAGATAAGCACAGGAACTTGGCCCCCAGTAGATGTTTGAGAAAGGTCAGCCTCTGCCTCTATTAGCTATGTTTGTCACCCAAGGGCAAAAAGCAAGGCTATGGTAGCACCTAAAACAATATCTGGGACATGGAAGGTGCTCAATAAATCTACGTTAAATAAATGGAGTGCATTTTACATGCATTCTCCCAGTAAAGCCTAATAGTAAATGGTATGTCATCAATATTCTTGTCTTCATCCCTACTTTACAGAAAAACAAGCAGTGGCTTAGGGAGATGGAAACAGGCCCAAATCACCCAGCGATTTGCCAAATGGCAGATCCAGATTTTGAGCCCATTTGCTTGAGCATAACACTAGAATGTCACCCAAATTATTTGTCCTCTCTAAGCCTCAGTTTGCTTATCTGAAAAATAAAAGAAAAAACAAACACAGTGAAAACCCCAGCCTAGTTGGTCCCAGAGGTACCCCACAGAGCAGCCACTCCATGAGAACAGTGGGTGAAATTCTTCCAAACCCATTTGCCTGGAGCACATGCAGTTGGAAGAACTGTTTACATTTTAAGTGCTCATTTTCACTGCATGACACATAGCTGGGCTCCATGAGGGCTCCTTCCGTGCTTTAAGACCAAATCAACACCAATGGGCTCAGAGAAGAGGGAGAAAAGGAAGGCTTGTGGGCTCCATCTGTAATTTGAGATGCAGCCAGCTCCTGACTGAGACAAATTCAATCAGTTTCCTGGCCTATTTCCCTGAGCATCTTAACCATCTCTTGGTGCTTTAATTTCCTACCACCTTGTTTCTAAATACTCAGCGTTCCTTCCGCAGATGCTGGGTCTGTTCTCTGCACCCGTCAGCAGGGCATGATGCTCTCCCTATCCCCTGAGGCCCCTTTGCTTCTCTTCCTCCTCTTTTCTCTTTTGCATGCCCCAAACAGCAAACTCAAATCATAAATGTTTCCCATCCAGAAAGCAATTAAATCTCTTTAGCCTATATTTTGAATCAACACACATTTGGGAATGCAATCATGGCAACCGTCTTAATGGGTCCTAGAGTTTGTGTGTCTATTTCCACTTGTGATTGACATTCATGTACCGCTATCAGAATTAGTAGCCATCAGTCAAGCAGAAAGTTATTATCAGGCAGCACTAAACAAAACCTCAAATCCAAGTGGAGTTGAGGTTTCTCAATAATGGATGTGTGAGTAATTTAACTAATCGCTAGATTCAGCCTAGCTGAGCTTGGTTTTTTTTTTTTTCCTCTCATACATAAGTAAACAAATCTGGAAAGTTATGAGTGCGGTGAAATTAATCTTGGGATAGAAATTCAACTTGTGTCAACTAAATCCTCTCCATTTCTTTTGAACTATCTGTTTGTTTCTATCTCTTTCAATCTGTGTCATGTAGAGTTTATGCCAGGAATTTAGACTTAAGCTGATGATGAAAGGAAAACTGTTAAAGAAAAGAAGAAAACCACCCACTTATCCTATTTGGCAATTTCTAAAATTATCACCCTTATTTTACTGTCCTAGAAAATGCTTTTCTCACATTATAATACACCTCTTGGCCTCTGTTCACTCTTACCATGTATATTTGCAGCAGACAAAAAGGTAAGGTTTCCCCTTAGATCAGAGAAAGCTATCATTTAGGGAATGCAATGATTGAAGTTTGAATATTATAAAATGTTCAACCCAGGAGGCACTGGGGCAGGTATTCTCCATAGCTAATGATGGGTTTGCTCATAATTTTACAAATCCATCAGCCCTTTTCCCAAGAGATTATGAACAGAAAGAAGCTAAAATGGCTTGTCCAAAGAGGCTGGGAAAACCAACAGAGAAATATTCTCAGGATTACATATAAAAAGGAGCACAATATAACAGTAGTAGAACTGGCCCATAATCAGAATTCAAGGCTTAGTATCTTAAAATATAAGAGGAGAAATACATGGATTGGCATATAGCATATTGCAATGATTCTGAGTGTGAGTTTTGGCACCAGGCAAAATGAGTCCAAGCTCTGCCTTTAACTGGTTTTATTGGAGTGAATTGTTTAACCTCTTTCAGCCTTAGTTTTCCCATCTGGGAAATAGGGTTAACATTTGTACCCCACCCCCATAAGGTTATTATAAAAAATCAATGAGATAATGAATGAAGTACTTCACCCAGGACCCAGCCCATAGAGAGCTTCAATACGTTACTATTATTATTACTATTATGTACAGGATGGTTCCAAAAGTCATCGCTGTTGTTATTATTGTTTTCATTACCATTAATGATATATGCTAGTCCCTGGATAGAGGATTTTTTCCCCCAGTTTTACTGATATATATATATATATATATATATATTTTTTTTGTGGTACGCGGGCCTCTCACTGTTGTGGCCTCTCCCGTTGCGGAGCACAGGTTCCGGACGCGTAGGCTCAGCGGCCATGGCTCACGGGCCCAGCCGCTCCACTTTGCAGCATGTGGGATCTTCCCGGATCAGGGCATGAACCCCTGTCCCCTGTATCGGCAGGCGGACTCTCAACCACTGCACCACCAGGGAAGCCCCACTGATATATATTTAACATACAACATTTTATAAGTTTAAGATGTACAAAATGATTTGATACATGTGTATACTACAAAATATTTACCACAGTAAGTTTAGTTAACATCCTTCACCTCACATAGTTATCGTTTCGTTGTGGTGGTGTTGGTGGTGGAGAGATCATTTAAGATCTGCTCTCATAGCAACTTTCAAGTGAACAATACAGTATTGTTACCTATGGTCACCATGCTGTCCATTACATTCTCAAAACTTATTCATCTTATAACTGGAAGTTTGTACCTTTTGACCAACATCTTCCCATTTCCCCCAACCACCAGTCCCTGGCAACCACTAATCTAATCTTTCTTTCTATGATTCAGCGTTTTTTAGATTCTCATATAAGTGACATCATTCAGCACTTGTCTTTGCCCTATATCATTTGGCAGAATGTCCTCAAGGTCCATCCCTGTTGTCCCAAATAGCAGGATTTCCTTCTTTTCTACAGGTGAAATATATATATACCACATCTTCTTTATCCATCATTTGTCGATGGATACATGGGTTGTTTCCATGTCTTGGCTATTGTGAATAATGCTTCAATGAATGTGGGAAGGCAGATTATCTCTTTGAGATAGTGATTTCAGTTCCTTTAGATATTGACCCAGAAGTGGGATTGGTAGTTCTATGTTTAGTTTTTTGAGGAACCTCCATACTGTTCTCCATAGTGGCTGCACCAATTTACATTCCCACCAACAGTGCACAGGGGCTCCCTTATCTCCACACCCTCTCAAACACTTGTTATTTCTTGTCTTTTTGAGGATGGCCATTCTGACAGATGTGAGGTGATATCTCACTGTAGTTTTGATTTGCATTTCCCTGATGATTAGTGATGTTGAGCACCTTTTCGTGTATCTGTGGCCATTTGTATGTCTTTTTTGGTGGGGGAAATGTCTATTCAGGTCCTTTTCCCATTTTAAAATCAGATTATTGGGGTTTTTTGCTACTGAGTTATATGAGTTCCTTATATATTTTAAATATTAACCCTTTATGGTTTGCAAATATTATCTCCCTGGAATGAAGTCTTTAAAGCCTTATTAAAGTATTGCCAGAACAGCCAGGGCAACATGGCTGCTAGAAAGAGCCTTCTGTCGCTGAATACAAAGCATAATTCTATGAAACAGAAGTGAGATTACGAAGAAATTTGAAAGCTATTTGTTTCTACATATATTTTTAAAAATAACTTGTTATTACAAAAATAATGCCTCTTCTTTGCCTACAAAAGTTTAGATAATGTTAAATGGGGTGCTCCACTCAGACACCCCAGAAGAAAACATAGGGGAAAGTCTGTTGACATTGTATTTGGTAATAATTTTTAACATATGACACCAAATATACAGGCAACAAAAGGAAAAAAAAATACATGCATTGGACTTCATCAAATTAAAAATTTGGGACTTCCCTGGTGGTGCAGTGGTTAAGAATCTGCCTGTCAATGCAGGGGACACGGGTTCAAGCCCTGGTCCCGGAAGATCCCACATGCCGCAGAGCAGCTAAGCCCCGTGCGCCACAACTACTGAGCCTGCACTCTAGAGTCCGCAAGCCACAACTACTGAGCCCGCGTGCCACAACTACTGAAGCCTGCATGCCTAGAGCCCGTGCTCCGCAGCAAGAGAAGCCACCACAATGAGAAGCCGGTGCACTGCGACAAAGTGTGGCCCCCGCTCACCACAACTAGAGAAAGCCTGTGCGCAGCAACGAAGGCCCAACGCAGCCAAAAGTAAATAAATAAATTTATTTAAAAAAATTTTTTAACTTTTGTGTATCAGAGGACACTATCAAGAGAGTGAAAACACAGCCCATAGAATGAGAGAAAATATTTGCAAATCATATATCTGATTAGGGATTAATATCAAGAATATGCAAAAAACAAACGAACGACAACAACAAAAACTCCTACAACTTGGCAACATGAGAAAAGCAACCCAATTCAAAAATGGAGAAAGGTCTTGAGTAGACATTTTTCCAAAGAAGATATTCAGATGACCACTTAGTACACAAAGGGATGCTTAACATTGTTAGTCACTAGGGAAATGCAAATCAAAATACAAGATACTACTTCACACCTGTCTATTATCAAAAAACTGAAAATAACAAATGTTGGAGTAGATGTGGAGAAATTGGAACCCTGGGGCATTGCTGGTAGGAATGTGAAATGGTGCAGCCACTATGGAAAACAATTTAGTGGTTCATCAAAAACTTAAACATAGAATTACCGTATGATCTAGTAATTCTACTTCCAGATAAATATCCAAAAGAATTGAAAGCAAGAGACTCAAACAAATACTTGTACATCAATGTTCATAGCACCATTATTCACAACAGTCAAAAGGTGGAAACAATCCAAATACTCATCAACAGATGAATGGATAAACAAAATGTGATCTATACATACAATGGAATATTATTCAGCATAAAAAGGAATGGAATTCTGATACATGCTATAACATGGACAAACCTTGAAAACAGTTGCTAAGTGAAAGAAACCAGGCACAAAAGGACAAATATTGCATGACTCCACTGACAGGAAGTACCTAGAACAGGCAAATTCATAGAGACAGAAAGTAGAATAGAGATTACTAGGGCCTGGTTCCCTCCAGGGGATGGAGAGTTAGTGTTTAATGAGTAAAAAGTTTCTGTTTGGGATGATGACAAAGATCTGGAAACGGATGACGGTGATGGTTGCACAACACTGTGAATGTACTTCATGCACACTTAAGAATGGTTAAAATGGTAAATTTTATGTCATGTATATTTCACCACATTTTTAAATTTGCAAAATAAGTGACTTTTCCTGCTGACTGGGAAAGAAAAGATAAACTTCCTCTCCTGCACTCCAGATGACATTCAGAGCTGACAATAGTAAGGAAGGCTTTCTTTAAGAGACAATATAGCAGCGGAATAGTTAAGAGGGTTGGAATTTGCATTTTAATAGCCTGAGTTCAAATTCCAACTCTGGGGCTTCCCTGGTGGTGCAGTGGTTGGGAGGCCGCCTGCCGATGCAGGGGACACGGGTTCGTGCCCCGGTCCGGGAAGATCCCACATGCCACGGAGCGGCTGGGCCCTTGAGCCATGGCCGCTGAGCCTGTGTGTCCGGAACCTGTGTTCCGCAACGGGAGAGGCCGCAGCAGGGAGAGGCCTGCGTAAAAAAATTCCAACTCTGCCCTCACGTGCTGTGTGACTCTGGACATCTAGCTAGGCTCCAAGCAACTCTCCTGAAATTGCCTGTAAAACGGTGAGAATAATGGTCCCCACCCCATGATGCTTTGTGCATATGAAATAAGATAAGGCTTTGACATACTTAACTCAGTGTCTGCCACATAGCTTAAAAATGCAAAAGTAAAATATAATTCTGGTTATTGCTGTTATTGGGTGTTACTGTCATTATTACCTTAAAGTACTTTGGACACTTTGACTGTCTTGATTACTTCTTTTGATTACTTTTCATATCATTAAGGAATAAGCTGGAGGAAATTAATCAGGGGGCATTTTCAACTCTGAAATGGAAAACCCTGATCCTTGTTCCCTGAAAACAATATTTTCTAATTATGCAAGTTATAGTTTTCCTGGCACTTTCTGATCTCTCTCCAATGGACTTGGGTGCCATCAATTTGGCCCTCTTTGCTCTCATTATCAATTGGATAAATTTAGAGGGGACAGTCCTTTAAAGGAGAGAGGATTCAGCACAGGCTAGTCCCTGGTATGACAAATCCATCTTAAACAGCAGAGAACGCTGAACTGCCAAATGTCCAGCCCTCCAGGTTCACGTGGCTGTGAAACCCATGCTGGCTGAGAAGGCTCCTTCTTCATGGGATCCATGCTGTGCCTGTATGATATTTATATAACGTCAGCCCCTGACTAAGGAATGATGTACTTCTGGTGTATAACTCCTAGCACTGCCTTTTCCTTCAGCTAGTGGTGCGGCAGGCTTACTTGGAAAGACTCAGAAGTCAGGCTCAGCATTTTCCTTCTGATGAATTATCATCTACTTGGTCATGGCTGAGAGGATTGACTTATTCATGGCCTCTGCATCCAAGTTCAGTGTGGGAGACCAAAGATCCTCTTTCTAATTTGACCCTGCCATTAATTCCTGTGTGACCTTGGACAAGTCACTTAAACACAAATCCATAGTTGTCTCAGAGGTCAAAGTTCTATTCTTGGGTGAGGTAGGGGTCAGATATACGTGGCCATTTAGAAAAGCATAAAGTGTATACACACAAATGTAAGTATTATGACTTTTCTCCCTTGGGGAAAGGATATTGATGCAGTTAAAGATCCATGAGAATATTAGTTGTGAAGCTCCTCAGAGATTCAAACAGCTCCTTTCACAGATGGTGAAATGAAGGCTCAGAGAAGCTAGTGAGTTTTCTAAGTAAGGGACAAAACTAGGCTTAGACACCAGCTTTCATGACTTCCAGCCAGGGCTCCATGAGCCCCTACGTGATGTGTCTCCTCCTCTCTGTTACTGAACACAGGCTCAGCTGCCCACCCCTCAAAAGCCAATAATTCAAGGGGCAAGCGTCAGTAGAAAGGAAAGTCGCTGTAATCAGAAAAGCCGGCAGTCTGGGGAAAAGGTGGACTTGTGTCCTGAGACCAACTCCAAAGTTTCTGCTCAGCCATGACAGTTTTTAAAGGGAAAAGGCAGTGTGTGTGTGTGTTGGCGGGGGTGGGGTGGGGAATCTCAGTGAATCATGGGGCAGGAGGTTGGGTTCTGCATCCTTCTCTGTTGCGTGCAGGCTGGCTGACTCTCTCTTCAAATGTTATGTTGCCTGCAGGATCTGCCTGCAGGATTTCTAAGGGGGCTGTTGGGGGTAGAGAGCTAGTCATTCTTTACTTAATTCTTCATTCTTACTTCTTTTAATCTAGGTAGAATCAACAGGTTAGGCAAGGCATGGTGTGCATTCAGAAGAGCGTAAGTCAGGAGGTAGTTTAAATTGCCTAGTAATCTCATTCCTACGATTAGGTTCTTTCAGTGTTAGAGGGGAATAGACATGGGCAAACGGGAAAGGGGCAAAAGAGCTGCTTTCATCTCCATGACTTTTCTGAACTTTTTGGCTTTGACACTCACCCTTATTCACTGTGTCCCAGGCACGTCATCCTCTTTGCTGTTACCCTAACGTGTTCAGGGCACTGCACTGACTGTTCTACCTGCTATTAAAACATGAGCATTCAGAGAGCAAAAAAGAGCCCTCAGAAGTGAAACATGTGACAGCACAAAGAAATACTTTGAAAAGTATTAAAGGGTTGGAAGATTAGATTGACAGAAATTTCCAGAACAGAGTAAAAAGACAAAGGCATACAAAATAGGAGAGAAGAAAAAACTTTTTTTGAATAGAGAATCTACATCTGGATAACAAGAGATTTAGAAAGAAAGAACAGAACAGAAAAAAATGGAGGGGAAAAAATCACTCACTTAAATAATTCAAGAAAATTCTCCAGAACCAAGTAGCATGTGTTTCCAGCCCCAGTGGGCCCGAGCAATGACCAAGGCACATGGTCATGGCATTTGAAAAGGCTGGTTCAAAGAAGTTTCCCAAGGTTGCCAAGAGAAAATGTGGGTCCTATGCAAAGAGTCAGAACAGAGTGGCTTTTCAGTAGTAACTCTAAAATCTAGAAGACAGTCATGTCTTTAAAATTCTGAGGAAAATGATTTCCAATCTAGGATTCTATAGCCAGCATTTATATATAACATCTCCAAAAATAATAATGATACTACCTTTCTCAGAAACCTAGTGAAAAAAGTGCTCAAGTAAACTGAAAGGCTAAATCAGGAGTGTTGAATACACGCGCTATGAGAAATAGAGTATCTACTACAAAGGACAAAGGGGATGGCTGTGGGGTGTGAGGAGATCCAGAATGAGAGCTGGTTTCCCTGCGATTAGGAGCAGAGGGGTGGGTTTGAAGGCCCCAGAGCTTCGAACTCCTGGAAGGTAAAAATTGCTCGCTTACCTGATGAGAATGGATGTCATTGCTAGCCAAAAGCTGAAGGTCAAATTATTGACAAGAACGTGGAAAACTGAGCAAATTTTTAGAAGGCAAGTATTAACTTCATGGAAAACAAAAAGTTGTGCAGTAAAGGAAAAAAAATTATAGAATATATATTACATGGTTCAACTGTGGAAGCTATTTGGCATGATCATTCATGACATTGGAAAAACACAAATATTGAACTATCAAAAATCATTGAGAAATTCAGAGACAGGAAGTGTGTATAGTTTGTGTAGTGGTGGTGAAAGCAGGGAAGGGTGACCAGAGAGCTAAATTCTCATTTTGCTTTAGATAAATAGCTAACATGCCTAAATATGACAAATCAGTATGTAACATGATAAGCGTATTATTCAGGTATCTGGAGGTCCCAACAGAATCGGCAATAAGAGTCAACAGTGATGGCCTATGGAGGGAGGGAAATGGGAAGAAATGAAGGGAAGCAAGTTCCTGCTCTGTTTTTTTTCTAGCAGCAGAATATCTTTGTTTTTTGTTTTTCATTTTTTTGTTTTGTTTATTGAAGTATAGTTAATTTACAATGTTGTGTTAGCTTTAGGTGTACAGCAAAGTGATTCAGATATAGATATATAGATATAGATAGATACAGATATAGATATACTTTATCAGATTCTTTTCCCTTTAGGTTATTACAAGACATTGAATACAGTTCCTTGTGCTATGCAGTAGGTACTTGTTGTTTATCTATTTTATATATAGCAGTGTGTATATGTTAATCCCAAACTCCTAATTTATCTCCCCTCACCCCTGCTGTCCCCTCTGGTGACCATAAGTTTGTCTTCTATGTCTGTGACTCTATTTCTGTTTTGTAAATAAGTTCATTTGTATCATTTTTTAAGATTGCTCAAATTAGTGATATCATACTATATTTGTCTTTCTCTGTCTGACTTACTTCACTTAGCATGATAATCTCTAGGTCCATCCATGTTGCTGCAAATGGCATTATTTCATTCTTTTTTATGGCTGAGTAATATTCCATTGTGTATATATACCATATTCTCTTTATCCATTCATCTGTCAGTGGAAACTTAGGTTGCTTCCATGTCTTGGCTATTGTAAATTGTGCCGCTATGAACACTGGAGTGCACGTATCTTTTCGAATCAGAGATTTCTCCGGATGTATGCCCAGGAGTAGGATTACTAGATCATATGACAACTCTGTTTTTAGTTTTTGGAAGAACCTCCATACTGTTCTCCATAGTGGCTGCACCAATTTACATTCCCACCAACAATGTAAGAGGGTTCCCTTTTCTCCACACCCTCTCCAGCATTCATTATTTGTAGACTTAATAATGGCCATTCTGACTGGTGTGATCTGCTCTCTTTTTGTAACAAATTTTGCAGAACTCTCGATTCTTTAAAGTATATGCATGTATAACTTTGATCATATATGTATGTATGTTTATATATGATAATATATACATATATAAACTAATGTGTGTATGTGTGTGTGCATATACGTGTGTATATGTGTGTGTGTGTATATATATATATCAACAGGCATGCATAGTACAGGGAGTTTTAAATTTCCCTGAGCCACACATGACCATGGGAGATACGGAGTTTGTTGGATAATTAGAAGTTGTTGTCAGCAAAGCTTGACACTTGAAGGCATAGCCTTGGAAATAATAGACTAAGTGGGGGTCTCTCAGTTCTGGCTTTCTTGCCAACAAAGCCTTGGTATACAAAAACCTGCAAGGCATGTGTAAAAGTTTTATGGCATGATATCAGTACCCCAGATGCTCTGGAGGAGGCTTTGGGGTGGAGGTAGTTAGGACACCCTCCTCTAAGCATCCCTTGTTGCTGAACACAAATCCCAGACTCTGGAGCACGAGGGCACAAGGTAGAATTGAGTGCAGATAGCTACATTTTCCATCGAATATTTTTGCTTTTCTTACTAAGGTGGTAACTGTGGGGAATTGTGAAGCTTCTTAACCAAGGCACATAGGAAAAAAGTCTGGGAAAAAAGACCATTACACAATAGTAATGGCAGCCTTGTAAGGTAGCATTACGACATGTAATTTATTTTCCTCCTTATTTCCTACATATGTCTTTAAATTTAGGAATACTTAAAAAAATCCTAATACGCTCGCTTTTTTTTTCTTAGTGAAACTAACATTTACTTACATAATTTCCAATAACTCCAAGTTCTATTTTCTGCTTGCATAATCCACTCGAGTAAAACATGGTTGCCAGGGAGACCTGTCCTTAAATTAATCAGCAAACATCTTATGGAAGGTTGCCTTAAAAACAAAAACTTAAAGTGACTCTTAAGTCTCAATTTAAGAGAAAATTTTCCAAGGAGTCGCACTTAGAGAAACACTTGTTCTGCAACATCAGGAGGAAAGTTAGGGGAGACTCTTCTGAAAAATCCTTGGATTTTGCTGGCGCTTCCCTCTCTGCTCGCCTCCATCTTGCATGAGCCACTGGAGTCTTGTAACAGCCTCTGAACTTCATTCTCACTCCATGTTCGGCACCACAGCAATAAAATTAATGGGTTGAGCATTTTCTACCTAATAAGCGCTGCAGATATAAATGTCTCAGCCATTTGTCTTTTCTAGTGGGGGTTAAAAAAAACAACAAAACAGAAAACTACCCTTTACTGTAGCCTTGCCTTTCTCCCATTTTGGTTAACATTATCATTTAAATTGCATCTCACAAGTTACTAGATTAAGGAAGAGGGGCTGTTTGAATAGGTTACACTTTGCTTTTTTCATTCAGGAGACTGTTTAGAGTCTCAAATCAATTCCAACTGACTTTCTAAAATGTGTTAGGGGAAAAAAATACATTGTGAAAAGGAGCAATTGCAGTGTAAATACCAGGAAGGAAAAAAGACATTCAGTTTGTTTCAGCAGGAGACCATTCTATATGAGGAATATGCCCGTCCTTTGTTTTCTTTTATTTTCCTTCCACTGGAAAGAATTTTAACCATTTGACTGTTCATTAACATTTCCAAAATAAGCAAGGGAAAAAGCTTATCTCAAAGGCTGTCATCTTAGAATAAAATACCTGTTAGACTAGCCTGTGCATTTTGCTCTTCCCCTCAGACTCTGCCCTCCACCACCAGGAACTGATGTATTTTGGTGTCATTTGAATCCCAGCCCCTCTGCCTGTGTGACTTTGAGCAAGTCACTTAATGTCTTTTCACGTCTCTGTTTCCTCAGCTGTAAAATGCATGTTATAGTGAGACTTACATCAGTATTACAGTATTTTTCAAATTTTATGACCATTATTCATAAGATTATACAGTTTACATCAAAACCCAGAAGACACGTGCAAATAAGTACACACACACATATATACACATATGCATACATGGGTGCATATATATGCCTGTATCTGAAATGTAAATTTCTAAAATAGGGGTTTATCCATATTAGATGTGATGCATTTGTATAGTTTTTATTCTATTTTGGTTTGTTTCATATTTTTTTAAAGTTATCTTTATGGCACACTAAATTGATTCTATCACTAATGGATCACAACCCAAATCGGTCCCAATGCCCGTTTTTGTAAAGAAAGCTTTATTGGAACACAGCCGTGCTCATTTATTTACATATATCCTATGACTGCTTTCTTGATACAATGGCAAAGTTGAGAAGTTGCCACAGAGATCTTCGTCTGCAAAGCTAAAATATTTACTCTCTGTCCCTTTAAGAAAAGGTTTGCCAACCCCTGGTTTAGAGGGTGAAATGTATTCCATCCAAGGTGGTAGGTTGAATACAATGCCTGGCGTATCTGAAGGATTCAATAAATATCTTTGTTATTATTATTGTAGGTAATGTTTTCGCTACTACTACTACTACTACTACTACTAACTACAACCAAAGCTAACTAGCCATGGAAGGAGTTTTCTCATCAAATAAATAGGGTAAACAAGTTTAACTTTAAAAAAAGTGAGAAGGGATTTAAACAACAAACAAGGAACAAAGACTTTGTAATCTAAGCACCAATTCTCATGTTGAGAGTTATTCAGTCTTTTTCATCTCAAGCTCGAGGCACACGTATCAGCACAGTCACTTTTCTAGGTTGGCATTAGAAGCCTCCTTACTGCCAGACAAACCAGCAGACAGAGAGGTTAGACCGCATTTAAGCTTTTAAACCCCTCAGATTCCTCCACTGAAGGTGCCCTGCTCTGCTTCCTGTAGTCATTAGAGAATAAATCTCTGATAAGCAAAGTAAATTAGATGCAGTACCATTCTGCTAAATGAGTCATTTCCTCTGCTTGGCTGGGCTGGGCTGTTAATTACCAGCTAATCTTATCAATATGGGGGCTGACTGGCAGATAGTGGCTCATGGAGAGAAGGGTAAGGACCCCGTTTGTCCCCCGTGTCTCTCATTGGGCGAAGTGGATATCAAACCTGCCAGTCCCATCTGAAACCATCTGAATGCTGAGGCAATAGGGTTTAGAAGAGGAACAAGACTGGCATTCAAGAATTAAGCAGGGAAAGCACAGGGAAATGGCGAGCCTCCAACAAAATGTTAAGGTGAAGAAAGAAAGGGCCAAGATTGCGGATCATGCATTATTAAAGCTGCATTCTCTCCTCTCTCCATCTCGATCAAATTTTATTTCAGTGAGGCACAGGGGCTTAAAGAGAGATAAAAGACTTTAAAATATAAATTAAGTCCTATTTATTTTACCACCCTGAGCCAAATGTGCTTGGTTCTGTCTGAATATGTTGCCCAGAAAGGCTGAATGGGTTGGCTTTCAGCTGGATGAATGTCTATGATTTGCTGACATCTGGCAGAAAGGGTCCTGCAGCCAATCAAATCAAAGGCCCCCTGGAAACAATTAGGTTCTTTCTGAGGATCTCTGCCCCCACTTCTTTTCAGAATTACCCTGATAACCATTTGTGAATCCTCCAAAGAGCCTAAATGAGCTTGTGGCAAATTAGAGGGATGCTTCCTTTTGCTTGCATTCACCGACAGCCTCCTCAAAGGCCCATATACACCGATTTTATGACAGGATCCAGTTGTCAGAGTTTCAATGAAGGAGAATGAGCCCATCAGGTTGACAAAAATTAAACTGCTCGGTTGTGTCCAGTACTGGCAAGGGTGTAGGGAAACAGGCAGTCTCCATGTGTTGGGGGGAATGGAAGTTGGTAGAGTCTTTCTTCTGGAGGGTTTTGGAGGGTCGGATGAGGGCTTTGTGACTTGGCAGTAGGTAGTAACATATTCAATGCACATATGTTCTGACCCAGCAATTCTACCCTTAGGATACTAGTAATAATAGAAAATTCTTATGCAGTGATTAGGGCATGGCAAGGCACTGTTCTAAGCACTTTATAGTCTATACTCTCATCATTATGCTATCCTGTCCCTTGGACCCTACCCCGAAAAAATATACATATTATCCAACACTGAATACCTACTATGCATAAGCACAGGGCTAAGGGGTGGATTTTCTCACAAACGCTTGCAACTCTGTCAGGACTATTAATATCTCCATTTTGCAGATGAGAAAGAGGAGGTGTAGAGAGGATAACTAATTGACACAAGATAACCCAGCAAGTAGGTGAACTAGAACTCCAGCTCAGACTGTGGGATGGTAGAGGGTCAGCTTTCAACCCCTGCCCAGTTCTACCTCTCACAAATGTGCCACAAATGTGTGCACACAAAGTTGTCCACTGTTAAATGGTTTAGCAATAGGTTCCCCTATTACACAGGGATCACCTAAAAATCCATCAATAGGAGATCACATATGCCCATGCTGTGAAATGCTTTGCAGCTATAATAAAGCACAATATAGGTCTTTATGTTCTGAAGTGGAGTGAACTTCAAGAAATATTAAGGAAAAAAGGCAAGTTTTATGTATACTGTGATCCCATTTGCTTTTTCAAAAAAGACTTTATTTCAGAGTAGATTTAGGTTCATAGCAAAATTGAGCAGAAGATGTAGAGATTTCTCATACATCCCCACCCCAACACATGCACAGCCTCTCCATTATCAACATCCCCCATCAAGTGGTACACGTGTTACAAACGATGAACCTATAGTGACACATCATTATCACCTGAGTCCATAGTTTATGTAAGGTTTACTCTTGGTGTACATTCTTTGGGCTTGGACAAAGTATAATGACATGTATCCACAATTATGGTGTCATATAGAGTAGTGTCACTGCCCTAAAAATCCTCTGTACTCTGCCAATTCATGCTTCCCTCCCCTCTAACCCCTGGCAACCACTGATCTTTTTACTGGCTCCATAGTTTTGCCTTTTCCAGGATGTCATATAGCTGGAATCATACGGCATGTAGCATTTTTAGATTGGCTTCTTTCACTTAGTAATATGCATTTAAGTTTTCTCCATGGCCTTTTCATGGCTTGATACTTTGTTTCTTTTTAGTGCTGAATAATGTTCCACTCTCTGGATATACAACAGTTTATTTATCCATTCACCCACTGAAAGACATCTTGGTTGCTTCCAAGTTTTGGCTATTGTGAATAAAGCTGCTATAAACATGCCGTTTCTTACATGGCTCATTTACTTTTGAAAATAGTGTGTTTTTGTGATGTACACGTGTGTGTACATTTAAACACGTATGTGCTTAAATCTCAAAAGTATCACACCAACTATTAATAATGGTCACCTCTGGAGAAAGAAATGGAATCTAATTCAAACATAAAGTGAAGAATACATTTTATTCTTTTTTAATTCTTTGGAGCTGTGTGTCATTTTAATGTTTTTCATTGAACACGTATTCATGAAATTACTTGACTAATTACATTAAAAATTAAAAACTGGGAAAACTAAGATAAAATGAAGAGTAATATTTCATGCAAGAGGTGAGCCTTATATTTTCATACTCCACTGCAAATGCTCCATAAATATTTGACTTACTCATCTGAGTTAAGGATGTGTGGTCACTCCTCATTATTCACAGATCCTGTATTTGTGAATTTGCCTACTCACTAAAATATATTTGGAACCCCCAAATAAATGTGGCTTTTGCACGGTCATTTATAAAAATGCATATGAGGAAACTGAGGCTCAGAAAGGTAATGATTACCTGACTGCATTCACACAGGCCACACGCTGGCCACTATGCAGTGCTGCCTCCATAGCAGAAACACAGAAAAGGCAGGTGTATGTGACCAAACAACATTTTTTAAATGAAAGGCTACAGCCTTAGGTGTTGAAACAGAGTCTGAATGAAAGCAGGAAGAGAAAAAAAGACATGGGCTTAACATGCACAGTGATAAACGGTCACCCCATAGAAGCTGGGCATGAACAAGGAAGCAAGAGATGGAGCTCTGTACTCATGTAAAGAGTGTCCATTTGGTAAAGAAGATGTGGTACATATACACAATGGAACGTTACTCAGCTATAAAAAAGAGTGGCATATGGCATTTGCAGCAACATGGATGGACCTAGAGATTATCATACTAAGTGAAGTAAGTTAGAAAGAGAAAGACAAATACTATATGATATCACTTACATGTGGAATCTAAAATATGACACAAATGAATCTATCTGTGAAATAGAAACAGACTCACAGACATAGAAACCAGACTTGTGGTTGCGAAGGGGGGTGGGCGGGGACAGAGAGGTGGGAGTTTGGGGTTAGCAGATGCAAACTATCATATATAGAATGGATCAATGACAAGGTCCTACTGTATAACACAGGGAACTATATTCAATATCCTGTAATAAACCATAATGGAAAATAATTTTTAAAAGAATGTGTTTATGCGTAACTGAATCAGCTGTACGGCAGAAATTAAAACAACATTGTAAATCAACTCTACTTCAGTAAAAAAATCAAACAAAGAAGTGTGTCCATTTAAGCTGGAGGAAGAGCAGGCATGTCTGGGCTCCACCCATAGCCCCTCAATAACTTCCTCTTCCCACAGGCAGTCAGAAGCTGGAGTCTCACCACTGTGCCTCCATCTGAGGGCTTCCCAGGTGTGCTCAGCCTGAGCCTGTGCCTGGAGCAGCCTCAACCAATGGATGGCAGGGATTGGATCCCGGCCTTCTGGTGGTGTGATGCTAAGCCATGTCTCTAAGTGGCTCCCAGAGGGCCCCAGTGGGACTGGGCCCTCGTTGCCCTCAGAAATAACTGGGGCATATTAATTATAGTTTTGTTCTCATTCTAATAAACAAGTTGGCCTTGTTAAGATGAACATAGAGAATGATTTTTATCCTTCCATTTTTCTTTAAGCCGCTTGTCATTTTCAGTTAGCATGTTGCCATAGACAACAATGGGCAGAGGATAGCAGAGTAGAAAATAGAAAGAACCCAGGTCCAACCTGGATCTGCTTGGCTCAGACTTGTTCTTTAACCACTGTTCACTGAGTCTTTTTTTACTTGCAGCCAAATGCAACCCCTACTGATACAAACTCCAAGATGCTTTAAAAAAGCAATGGACAATGCTTCAGTGGTATTTCTGCCCAAAATGCATAGCCTATATCTAATCATGACGAAACATAAGACAAACCCAAAATTAGAATTATCCTACCAGATAACTGGTGGTGCTCTTTAAAAATGTAAAGGTCAAGAAACACAAAGAGGGCTTCCCTGGTGGCGCAGTGGTTGAGAGTCTGCCTGCCCATGCAGGGGACGTGGGTTCATGCCCCGGTCCGGGAAGATCCCACATGCCGCAGAGCAGCTGGACCCGTGAGCCATGGCCGCTGGGCCTGTGTGTCCGGAGCCTGTGCTGCACAACGGGAGAGGCCACGGCAGTGAGAGGCCCGCGTACCGCAAAAAAAAAAAAAAAAAAAGAAACACAAAGAAAGAACAAGGAACTGTTCCAGATTATTGGAGATTAAAGAGATAAGACATATAAATAGAATTTGTGATTATAGGTTGAATATTGGACTAGGAGCAAAGTGGGGAAGAGCTTGACATGTGATGAAATTTGAATATAAACTGTGCAATAGACAATAGTAGTATATCAATGTTCCTGACCTTGATAACTGAACAAAGGTTAGGTAAAAGAATGACCTCATTCTTAGGTATTTAGGGGTGAAAAGACACTTTCAAACACTTCAGAAACACACACACATGCACATATACATATACATGAAGAGCGAGAATGATAAAGCAAATGAAGCGAAATATAAACAGTAGATGAATCTGGATATAGATGAATCTATAATCAAAGATCTTTATGTTATTCTTGCAATTGTTCTTTAAATTTGAAATTATAGCAAAATAAAGAATTATACAAAAAACAAGTCATAATAAGCACTTACACTGTCAGGTGAAACCTCCGCTTACCTCTGCTCTTTTCCCCTCTTTAGGACTAACAGTATCGGAGGAAGAGAACAGAAAAACAGAAAAACGGGATTGAGGATATAGACAGAATATAGATTGAGGAATAACTGTTAAGGTGAAGAACTGCAAATCCCCCTAAAATGGTGTGATTTTAAAGGAGTCACCCCAGGTAGGTGAAGAATGATCATGTTTCAAAAATAATAACTAGTATACTGAGTGTTTACCAAGTATTGAGCACTGTCCTAACTGCTTCATGTGTATTATCTCATTTAATTTCATTTAACCCATTTAATCATTTGGTGTCTAATTCTTTTTTTTTTTTTTCTTTTGCGGTACGCGGGCCTCTCACTGCCGTGGCCTCTCCCGTTGCGGAGCACAGGCTCCAGACGCGCAGGCTCAGCGGCCATGGCTCACGGGCCCAGCCGCTCCACGGCATGTGGGATCTTCCCGGACCAGGGCACGAACCCGCGTCCCCTGCATGGGCAGGCGGACTCTCAACCACTGGGCCACCAGGGAAGCCCTAGTGTCTAATTCTTAATCATCAGAGATATATTTACAATGTAATGAATCTAATCATTTATTATACATTGATAAACATTAATGTATTAATATTTAATCATTTATTATGCATTTATAAAAATATCTTGTACCTCATAATATTTAATCATTCAATTTATTAAAGCAAAGCCTCAGAGTTGTAGTTTTTTAAATTTTTGTTAATTTTGTCAATAGTTAATGACACTAAAAGCTGACATTTTCTGAGCCCTTAGCATGTGCCAGGACCGGTTCTAAGCATTTGACATGCACTATCTCGTGAATGAATTAATTCTTACAGCAGCCCAGGAACCCAGTACCATAATTATCTCCATTTCACACTAAGGAGACTGAGAAACTTGTTCAAGTTCACAGTGAAGCAATGTGACGGATGGAGCTGGATTCAAACCCAGATCAGTGTGACTGTAGAGCCTGCCAGGAGTTGCTTTTGAAAATACAGGTGTGTGTGATGAGACAGCCGACTGAGGCTTAGTCCAGTCAGGTGTGTGGCCAACCTCAGGACCCAGCCCAGAGGAACAAAAATAAATAAGAGGCAAAATCAGGCCCTTTTTTCCCTAAGAAACTCATGGTCTGGAAGCTTCCCCAGTTCAGAATCCCAGATTACAGACCCACACACTTCAGTATCTCCAAAGAGTAGTTTATTTAAATTCTGTTGTATCGGCTCCATCTTCCCCTGATGTGCGTATTTAAAATCAGCTTCAAAAGCACTTTAATCTTTATGATTTTTAGGGACTTCCCAGGGCTTACAGCGCACCACATCAATCATCCTTTCTGTTAAAGGTGCATCGAAGTTGGTTGCGTCTCAGCAAACCCCACAGGTTCCTACGGGCTTTGGATTAAATGTGGCT
This sequence comes from Mesoplodon bidens, assembly GCF_964165515.1. Classification (NCBI taxonomy): domain Eukaryota; kingdom Metazoa; phylum Chordata; class Mammalia; order Artiodactyla; family Ziphiidae; genus Mesoplodon; species Mesoplodon bidens. The sequence continues at coordinate 52,501,144 of NC_138171.1, read as the reverse complement.
AAAGATTAAAGCCTAAATTAGTGAACTGTGTCTTTCACAAAAGGACCTCACCACACTATAATAATGCTGTGAAAGTGCAGTTAACACATTTAGAATGGGTCGTTCATTTCAAGGTAGCGTTTTTGCTTTCTTTCCACTCTGCTGGAATTTGCTTTTATTATTTATCCTTCAGTCCCACTCTTGCACAGAAGGTATTTTGTCTTGTTTTTAAAAAAATCTAATCCTATGTCATACTTCCTCCCACCACCACCATTCTCTCTCCCCTTCCTCCCCTACTCCACTGTCAATTTAAAAAAAAAAAAGAACTGAACCTCAAAAAGATTTCCATCCTATAAAACTTTCCACCCTTTCTGATGTCAAAGGGAAAACGAACTGGTAATGATAAGAGCTAACAGTCAGAAATGAACATAAATACCCAAGAGGGGAAAGGGATTTTTCCATTTGTGTGAGTTTCCAGCTTCCCTGACGTCCTTTGTGGGTCTGGCTTATGCAACCTTGGCCTAGATTCTTACAGCAGCTGCCTGAGAAGTAGGGCCTAGACTTAGGGTGAGACAAGGGGGGGACCTAGGACACAGAATTTAAGGGGACACTGACTCTTGGGACGTGGAAGTACCCTGGGCACCCTACTTGCTCACTGCAGTCCCAGCCCTGCCAGATAGTCCCCTGCCTCCATCCTCAGCATCTTTCTAACCTCTCTCCTCATTAGGGTCCTCAGAAGCCAGAGTCATCATTTTAGAGGATAAATCCGATCCTGCCACTCCTCTGATGAAAACCCTCTGATGGCTCACCGGCACCCTCAGGATAAAAGCTAGACTCCCTAACTGGGCTTTACAAAGCCTTCACCTCTGACTCCTGCCCTACTCGCCCCCTCCCGTCCCACCTTTCTCCCCTCCCTTCCTGTGCAGTCTGGGTGTCACAGCTGCCACTCCCTCTTGCTTCAACAGTCCTCTCTCCCTATTTTTCCAATCGAACTCCAGCTCATTTTCCAGCTCTCACAGGAAGAAAAGAGCAGAGCAGATCAGGAAAGGGGCTGCATTATAGTCACAGGCTGGCTTTGAATCCAGCTCTGCCACTTACTTGAACAAGTTACCTAATGTTTCTGGGTTTGAATTTCCTCAGCTATACACTGGTGGTGAGCGGTGCACCTCACGAATTGACAGTGGATGGGAGAATTAAAATAAGAGACCGTGCCTGGTGCCTGGCTAGCATTACACGTGTCAGATATCATCGTGCCATCTTCACCAGCGTCTTCTCCATGAGCTCCCAGGTCTAGGTTGAACAGCCCCTCTGAGGCAATTCTGTACTATCCACTCTTAATTCTTTCCCGTGTTACCATTATCACTTGCTTAAGTCTGTCTCTCCCTCCGGTAGGCAAGCCTAAAGGCTGAGACTGGATCTGTCTTGTTCACTGCTGTCCTGCTATCATACTGCCTAGTACATAGTAGGTGCTGAAAAACTATGTGTTGGATGCATGCACCAGTAGTACAAGTGACACGGCCACTGGAACAAAACCCATCCCAGCTCTGGAACAAGCAGCAGAAGATTTAGAAGAACCCATGATTGCTCTACAGAGCTCACTGCTGAACTGGAAAGCCTCAAACTGAAGCAAATGTTAACTCAACCAAATGTGAATAGGATTATGTGCCAGGTATCATGCTATGCAGTAGGAAATACAAAGATGAATAAGTCCTTGCCCTCAGTGATGCGGTAGGAGAGATGCTTAGAACTTGAAATGGTCATCTTTTCATGCTGAGAGAAAAGACTCTGCTGATCTGAAATGCATAGTTTCAAGAGTACAGTTTCTTGAACCAGACATGTATGAGTTCAAATCCCACAGCCTCACGACTTGCAAACAGCTTGACCTTAAACAAGGCACTTAACTTCTCTGAGCTTCCAGGCTTTTCATCTGTAAAAGGCAGATAATAATAGTTCCCTCCTCAAAGGGAGGAAGTGAGAAAACCCATGTAGTTCACCTTAGCACAAGGCACGGCAAATAGAAAATACGCAGTGTTGTTATTGGTGTCACTGGTGTTATTATTGCCACCTTCAGGCCCTCACTGACCTAGGTCCATGTACCTTATTTGTTCTTATTCTCTTCTATGAGCTGGTTTTCTTTTTTTATTATTGCTTCAACTTAAAAGTTGGAAAAACACATATGTAAGACTCAGAGTTGCTTGGCAGCATAAGGCAAAGCTCATTTTTTGTAACCAGAAGAGCGTTGGAACACTTTTATTTCAAACTAATTGCCAACACAGAGCAAGCCAGGCCAGACCTAGAGTTTTGCAGTTTTCCTTTCGCTGTTTTTGGACGGATTCTCAGAGTCCATGTCTTAGAATGATCTGTGGCCCTGTGATAATCTCATGGGAAAGACTTCGTCTTTTGTGGTGGATTCTGAGGAAGTGAAAACAAGTTGTTTTTTCTCTATCTCAGAAAGTTCTTTCTTCTTTCTCAGTATGTAGTATTGCTTACCTGAGGCACAATAGATGGTATAAAAGGAATGATAAATAGGTCTCTTCTCTTATGTCACCTCTTATTGATTATTGGTGGGTGCCTGGAGCATCATCTTAAGACGGATTCTGATGTAGCTTTTGGTTCAGTGGGAAAGAGCGTGTTGATTGATTAGTAATGTCTGTCCCGGGTGTGTAGGTGGGGAGTGCCAGAACTGAACGTCCCTAGATGAAAAGCATTTTTTCCAGAGGCCTGGAAAATTCAACCTCCTCTCCATATTCCGCATACTATTTGTTTCTCTCCATCTTACCTTCCTGTTCAATACACTGCCACATGGTAGTTCAAAAATAAATTTACTGTTACTTCAGTTGATTTCTTTCCATTTGAAAAGAAGAATGATTCAAGGGTGATGCACAGAAGAAAACTCAGTAAAATTTAAGTAGAGGGGATAATTGGATCCTGGGTGTCAGGGGCCAAGTGGCAGCACTTAATCACCAAAGGCAAGGTAGGCGTGGTTACAGTAATGGACAGCAAGCAGAGTCAAAACAGTAATCAGAATAGTCTAACTCACAGAGATGGTGTTGGTATAGTGTTGGCTAGTGATCACAGTATAACTAGAAAATAAACAGATGGGCAATCTACTAAATTCTTACTTGATCTGCACAAGCAGAAGAGTTTTAGGTCGAGTGAACAGAAGTCTAACTTGAATCACCAAAACAGAGAGTCACAGCCCCCTAAGCAATTTCCAGACTGGAGTCAGTTAATAGACCCAGAATCCTTTGAATGAAAGGGAGGCTGTGTCCCCTTGAGGAAGGACCTTGCTACACTGCCCAAAATTTATACAGTCTTTCTCCCAACCTTCCAAAAAGGGACCTACAGCCTTTTCTCAGGGTGACTTGTATCAGAAAAAAGGAAACAATCAGACCTTTTGGGGATACTGGACACTGGCTCTGAACAAGGCATCACTGTGGTCCACCGGTCAGAGTAGTGGCTTATGGAGGTCAGGCTCTCAATCAAAAGTTTTAGTTTAGGTTCATTTCACAGTGGGTCCAGTTGGCCCCTGAACCCATCCTGTGGCTATTTCCCCAGTTCTGGAATGCATGATTGGAATAGACATACTCAGCAACTGGCAGAATCCCTAAAAACACTGGCTGTTTATCCGAAACTCAAATTGAACTGGGTGTCTGTATTTTTATTTGCTAAATCTGGCAACCCCACCTGAAGGAAATTCCAGGTGAGGAAAATTACCTTGTGAGCAAAGGCTTAGAGGGTAGGAGAGTGAAGGTTTGTTAGGAAGATTGCAACCTTGAGCTGGACCTCTGGTTGGTGTAAAACAAGGGCCAAAGGGTGTGAAATTCACTAGGGCTTGGGAAAGCTCTGGAAATTTCACTTTTTAAAAAGAGCCCATTTGTCCCTAGCCAAAACAACGACCCAAAACCAAACCAAACCCTTGCAGTTTTTCCTCAGCTGATTAACTTCTAGGAAATTCCCTTTATTAGGTCTGGTGATTATAAAACAAATTGTCCGGAAATGATGATTTAAACAGTGCATTGGCAGGGAGGAACATTCACATGAAAGGAGTCTAATTTTCTTTGGGCTGATGCAATAGCCGCTTTTGTGAATTTGCTGCTTGGATTATGTGCCCGCGGGCGGGAAGAGGTTAAGATGCTTAAAGTAGTTTGAATTGGTTGGTTAAAGGAAGGGCTAATCACAGGTGGTTTGGTGCTATATATCAAAAGATCTAAAAATGTACATATCTTTTGTCACAGCAACTCGACTTGGAGCAATTTATCCTAAAGCAAAAATCAGCGTAAAGATGGACATTCCAGGATCTAACTGCAATGATGATTGTAAGTGAAAAACTGGAAATCACCTATATGCTTATTAAGAGAGAACTGAGTAGTGTTGAAACATGCATACAACGAAATATTACCCGTTAAAAAGGACCATGTGCTGGGCTTCCTGGTGGCGCAGTGGTTGAGAGTCCACCTGCCGATGCAGAGGACACGGGTTCGTGCCCTGGTCTGGGAAGATCCCACATTCCGCGGAGCAGCTGGGCCCGTGAGCCATGGCCGCTGAGCTACGCGTCCGGAGCCTGTGCTCCAAAACGGGAGAGGCCACAGCAGTGAGAGGCCCGTGTACCGCAAAAAAAAAAAAAAAAAAAAAGGACCGTGTGGATTTTTTTTAACGTAGGAAAAATGTTGACAATCAATTGTGAAATTTAAAAATTATAAAACTAAATCTATAGGGAGGGTGGGAGGGAGGGAGACGCAAGAGGGAAGGGATATGGGAACAGACGTATATGTATAACTGATTCACTTTGTTATAAAGCAGAAACTAATAAAAAATAAAATAAAATAAAATAAAAGCGTTAAAGAAAAAAAAAACTAAATCTAGTATGATCCTCTTTTTGTCTAAAAAGAAAAAGTACATGCTCAGAGGAGAAGGAAGATGATGGGAAAGAAATATCTGTGGTTTTATGAGTGACCACTGAATGTAACTTTGGTCTTGTTTTGCTTTTTGCTGTATCGATTCTATCTCTGTCTATATGAATATGGCTTCTTAAATAACCAACCTTTAAA